>NC_088194.1:1009755-1609755 GCF_028769735.1 Zonotrichia leucophrys gambelii | reverse complement strand
AGCTGGAACAAGCAGAGCACGGCAGGGAGGCTCTGGCAAGGACAGCTAAGCACAGATGTGCACTGGGGATGCACATCTGGCCCTGATTGCTGGCATAAGGGAGCTCCCAGCTGCACCAGTTTGATTTGGGGCCCTTTCTCTGCTCTCACTCGTGTTGCCTGGTGTTTCTCCACTGCTCTCCCAGCCCAGACCTCTCTTGGGAATGGAGGGCTCTCCATCCCACAGGGCTCTGGCACGGGGCAGATCTCTGGCACAGGCTCCTCACCAACCACTGCTGACCTTGTTAATAGCCCTGGCCTCTCCCATTAATTACAGAGCCCTTCATCAGCCAGCCAAGGACACCCAGGCTCTGGAAGATCTTGTCAGGATAACAGGGAGGACATGTAGCTTTAGTAACCTGCAGATTTCAAGGGTGAGGGTGGGAGTGCTGGTGTTACAAACCAGAGACAAACTGTGTTCCCCAATTGATGTCCCTGCACAGGGTGCTGGATGCACAGCACTGGTGGTGGCTGTGGTGGCCAGGAAGCTGGAGCTCACCAAAGCTGAGAAGCACGTCCACAACTTCATGATGGACACACAGCTGACCAAGAGGGTAAGGTGCCATGGGGGCATTGCTGTGTGCCAGGAGCTGGGATTTGGGCTGCCATGGCAGGAGAGAGGTGTCAGCACCTCTGGATCTGTGGGTACCACAGTGGGAGAAGGTGCCAGCATCTCTGAGTGGAGCTACAACAAGAGAGGAAGGTGTTGGCACCTTTGGGGGTAAATCCTGTGGGTACCACTGCAGAGGAAGTTTTCCAGATGCTGTGGATATTGCACAGGCAGCAGTGTTACACTGAGACAAAGAGCAGCAGCTGTCTTCCAGGGGTTGAGGTGATTTTGGGAGCACACTCCCTCCTCTTCCAGAGCATGATCTCACTCCTCTTGCTGTCAGGAAGACAAGTGAATTTCAGTGATTCATGTCCACCACGGATAAGAACCATACTGTGAGGCTCCCCTGAGGAGAGCCTGCAGCAGGGTGCTGGTGGGGTCACCAGAACTGGTGTCACATCCCTGGTAGCATGGAGGAGCTGCAGGAGGTCGCTGGTGTTGGCAGCCTCACCATGGCAAAGCATCAGCCAGCCAACAGTGGCATGTCACATAATGGGCTCTGCTCTGTTTTAGAGGGGATGGTGGCAAAACAAGCATCAGTGCAGCCCTTGAAAGGCAGCCAGTGGTGGGCTGCAAGCAGGGCACCCACTTCACCCCAGAGAGCAGAGCCCCAGCCAAAGCCCTGACACCCCAGGAATAGTCAGGACCTTGGTGTGACCAGGCTGGGAGAGCAAAACAGCTGCTGAGCCCCTCTGCAGTGCCACTGATAGGGATCTGCAGGCTCCAGGCCAGGCACAGAGCAGCCAATTGCTCCTGGAGGGAGCAGCTGAGCTGTGGTTCAGGCACAGAGCTGCAGAAATCACATCCCAGCACCAGCAGCACAACTGGGACCTGCTGGCCTGGGACCTGCCCGGATTCACAGATAGGTGCCCCTCTGTCCATCTTGCCCAGCAGAAGCTCCTGCTGATCTCTCTCTCAGGAGGCTGCCAGCATGGCAATGGAGAATATGTTAGAAATTCTGAGAAAGAGCCTGAGATGCAGCATTTTCTCCAGCCTGCAGGCAGCTGGTGGAGAAAAAACTTTGGTTTTTTTTTTTTTTTCCTTGAGGTTTATGGTACAACTTTGTGTGTAGGCAAAGAGCCAGGACAGGGATGTGGGTGCAGCAGGGGCCAACAGCTCTGCCCTCTCTTGCTGCTTGAAGTGCTCAGCATCCCCTGGAACAGCCCAGGAGAGTTTGTGGGTGCAGAGCCTCTCTCCAGCTGGGGCAGGGGATGTGCAGCACTGGTTCAGTGTCTCTGAGGTCCCACATGCCTGGGGGCCTGCAGCCACTCTTCCTTTCCAGATCAAGAACGCTGCAGCCAACGTCCTGAGGGAAACATGGCTGATCTACAAACACACCAAGCTGCTGAAGAAGATCGACCATGCTAAAGTCAGGAAGCACCAGAGGAAGTTCCTACAAGCCATCCACCAGTAAGAGGCTGTGCAGGGGGCTGGGGGCAGGCTGAGCTCCAGATAAAGCAGGATGCTGTCCCTGGCAGGGCTGTGGGGGCAGTTTTGCCTTGCCCCAGATGCAGGCAGGTGTCCAGATGCAGTTTGGAAGAGGAGAGGGAGTACAGCCACGTGCTCTTTCCTTCTCCCCAGGTTACGGAGTGTGAAGATGGAGCAGAGGAAGCTGAGTGACCAAGCCAACACCCTTGTCGACCTCTCAAAGGCAAGTCCCACAGGAACCCTGTGGCTTGGCCAGACTCAGTGTTTCTCTTCACTCGGAATAACTAAAGCAGACTTGGCTGACCGCAAAATGCTCCGGCTCTGTAAATGTCAGCAAGGAATAGCTGCTGTGGGATGGCTGCCCTTGCAAAGCAGGAGATACACATTCATGAGCCAGAGGTTCCCTGCAACCCTCTTTGCAAGGGGTACCACTGCTCAGCAGCACAGGGCCAGCAGGGTTTCCTTGCTTTGGTGGCCAGGGATGAGCCAAACTGCAGTGGCAGAAGCCTTGGAGAACATGGGGTGGGCTGAGATGGGGAGCTGAGCCAAATTGCAGTGGCAGAAACCTTGGAGAAGCTGGGGTGGGAAGAGATGGGGCAGCTCTCAGGGATAAAAGGGTAAAGGTGTGAGCTAAGCCAAACTGCAGTGGCAGAAGCCTTGGAGAACATGGGGTGGGCTGAGATGGGGCAGCTGTCAGGGCAGAAAGGGTTAAAGGGGTGAGCTCTGTGGCACCAACCCCTCCAGCCATGGTACTAACTGTCCCCTGTGTCCCCTCCCCAGATGCAGAAGCTGGGGTGGGCTGAAATGGGGCAGCTCTCAGGGATAAAGGGGTAAAAGGGTGAGCTAAGCCAAACTGCAGTGGCAGAACCCTTGGAGAGGCTGGGGTGGGCTGAGATGGGGCAGCTCTCAGGGCAGAAAGGAGTGAGCTCTGTGGCACTTACCCCTCCAGCCATGATAGTGACTGTCCCCTGTGTCCCCTCCCCAGATGCAGAACGTGATGTACGACCTCATCACAGAGCTAAACGACCGCAGCGAGGACCTGGAGAAGCAGATCAGCGGCCTGGAATCCAAGCTGGAGCAGCTCAGTGCCAGCTTCAACTCCCTGCCCCTGCTGATGGCTGACATGCTGCGGCAGCAGCAGCAGCGCCTGCTCAGCGCCGTGCTGGAGGCCAGAGGGGTTGCTGTGCCCGTGGGCACCCCCCAGACACCCCTCTCTGAGAGCCCCATTGGGGTCAGCTCCACCTCCTTCCCCACCCCTTACACGAGCTCGAGCAGCTGCTAAAACACAGCCCCTGAGCCCTGCTGTGGACAGGGGAAGCGTTTCCACACGGACCGTGAGGTCTCTGTGAACTTTCCTCTGGCCCTTGAGCCGCTGCAGGAGCCTTCAGCTGGAGCCAGTAGTGGGACCAGCAGCGTCCGAGCGCCGCTCGGAGCTTTGCCAACGCCTTGGTTTGGGGAATTGCATCCCTCTTCAGGTGCCTCTACACGTGGTGAAGGAAGGGGACGGAAGGTGATGCCTTGGGCCAGCCTGTGCCGCGGCGTCCGGTGGCAGACGGGAAAAACCCACGCTCAATCTCAGGTCTTCACATTTGAAAACAAAACAAAACAAAACAAACAAAACAAACAAAACAAACAAAACACCGAGTCAGAAGCACTGAAGCAACGGAGACACCGGAGGGAGAGGTTTTTTCTCCCTGGGCCCCCTGCTCCTCTCAAGATTGCCAAACCTCGCCAGGCAGGTGCCAGCGTGGGGAGGTTGGTGATGCAGGCTCTGGCTGACGCTGCCCATGCTCCATTCCATCTCCTAGCCACAGGACAGCCCCCTCACGCTGACAGCTGGGTGACAATGATTGACTGTGACCTTCCTGTGGAGTTCTCTGGAGCTGTGAGTGTTTTCTACCCAGAGAAGAACAATGGACACTTCTTCTTTCTGGTCCTCAGTGTCATATTCTGCCTGGAGACAATGCCAGAGCCAGGAAAGCAGTGCCTACAGCGTGCAGGGCCACGCAGGGCTGTCCCCAGCCCACATGTTGGTGGCCAGGGATGGGGCTGGCAGGCCAGCTCGGGCACTGAGGGGGTCTCCAGGTACTCACATCACTGCCTGCTGGGAGCCTCCCAGCATCTTGCAAAGCCAGTGGGCTCTTTGCAGCAGCCTCAGAAGTGCTGGATGAACACCCCATCAGCTCCAAGTGTCTCCACTCGTGCTGGGAACATCCATGCTTGAGCCCAGCTGGCAATGTCCAATCCACCAGGATCAAGCAGGAGCTCGCTGGCAAGTGATGTGGTAGCAGGGGCAGGTGCTTCATCTGTTTAAAACAAAGCCCGTGGCCTTCATGCCACTTCTGCTGGGTTTGGTGGATGGCAGCAGCACTCTCTGGCACCGTCTGGCAGAGGCACTGCTGCCCATGCCTGCCAAAGTGCAGCACTTCAGACCCCATTTTACTTTTTTTTGCTGGTGTTCAGCTTCCTGAGGTACCCTTGGCATTACCTGGCTGCTTCTGGAACCAGCCACTTTCTGGTTTGCTTTCACCATTTCTCCCTTTCTCCTCCTCAGTTCTGCCCCAGTGTCACGTTCTGGCTTTCCTGGATCCTTGCATGGAGCCATGCCAGGCTCTGACTTTGGGGTTGCTGTTTGCTGCTTTCCATGAAAACTCAGCAGAGAATATTTCTATATTTTTTAAACAGATGAAGTAACCATGTAATGACTCTGCAATATTAATTACGCCTCACCCAGCAGTGTCAGTAATTGTAATCAGTCACTGTGTTACTCCAGGTATACTCAGCCTGTAATGCTCTCCTTTGTAACTTCTTCCCTTCCATAAATAATGCTGGATTTTGTGCACACCTAGGGGTAGAGACCCACCACCCTCCTGCAGCACCACCCCAACACCCCCAATGCTGAAGCATTTCCTTGCTGCCAGTGGTGAGAGGTGGTTCCACTCCCTGTGCCCTGCAGCTGGAGTCACATAGAAAATAAGCAGTAACTAGTGAGGAGTGCTGCCCCCATGCTGGCCCTAGGAGGAGGAGGAGGAGGAGGAAGGCTGCAAAATGGGATCCCTGTGCTCCAGAGGTGTTGGGAGCAGGGAACAAACGCACTCACCCCTGTTGCCTTCACGTGCCCATTGCTGCTGGTCCTTGGCCAGTGGGAGATCCCTGGCTTTGGGGAAGAGCTGCTCCTCCAAGCTTTTGTAATTGGTATAATTAATATCCCATGGATGGCTGGGGATTCACTGCTGCCTTGGAATCCCCCCATGATCTGTTCTCAGCCCTGTGTGCCTGTGGGTGCCCCCCATCCATCTTGCCCAGCAGAAGCTCCTACTGATCTCTCTCAGGAGGTTCCCAGCATAGCAATGTTAGAAATTCTGAGAAAGAGCTTGAAATGCAGCATTTTCCCTGGCCTGCAGGCAGCTGGTGGAGAAAAATGCTTTCTGGGCTTCAGGATAGGAGCAAACTGCCCCTGGGATGGTGCTGTGCATGGGATGAGGTGTGGAGATGTGTGCTGGGGCAGCAGACAGCCAGAGGAAGTATTGATCCTTAAAGATCAATATTGCCAGCAGGAACCAGGAACCTCCCTGCCAGGCACAATCGAGTCTGGGAAATCCATCCAACCCAGGGAGACAAGAGCAGGAGCTGCCAGCTGCAGGCCCAAGGTGCTCAGGACCAGAGTGAGAGTGTTGGGATTGCAGCTGGAGCAGGAGCCCCTTGCTCTGGGGCAGAGCAGCTGCTGCTGCAGTGGGATTTTGGCAGGGCTGGGGCACTGGATCCCTGTGCACCCCACAACCTTCCTCCCCTGGCCTCATCTCAGCACAACCTGCAGGGCAACCACCCCTCTGCCTGTGACCTGGGGTCTGCACTGTGTGCCCTGCACCTTACACCCTGCAAACTCCATATCCCACCCCTTCATCCCCCATTCCACACCCCTGAATGCCCAAAGCCCATATTCCACCCCTGCACCCCCCATTCCACACCCCTGAATGCCCATCCCAACCCCCAAATCCCACATCCCACCCCTTCATCCCCCATTCCAAACATCTGAATGCCCAAATCCCATATCCCATCCCTTCATCCCCCATTCCACACCCCTGAATGCCCAAATCCCATATCCCACCCCTGCACCCCCCATTCCACACCCCTGAATGCCCATCCTAACCCCCAAATCCCACATCCCACCCCTTCACCCACTCCATGCCACTTTTAGCAGTAGCCCTGACCCATTGCTCCCAGCACCAGACTCCACCATGGCCAGCACTGAGACCAACCCCCCTCCAGCCCTGCTGCCAGGAGCCCAGAGCCCACCTGAGGCCACACGGGGGGCAGGAAGGGTGAGGAGCCCCAGGGCATGGCAGCCCAGCCCGCCGTGCCCACCCTGATGGCAGCTCCTGCTCACCAGCAGCCTTGGCTGGCACAGCCCTGGTGAAGAGCTCCAGGAAATGCTCCCCAGCCAGCCCAGCCCAGCCCACACACCTGAGATGATCACTTTGGGTACCCTAAGGGACATCAGGACGGAGAGAAGAGATCAGCAGCCAAGGTGGAAGAACAGCACAAGAGGAAAATCGCAGAGATGCCGACCTCCTGCAAGCTGGGAATCGTCTGATCCCACAGCCCAGTGGGGCCAATGCCCCTCCAGGACCCACCTGATCCAGCCAGTCCCATTTTTGGCACAGCCTTGGGGGCTTTTTCTGCTCCACGAGTCTCCTTCCTGCTCTGCCTGCAAGGAACTATCCTAGAAATACCAGAAAAATTCCACAATCTCTCTGCAAACTCATGGATGTTTCTGTCCAGACTTAAGGAGCTTTGACCTGGGTTTGCATCTTGCCTCTGTACTGCTCGCTTCTTTTTTTAATGATAGGGGAAAGTATAATAGTTTATTTTAACTATGAAATATATTGCTATATTATGATGGTTATGGTAACTTTCAATTATGGTTTTGTACCCAACACGGTTGTTAGCAGGCAGCAACGCCAGGCTGCTGCCAAAAATGTCTGTTTCTGAGTACAGCTACTACTGCCAGTGAGGATGGGGGACAGGGAGAGGTGCAGAACCTGAGTTGTTATCCTTTATCACCCTTGTACTCATTTCCAGTGCTTGGAAGCTGACCTCTAGCAGGTCTGGATCTGATCTGTGTGCAGCCCAATGGCACCAGAGCTTTGCTTCTCCCTACAGAAAGGTCAGGGTTTTTCCCTTTGTTCCCAGGTTCTGGAAAGCCATTTTGCCCCAGGCTGTCTCCTCCAGCAGCAGGAGGGACTCTGCTCCTTGGGCACAAGCTCTGCAAGAGTCAAAATTTCCCTTTTCCTCCAGGCTTTGTTTCCTTTTTCCTTTGTGGCTCTTGAGAAAGCAGTGCTGCAGAGCACATTTTCATTGAATTATGGAATGGTTAAGGTTGGAAAAGTCCTCTAAGAACATCAAGTCCAGCTGTTAACCCAGCAGCACCACCAAGCCCACGTGCCTGAGTGCCACACACACAAATCTTCTAAATTCCTCCAGAGATGGGCACTCCACTGCTGCCCTGGGCAGCCTGGCCACACTTACACACCAGTAATTTTCCCAATATCCAACTTAAACCTCCTCTGGCACAACTTTCAGGCATTTTCTCTTGTCCTTTCACTTGTAACTCGGGAGAAGAGACTGGGACATGTCCAGTTCACATTTCACACCCTGCCCTGGGAGCTGCAGCTTTTGCTCAAGCTCAGGGTATGATGGCATAGGAGGGCAAAACCCTGAGCATGAAAGAGAAGTGAGATAAGGTTGCAGGGATTGTTTTGCCTCAGCCTTCCAGCTGGGAACAGGCTGCCCAGAGTTGTGTCTGCCCCATCTCTGGAAGTGTTCAAGGCCAGGTTAGGTGGGGCTTGGAGCAACCTGGCCTAGTGGAAAATGTCTCAGCCCATGGCATGGGGAATGAGATGAGCTTGAAGTCCCCTCCAATCCAAACTGTTCTGTGATTCCATGATTCTGTGATTCCATGGACTCCTTGAGCCTCAGAGAGCATCACTTCCTTACCTCCAGCCCCTCCTGAGCTGCTGGACCTGATCCCTGCTGGATCAAAAGTCTTAAACTGCTCTTTGGCAACCACACTTTGTCCTGGCCAGTCTCCACAGAGCACGACATGTCAGGGAATGAGCAGCACCTGTGGAACAAATTCCTGCTGCTTTTGTCCAGAGAAAGTCCAGAAGTCCCTGCACTTCTCAGAGCTGCAGTCACTGCCATGCTGCCACTGTAGAGCTGTGCTGGTCTCACCATTCCAGGCCAGTCCATCCCAGCAGAGCCCCAGCAGCAATGAGCTGCCATGAGGTCTGGATGCTCCTTGCTGGACCCCAGACCTGAAATCTCCCTGCAGAAACCAGCTCTGATGGAGGAAAGAGGTTGGTTCTTCTTCTCAGAGGCCAGGGCTGAGCCTCTGCTGCTGCCAGGGGACTCCTGGTCCTCTCCCTTGGGCTTCTCCTGCCCAGCACCTCCCAGGCAGCCCAGAGCCCTGTGCCTTGGCCACCAGGTATGTTTGCTGGGGGGCAATGGTGGTGATTGCTCAGCAGTTTGGGGAGATTCTGCTGCCAGGCTCTGCTCTGAGCTTCTTCTCACCTAACTCCAAGCGCCCTCCTAAAAGGTATCCAAAGGGTCCAAGGTTGTAGAGAGGGGATTTTGCAGGAGAGAGAAAAAGCTTCCAAAGCTTTTTCTCCATGGCATTAGTTATTTCCCTATGGGATGAGCCACCTCAGAGCCCCACAAGGCACCAGGCAGGGCTCCAGAACCACCTGCCCAAGTGGGTGCTCTTGGCTGGGGGCCCTGGTGCTCAGAGCACGCAGCTCTGCTCCTTCTTCCACCCAAAGTGTTCTTCCCCCCACTGGGGTCTCAGCACTGCCCATGCACCTTCCAGTGGGAGCTGCTTGCATGTTCTCTGTGGTCAGGATCCAGTCCTGGGCTTTACCTTCCTCCCTCAGGGCCGGTCTCTCAGCTGGAGGACAGGAGTGGGGGCTGGCCCGTGTGACAACAGCCCATCCCCACAGCATTGCCATAAACCCGAGCTGTACCCAGAAACAGGCATGTTTTAAACTATGGCTTTAACCTGTTCACTGTAAAAAGTGCCTTGGACTTTAATCTGAAGAGGTCACTATCTAGAAGTATTTACCTGTGCGGGTGTGTAAGGATGCAGCTCTGTGTGCAGAGTTACACACACAAATATATGATCTATACGTACAGCCACCAGTGCCTCAGAGCCTCTGTTCTGCAAGCTGGAAAAGTTCTTTCCTTTCTGCCCCTGGAGTGATGTTGGAGGTATTTCTGACCCAGGGACCCCTTGCCAAAGTGAAACAAGGGTTGTGCTGGGTGCAGGGATTGCCCTCAGCAGTGCTGAGCTGTCCTGTTCATCCCCAGGAAGCAGCTTGGTGCTCCTCAGGGTCTGTCTGCACAGTCTGGGAATCCCCCAGGGAAGGGAATAAATCCCTGTTCCCTTGTGCAGAGGGGTCACATCTCTGGACTCCCCATGCCAGGAGCTGCTGGGCACTTTGCAAAACCAGGGGGAACCCCCAGATGCTTTGTTGTATGGGAGTGATGAGGGGCTTTCCAAAAGGATTTTTGGTTCCCCTGTTCTTGGGCTGTGGCTCAAGAAAGGAGTGGAGGAGGCTGGTGGAATGGCAGATGATTTTTCCTCTGGCTCTGCACTGAGGCTTCTCATGCTCACCCAACTCTGCTCAAACATCAGAGCTGGGCTGCTCCCTCCAGGTCATCCTTCACCTCTAAAGAAACAAGGATAAAAGTTGTCTGGGGTGGAAAGAGTACACAAATAACTTTCCCAAAGTGAATGCATTGGTTGAGATAAGGGGAAGCTGGACTCTTTCCACTCTGAGCACTGCTGGCTTCAGCTCACTCTGAAGATGGCACCCCAAATTCCATCCTCATATTCAGGCTGGGAGGATGGCAACAGAAACAACTCCCCCAGCTAAACATGGTGTGGTGGAGCCAGCAGAGGAGGAGGGTGATGTGCAGCAGTTGAACTGTGATTAATCAATAAATCAGGCTTTTTTAGTTTTGAGCTAATACGTCTAAATCCTAAAAATACCTCCAGCAGCCCAGGGGGCTCTCTGATAGGTGATTAAACCCTTGGAGCTTCATTTCCAGGATTAATGGCTTAGAGCAGCAGAGCCCTGCTGTACAAAGGCAGCTCTAGTTCTGATACTGCCCATGAAGGCAAGGCAGAATATGTTAATCTTTATGTGAAGCATGAAATCTGTTTTAAATAATGGCCCAGGATTAAAGTTTCTCTGAACAGAAAGGTAATAATGGCCATAGGGTGGATCTCCACTTCCCTGTGTCTGCCCTTTGCTTTCCCAGTCCCAGGGGTGAGAGGGAGGATGAGGAGGATGCTGTTGGTGTGAAGGTCTGGGCACCTTTACCCAGCCCAGTGCAATGTGCCTGCATCAGTGCTGGAATGTGCAGTGACAGGAGGGGAAGTGCATTCTGAAAAAAAAAGGGGGAAAAAAAGGAGGGAAAAAAATATAAAAAAATGCTGTTGTTTTGTTAAACAGTTCCTTACTGTTATAGATAGAATTTTTAAAAACAGTGGGGAACTACTGGCCTTCCACAAGGCAGAGGAAAATCCCAGCAAACTGGCTCCACAGGGCACAGCTTTGAATCAGCATCTGCCTGCTGGGAGTGAGCAGATGTGGGAAGCAGCTCCTGGGGGTGAGGGAGGGCCAGGCAGGGAACAGGGGCTTTGGATCAGGCTTTGCCTTTGCAGGCAGGCAAGTGTTCTGTGCTGAGCTAAGGTCTCTAAGTGCTGGCATTTCCCCAGTCAGGAGCTGGGAGTCACTCCCTGCAGAGAGGCTTTTGCTTCCCAGGGGATGGGGTGGGTGGGGAGTGAGCAGGAGAGGTGGATTCCAGCTGGGCAATGCAGGTCTGGTGCCCAGCTCCTGAAAGCAGGAAGAAAATAATTCAGGAAAGCCTCTTCTGCACTTGCTGCAGAGATAAAATGAGGTGGGGACCTGTCCTGGAGCTATTTCCATCTTGGATGTGCTGCTCCTGTTCCAAGGTAAAATTGAGGCTCTGTGCTGCTAATTCACCTCCCCAGCCTTGGTACTACTGGCACAGAGGGATTCATTGATTATTGTCCATTACCAGCAGCGGTGTGAGGTCTGCAGCCAGATCAGAGTGGGTAACATCAGCTAAACAGCCTGGCATCACAAAAACTGCTCCTGAGCCCTCATAAACCCACACAGAGCTACAGACTATTCCAACAGGATCAGTTCACTGCTGGAGCCTGCGGCAGTGCCAGCTCCCCTGCCCAGTGAGGAGAGCACGGCTGGGATTCCATGCAGGGGCTGGGAGGATGCTTTTTCCCTTCTCAGCTTCCTGCTCACAGCATTTGCATTTCAGCTTCCTCTTCTCTGCCTGCAATTCCTGAGAGCACCTGCAAAGGATGGAGCTGCCTGATGAGAGGCCAGGCCAGACTTAACAGCATCTGTGCCCCTTTACATGTTAAACAGATGGAAGAAGCCATCTCAGTTCCCCAGGGGTTGCTGGGCTGGTGCTCCCACCATAAGAAAGGTTTTTCAGCAGGGATAGGCTATAAAATGACACTTTGCTGCTCAAATTATTATTTTGGGGTTTTCTGCTGGGGAGCAGTCACTGTGCTGGAACAACAGCAGCCATCCCAAGGCAGTTGGTGCTGGGGGCTTTGCTACAAAACCCACAGACAGGTGAAGCTGTCACTTCATCCTCTATGACATTTCAATAGAACTAGCAACCCAGGAGAAGAATCCAACTCCTGGGTGTGCTGGGGAGAAGCTGGGAAGGGACAGCAGAGCCCCCACAGCCACCCTGCACCAGGGGAAGCCCTTGCACATGTCACAAGGACCAAAGAATTAAAACCATAAGGTGGCATTGCCAAAAGCATTTGAGATGTGACCAGGTGGGTGCTGCAGGGGACAAGGTTTGACATTGCCAGTTAACCTGTACCAGGCAGTGCAGAGCCTGTTTTCATGGAATCACAGACTGGTTTGAGCTGGGAGAGACCTTAAAACTCATCTTGTCCCACCCCCTGCCATGGACAGGGACACCTTCCACTAGTCCAAGTCTAAGTGGCCTTGGACACTGCCAGGGATGGGGCAGCCACAGCTGCTCTGGGCAGCCTCTGCCAGGGCCTCACCACCCTCACAGCCAAGAATTCCTTCCCAATATCCCATCTAACCCTGCCCTCTGGCAGTGGGAAGCCATTCCCCTTGTCCTGTACTCCAGACCTTTGACCAAAGTACCTTTCCAACTCTCCTGGAGCTCCTTTAGGTTCTGGAGGGAGCTCCGAGGTCTCTTTGGAAGCTTCAATTCTCCAGGCTCTCCCAGCCCAGCTCCAGTGCTCCAGCCATGGAAGCATCTTCATGGCTTCCTCTGGAACCTCTCCAGCAGCTCCATGTCCTCATGTTGGGGCCTCAGAGCTGGACACAGCCCTGCAGGTCCCCAACACACGCAAGGTTTTGAACATCCATCCAAAACTGAAGAGTCAAAAAGCACAGAAATCATTTCACTGCAAATGAAGCCGAGCTCTTTCCCATTTTAAAAATAACTGGATTTGTGGGAGAAGTGGTGAGCAGTTCCCAAGTGAGGTCAGGCACAGGCACAGACATCCCTGTGAAGTCTCAGTTCACCCCAGCCAAGTCCCTTGCTGCAGCTCAGTGTGCAGCAGACACTGACACGCTTGGCTCTCCTTCATCCTGCTCCTGCTGCCTCGAAGAAAGTTGTAGGAGCTGGAGTTTGCCTGAATTCCCAGGTGTGGAAGAGGCACTGTCAGCTCCACATGGTTCCCTGAGGTTCCTCTCTCCCTCCATGCCATGCTGTGCTGGTACAGGGCCAGGGAAGATGCTGCTTTCTCCAAAGCTGGCACTGAATGCTGCTTGAGTGCAACAGGTTTTGTTCTAATTAAAGAGGAATCAATTAGGCTGCAAGATATTCAGCCACCTGGTGCTTCTGACTATTTTTTCCTCCTCCTTCTCTTTTTTCCTTAACATGCTGCTGCTGCCTCCAGGGAAGCCATGAATGAAGCAAGACATGTTCCAGTTTCTTGCATTCTTTTAGATTAAAAAAATGCTGTTTGGGAGGAAATCTGTGCAAGCCAGCCAATGACAGTGCTGTGCATGTCCCTGTGATCTGCAGCTGGCATCTCCTCTGCCATCCATTACTCCCTCCACTCAAGCCTCCTGTGTCTCCAGCAGCACATGGCACTGACTCCATCAGCAGTCAGTTTGTGCTGCATGAAAAAAAAAAAATCATCTGCAGCAATTAAAGAAAAAGCAGTGGAAGAGGTGTAATGGGATCTCATGGGAGGCACAAAGGAGTCCTACAGGCAAGGAAGTTCTTTGGAGATCCAGCTGTGCCAGGCTTTTCCCTGGGAGCTGGTCCTTTAGAATCTCTCTGTGCTCAACAGCACATAAATCGAGGAGAGGAGAGGAGAGGAGAGGAGAGGAGAGGAGAGGAGAGGAGAGGAGAGGAGAGGAGAGGAGAGGAGAGGAGAGGAGAGGAGAGGAGAGGAGAGGAGAGGAGAGGAGAGGAGAGGAGAGGAGAGGAGAGGAGAGGGAGAGGAGAGGAGAGGAGAGGGGAGAGGAGAGGAGAGGAGAGGAGAGGAGAGGAGAGGAGAGGAGAGGAGAGGAGAGGAGAGGAGAGGAGAGGAGAGGAGAGGAGAGGAGAGGAGAGGAGAGGAGAGAGAGAGAGGAGAGGAGAGGAGAGGAGAGGAGAGGAGAGGAGAGGAGAGGAGAGGAGAGGAGAGGAGAGGAGAGGAGAGGAGCAGCTGCTGCCTTGGGCAGCTCTGGAGTTTGCTGAGCACTGAGCTTCAAGAAAAAGGGGGGTCAGCAAGTACCTCAAGCAACACAGGTAAAAATCAGGCACAGGAGTGGTGCTGAGTGCCAAGGGAGCAGTGGTGGAGAGCTCTGTCCTCAGTGCATGTGATGCTTTTACCCTCAGCTCAGGGCTTTTCTCCTCAGGGCAATGCTTTTCCCACCCATGGCTCTGCCTCCGGTATGGACTGTGAAATCCCTTTGACTTGTCTGAGCACATGATAAAGCCCCCTTGCAGCTAAATCAGATTTAATATTAAATATGAAAGGGCAAAAAGGGGAGCCTGGGCTTGGATGGTGATGTAAAGGTCACAGAAGGGAGTATTAATGCCATGTCAGCTGACGTGTACTAGGAACATCTTTGAATTCTGGCTTTAGGAAGGATTCATTAATTCAGCTGATTGACTCTCTGGAAACATCTGCATCAGATGTGCTCAGAGCAGTGAAAGGAACCCCCTTCTCCTCACTAATCCCCCTCTAAGAACAAGCTGGGAGCTTCATGGTCTGTCTAGGATCCCACCTGACCTCTGCAGCAATTCTTTGGCCAACACCTCTGTAAGGGACAGGCTGACCACGGAGCCATGCCAAAGAGACACTGACATTTGGGCAGCCAGTCCTCCACAGCTCCTTCCCAAGCTGAAGGAGCCCCTGGCCATCACAGCACTGGGAGGGAGACCATTCCAGGGGAGATTTGGCCACACGTCCTGTGATGACTCTAAAACCACACAAAAAGAGCCCCTGAGCGTGAAAAATGCCAAGCAACTGTTTTTAAAATTTTAAAATAGTAAATAAAATAGTAATAAAATAAAATAGTAAATAAAATAGTAATTAAATGGTTGTAAAAATAGTAATACAATTAGAGTAATAATAATTTGGACAATTTGAATTAGGACAATATGAGACAATAGAAACAAAGAGTTATGGACTTCCAGGTACCCCTTTCTGGGCAGCACCAGCCTGAAAAAGGACCCCCGTTAACAGAGGATTAACCCTTAAAAGCAACAGCCTGTTGCATGTTCATACACCTCATACACGATGCATAAATTCCATTCAAACACAGGATTCTGCCTGGTCATCATCAACTTCTTCCTCTGAATCTTGACAGCGCCTTCGAGGTGGGAAGCTCATTTCTTCTGATAATGGGGCAATAAATTCTCTTTCTCTGAAAGACTGAGGTGTCCTGTGGCTGCTATCTCACTGCAAGTCCTTTCTTTAGAGAAACTATCCTACATAGCACAGTTTCTATTTTAATATTTTTTATAACCTAAAACTATATTTAGCACTCTACTTAAGAGAATTAAAACAGCATTACTTTCTAACACAACACATCTAATATTCATTTGAATATTTGAGAAAAGCCAATCATAAAATACACATTTTTCACATGAGCATCCAAGAACTCAAAGAGGAGGTCGTGCTCATGTAGCATGTGGTGCCTGAGCCTCAGCCTGCCTTCTGCCTTTTTTCAAGGGTACCTTTTGTACCAGACAGAATAAAACCTGTGCTGCTTTCCACCCCTGCAGCTGCCGTGGGAGTCAGCGTTGCTGCCTCCTCCTGCTGCAGATGTGCCAGGCCCAGCTGCCTTTCCCTCCCTGCTGGCCTCCACGGCAGCGTGCTGCCCACCCCTGGGGCACACTGCTGCCTCAGGTGGGTGAGTGCCACACAGACAGAGGTGCCAGGACCCCCCCTTTCCCCTCTGATCCTCACTGGGAGCTCTCAGGGTGAGTAATCCCCCCCTGAGGATTTGGAACCACAGGCATGGCAGCTGCTGGGGCTGTAGCAAAGCTCAGGTTTGCTCTTTGGCTGAGCAGCAAGGTGAGGGTTTGTGCAATTCCCTGGAGAGCTCTGCTGCTTCCCCAGCTGGGAACCTGTTTGTTGGGAGCAATAGAGAGCAAACAGGGATAAAGGACCTTTCTGGAAGCAGCTCCTTGCTCTGGTGCTCATACCAGGGCCACGGGCTCAGAATGGGGCAGAACCTCCCATGTATTACCTGCTCCATAAAAATCCACTGGAAGGAATAAAGCATTTTTTCCCTCCTAGGGGAACTGATGCTGTAGGGTTAGGAAGATTTTCCATGGCAGTTCCCAGCTGTGCATGTGCAGACAGACTGGTGCAGCACTTAGAAGGACGTGGGAACCAGCTCAGCCCAGCTCCTCTCTTCTCATATGAGGAGCTTGGAGTGTTTGATGGGAGCTTCTGCAAAGAGGCCAAACCCTAATTGCACCTCTTAGCAGCAGTGTGAGAGCACAGCCCGGCCCTGGGGCAGAGAGGGGATCAAACAGCAGCAGAGCAGGTGATAAACCACGACTCCCAGGGCTGCCTTCCCTTGGAAAGCACCAGCAGCTGACTAAGAAGCACAAATCTCTCCTGCAGGAACAGGCTGTTTGCAAGAGCAAGGAAGTGATATTTTAGAGTGTCTAATAAAGGAGCTTAAAATGAAACTCTGCAGAACAATAGCCTGAGCTGGTAACTGGCACCCGAGCAGAAAGTCAGGCGGGGGAGCTGTGCCACAATTTATTTCCTCTCTTTTTCATTTCATAAGAGGGAAGCAAATCCTAGCAGACACCTGAGGCATCTCCAGCTGATGCTGGAGCTTTAGTGAAATGCTGCCATCCTGCGGGGAAGCCTCTGCTCAGCCTGGGGAACGTGGGAGGTTTGGGGCAGCCCCCAAAGAAGCAGGGGAGCAGGATGAGACTCAGCATCCAAGAGCAAATAATGGAGCTTTTTCCAGCCTGCACCGAAATCAGCCAGGCAGCCTCGGGTAAGCTGCTTATCAGCTCCTTATCTCCAACACAAAATGAGTGTTTTCCCCATGCCTGCAGTCTCCAGAGGCTGCAGGAGCTCCTGTCACGGCCAAGCAGATGCCATGGCCGTGTTAAGGCTGGGACTTCAGCAGCTGGAGGTCTCCTGCTCTCCCAGCCCGTTCCTATGGAAACAGGTTGGGAGCCTGCCAATTTTCCATAAAGAAGGAGAAAGGAGAAGGAGCTCGTGTGGATGAAGTGCCTGTTTGTCGGGTTTAGGGTGTTGCAATTCTAAAGGATACACGGCCCAACAATGCCAGCAGCACAGGATTTCATGAGCAGCTCTGTCAGTGCTGGAACCTTCCCATTCCATCTCCACAGCAGCCAAGATGAATCACATCACTGAGCCTGGAGCAAAGCTTGGGAGGGATCACCAGCAATTAAAGGAGGGTGGAAAAAAAGAAAAAAAAGAACAGATTGAGGAGTGGGTAGTTGTGTGCTCTGTGTGCTGTTCAGTGGAGTGGAGGGGAGACACTGCTGATGTGCACTGTGACCCCTGTGTTTGCCACCAGCCTCATCCCAGGGAGGAACCTTTGTGCTCCCAGACCCTCCAGGAACAGATGTGACAGCTTCAGTGAGTGTGAGGAGCTCTTCTTTAGGCAAGGAGTCTCTACATTACAGGAAAAAAAACTCCTCACCAAAACCACACTATGACACAGAAGCCCCAAAATCTCTAAATCCAGAAATAATCTGAAAAAAAAGAAATCCCCAAACCCTGAACAATCCACAACCTTCACTGAACACGAGCAGCAGCTGAGCCTGGCAATTCTGGGCTCTGACTCACCATTTCTGCACCCTGTCACTACTCCAGGTTCATTGAAATGCCTTTGAAAGCTGCAGGGAAGAGCCCACGGTGGGTTATGGTCCCCACCTAAAGGAACATCCAGCTGCCACTCCACTGGGACACACAGGGTGCTCTGAGGAGCTTGTCTTGGTATGTTTTGCCCATTCATGGACAAATGTAGGAAGATGAGCCCCTAAAATTCACCCAGAAGCCATGGCCATCCCTCCTGGCTCCCTCCATACTCACCACTCAAGCAGAAGAGGGTCTGGGCACTCACAGAGGATGGTCCTGCATGTGATAGCTGCTCACTGGTTGTACCACAGCAGCAGAATTATAGAATTGCAGATTTGCTGAGGTTGGAAAAGCCCTGTAAAATCACAGATTCCAGCTATTGATTCCCCATCACTGCCAAGGCCACCACTAATCCATATCCCCAGGTGCCACATCCACTCCATTTTTGATCCACCAATGCCTCTTCCTGAAGAAACATCCCCGAACATCTGATCTAAACCTGCCCTGTGCAGCCTGAGGCCATTTCCTCTTGTCCTGCCACTTGTTGGCTGGAAAAAGAACCTGACCCCCCAGGGCTGCTCTATCTAATAGCTCAGCTCCCAAGCTGATGAGGTCTCTGGTGTCAAGATGACCCTAAGGTGTTAGAAAGTCTCTTTTCCCCAGCCCCAAGACTGAAGAAGAAGACGAGCTTTTCAGTTCTGCTTTCCAAGGTAGTTTTTTTTCTTATCTATAACATTCTTTCTCTGACCCACCGAGTTCTGTCTAGCAAGTCAGTCTGTGGCACACTGATCACCCCAGAGGTGGTGTTAGCTTTTTATACTAAAATGTACTAAATGTGCATTATTTACAATAATTTCCCAATACCTATCACCTATGTTAGACAGTGTGTTTCTACTCTAA
This sequence comes from Zonotrichia leucophrys gambelii, assembly GCF_028769735.1. Classification (NCBI taxonomy): domain Eukaryota; kingdom Metazoa; phylum Chordata; class Aves; order Passeriformes; family Passerellidae; genus Zonotrichia; species Zonotrichia leucophrys. The sequence goes on along the minus strand of NC_088194.1, from coordinate 1,591,373 downwards.
ACCAATCCAAAAGTGTCACCATGACAGCATAAAATGGAGGACAAGAAGGAGAAAGGCTGGACACGCCCACATTCCTCCATCTTACCTATAGAACCCCCATTCTAAAAAACCCTAAAATTCTACTTTTCCACCCTGTGGTAAATTCACTATCATTCTATTCAAACCTTTGTGGCTTGTAACTCCTCACACAAAGTTGGTAATTGTTTCCATGGGTTAAAATCAAAGGCACAGGTGTCTGACTCCGTGCCAAGGTCTCTGAGCCCCCTGCCAGGGTCTCGAGTCCTCCAGAGCAGCCAGAGGAATATCCTGAGTTTCCACACCAAGCCTTTTGGTTATGATCCACACCCACAGGTATAAATGCCACAGTGCCCACCGCCCAACAGGGGCTGCTGACAGCTGGAACGGCGGTGCCGGGGCAGTGCCCGCTCGGATCCCGGTGCCCGCCGGTAAATGGCACCCGGCTGTCATTTCACAGCGCTGTGCAGCAGCAGGCAGGAACAATCTGTTCTCTGCCGGTGGTTTTATAATTTTATAACTCACACGGTCCGGATGGTGACTGCCCGGGAAAGGGAGGATCCACCGGCAGCGGGGCTGCGCCTGCTTTGGGATCACGGAGGGGAACGTGTCCATTTGTGTCCCTGTGTCCATTTGTGTCACCACGTGTCCGTTTGCCTAGAAAGAACCTCGGACAGGGTGGGATGTGACCTGCTGCACCTCCGGCACTAAAATAATGGATTAGAATGGGGGTGAGGGGCGTCCCACAGGAAGCCTGAGGTGAAAAAGGAGCCCCGCGGGAAAGACCTCAGTGAGGGGCACAGGGGATAAGGAAGCTCCAAGGGAGAAGGGAGCCCCACCACAGACACAGAGCCCATAGGAAATGGGTGTCCCAGGGGCCATGGGGGCGCAGGGAGGAGGGGAGAAGCCCCCCAGCCCTGAGGGCACGGCGGGGCCGGGGGGGACCGGGATGTTCGGCGGCGCTCCGAGCGCATGCGCGGGCCGGGCAGGGGGAACGCCATGTGAGCCGCACGGGCAGCAGCGCCTCAAGCCACCGCTCCCCGCGGCACAGCCGGAGCGGCGCTGCCTTTCAGCCGGGGGACTGGACGGTAGTGCTGCCTCTCCAGGAGAGGCATAACTAAGCCGAGCCCCGCCGGGCCCGCAGCACCGGCACATCCGAGCACTGGCCTCACCAAACATGGCCGCGCTGGGACCTAGGGAAAGATGGCTGCCGCGCGGCTCACTGCGCAGGCGCATGAGGCTCGCTTGCGTCATCAGCGGGCGCCGGCAGCGGCGGCAGCGGCGGCAAGGTACCGGAGCGTGGGGAGGGGGCGGCCGCGGGTCGGGTCCGGTCCCCGTGGGTATTTCCGAGCCTGTGTGTCCTGCAGTGGCCGCGGGCGGGGTTCGGGCCCCCACGGGCCTCCGTGTGTCCCTCCGGGCCCCCGTGTCTCGCAGCGGCCACCGGTCCCGGTGGCACCGGGGGCCCGGGCCGCACAGGCCGTGGTGCGGTCTCCAGCGCAGGCAGCCCCGCGGTGTGACCGTGTCCGGGCTCCCCAAGGTCCCTGTCGAGACCGGCTTCCACAGGGCGGATATAAATAAAAGCCTCGACTCCCGGCTTTTAGTGCTCGCCGCCCTGTCTCCCAGCCCACCCTCCGGGCTCGGGGGCCTCGTCCGGTGCCGCCACTCCCGCCGCGGGTGCCGGGGAACGGGGTTTGACACGGGTGCAGGCAGCAGCCGTCCTGCCGCGGTACCCGGGTGGCCTTTGGGGTGTAGCTGAAGGGGGCAGGCGTTCCCCGGGCAGGTGCTCCCGCAGCCCCTCCCTCAGCCCGCGGACCGGGACCCCGTCCCGGCGGCAGCTCCTGAGCGGCGGGGCTGCAGCGCCACAGGGACCGGCGGAAGGAGCTGCCCTGCCCGGTTCCCCTTCCCGCCGTCGGTACGGACCCTGCTGATCGCTGCCGAAGCCCAGAGCCCGGCTGGGAAAGCCCCAAACCCGGCCGGCCCCCGCTGCGAGCTCCCTGGGCGGGGCGGAGCGGAGCGGCTGCTGCGGGAAACGAAACTGAAACGGAGCTCGCAGCCATCTTAGCGCTGTCCCGGTGCCGCTTCTGCGGCTCGGCCTTTCTTTTTTTTCCCCTCTATTTTCTCATAAAATAATTTGGCGTGCGGATGAGACTGAGGTAAGAGCGGTTTTGGTTTTTTTTTTTTTTTTAAGTCCTCATCCTGTTTTTGCCCTGCCCTTGGCTCAGGGAGCGCTTGTAAAACGGGGTCACTGAGCAGGGGGCAGCAGTGGGACTCCCGGGGAGGTGGAGACTTGTCCCTCTTCACTCTGCCTTCCCCGTGTTTGTTGTAAAAATAAATCCCGGTAAAGGCAGCCGAGTGCAGTTGTTTAATGGAAATGACATTTAAGTTGACCTTGAGGTGTTTGGTGAAGATGGGGAGCTTTATGAAGATGAGACTTGCATCTGAAAATCTGATCTTTGTGACGAGAGATGCCGTAAGGAGGTCAAGGAGGAGAAGGCGGGATGTGGACCTGGCAGTATGTGTATCATGTTCCGTGTCTTTATCCTCTCAGTTTTGCAGCAAGCGTTATCAGAAAATTACAATATGCTGGGCTGGATTCCTTACTTTTAAAAAGAATATTATTAGTTTAGTCTTACCCCTGTACCCCGGGGAGGCAGCACAACTTTGTGTGATAGAGTGAAATTTGGGCTATAATGGAAAAAAACTTGTTGTACCATTGCCAGCTGCACACCTATCCAATTTCTCTGCATCTTATCACTTTCATTCCCCTGTTGTGTGATGTTTTGCCTCTACAGGTCACATAATGTCCAGGGAGGAAAAGACACTTGGCATTTCAGGCTGTTTTGGCCATGAATCTCAAAATAATTGTGAGCCTGTTGCAGCTCTGTTCTGTGTGACCATGCAAGTTGCTCCAGCTCCTTGTTCTCCTTTACCTCCTCATGCCCCCATTTCTCAGGTTACAAAGTAGGTCTGAGATTCTCCTCTCCCTGGAGGCAGGGCAGTGGAGCTTGCTGTGTTTCAGGAGTGTGTCCTGAGGCCACCCAGCCCCGTGCTGGAATCAAGCCTGAGAGGAACAGTGGCAAAGCTGCTTCTTGGGATTGATTAGAGCTGCTGGGCAGTCAGAGTTTGCCGTTTGTGGTTTTACAGGACTAATTTAGACTCCTAGAAAAGTAAACAAAAACAATTGACGAGTGAGAAGATGCTTGAAGTGCCTCAGTAGGCGGGAAGCTGTTTAAACTGCATTTCTGGAATGCTGTCTTTGTGAAAAGGTGTTCTGAGCCGCTGTGTTTTCTCTCCTCAGGGCGGGAGAGTGCGGAGTGAGTGGCGGCTCCTGTCCCGGCTCAGCAGCAGCCTGGCTCCCCCGCGTGTCCCAGCAGTGCGCTATGAGCAGAGGCACTGGGCGAGGCAGAGGCTCCTGTCTCACCCAGCCGAGGCACCACTACCCCAGCACTAACCGAGGTCCTTTTAACCACCCTCGTACCCTACAAGAAACTAACCAGGAAAGCTTTTTACGCCAGCGCTTCCTAGCAGAGCAGGACGCTGAAGTCTCTGTGTTGCAGGGACAGGGATCACACAAGGAGTGGCGCACCAGAGGCGGGCGAGCTGCGGCACCGGCTCCTGCAGGCAGAGGTCAGCCCAGCGCTGCCGGCCGTAGCTTCTTCTCCAGCCAACATCCGCGGCTTGGGACTGTGCCTCGCTACTGCCCTCCGCAGCACCATCGGCAGGAGAGCTCCCGGAGAGAGTCTGACGCTGTGAGGCTGAATTTTCAGAGACTGTCTCTTGCTGGGCAGAACTATGAAGGAGAAATTCTGAGTGTTTTCAGGCAGCTCGGGGAGGGGAGGACTTGCACGGCTCATGAGCTGGCACGTAAACTTAGAACTCAAAAGAAAGAGGTCAACCGTGTTTTGTATAAACTCCTCAAAGAAGGGAAGTTGCACAAAGAGGGAGAGACACCACCACTGTGGAGGGTTGCCAGCCCTGGTTCAGGGAGAGATAGAAGCCCCACTGACCACAGTGCCACCTGCACAGATCCAGCAAATTGTGAGAGCAGAGGGGGAGAGCGGAGCGCGTTTGGCTTGGGAGACACAGAGATGGCTGAGACAAAGGAGAAAATCTGCAACTACTTGTACAGTGTGGCGGAAACAACAGCTCTCAATCTTGCCAAGAACATTGGGTTTTCCAGAGCCAAGGATGTTAATGCATTTCTTAGTGCTCTGGAAAAGCTGGGGGATGTCCACAAGCAGAATGCAACTCCACCACGGTGGTCCCTGACAGACAGGAAACGTGAGAGGATGCAGATGAGGATGAAGGCCAGCACAATAATGCAGATGGCAGATGCCACACCTCCTGAGTCAGGTCTTCCCTCTTCCTTTGTCCCACCACGTCCCCCAGAGGTGACTGCAGCTTCACCAGCAGCGGTAAAAGAAGAAGAAGAAGAAAGTGCAGAAAATGGGCAGCAGCCTTTGGGGCAGGCTGGTCAGGGCAATGTCAGTGACACAGAAGCAGATGCATCTGAGGACACTAAGCCTGACTTCTCCAGTTTGAATAATTATGATAACTCAGAAAACAGCACATGGACCACAGATGATATCCCGGATAATCTGAATGCAATCAGCAAGCAGCCTGATAAGTCAGAAGGCATCATGAATTCTCAGTCTTCCCCCAGTTATGCTGCCCAGTTTGAAACTGCTTTGCCATGTACACCTGTAGAGAAACTGATGGCTTGTCAGGAGAAGAACCCAGTGAGTGGCCTTACAGAATATTCCCAGTACACATACCAACACTGTGATTTCATCATGCTGGAGCAGAATGGACCCTCTCATGAGCCACGGTAAGAAAATGTCCTGCCTTTCCTGAGCTCTTTTTCCATTAAATGATTTGACTTTAACTGAGTTCACCCACTCAACTGTCCTGAAGGGGCCTGCTGTTAATGTTTCTTTTATTTCAGAAAGATTAGCCTAATTGATTCCTTGCATCAACTTAAAAAAATAAAGCAAAGCTAAAATTTAACCCTAGGTAACCCAGTCTTGGCTTTCCTCATTCTGAGCAGAAAAGATGGGATTAATTTCTTCAGTAGGTCCCATCTCAATTAGTTACCTTCAGTTTGACCATATAGGGGAAACTGGTGTTTCTAAGGTGCCTCTCAAGATGCTCTCACCTGGAAATGGTGTAAAGGGAGCCCAGAACAAAGTTAAGCAAGGTGGCCCCACTGTGTACATTTCTGTGTTGTAGCAGGTCAGAGCCAGTACTCTGGGCTGAGCATGTGGCATGACACTGCAGTTGGCTAAGTCAGTCTCTGGAGTCCCTTGCAGAATCGTGGCTGTTACTGAGCATAAGCAACACCAAGAAAATCTCCATATGTGCCACACTGGAATATGTCAATAGATCTGCTAGACAGGAAAATTGGCCTAATTTCTAAAGATGGAGTCCCAGGGTGTTGTTATTTTGGTTTGTTGTTTTTTTTTTTTTTAAGAAAGGATCTGAATGTATTCAGCACCATAATCCCTCTCCAGATCTGGTTTGACCTACTCTCCTTGGAAGATTTCCAGGGCTGGAGGATGGAAGATCAACTTGTTTGTTAGAGGTCACAGGAATGGGGGAGGCAGAAGTGTCAGAGGCAGGAGGTTTATGTGAGGCAGCACCTTTCAAAGAGAATGCCAGAGGCAGGAGTGACCCCTGAATGACCAGGTGCAAATAAAACAGTGCAGGCTGCTTTTGAGCTTTCTTATTCCTGGCCAGGAGCCACCACAGAGCTGCTGTCTGCCCACAGCCATTACCTGCTCCAGGCACCTGTGGTGGAACACAACAATTCATCCTGTTCTTCAGAACAAAATGTGGAGCTGCTCCTCTGTTGTGAACAGCTCTACAAATGTAATGATGTAATAAGCCTTGGTATTTTTGTCTTCTGCTCATGGCAGCCTGGATTTACTCTCCCAGCTGGGAGCTGGCTGTTTCTTCTCTAAATTCCAAGAGCAGCCTGCTGTTGGAGCAGACCACGCTTCTGCTTCTCACTGTGCCCCTTTGGTTTTCTCTTTCAAAGGTTTAAGTTCCAGGTCGTGATCAACGGCCGCCGATTCCCTCCAGCAGAAGCAGGGAGCAAAAAATTGGCCAAGCAGGAGGCAGCAGCTAATGCCATGAGGGTCCTGATGAGTGAAGTGGAGAATGGAAGGCAAGGTGGAATTAAATGTGAGGAGCCATTACCCTCCAACAGCTCAGAACCAGACCTGGTGAGTCCTGTTTTCTTTACTTTGTGAGGCTGCTCAAACACCATTGAGTCTGACACTGATTTCCTCCATCTTCCTGCTGTAGCCTTTGCAGCTGGAGCCAGAGCTGTCATCTGCAGCAGCTCCCCTCAATCTGCTTCCTGGGAAGCACCCTATCAGCATATTAATGGAGTATGGTCAAAAATCAGGGAACATCATTGAATTCCAGCTGCTCTCTCAGGAAGGCCCACCTCATGATCCTAGGTATGGCATATTCTTGTCAGCTTTGAGGGAGGGTGGAAACCTTTTCTTTACTGTCCTTCCCCTTCAGCTTGCTGCCCACATTGCTGGATTTGTCACTGACCTAGCTGAGTGCTTCTCTTAGCCAAGGATTCTGGGCATGATATCTAGTTCCAGAAGGAGACCCAGAGCAATGCCCTTTCTCAGAGAAAGGATGCTGCTTCTTCTACCAGAGCAGGAGGGGGTTCCAGTCCTGTCCCCTTCCTGGATGTGCTCTACTGGAAGTGTTTAAGGCCATCACAGTAGATTTTAGTTGGAGATAACCCAGAAGGATTTATCTGGAAGTGGGACATGGGGATAATAACCAGATTGAGACACCTATGGTTAACACTTTTCATGTACTATAATATCCTGTCAGGTTCAGCTACTGTGTGAAAATGGGTGACCAAATTTTCCCTGCTGTGGTAGGAAACAGCAAGAAGGGAGCAAAGCAAATGGCAGCAGAAGTTGCTGTGAAGATTCTTTCTGGAGAGTCTGTACCCCATGTCTTGCCTGAACAGGTATAAAGAGCTTTTTTATAAGATTCAAGTGTTTGGAATTGGGTGTCCCCCCCCTTATATTTCCTATTCTGCTGGATTTCACCCCACAAGGTCATGTGGGGCTGAGGTTTCCTGCACTAAATGCAGCTGCTCAGTGTTAAACAGTCTTCTCATGTCTAACTCTACTCTAGCCTGTTGTGAAGCCCCTCAGTGACCAGTCCATGCACAATATTGCTGCTCCAGATGAATCCAAAGTGGTGAAAACAAAGGGTGTTGGGGAGCTCATCAAATATCTGAATGTCAATCCTGTCAGTGGCCTGCTGGAATACGCCCGTTCCAACGGGTTTGCTGCAGAGTTCAAACTCATTGACCAGTCAGGACCTCCCCATGACCCCAAGTAAGTAGCAGCATCTGGCTGAAGGAAATTTTGTGCTGCAGAAGGCTCAAAGTAGCTGCTGCCTTTTGAGATGGCAACAGGGCTAGCTGCTGCCTCTGCCAAATCTTGTCCTTCTGATTCACTCCTCTCTCCACTTTGAGAAATGTAAAAACCAAACTGAAATTCACAGGTTTCTTGGTTTCTTTGTAGGTTTGTGTATCAGGCAAAGGTTGGAGGCCGCTGGTTCCCAGCTGTGACTGCACACAGCAAGAAGCAGGGCAAGCAGGAGGCAGCTGATGCAGCTCTCAGAGTCCTCATTGGGGAATCAGAGAAGACCGAGCGCATGGAAGGGATGAGCATCACTGAGGTGAATCTTCTGCCAAAGCTGGGCTTGTGTGATAGGCCTGCCTATCCCCCTCCTCTCAGTCCAACCAAAAAATGCTTTCAAAATCAGCTGTGATCCCTTTGTTCTCTGCAGCTGTTCATAACCTGATGTGGTTTTCCTGAAGTGGGTTAAATGTTTCCTCAGGGTGCAGAAATACCCTTCTGTCCTACAGGCCTCTGCTTTAGGGCTAAATTATTATCAGATTCTTCCACAAGCTACTAAAATGAGTTCCTGTGGTAGGGTAGGAACATGCTTTTTAAAAATTATATTACTTTTTTGTTATTTCTTTGTACTGCATTAAAAATTGTGTGTCAGCTCAAATTCACACATCAGTTAAACACAAAGCCCTGGTTATGTCAGGATGGCTGTCCCAAACTTGGGCTGATATAAATCACACATAGAGTGTTGTGAGCTCTGAAAAGCCTCATTCCAGGCAGCACAACTGGGCACAGCAGCTGGGGCTCTAAATAGCAAAGCCATCAGGGAGGATTTGTCAGTCAGCAGTGCTGGAGGAGATGGCTTGGTCTGTGCTGGAATGACTGTGCACTCTCCTCACAGGCAGCCAGAGGAGCAATTCCTCCAAAGCCAGAACAGATTTCCTTGGCTGAGTCTCTGCACATAGGCAGGTTGGTTTTGTTCCTTCTTGCTCAGGGTTTTCCCTGGCATTCTCAGGAGGCCATTCCTCAGCCTGTATAGCTTGTTGCTGTCTCTGATGTGGCTAAAGCAGAGCTCAAAACCTTGGATGAGATTTTCCCAGAAATAACTAAAAGAACTTCACCCACCCCTTGACACAGCACTGCCCAAAGCTCAGGATTTTCTGTGCCTTCTGCTTGGAAAGCTGTGAAACAGGAGTTTCCTGTAAGCTCTTGGAGATCTATTTCACACCAAGATAGCTCAGCTACTTTAAAAGGCATAAAATCAGCAAAATGGCTTCTGTGGCAGTGCTGGAAACAAAAGAGTTTTATTAAAAACCAAAATAACAAAACTCTTTACAAAGAAAAACCAATCCAGGTGCAAGAGGCCCTCCTGCCCCTAGTAAAACACCTCATAAAAGCAATTGGTTTCTTTATTCTCTTCTTTTTCTAGTAAATTGCCTAGGTGGGACTTTTTGGCTTCTGTCCAATCAGCTATCCTTAAGTTTGAAGTCCCCCAGCTCCTCTGAGGTGCCTTTTTCACCTAAATGAAGAGTTAAACTTCTGGGCTTATTTCCTTTTTAAGGAGACAAAAGATAATTTTGTCACTCCTTCAACAAGGAGCACATTTCTACAAAGCTGTGCTAAAGAGTGTTAGCTTACCCTTGAGTGTGGTCACCAAGTTGCTGTGAGGGTCTCCAGGATGAGGTGAGAGATGAGGATTGACTCCAAGTTCTCAGAAGGCTGATTTATTAGTATATGAGATATGATAGTAAATGAAAATTATATACTAAAATGATACTAAAGAAAGAGAAAGGAGACATCAGAAGTCTAGAAAAGAATGATGATAAAAACCTGGGACTGACCAGAGTCCTGACACATGCTGGGTAAACAACTCTCCAAATCACATTCCAGAGGAGCAAACCATGGAGAAGCTGAGGGTTTCCAGGAGAAGCAATCCTGGTGAAGGGATTTTTCATAAAATCCCCCGGTGACACTTGAGCTGTGTGGTGTGACCTGCTCATGTCCTGTGCTGTTGTCCCATCCCAGCTCCCTGTGAGTGGCAGCACCCTGCACGATCAGCTGGCCATGCTGAGCCACCAGCGCTTCAACTCGCTCACTGCTCGCCTCCAGCACAGCCTGCTGGGCCGCAAGATCCTGGCTGCCATCATCATGAGGAGAGGAGATCAGGGCCTGGGAGTGGTGGTCAGCATTGGAACAGGTATGAGCAGCTTCTTCAGCACACTCTGAGCTCCCTTCATGCTGGGTTTCCCTGTCAGCCATGGTTCAGGAGTGGCTGTTGCTCTAGGCAGCCTCAGAGAGGGTACAGAATGTTCCCGGGGCTCACATGGTGTCATGAGTGATCTGGTTAGAGAGAAAGAGAACAAAGCAAATGTGCCTGCAGCTATATTGCTCTTAATCTTTGCTTGCATTGCTGTGTCCTGCTCTGTGCAGCAGAGCATGGGTTCCTTATGTGCCAGAGCTCACAATCCCCTGGTTTCTCCCAGCTGCACGTACCTTATTTCCCTCCCTGCTTTGCTGCCAGGCTTCTACCTGGAGTGATGGGCTGAAAAACCCTCAGGAAGGTAGAGTCCCCCAAAACTCATGGCAGTTTAAGTCTGTCTGTCCTTAAGTGGCATCCCTTTATTTTCTTAACTATAGAATTTGCAGGAAATCCCCGACGAGGGGAGAGAATGATGAGAAGGATTCAGTCTAGTCAGAAGGTTAATTAATTTCTTTATTATACTACATTACATTATATTACATTGCATCTAAACTGAATCTACCAAGCACTCAATTCTGCACACAACTGCACAGAATCTTGTGACTCAGCCCACAGTCCTCACACACACACACACACACATATGCTTGGCCCTGATAGGCCAAGAAAACAAAACACCATCACTCTGGGGAGACAGTCTCCATATTGCATTCTACTTTGGCACAACACAGGCACAGCAAATAAGATAAGAATTGTTTTTCCTTTCTCTGAGGTTCAGAGAAAGTGAATCTCAGAAATATTCTTGGGAAGAATTGTGCCTTGCTTTTCTCTGTGAAGAGAAATGTGGTGACATTTAACTGCTTGTGATAGTGATTTAATAGGCAGAGTGCTCATGCTGGTGCTGCTGCTCGAGAGTCCAAAGAAATAAGAATTCCTCCCTCTGTCTCTGAAGCCATCTTGACTTTGATACCTGCCCTAGTATTTAATTCTTTGTTTGATTGTTTCAGGTAATCGCTGTGTGAAAGGAGAAGAGCTAAGCTTGAAGGGGGAGACAGTGAATGACTGTCATGCAGAAATCATTTCTCGAAGAGGCTTTGTGAGGTGAGAAAAGGGGAAACTCAAAAGGAAAAGGAGAGGGGCCTGCCAGGAGCTGCTCTCCCATTCTGGAGGGGTGTAGCTGAAACACACCCCTTGATTTTTGCTGTGCTGAGGGATGCTGTGATCCTCAGACACTGTTCACTCGTGTTGTTGAATAGAGGGAAGTTATTTCTGGTAAGAAGGGGCCATACCTGAATGATGCCCAAATAAGAACTGAATGGGAGACTTGCCAGGAGCCCAAGGGCTGCATCTGATGTATTCAATGTTAAGGCTCCTGCTGAAGCTGCTGGGCTGATGTACAGGGGCTCTCCAGCCTGGGGACAGCTCCTGCCACACCAAGCCACTGCAGGCTTGCTCTCCTGGCCTTTCAGTAGAAGGATTCATGAAAACATACTGCATATGTTTGCTTTGATAATTAACGTGTTTTTCAGAAGCTGGAAAGGGTTTTCCCCTTTCTACACAACTAAACTACACAATTCTTTTCTTCCTCTTCCCCTCCTACATTCACTGTGGCACTTTTTAGTTTTTGAAACCTAAAATGAGATGAAGCTGGACTGCTTGGTTAACATCTGTCCTTCAGTTATGAACAAAACATCAGCTGCTTCCTCCAAGCCTTTGTGTGCTGCCATTGTGCTCTGCATTCCTGAGCAAGGGAAAGTGTTGAGGGCAGGTCCCTGGGAAGTGATGAATCAGGATTGCATCTTGCTTATTGTCTGTTTTCAGCTGTTAATCTTGACAGCAGTGGCTGCTCTGGCACAGCAGAGTGAACTCTGCCTCTCCTTGCACAATCAGTCCCTGCACAGGCTCTGCTCAAGGACTGTCTGGGAGGCTGCAGTTTTTCTTTAGTCCTTGACACAATGCTGGAGACCTCAGGGTTTTCCCTGGCCAGAATCAGCCATAAAAAACCCATTAGTGTGAACAGATCATGGGCTCCTTCTAATACCACTTGAATTCAGCTGCCTCCAGGGTTGTTTACTTTTAATGCAAACTTGCTGCTGACTAAAGGTGCTGGTTAACAACCTTGAAGTCTTCTTCACACTGGGATCAGATGCGTGAGAGCAGCACCTGGACAGGATCCTGCTTTTCTACTGCTTGTCCTCTGCATGGCAGAAAATCTGCTGGATTTTTTGCCCTTTTTGTGCATCAAGCATTGCTGGCTTGCCAGGCATCTTGAGCCACAGCTCCTGGTGTCTGCTCTTCCATGTGGCAGGAATGGGTGATGTGGGACCCTGCCTGTCAGTTGAAACACTTGTTGTCTGAGAAGCAGAGCAGCCTTTTGACAGGATGGTGTTTTCTTTTTTTCAGGTTTCTTTACAGTGAGCTGATGAAGTATGACCCATCTAATCCTTCCTCTGCAGAAGAGAGCATTTTTGAGCAAGCAGGACAGAAACTCAAAATAAAGAGCAGTGTTACCTTCCACCTCTATGTCAGGTTGGTGAGGGGGTTGAATGACTGGTGTCAGCAGCACTGTCATGCCCCTGGCCCTGGCTGTTTCCTTTACAGTCAGGGCTAACCAGGAGGGTTTTTTTTCTAGCACAGCACCATGTGGGGATGGAGCACTCTTTGATAAATCCTGCAGTGATCAGCCAAATGAAATGGGACATACTCAACATCAGCCTCTCTTTGAGAACCTCAAGCAAGGCAAGCTGCGGACCAAGGTGGAAAACGGTGAGTGCAGTCACTCCCTGCACCATGGCGTGGCTTCAGTCCTCTTCTGGAGCCTTTCTGGTGCTCCAGAGCTTCCTTACCCCTCTCTGTGTGCTGTTGTGGGATTTGAAGCATTCAGGAACCAGGAGAGGTAGATGGAAGGCTTTAGAGAGAATCCCTTTCCCCTTCCCAGCCCTGCCTATTGCACTGCCATGCTTTGTGAAGTTTGATGCAAAGCTCAGATCTGTGTCTGTGTCCTGCCTTTCAAGCAAAGTTCTATTCTGCTTCAGCCATGTTGAAAATTACTCATCAGTACCCAATACTGAATGCCAGATTGTTCCCTGAACCTGGTGTCAAACTCTGTGCATCCAGAAGTTTCCCAAGCAGTTGCTGATGGGGTTTTGATTTATTGACTATCTGACACTACACAGAAAAGCTTTTTTCTTCTCTGGTGCAGGGGAAGGCACCATTCCTGTGGAGTCAAGTGACATTGTGCCCACGTGGGACGGGATCCAGCACGGGGAGCGCTTACGGACCATGTCCTGCAGTGACAAAATCTTACGCTGGAATGTTCTGGGCTTGCAAGGGGCATTGCTGTCACACTTCCTGGAGCCAGTTTATCTCCACTCTCTGACACTTGGTGAGAAACCCTCTGTCCTCTCAGGGTAAAACAAGGCTGCAGTGAACAGCTCGTCTGATGGCAAAGTTGGTTTGTGGAGGGTGTAGGAGTAACAGACTGAAATGTCTTTCTTGGCAGAGCTGTTTGAAAGTGCAAAGGGAATCTATGGATTTTAGGCTGTGGGTAGGGTCAGTGTCTCTGCAAAGTTCTGGATTTTTAGGAGGCACATGTGATCTAGGAGAGTGGGACAAAAACTGCATGTTTGTGTCTTGAGTGAGAAGTGTTGCAGTGTGAAGACCATTGTCTTACACACCCAGCATACACATAGCTGTGCTGATCCACATGCTCTGGGCTTTCAGGAGCCTGTGAGCAGTGGTGCAAAGTGTTTTTGGGGTTTGGCCAGTCCATCACTGTGCCATCCCATTTCCTCACACCTTCACCTCTGTCTGCACAGGTTACTTGTACAGTCAGGGTCACTTGACCCGTGCCATCTGCTGCCGTATGGAGAGGGATGGGAGCACTCTGAAGGAAAAGCTCCAGGCTCCATATCACATCAACCACCCTGAGGTACTGCAGCTGTGGCACTTCTTCATCTTTGCCTGTGCCTTTGGGGGTCCCTGAGGTGCTCTGCAGGGAGGGTCATTGTGCAGCAGCCCTCCAACCAGGGGCAAGAATTAGTGACCAGAAGCACAGAATCACATAATCAAGAGATTTTCTGAGTTGGAAGGCAACCACAATGTCTCATGAGTTCTAGCTCCTGGCCCTACACATAACAACCCCAAGAACCTGCCCTCTTTGTGTCACTGCACAGTTTGGGGGTTACTGGCAATGTCTTAGGCTGGAAAAAAGGACACTAAAGTGCCTCTCTAGCCTTCAACTCAGTAAGAACCTTTTCCTTGTGGCTCTGGAAAGTTTGGGATGAGCTAAAGCTGTGAGGGATGAAAGGGGCAAGAGACTGAGGCAGCAGGACCAGGCTAAGCTTCCTTTTTGTGCAGGTTGGGCGAGTCAGCGTGTACGACTCTGCAAGGCAGACGGGCAAGACCAAGGAGTCATCAGTGAACTGGTGTCTTGCTGATGAAGGCGAAGTGGAAATCTTGGATGGCACCAAAGGGAAAGTAGATGGGTAAGAGGAGCCTTTCCTGACACTGCCTTTTCCTGGCACTGCCTGGGGGAAGGGGGGCAGCTCTGAGCTGGGGAGTACACTCTGCACTGTTACAGCACCCTGTATAGTGGATATTTTTGCCCCCAAGGAGATGCATCTGACTCTGTCTTATCAGAAGGCTAATTAATTACTTTTTTATACTATATTGTTGTATGCTATATTACATTACATCTAACTGAATCTGCCAAGCACTCAACTGCACAGCATCTCCCAACACACACACACCCCTATCCCTGATAGGCCAAGAAAACAAAACACCATCACTTTGGGTAAACAACCTCCATATTGCATTCTACTTTTGCACAAACACAGGCACAGCAAATAAGATTTGTTTTTCCTTTCTCTGAGGTTCAGAGAATGGGAAACCCAGAAATATTCTTGGGAAGAATTGTGCCTTGCTTTTCTCTGTGAAGAGAAATGGGGCAACACCCTACACATGGGGAGGGTTGGATAGAGGGATTTTAAACAGACATAAGCCAGCACTCCTGAAGGAAAACAAAATGTTGCCTTGCCTGGACCCTACCACTGAGCCCTGCCAAGCCCAGAGCTCCTCCATCATGGGATTTTCCCTGAGCCCCTGCTTCTCTTGGCTCTTCTCTATGTCCTGTCCCTCATTGCTGTCACTGTCTTCCTTCCCAGTGTGAAGCTGGAGGTGTCTCGTGTGTCCAAGAGGAAAATGTTCACCCTGTTCCAGCAGCTCTGTGCAAAGAACAACCGCAAAGACCTGCAGGGTTTCTCTGTGTACTCAGATGCCAAGGAGGCAGCCACAGCTTACCAGGCAGCCAAGCAGAGCTTCTTCAGCACGCTGGAAGAGCTGGGCTACGGCAGCTGGATCCGCAAACCCCAAGAGGAAGAAAATTTCTCTGTCCTTGATGTGTAAGGAAGCATTCTGCAAGGACTGGGGGGTGAATGTGCACAGGCTGTGCTCATCCTCCTTTCACCACGTTTTTGGAGTGGATTCAGGACTGTGCAGTGGTTTCCTCGTAGGCCTGGCTGCCTTGTCACTGTCACTCAGAGCCTGTGTTTTTAAAATGTGCATGTAAATGATTCTCCTGTTTTTTAAAGCAAGGGCAGGCTCAGTCCCCATTTGCTTTTTTATAGTTTTGTCCTCCCCGTTTATTGTTTTTTAAAGAAGGCACGAGAAACCAGAGGAATTTTCAAGACTGTGAGCTTGAAACCTTTGGACCATGTACTGCAAATCCCTCTGGCAGGTTTTGAGGCAAATTTTCTCCTTTGAGATTAAAAAAAAAAGAAAAGCTCAGGCTGTTTGAGTGTTTTTCTGTGTCTCTGTTGGAAGATGACTGGCAGCCCAGCCAAGCTGGGACATGGGACTGACCTCTGCAATGTGCAGCCATAGGACCAGCATGACATTCTGCATTAATAACAAAGAAGAAGGTTTCAGCATTGTTGGCCGTGGGTGTGCTAATTCCTGCTGAGGTGAAGGGGGGGCTGTGGTGGGGTTTGGAGAGGGACAGAGATGAGTTAGTGTTTGCTGAATGATGAAAAGAGCCAGGTGGAGTTTGGAATTGAGCCTTTTACCTCAAGCACAGGGCTCATTGGGCAGAGCTGAGCCCGTGAGGGCCGGACTCTGAAATGCTGGGGCAGGGCCCTCTCAGCTCCTTCCCTCACTGCGAGCTCTGGGACAGGATGGGGTGTCCTGCCTCCTGTCTCAGGGCCCCAGTGCTGGCTGCAGGCCCTGTCCTGTGTCTGTCTGAGCTGAACCACGTGCCAGAGCTGCTGGTGGAAGAAGTAGCAGTGCTGCTGCCATCAACAGCAAGTTTATTGGGTGTTGTTGAAGCAGCCCATTTCCCTGTACAAGGCAAATGCTGCCTTTGCTGGGATGAGAGCTCTCTGTTTCACATCAGACAGAGACCAAAGACCTCTTAGCATGGAAGTACAGCCCAAAGTGAGGAGCCCAAGGCTGGGAGCAGGACCCCAGCTCTGGCTGTGGCTCTCCACAGCACAGCCAGGCTGGGGCCAAGCAGGGTCACCACTGTCACATGTCCACCCTGCCTGCAGCTGCCCGTGGGCATCCACTGCCAGGCAGAGCTGTCAGGGGAAGGAGCTGCCTTGGCACCCAGCCCAGAGCAGGGCTGGGGGCTCCTCTGTCTGCAGCTGAGGCTATGGGGGCTCTTGTGCTCCTCACACCTTCCCAATACTGACAGATCCCCACTCCCCACTGGGGCACAGCAGGACCCCCCATCCTGCACTCACTGAGGTTGGACCAACAGCAGAGTTGGCACAGAGGTGGGATGAACTGGGACAAGTCCCTGCTGTGGGGCTGCTTGAGGAGCAAAGCTCTTAACATTGAGGTATTGGGGTGCACCCCTGAGCTCCAGGAGCAGCAGCTGCAGCAGCTGGGATTTCTCTGGCTGCGTGAAGTGCTGGGATTTAAATTAATTTCTAGCGTGCAGCTTCCCCTGGCCCTGTGTGTTGCCAGGCCCCGCCACCACCACTCCCCCCAGCCCCAGGGATTAGTGGTATTTATAGCAAACACTCCATCTCACTTTTCCCCAACGAGGCCAATTCCTGCTGGCCCAGGGAGTGCAGGCAGTGCTGCTGGCCATGGTTTCAGCCCAGTGACCCACGCTGGGGCCCTGTTGCCAGCAGCTCCCAGCTTGGGTTGATTTGTTTTCCTTGTGCAACTCATCTTGTGCCTGCTCTTGGCTCCAGCTCTGAGCCTGGAGTGGAACAGAAGAAGATGGAGCTGGAGCAGCCCCTGGCACTTGCTGCCCTCACTCTGCCTGCAGGTAGGACCTAAAAATAGCCTCTTCCTGCTTGGTAAATGTGTTCACCCCAGAGCCAGAGCAGCTCTGCCCCCTCCATGCCTCTGCTCCTGCTCTGTCTCTCCTGGGAGCCCCAGAGCTGGCACAGGGGTTGGCAGGACCAGGCTGGAGCCAGGGGCTGCCCAATGAGGCTGGAGCTCTGGCCCCACATGGGCTGAGAGGAGATGCAGTGAGTGACTGGTGCTGCCAGGAGCAGAGCAGAGAGCTGAGCATGTCCCTGTGGATCAGGTTTCACGCTCCTGTGCTCTCTGGCATTTTCCTCTCACAGAGATGATGCCTTCCTACCTCTTACCTTGGTCCCAGGCAGCCAGAGTCACCCCAGCCCTGGCTGCATCCTGCTCTCTCAGCGTGCAGAGCACAGTGTAGGATGAAATGACACCAGATGGAAGCAGCCCGCTCCTGTGGGAGTATTTATTGGTTTGCAGGGGCTGCCTGAGCCCAGTACCCATCTCTCTGGCCCTGGGACTGGCCATTCCCCATGCTATTTGGAGGTGGGGGTGCCCTGGCCGAGCTGCAGCAGGGAGTTGGTGGTGTAGTTCTGGAAGAGGGGCTGCAGGAACATGCCAATGGTGCCAAAGACACAGACGAAGACGAAGATCCATAGGAAGAGGCGGTCGATGACCATGGCCACGTACTTCCAGTCCTCGCTCACCTGCAGGGGGCCAGGGAAAATGCTGGGTCAGCCTGGGGCCTGGGGTATTGCCTGACACTGCCCCGACTGGGATTTGCATATCTCAGAGCCTGGAACCTGCTCCCTCAGCACTGCAGCTCCTGGGGCTGCCTGCCAGCCTGCCGTGGGCCTCATGGGGCTCACTCCCCCTGCTGTCACCCGCACCACTGAGCCCAGGAAACATCTCCCCAGTGAGCAGAGCTGGGAGGGGGGACTCTGCAGAATCTGCAGCCTGACTGCTGTGCAGGGCCAGGCCTGCTGGGAACCTCTGTGTTTCCAGAGCAGCTGCTTCAGCCTGGGACTGCAGTGGTGGGTCAGGGATCAGTGAGCACAGGGCTAACCTTGGTGCTTGTGCAATCACTCCCTGTGGCACAGCCATGAACCAGAACACTCTCTGCACCCCCAGCTCTGCCCAGATCCCAGATCCCCACTGCCCACCTCGACTTACGCTCTGATGGGTCAGGGATCAGTGCTGGACCCCACTGAGCACGGGGCTAGGCAGGGACCCCTTGGTGCTTGTGCAATCACTCCTTGTGGCACATCCACGAGCCAGAACACCCAGCTCTGCCCACTCCCAGATCCCCACTGCCCACCTCGACTTACACTCTGATGGGTCAGGGATCAGGGCTGGACCCCACTGAGCACAGGGATAGGCAGGGACCCCCTTGGTGCTTGTGCAATCACTCCCCGTGGCACAGCCATGAACCAGAACACCCTCTGCACCCCCAGCTCTGCCCACTGCCAGATCCCCACCCCTCCACTTACGCTCTGATCGTCGTCCTCGCTGCGCATGTGGTCGGCGATGAAGCGCACGCCGTCCACCGCCTCCTCCAGCCCGCAGCCGCAGCCCGCCCCGGGGCCCGCCGCCTGCCCCTGCCGCTCCCGGTACCCGTTGAGCCCCTCGGCAGCCTTGGCAGCGCCGGGGTTGGCATAGCAGGTGCAGGTGTGAGCCCCGGCCTGCACGAAGAGTGTGGCAGCGGCCGCGGCAGCCCGTTCCTGCGTGTGCCGGCGCTGGCGCAGGCGCTGGCGGGCGCAGCTCTGCCGCGGCTGCTTCATGAAGAGCAGAGCCGGGAGCTTGTGCAGGAAGAGGGTGCGGACCCAGGGAGGCATGGTGTGCGTGGTGGGCGAGCGGTGGTGCACGTTGAGGACGCAAACGCTGGTGACGATGGAGAAGGTCACCAGCACCATGGTGAACATGAGGTACTTGCCCACCAGTGGTACGTCCAGTGAGGTGGGTGGCACGATCTTGGAGATGAGCAGGAGGAAGACGGTGAGGGCGAGCAGGACAGAGATGCAGAGCGTCATCTTCTCGCCGCAGTCGGACGGGAGGTAAAACACGAGGATGGCCAGGGAGGTGATGAGGATGCAGGGGATGATGAGGTTGATGGTGTAGAAGAGCGGCTTGCGCCGGATGATGAAGTCGTACGTGATGTCCACGTAGGTGGAGTCGTCGGGGTTCTCGTTGCGCCGCCCCGGCAGCGCCACGATGTCCCACTCGCCGCTGGGGGTGAAGTCATCCAGGCTGGCCACCTCGCTCTTCAGCACCAGGTCGATCTCGGTGCGGTCGTAGGTCCAGGAGCGGAACTTCATGGTGCAGTTCTGCTGGTCAAAGGGGAAGTGCTTCACCTCGATCTTGCAGGCGCTCTTGTAGATGGCGGGGGGCAGCCAGAAGATGCTGCCGTCATAGGAGATCACCGCATTGGAGTAAAAGGAGACCTCGTACATCCCATCGGCGCTGGGTGAAGAGAGCTGCTGTCAGTCCTGCTGTGGTCAGCCCCAGCAGTACAACATGGCCCCCTGCCCTGGGTGGGCCTGGGGAACACATAGCCCCCCCCAAAAATGACCTACTTGTTGTAGAGCACCACATCAGGCAGCCAGATGTGCTTGGAGGGCAAGCGGACCTTCTTCATGTTGTCAAAGTCCTCAGGCTTCCACGTGAGGCGATAGTCCTCCCACTCCTGAGGACAGGTGGGATCAGCCCAGCCCAGCCACAGGATGGGCAAGGGGGTGGCTCAGGACAGGGGGGACACAGGGGTCCCACAGAGGCTTTATGGGGGGCTATAACAGGGCGGGGTAGGCATTAGGGTCCCACACAGGATGCATGGTATAGGGATGGGTCTCGAGGCAGAGGCAGGGTGGACATGGGGGTCTCAGGGTCACGTCAGAGTCCAGGATGCCCACCTGGGTCAGCCAGACGTTCGTGGTCATGATCTGCTCCCGCTCGTGCTGCAGAGAGAGAGAAGGGCTGGTCACCCACGGTGCTGGGAGGGTTTGGGCCCCCCTGGCTTGCCCAGGAGGTTGGGGAGCAGAGCCCTGGCCAACTCACCACGCTGATGAGCTGCGCCAGCGACACCATCAGCTGCACGGTCACCAGCTCCGAGCCATTGGTCGCCGGCCGGATCAGCTTGTTATAGCGAGCAGGGTCCAGCAGGTACTCAACCAGCCGCTCCTCCGTGTCCGTGCCCAGGCTCCCTGGGGCATGGCCGAGCCTGAGCCCCGTGGTGCCGGGCAGGGCCCCCACGAGGCTCCGGGGACTCCCGGGATAGAGCCTGTACCCGGTGTGGGGCTCTGAGCATGGCAGCCCGGGAGTGGGAATGGTGGGGGGCACGGGGATGGGGCGCACGGGGATGGGGTGTGGGTGCCACAACCGGGCACGGAGCAGGGAGGGCCGAGGGCTCCGGGAGCGGCTGCACAGCGCTGGGGGTTCCTCTCCGCCCTCCCCTGCCTCTCTCCGCCGTTCCGTGCCCGTTCGTGAGACCCCATCCCCTGTTCGGGTCGGTCCCTGCCCGCCCCCGGCACCGCCTCGGGGAGCCGCAGCCCACGGCGGCCGCACAGCCCCGGGGCGCTCGGGGAGCGGCAGCGGGACCGCGGAACGGCCGGTACCGGCTCCGCTCCGGACCTGTGCTGTGCAACAGGCGCGGCCCCCGGGCCCGGCCCGGTCCGCTCCGGTGCCCTCCCCGCCCGTGCCGGTGCCATCCCGCCCAGCCCCGGCACTTACGTCTGAGGGCAGCGAAAAGGCAGAGGACGCGGAGCAGCGCCATGGGGGCGGCCCGGTGCCGCCACCGGCACCCGCCGCTGTCCGCGGTTCTGGCCGGGCGCTGTCCGAGGTGCTGGAGCCGGCGGCGGCGGCGGCCCGGGCGGGGCGGCCCCGGGCGGGAGGCGGTGCCGGGCGCTGCGCCGGGGCCGTCCCGTGCTCCGGCTCCGTCGCCGTCACCGCCGCCGTCAGCGGCCCCGGGGCCGCCCCCGCCTCCGCCCCGCCGCGGCCCGGGAACACGGCGGAGGGCTCTGAGCTCCCCTGGCCCGCCGCTGCACCGGGGTCCCTGCGCGGGGCCAGCGGGACGGCGGAGCCCCGGGCTGGGATCTGAGCGGGAGGATTGGCGGGTGGAGGCCGGGAGCGGAGCCGCCGCCGTAGGCCCGTAGCGGGTGTCAGAGCCGGCACTGCCGGGCCTCGGGCAGCGCCGTCCCCGCCGGGCTCCGGCCGTGCCCGGTGCCCTCCCCCCCGTGACCCCCGGTGACCCCTCCGGGCAGGGGCGGGGCTCCCCGCTGGCCCCGCCCGGCTTCCCCGGGGCTTACCCGCCGTCACTTCCCGTATGTCGCGAGACACTTCCGGCGGGGCCGCCCCGCCCGTTCCGCCGACGGCACTTCCGGGAGCGGGGCCGTCCCGCCGCCATCTTGGGCGGGCTCCGGGGCTGCGGCGGCGGCGGCGGCGGAGCGGGTCCCTCCATGGGAAGATGCAGCGGGCGGGGCCGGAGGAGGCGGCGAGGACGCAGGCGGCGGCGGGGGGACCCGGGCGAAGCGGGGCCGAGGTGGCGGCGGCCCCCGCCGGGCGGCTCCTGAGGCGGGAGCTGCGGCTGCTCGAGTCCATCTTCCACCGCGGCCACGAGCGGTTCCGCATCGGCAGCGCCTGCCCGGACGAGATCAGCTGCGAGTTCGTCCCGGGGGCCGGGGCCCGCGCCGGCGCCTCTGCCTCCCGGGGGCCGCCGCCGGGACCCGTCCGCATTCACTGCAACATCACGGTGAGGCCCGGGGTGCGGCGGGCCCGGGCTCTGCGGGGGCACCGCCAGGCGGCCCCGCCACCGAGGGCTGCTCCTTGGCGGGGACGGGGCTGTCGCCGTTGGGGCCCGGGGTGAGCCGGGCCTGTGCCCCAACGTCCCTGGCGGTGGGGGGCGGCTGCCGCCGTTCCCGTTCTCCGTGCGGCCTCCAGGAGCTCCTCGGGGCTGCGGCTCACGCAGGGAACAACCGGGGGCAGTCCCGGTGTACGAGAGCTGGCCGTGCCCCGTGGTGTCTGGAACCCCCAGTGCTGTCCCGCCGCTCGTCGCCGCGAGTGGAGCCCCTCAGACCGCCCCCGTTTTTCCCCGGTTTTCTTTTGGGTTTCCCGGGGGGCCCTGATCTCCCTGGAGAAGAGGAACCTGCGGCAGCAGCGGCGACTCCTCCTCCCTGCTGTGGCTCATCCGCACCGGTGTTCGAGGAATCCCGGTGCCCTCTTTGACCACAAGTTACAGCTGGTTTGTCTCCACACGAGGAGGGCTAGCAGAGCTTGGACAGCCCCTGGTGTAGAGTCTGAATGGGACTAACAACCAGAATTTTCTGGAGGGGCGTGTTGAGAGTGTTGCCAGAGGCTTTGTCCTGGATTAAAGGTGCCTGCTCGGCCTCTGCTCTGCGTGGGTGCTGCCAGCTTCTTCTGTAACTGCTGGTGCAAAGCTGTGAGGGCAGTAACCCATGAGATACCCTCAGTGTCCTGCTTCTCCTGCCTTCCACCCCTAATGGCCCCATGGCCAGAGGAGTGGCCAAAATGCCACTGTCCTCCCTCCCTGTTCCACCCTGGGCCCGGGGACACAGCCCAGAGCCAGCCCAGCATGGTCCCACTAGGGGTTTGTGCTGCCCTCAGCCCCAGGGTTATGCTGGAGGGTGGATCAGTCACTTGTGGCCTGATCTCTGTGGTACAGAGGGATCTTCAGCTCTCACCCCATGTGGCTCACTGCTATGTGCACCACAATGGTCTCCATCCCACCAAAACCCCTTCTACACCCCCTTCTCCATCCCACCAACAGCCCCTTCTCCCCTTTTCCAGGAGTCTTATCCAGCTGTTCCCCCCATATGGTCTGTGGAGTCAGATGATCCCAACCTGGCAGCTATCCTGGAGAGGCTGGTGGAAGTCAGGAAAGGAAACACCTTGGTGAGATGTGCTCTGCTGCCTGAGCAGGGGAGGGCTGGCACCTTTTTGGGGGGTAACTCCCTGCTTACATGTCCCCAGCTGCCTCAAGTGGGGATTCTCTCTGGTCTCATAAAAGTTCCAGATATTTGGAGTGAACTTCTCTGACATCGTTTGGTGCCAGGGTGGGATTTTGCACCCTAATTCCTGCTGCTTGAAGCAGGAGGGAGCAGCTCTGGGGCCTTTGCTGCTGGCTGGGCACAGAGCTCCTCACACTTCATTGACCCCCTGTTCTCTGGACAGCTTTTGCAGCATCTGAAACGAATAATCTCTGACCTGTGCAAACTCTACAACCTCCCCCAACATCCAGATGTTGAAATGTTGGACCAGCCTCTGCCGGCAGAACAGGTACGTGGCTCAGGAAAGGGCTCCCAGAGCTCAGAAAACGAGTTACACATTCCCTGCTGTTTGCTCTGGTGGCTTCTGAGGTTCCCAGGGGAGGAACACAGAGGGTGAGAAGTTGGATTCCTGTCCTGGGTGATGCCAGTCTGCTCTGCTGGGCCTTGGTGCTGTTTTCTGTAAAGGCTCTCAGCTGCTCTTTGCTTTAAATTTGGTTCTGCTTGTTCATCCCTGTTTGACCTCATCTGGGAAGGCAGCAGAGCGTTTTCCCAGGATGCTGACCACACAATGTCCATCCCTGTCCTCTCCACAGAGCACCCAGGAGGAGGTGTCCTCTGAAGAGGAAGATGAAGAAATGCCAGAGGTGAGTGCCACCTTAGTGTGTGAGGAGCTGAGCACAGGGAGGAAGGTGCTGAAAGGTGTGAGGGTACAGGGCTCTTGCTTGGCAGAGGCTTGTGGCCACCAGACAGGCAAGTTTGGACCAAAGGCTGGATAATTCTGGGCATTTTATTGCTGAGGATTCTGAGGCACAGCTGGGCTCCACATATTCACAAACCCCAGGAGAGCACTGTAGCCACATTTCTCTTCACAGAGAAAAGGAAGGTGCAATTCTTCCCAAGAATATTTGTGGGATTCACATTCTCCGAAGGTCAGAGAAAGAAAAAACAATTCTTATCTTATTTACTGCTCCTGTGTTGTTCAAAAGTGGAATGCATGGTGGAAGATTGTTTACCTGAAGGGAATTGATAACTGGATTGTGGTGGGGGTGTTTTGGTTCACTGACCAGTTGAATCCAGGTGTGTGTGTGTGGACTGTGGGCTGACAGTCACAAGATTCTGAGCAGTGGAGTGCTGGGCAGATTCAGTTCAGATGTAATATAATGTGAAGTAGCGTACAATATTATAGTATAACCAAGTAATTAATTAGCTTTTTGATAAGATGGAGTGCTCCTCATCCTTCCTGTCCTGCACTGGGGGCAAAGATATCCACTACAGAGCACAGAAGCTCTATAGAATAGTATAGTATAGAATGATACAGTATAATAAAGTAATTAATTAGCTTTTTGATAAGATGGAGTCCTCCTCATCCTTCCTGTCCTTCACTGGGGGCAAAGATAATCCACTCTAGAGCACAGAGCTGAGCATGGCCATGCAGCCATGGCCTCCAGAGGCATGTGGATGAGCTGTGAGCAGAGCTGCTTTGGGCAGTACATGCTGTTCTCTAAAGCCTGAAATTCCTGCAGGAGAATTGGAGAGATGCATTTCTGGGTTGCTGTTGCTGGCAGGGAAATCTCTGTTGCACGGAACTCCCACAGAGAGGATGAGGTCAGGTGGCTGAGTGTGCAAGTGAGCTAATTGTCAGCAGTGGTGGAGGCAGCCACACTTCACTGCAAGCTCAGGGCACCTTGCTGCACAACCCACAGGCTCTGGGTTGTTTGGTTTGCAGTTTAGAGATCTGTGGAAGTGGGTGGAATAATCTTGAATCTCCATGGTGACGTTTAGCAATGCCTCAGACACGAGAACAGCACGGGCACTGAGTCAGCAGTGCTGTGGAGCCTGGGGGCAGGTCACTGAGCAGCAGCACCCCAGCACCTGGGGGGCTTTGCCAAAGTTAATTGCTTGCTAAATTAAGGCTGGGCTTTGCCACTGTCCATGGGGAAAAGGGGGAGGGTTAAACAGCCACAGCATAACCTTGTGAATCTGCAAATCTGCAGCTTTATGGCAGAGTCTGCAAGGCCTCCACTCTCCTGGGCTGGAAAAATGAATCCTGAGGAGCTGAGCATTCCCTCTTGTGCTTTTTGCTAATGCCAGGCATTGTGGAGGGAGAATGCTCGTGTAGAGCAAAGGTTTTGTGCTGAGCAGTGGGATTTGTTCAGCTGTGTGGAGGAGTGAAGCAGCAGAACTGTGCCCTGGCACACAGATTTCTTATGCAGGTTAATCTACTCGAGGGATTTTCTAGGAGGATCTATTTTCCTGTGTGAGTCTAAAAATGTCCCAGCCCTTCCAAAAACGCTGCTCAGTAGCCACGAGCAGTCCAGAGAGGCCAGAGTAAACACTTGTTCAGAGGATTTGGTGCCAGAGCTGGAGCTGTGCATGCCCACAGCCATTTGCAGGCAGCTGAACCCTGAGTGCATGAGGACAGATTTCTGTAGTGAGCCCAGATGGCTACAACTGGGTTTTTCCATCAGGGGCTTGCACTGCCACGTGTTATTTGGGGAAATAGTGGGGGCCAAAGGCTTTTCTGGGGTCAGGTGCTGCACTTGGGGTGTGCTGAGCTGATCTACAGAGAGACCTGCTGTGAAATCCCCACTCTTGCTGAGGGAATAACATCCCATGCAGCTGGATTTGGGTGCAGGGGTCTGTTTTGGGTGCAGGAGTCTGTTCTTGTCATGATGCTGGTGCCCTGTGTCCCTGTGGGGGTTGGGCTAGCTCTGTGCCAAGGGGCTGTGCTTTGTTCCAGCCATCACTAGTGTGGCACAAGCTGTTGAAGCCACAGATGTGCCAAGATCCAGGGTCATGGTTACATGGGGCTTGCTGAGGACTGAGATTTATGGGTTGTTATAAACAGGGGAGAATCCAGCAAACAAAGAGCTCACATGAGCCCAGTTGAGTGCCCAGAACTTGTGTTTTCCACTCTGTTTGTGCCTCAGATCAGGAGCTGGGATTTCCTGGGGTGGAGTTGCACTAGGAATCCTTCCTCAGCACTCAGAGCAGGGAGAAGCAAAGGCACATCTCTTTGAGCTTTCCTTTCCCTTCCCAGGACACTGAGGACTTGGACCACTATGAGATGAAAGAGGAAGAGCCGGCAGATGGGAGAAAGACAGAGGATGAAGGCATTGGCAAAGAAAACCTGGCCATTTTAGAGAAAATAAAAAAGAACCAGAGGCAAGATTACTTAAATGTACGTGTCGCCCAGTGGGCAGGTGGGCTGGGGAAGCAGAGGGA
Source organism: Zonotrichia leucophrys gambelii (assembly GCF_028769735.1). Taxonomy (NCBI): domain Eukaryota; kingdom Metazoa; phylum Chordata; class Aves; order Passeriformes; family Passerellidae; genus Zonotrichia; species Zonotrichia leucophrys. The sequence continues at coordinate 1,565,286 of NC_088194.1, read as the reverse complement.
CTCGAGGGCAAGAGTGATGGAGGCCCTTGCCAGCCCTCCAGCCCTGAATCAGAGGGTCCCCAGCCGAAGGTACAGCAGTACCAGTTCTCCAGGGCTGATGGGGCTGAAGCAGAGCAGTCTGTGCACTGCCTCTGCAGCTCAGGGAGGGCTCTGGGTGACCCCAGGGGCATTGGTGCCTCTTGGGCCAGTCCTGCAGCGAGATCTGGGGCTGCCTTCTGCCCCAGCAGCTGTGCCTCTATGATCACCTGAGGCTGTGGAGGTGGATTGTGCTTTTGTAGCCCTGGGCTGGGATTCTAACACAGCAGAGAGGCCACAGAGGTGTTTCTGCTGCAGCTGTGCTGCCTGAGGTGACATATTTGGGGCTGAGAGGTGCCAGGCAGGATAGAGCCTGGTCTAGAGGCTGGACTGAGTTGTAGCTGAGCTGTTGAGTCCTAGAGCAGTAGCCATGGTATAACAATGCAATTCTCCCCTCCCTGTTCCTTGCAGGGTGCAGTGTCTGGGTCTGTGCAGGCCACTGACCGGCTAATGAAGGAGCTCAGGGATATTTACCGATCACCAAGTTTCAAGGGCGGTGAGTGCTGCCAGGAACTCGGGGGAGGAGGAGGATTCCTGCTCCTCCTGTGGGGTACCCAGTGGGCCTTGGGGCTGTGCTGCTCAGCTGAGGGGGAGGATCTCCAGCATTGCCTGGTGTGGCTCTGTTAAGAGTGATCAAAAACACCTTATACCCTCTCTCTTCCCTGCCACTGCTGGATGGAAGAGAGGAGCATGCTGAGGTTGGAGAATCATCTGACTTTAAGGGAAATGCTGTTCCTGCTCCTTTCCTGAGCCCAGGGACTCAGATAAAGAAACTGCTGCCCTCAGGACTGTCCTGGATAGGCACTGCTTTTCATGGAGGGGCAGTACCCAAGTGAAGTTGTGCTGCAGAACCTGGGGGGTTTGAAATCTGGGTGATGGCTGAACCCCCTCTCAGTGCCCCCACAGTGACTCCCCTGTGTTCTCCTTGCAGGATACTATGCAGTTGAACTAGTGAATGACAGCCTGTACGATTGGAACGTCAAACTCCTGAAGTAGGTGGCCCAGCTTGGGATCAAGCATTTTTTGGTGGGTTTTGGTGATGGGACATGAGCATGGCAGGGCAGCACCAAGCAGACCTTGAGTCAGCCTCTCTCAGGCAGCTGGCTTGCTGTCTCCACGACAAAAAGGAGATTATATCTGCAGCCAAGATGAGGTAATGGGAGGACTCTGCAAGTCTCTGCTGTTTCTAGAGTGCACAAAGAGGTGCAGCAGGCAAACCCTGAGCTCTCACACCCTCCAGACACCAGTGCTGCCTTTTCCTTGGGCCAGGCAGCCTTTATTTTTAAGCTGGCAGCTGGAAAAAGGGTGTGATGGTCTTCTCTGCAAACCAGAAGCAGAATTTTGGCAGTTTGTGCTGTCTGTGTGGCTGTGCAGGTACAGCAGCTCGGGGTGTGGTGGCACCAAGCTCAGCTGGCCTGAGCTGCACGGCCCTGCCTGACCCTCTGGGCTTTTCCTCTCACAGGGTTGACGAGGACAGCGCTTTGCACAACGATCTTCAAATCCTCAAAGAGAAAGAAGGAACAGATTTCATCCTCCTCAACTTCTCTTTTAAAGTAAGGCTCCCCCTCCCTGAGAGACACCTCACCCAGCGAGGCATCAGAGATCTCAGTGGTTCTGCTTCTTTCTCTCTTTGCAGGATAACTTTCCTTTTGATCCACCATTTGTAAGGGTTGTATCCCCGGTGCTGTCAGGGGGGTGAGTAATTTTCTGTCTGTCTCTGCTCTGCAGTGCTGCTCTCTGCAGCAGGTTTCACTGGGTTTATCCAGAGCTGTGCAATCCTGTGATTTCCTTGACGTGGATTTGCCATTGGGAAGCAGACAGTGATGGTGTTTTTAGCATATTTTTTTCCATCAGAAGTCTAATCAGAGAAGATATTTCACCTCTGGAGCAGTGGGTGGGTATAATCACATCTGTCTGTGTGGTAACTTTTTGTCTGATTCCTTCCCAGGTATGTTTTGGGTGGTGGTGCCATCTGCATGGAGCTGCTTACGAAACAGGTGGGTGCTGATCCCTGGGGGAGCTGTTGTGCCTACCACGCTCCATATTCCTGACATCTCCTGCCCTTCCTCTGCCTGCCAGAGCTGGGGGAGGCCCTTTGCTTGCCCTGGGAGCACAGGTGGGTGGGTCTGGTCTCACCTTGTGTTTCATCCCTCAGGGCTGGAGTAGTGCCTACTCCATCGAGTCTGTGATCATGCAGATCAGTGCAACGCTGGTGAAAGGGAAGGCACGAGTACAATTTGGAGCCAACAAGGTAGGGCCTGGGCAGTGTAGGAGAATGGGGGCACAGCCAGGTGTGTGGGATGGCTTCCTCAAGGTTCCTGATGGTCTCCTTGCCTTCCCTTGCAGAACCAGTACAGCCTGACAAGAGCACAGCAGTCCTACAAGTCCCTGGTTCAGATCCATGAGAAGAATGGTAAGGGCTGAGAGAGAGGGTCCTGCATTTTCCCTTGCTTGTTTGGGGTCCCCAGACAAGCCACTGAGTTTTGTCCTGCCTCAGGTGCAGAGGTGACAGCAGCAGTGGCACAGTGTGGCTGCAGAGTGCTGCTGCCCTCTCTGGGCTCTGGTGGCTCTAACTAGAGGCAGCCCCTCACTGATTGCTTGGACTTGATGATCTGAGAGGTCTTTTCCAACCTAAATGATTCTGTGTGGTGTTGGGAAGTCAGCCAGAGGGAAAGACTCCTAATAATCAGGAATGTGTGGCCCTTTAGAAGTGGGACCTGGCTGCTTTTGGCAGCTTCTCCAGGTGCAGTTTCCTCCCTCACAGATCTCTCCTCATTTCAGGCTGGTATACACCACCCAAGGAGGATGGCTAGTGTGGATGCTGCAGGACCAATCTGAATATCTTCTGGATGCTCTACTTGGATCTTAGTGATGCCTCTTGGCTTTCTCCCAGGATGTAATAGCTCTGCCTGTTGCAGGACAATACTGGCTGTTCAAAACTCTAAATAACTGTTTAAGGAGTTGGACTGACCCACAACACTTGCTGGGCCCATGCTAGCAGGCATTCTTGTTAAAACAAACTCTTGAGCCTCTTGTATTGCTGGAAACTTCTGACTCTACTCCAGTCTAGAGCATCCTCCTTACCTATGCTATGGATTTAATTTATTTTCTTATTTCATGTACACTGCTTTTTTTTGTTACGGTGTATGATGGATGTGTATGGAAAATGTATCTTTGGAGAAAAATTACAGTTTGTTAATTTGAGAATGCTGGTCTAACTAATTTTTTTCCAAGCTCCTGCTGGGTGGGTTGTGCCCTGCAAAAACCCTGCTGCAGCCCTGGTCCCAGGGTGGGGCAGTTGTGGAGCTGTGGTGGGGCCAAGCCCTGCAGGAAGACTTGGGAGAAGAAAATCCCTTTTGTTTTTTGGCGTGGAGGGAGCAGGGATTCTGCCCCATCTTCCCTGGGCAAACCCAGCTTTTCTCTATGAACTGCAGACTCTCAGCTCAAAGCACAGATGGGGAGATGTGTGAGGCTGCAGTGGAGGAAGGGTCTGTGGGTGTACCCCAGGGCTGCCAGCTCCCACCCCACGCTTCTCCCTGTCCTCTTGTTGAGCAGTAAGATGAGCTGAGGCCTGAGCTTTGTCTGCACATGGAGGCTGAGCCCTTGTCCCCATCCCTGCTGTGCTGTGGCTTCTCTTCTGCAGGGAGTGGAGCACGGGCTCTGCTCTGTCCCCATCCCCAGCCAGGACCTGGCCCAGCAGTGAACACCCCGTTCTATGGGGTTTTCTTTTACTTTCCTTAAGCTGCTATTCCTGCTCTCCTTTGTGCTCCAGCCCTCCATGATGGGGTTGCTGCAGTTGTGGCCTGTTTCTCTGAACCGCCAGAGCCCAGTTTTGAGTCAGCTGGAAGGAGATTTGGCTCTTGGAGCTCCTCTCACTCGGGCCACGTCCTCGTCTGGAGGACAGAAGTGACGCACCAGTGTCAAAGATGGAACCATGCATATTAATTCACTGTGTTTGAATAAAAGTCATTAGAAAATCAAAGAGCCTCAGAACTCCATTATCTACTCCAGCAGCTGCTTCCCTGTTCTGCTCAGAGCCTTGGAATAAAGAGATGCTGTTAGAGGGATTACTCACAGCTGCACGAGCAGCTCTGGCCTCAGCTTGGGGACTATTTTTAAGTGCTTTGCTGAAGGACCAGAGGATTTGTGAAGCTGAGCAGCTCTGCCCTGTGTCCTCCAGCCCAAACCAGCACCTCTTGGGCTTCTGGCTCCTCTCCAACCCTGCTCCTGGTACCTGGGGCTGAGGGGGCAGAAGTGGCTGCACTCAGCTCCCACCTTTAGCTCAGAATCCTGCTAGGGAGCAGGATAACTCAGTTTAATGAAGATTTAAAACACTTGTGGGGCTTTCTCTTGGGTGAAGTAGGGGCTGCTCTGCTGAGCCCAGTGCTGGGGTTGGGTTGGGTTGGGTGTGTTGAGTTGTTTGCTATGAGCTCTCCCACACACTCCCAGCTCATGGTGGCTTTACAGGCTGGGCTGAGCAGAGCTGAAGAGGCCCCTGCAGGACACTCTGTCACTGGGATGCTGACCTGACCAGCATCAAGGCTGAAAGTGAAGCAGGAGCAGGTGTCTAGCAGGCCAGCTGCCAGTCTGTCTGTTCACACCTGCCCAGGGAGGAGCCATCTGAGCTGGGCTTGGCCTCCAGGCTGCTCAGGGAAGGAGCTGTGCAGAGCCACCACTGCCGAAGGCACTCCCAGGCCCTCCCCTGTGGGAGCTGGCAGGGAACAAGGATGAGGGAAGTCTTCCTGAAGGAGAAATGTGGCACATTGGTGTGAACACCACTGCAGCACAAAGCGACCAGGACACTGCTGCCTGCACGTCTGTGCTACTGAGGCCCCGTAAAAATTGAGAGGGACCGAAATCTGCCTTCTGAAGGAAAGAAAAGGAAACAACACCGGAGTTTGCTGGTGGGGAAGCAGAGTTTTCCTAAGCCTCAAGAAGGCAAAGGTGAAGGCAGGCGAGATCCCACCGGCAGTTCGGGCACCAGCCTGCCAGGGGCACCGCGCACTGCGAGGCACATCCTGCCCTGAGCGCCAGCGAGGAAATCCCATCACTTCCTCCGGCGCTGCCAGCGCCCAGCGCCTCCCCCTGTACAGAATGAGAGCCTCTATTCTGCCACAAACTCCATCCTGGGGCTGTGGGAGCCATTCTGCCACAAACCCCTCTCCTGTTCCGCAAAGTTGCAAAGGGGTTGGTGTTGTAAGGAGCCCCCCGGCACTGCAGCCTGACAGGAGACCAGTGGGCTCTGCTGTGCTTTTCCAGCAAGGTGACAGCACGGCCAGAACTTGGCTGGAGTGGTGTGAAGCACAGAGAGTTTGTGCCCCGTTGGGCTGTGCTTGGGGTGCTCTGTACGGAGTCCCTGTAAAGGTGCTGTGCTCGGGGTCGCTGTAAAGGTGCTGTGCTTGGGATCACTGTAAGGGTGCTGTGCACAGAGGGCTGTGCAGAATCTCCACCCACAGCGAGCAGAGCCCATGCCCAGGCTCAATCCCCAGGGTCTCTGGAGGGGCCGCTCTGTGCTGTCCCGGAGTCTCTGCGCGGGCTCCACTCGTTCGGTCCGTCGGAGGATCCGTGTCTAGGGTGGTCCCATCAGCCGGGCAGGGTCAGGGGGTGTCTCAGCCCCACCGGGACCGGATCCCACCGAAGCTTCCCACGGCTCCCGGGGCCGCGCCGCTCCCCGGGGCCGCCCCCTCCGGATCTGGGCGGGGAGCGCCGGCCCTGCCGCCCCCTCCGGCCCGGCCCGGCCCCGGCCCATCCCGTCGCAGCCGCATGGGGCCCCCCGGGCCGGCCTGACCCCTCTCCGAAGCCCCCGTGCCCCCGGAGCCCGGCCCTGCCGAGGAGCCGCGACGGGACCCCCGGGCCGCCCCTTCCCGGCCGGACCCCCCCGGGCCCCTTCCCCAGGGGCAGCGGACCCCTGGACCCTCCCCGGGACTGCTCCGGCCGGACCCCTCCGACCCCCGGCGGGACCCCCCGACCCATCCCATTGCTGGAGCGGACACGCCGAACCCCTCCGAGACCCTTCCCCGGGGCCAGGGACCTCCCCGGGCCGCAGGAGCCGGCACCGCTGGGGACCCTCCGGCTGTCCCCGCCGGGGCCGAGGACGCCTGGAGCCCCTCACGGAGGCCCCGGTCCCCCGGCCCGCGTCCCCGCTCCCGGGCTGGCCGCAGCCCGCCGAGGGTCCCGTTCCCGGGGCTGGGGGCAGCCGGGCTGAGCCCGCTCGGAGCCGGCGGGGCAGCCGGGCGGTGTCACGGAGCCCCGCGGGGGCTGCGGCACCCTCGGTCTGCCCAGCTCCATGGCGGCCAAGTGGTTCAAGGAGTTCCCATCCAACCTGAAGACGGTTTCGGAGAAGGCTCGGCCGGGAAGCGGGAGCCTCGGGAAGAGCCGCAAGAACTCGACCGCTGAGCTGGGGGGGTACCGGGCGGCTGGGGGCGGCAAGGAAGGGGGCAGCCGGCTGTCACGGGACAACCTGCAGGGTCTGCTCCAGGCCGCCACCGGGAAGATGAGGAAGAATTCCCGAGTGGAGGGAGGCACGCAGGAGGGACCCTCCAAAACCTACATCAACCGCCTGATCAAAGTGGAGGCTTCCGAGAAGAACGGCAAGGGGCACCCCGGAGCCCTGCCTGCCAGCCTGCCTGCCCCCGAGCAGGACAAGGGGAAGCCCCCCAAGACAGAGACGGTAAGGCAGGGACCGGGAGCCGGGGGCGGAGGGGGAGATGTGGGAAGCGCTGGAAACTTGAACTGCTTTGGTCTCCGACTCATTAGCCTGGCTGACTTCTTCCTTTTATCCTGCCCGGCTTCATTGCCTTTAAATTCCATCAAAGCTGCCTTCATCCCAGCTGCCCTTCATCACCCCAGCTGCCCTTCATCACCCATCCGGGGGTGGGGAGGTCGTCGGGCACCCTCATCATAGCCAGCCTGACCCCAGAGCTCATCTGCTGCTTAAACAAAGGCTGATGCAAAGCTTTTCTGGGAAGCTGGTCTTTCACCCCTGCATAGCCTTGGGAGCACTGGGAGCCAGTCAGCATGGTTGCTGTCACCCAGAAGGGTCCCAGAGCTCGCCCCAGGCTCCTCACCATCACTGAGGGGTGTAGGAATGGTCTGGACTGCCCCTACCCCACCCAAAGGTGCCACTGGGTGCATCCTCTGGGGTTGTGGCACAGCTCCATTTACCCAGATAAGCCTCCATCCTTCCCTGGGGACCCCAATGTGCCTGTTCCCTGCCTGGCTCTGTGCTGGTGGCATCTCTGCCACCCCTGCTGGGACCCCCACGGCCCCCTGAAGGCAGACATGGCTGTTCTCTGCCCAGGTCATCATCCTGGAGGATTACGCAGACCCTTACGATGCCAAACGCACCAAGGGGCAGCGGGATGCCGAGCGCCTGGGGGAGAACGACGGGTACATGGAGCCCTACGATGCCCAGCAGATGATCACAGGTAAGCGCCACGCCGGGCCGTGCCACAGCAGCACAGCTGGCACCGCTCCCCAGGCAGGAGCCCGTGGCTGCCCTCGGAGCCACCCGGCTCAGGAGGCTCCGGGAACAGGAAAGCTCTCGCCGCTTCCTGCGGCTGCGCGGGGCCAGATAAGGAGTGGGAGCAAGGCCGGACACTGACCCGTGCTGGCCGGCCCCTGAGCCGTGTCCGTGACCTGCTGCCATCACCCACGGGCACTTGTGGCCACTGCAAAGCCCTCCATGCCCCCTCATGCCAGGGTTCCACCCCCCAAGAGCTCCCCATGGACGTGCCCCCCAGCCAGCGACACCCAGGCCGGCGTGGCCACCGTCCAGCTGGCCACAACAACAGGAACTGACTGGGCCGGAAGCTGGAAATAAAAGATTTGCTGCTGATTTTTTTTTTTTTTTTCCGTGCGGGGCAGCCCAGGCTGTTTAGGCAAGGCCTGGCGCCGTGGGGAGAAGCAGGGGGCTGGGAGGGGCGAGCCTCCCGCACAGCTGAGCTCCAGTTTGGGGTGTAGCATCCTGCTGCCATGGAGCCCAGTTGGCCCCACTGGCGTGGGCCTGTGGCGCCAGCAGCCCCAGGGCTGGACAGCAGAGCAGGCGCCATGAGGATGAGGATGAGGATGGGCCCCTTCCTGCTCCAGCTCCTCCCGAGCTGGCTCCCAACGGGGCGTTGCCGGTGTGGAATCCCCAGCACATCCCTCACTGAGGGCTGGTGGTGGGATTGAAGGGTCTTGGGGGACACACAGCCCCATCCCTGACCCACCATCCCTGACCCACCATCCCTCTTCCCCACAGAAATCCGTCGTCGTGGCTCCAAGGATCCCCTGGTCAAAGCCATCCTGCTGCTGGATGGCCCCGGAGAGCCTGGGGAGGGGGGCCCCAAGCTGGAACTTGCCAAGAGGCTGGGGGGCAAGGAGGTGGCAGGGAAGGGGCCACAGCTCTATGACACCCCCTACGAGCCTGGGGAGGGGGTGGCCGGGGGGACCCCGGAGCGCAGGGTGAGGGCTGGGGATGGGCGGCTGCCCGAGAACGACGAGCGCCCGGCGGGGGAGTACGAGCAGCCCTGGGAGTGGAAGAAGGAGCAGATTGTCAAAGCTCTGTCAGGTAGGGGACAGGGACAGGGTGGGAGTGAGGATGGGGGGAAGGGACAGGCGTGGGGTGGGAGTGGGGATGGCAGCCGGGATGGGTTCAGACTTTCTAGCAGGGCTCGTGACAAGAGGACAAGGGGAACGGTTTTTAATTATAAGGGACACTTTAGATACAACAATTTTCTTGGACTGAGGGTGGCAAGGCTGGCACAGGTTGCCCAGAGAGGTGATGCCTGCCAGGTCAGGTTGGGTGGGGCTCTGATGTAACTGAAGATGTCCCTTGTCATGGTGGGGCGTTGGAGCAGATGGGTTCAGGCACATGGTTGGAGAAGGGGTTAGGACTGGCAATGGGGAGGTGCTGGGGCTGGGGACAGGCATGGAGATGGGGATGGGGATCAGAAGCACAGGTGGGGCTTTGGGGGCTCACATCTTGTCCCTCCCAGTCCAGTTTGAGGGCTCGGAGCGTCCTAAGGAGGAGCCTCCGCGGCAGCACCTGCGCCAGAAGAGCTGGACCCCCAAGATGCTGAAGCCGGCGGGCACCGAGCACAGCGAGGGGGAGCGGGTGGACCCCGCCCTGGCGCTGGAGAAGCAGCCGTGAGTGCGAGCCCGATCCAACGGGGCGGGCAGGGACGGAGTTGCCGATGTTCTGCCGCTGCTCAGCGTCCCCTCCGTGTCCCCTTAGCTGGTACCACGGGGCCATCACCCGGGCGGAGGCGGAGAGCCGGCTGCAGCCGTGCCGGGAGGCCGGGTACCTGGTGCGCACCAGCGAGAGCGGCAGCGGCAAGTACTCCATCGCGCTCAAGTGAGTGTCGGGGTGCCCACAGAACTGGGGGGGTCCCACACTGGGGAGATGGGGTGAATCCCCACCCTGGGGCGCTGCTTCGGCGGGAGTTCCTTCCCCCCTGGTTGTTCCCACCAAAAACCCCGATGGGGAGGGAGCACCCGGACCCCGAGGGATGGCACCCCCCGACCCGCGGGGGGACCCCGGCATCCTCCCGGTGTGCGGCTGGGGCGGAGGGGGGGTTCGGCGTGTCCCCCTCCCCGGCGCATTGTCGGGAGCGCCAGCGGCGTTTCCTTCCTGAGGAAGTGCAGCCCCTGGAGCCGAAACAATCAGAGCGGGACGGGAACAAACAGGGGTGGATACGGCCGCGGGGCAGGCGGGCGCCGGGGGGCTGGCGGCTGCACTGATGCCTGCTGGCCGCCCAGGACCAGCCAGGGCTGCGTTCACATCATCGTGGCCCAGACCAAGGACAACAAGTACACGCTGAGCCAGGCCAGCGGCGTCTTCTCCAGCATCCCCGAAGTTGTGCACTACTACTCCACCGAGAAGCTGCCCTTCAAGGGGGCCGAGCACATGGCCCTGCTGCACCCCGTGCACTGCAAGCTGCATTAGCGCCGGCTGATGCCGCCCCCGAGTGGTCTGCGAGCCCTCCCCACCCCGAGGCGTGAGACAGCGATGGGCACGAAGCACGGGAAGGGTCCGGTGAGAGAAACCCCGGCACGTCTGCAGCCCTGAGGGGACCCCGCTCCTGGACTCCAGCAGGGCTGTGCCCCTTTCGCTGGGACAATCCTGCCCGCCCTGTGCCAGCACCGTGCCCGGGCTGGGGGCATGCAGTGACACTGGAATGTGTAATGACGTAGTAAAATAAACTTGTTGGCTGAGAGGGAGCAGTGGTCCTGAGATGGGCTTTGTGCCAGCTGGAATCACCAGTTTTGGGGGGCCCAGGGGTACTGGGGCTCCCCCAGGAGCACATCTGCATCCTGCCAGGCTTTTTATAGCGGGGGGGCCAGCAGCAGGGAAGAGGAACACTGTTCCCCAGGGTGCCTGAGCACCCTCAAGCTGTGGTTTCCTGCCCGGCTGCAGCTGCAGCTCCCCGGGGTGTTGCACAACCCAGCACCATGGGGTGGGCAGAGGAGGCACGGCTGGGGTGCAGGGCTGGGGTGCAGGGTTTGGGGTGCAAGGTTGGGGTACAGGGTTTGGGGTGCAAGGTTGGGGTACAGGGTTGGGGTGCAGAGCAGAAGAAGCAGGGCTAGCTACAGGGCTGAGGGTGCAGGGTTGAGGTACAGGGCAGGGGTGCAGGGTTGGGGGGTCTGAGGCAGGAAGGTGTGCACAGCACAGGAGGTACAGCCTGGGAGGCACCAGTGAACCACAGAGAACAGCCTGGGGTACATGTGGGGGTGCACAGAGTACAGCAAGGTGAATGAAGTGGGGGTACAACCCCACTGGAGACACTCCCAAACAATGGGGGGCTGCAGTGACCCCTCTGCTACCCCACTCCCAGCAGCCACTCCAGTATAAATCCAAATCATTTATTTGAGCCCCATTGTCCTGTTTCCCCAACGTGTGCTTTAAAAAGGAGCCCCGAGGGGGCTGCAGCAGAGGTGTGGGGCTGATCCAGCCAGGCCCTCCCTCCCCGACCCCCGTGGCACTGTAGGGACCAGGCCCTTCCTTCCCTGTGGGACCCCCAGACCGGGTCCCAGGTCCCCCAGGCTCTGGTGCAGCCACAATTCCAGTGCTGTCACTCCTGGCCATCCCAGCTTGGTGCTGAAGGTGCCCCCAGGACCCAGTCTGTTTTTCCTAGCTGTTCCCCATGGGGGATGGCATTGATTCCCCTCCTCAGAGGCTTGTCCCAGCCACAGAGCCACCAGATATTGGGGGGGGGAACTGCTCCCAGAGCCACATCAAAGCCCTGGGACCCTCCATCCAACCCCCAAGCATCTCCCAGCACATTCAGCCCCTGGCTACTGCCCTGAGGAGGAATAATCTGCCTGAGTGGTGTGGAGCCCTCCAGGGGCTGAGGGGGCAGGCTGTGAGAGCAGAGGGGTGTCACTGAGTGTGGGTGGGGGTATGCTCAGAGGGACCAGCATGTGCTGTCCCTCACCCTCTGCCTTGCTCGTCTCCTGCCCGCTCGTCCACCACATCTGCCTGTACCTGCAGGGGAGAAGAGAGGCTGCAGGTCAGGGAGGGGGCATACACAGCCCCCTGGGCCAGCCCCCCTGGCACTCACCTCACCACGATGCCAACAAAGAGGGCGATGCCAAGGAGGAGACTGCCCCCGGTGACCAGGAAGGCGTAGGGGGATGCTACAGGATGGGTGCTGGATTCCATGACAGACCCTGACACACAGAATGGGTGAGGATAAGGGACTGGGTGTCTCTTTCCCTCAATCCCAGCCCAGGAATCCTTCCTCACCACCAGCACCATTAGCATCATCCTCTTCGAAGAGCCTGGGGGACAGTGTCACCCCATAGGTGTCATCTTCTGTGGGGACCTGCAAAAGGTGGGGAGGCATAATGGGACAGGTCAGCCCTCATGCCCTGGTGTCCCCGTGTCCACATGGGGACAGGAGACCCCTTCAGGAGCGTGTGATGCTTCCCAGACTGAGACCATTGTTACCTGTGAGCTGTAAGGCTCCATTTCAGAGGTGAGCTCCCAAGGGTCTGCACAGAGAGGGGGGAGTGTGAGACTGGGAGAGTCCATGCTGAACTCCTGGTCTCAGGGCCCCACAATCCCCCCTTACCTGTCCAGGGGGTGCCCACGGCCTCCTGGCTCCACTCACTCCACGTGCCATGGCCAAACTCATCCTTGGCCCTCACCTGCACCACGTGCCTCGTCCCACGCCACGCATCGCGGATATCGAGCCACGTTGTCATCACCTGATCCACCTGGAGGAGGGGACACGGGGCTGGGGACAGCCTGGCCAGGGCCAAGGGGTGTCCCAGCAGGCAGGGTCTCACCTCCATGAAGGTCGGGGCGGGCTCGGGGCGGTAGCGGACCTGGAAGCGCAGCCAGTAGAAGCGGGGGTCCCAGGAGGGGGGGTAGGACCAGTTCACCTGCAGCCGCTGTGGGGCCCTCTCCAGAGCCTGCACTGTCACATTCACCGGCGGGTCTGGCCTCACTGTGGGGGAATGGGGGCTCAGGGCCTCGCCCTGCACCCTCACCACCCCAGCTCCCAGCCCCCAGCCAGGGCAGCACTCACAGACACTGCTGAGGGTGATGATCTTGTCCTTGCCAGCCGAGCCACCGGCGCTGTTGCTGACACACGTGGACACCACGAGGCTTTTGGTGTCATCAGTGCCAGGTGGCACCTTCAGCCGGCAAAGGAACTTCCGTGCCTTGGAGAAGTAGCGGCACCGCTGCTCTGTGGCATTCTCAGCCACAAACCTGTGAGGTCACAGCTCAGGGGGGGCTGCAGGGTGCTCTGGGCACAGGGCAGCTGTGGGGAACATGTGCTGTGCTGTGGGGTCCCCGGCAGTGTTAGATAAAGGGTCTGTGGGGAGGGATTCATTCTGTGCCATGGGGAAGGAACACGTCCTGTGCTGTGAACTCCCAGCTACCCGCAGCTGCTAGGGAAAGGGTGTGCAGAGAAGCAAACAGCCTGAGCCACGGGGTCCCAGATGGCACCAGGTCCATGGAGAGGGACATGTTCTGTCCTATTGGGGTCCCAGCCCATGGTGGATGCAGTGACAGCACTCACCTCCTCCTCACCCACAGCATCGCCCGTGTCCCTGGGGACGGCTTCTTCTGCTGTGGCCACTCACACAGCACATCCTTGTCGTGGCTCCGCCGGTAGCAGGACACCTGGGGAGTTTCAGGGGGCTCTGCAGGCAAAGCAGGGAGGTGCTGGGGGACAGGGGCCATCACAGGCAGCGCTGAGAGGGACATTCCCACCCTAGCGTGGACCCACCTGCCACCAGCAGCCGCAGGGAGCGCAGCAGGTGGCTCCCCACGGAGCAGCTGTAGTGCCCTGAGTCCTCGTAGCGCAGCTGCCTCAGCAGCAGCGTGTTCCCCTCTGCCAGCTGCCCTGCTGCTCCCTGCTTCTCCACCTGCCACAGCACCGTGGCGTTTGCAGGCTGCTCGTCCTGGCAGGTCAGAGTGATGTTGGCTCCCAGGAGGCCCAACACCGTGTCCCGTGGCAGTCCTGGAGGAACAGGAAGGGAGCAGGCGATGAAGATGAGACCCCAGGCACGGTGGGTGTCCCTGGAGGTGGAAGGCACCCAATCATCTGCTCCCCATGTCCGGTGACTGCTGGGGGTCAGGGCACTGAGCTGGCTCCTCACACTGTGGGCTATGAGGGGGCTGGTGGCGGGGAGCACAGCTCGGGGAAGGCAGCACACAGGGACCGGTGGTCCCGGGAGTCCCTGGGTCCAGTGCCAGAGGGGTTAAGTGACTGCGCTGGCTGCCGGCCCTGCTCACGCCTGGGCAGCGCTCCCGGCTCCTTCCAAAGGTCAGTGGCCAGCGTGAACCTGCTGTTCCCTTCGGCTCCTGCTGCTGGGAATGCACGCAGCACCCACCGGCACCCGGGACGGGACACAGCACCGGGATACAGCACCCAGCACCCACCAGCACCCGGGATATAGCACCGGGACCCAGCACTGGCACACAGCACAACACCGGGACACAGCATCGGGACACCGCACCCAGCCCGAGCCCCCACTGCCCAGGGGTCCCGCACCACCCCCCGCCCGCCTCCCCCGTGCCCGGCTGAGCTGCTGTGGGGCCGGCACGGATCCCCGTGTGTCCCCTGGCCGTGCCCGGACCCACGAGGCCCAGGTACCGGCAGAAGCTCGGGGCCAGCCCAGCTCCCGCCCCGGCCGGAGCCGGTCGCACTCACCAGCGGGGCCGCAGGGCCGCCCGGCGGCGGCGGAGAGGTGCAGGAGGAAGCGGAGAGGAAAGAGAAGGAGGAGAAGCGGCCCCGGCGGCCGCGCCATGCGCCCGGTCCCGGATAGGAAAACATCGGCGGCGGCGGCGGCGGGGTTGTGAAAGCGGCGGGGGCGGAGCGGCACGTGCGCCCCGGGCCGGGCGGGCCAACACCGCCCCGTCCCTGCCCCCGCCGCCCGGGACCGCCGCCGTGCCCTCCCCCCCCTCCCCCGGATACGGGACACGGCACGATCTGCTCAGAACATTTTCTTTTTGTAAATTAAAAAAAAAAAAAAAGCTGTTTTGGTTTTTTTGGTTTTTTTTCGTTCAAGAACCATAAAATAATACCATTCGGCCAGATAGAAACGTGCCATAAGTTATCTAGCTCTATCCACGGCCCCTCCACCGAAATAACCCCAAAACCCTTCAAAATCCCCTCCAGCCCTCGCCAACACCCGTCTTAGAAGCTCCTCTTTGGTATCGCGTCCCTGGGAGCCCAGCAGCCCCAGAGGCTCCTCTGGGTCCCCGCTGCCCACCCACATTTCAGCAGTGCCGTCCCGCAGGAGCTGGAGAGGAGGAGGAGGAGGAGGAGGAGGAGGGGGGAAGCAGAGGCCGAGCGTTGCGCAAGACCACGCGTGGGAGTGAATCACGGCAGCCACCAAACCCCGGCCTCCCTGTGGTACAGAGCACTTCCCCTTTCCGACCCGGCACCCGCCGTCCTGGGGAACGCTGAGGAGGGTGACCTTCCTCCCCCTTTCTCCCTGTACCCAGCCAAGAAATGAGTCGCTTTGTAAACTCAGAGTATTTTTCCCTTACCTTTTTTTTTTGTTTGTTTGTTTTGGTTGCTATTTTGTGGGGGGGGTATTTTTTTTTTGTTTATATATAAAAAAAGACACGTGGGTGAAGGCCATGGAGAGGCCACAGTCCTCCCACAGCCCTGCACCTCTGGTAGGATACATTCATGTGCGATGGGGCGTTTGCACTCAGTGGGATTGAATACTGATGGAGGAGTGAATGGGGGGTGGGAGGGGGCTGATGTGATGACATCCATCCATCCATCCATCCATCCATCCATCCATCCATCCATCCATCCTCCTCGGAGGGACAGACTGTATTTTTGGCTAGAAGGCGACAGTCCAGACTCCTCCAAACCTCAGCACTGGCCCCCACATCACCTCTATCATGGGACCCTGCTGACAAGGGGCTTTGCCCTCGCCAGGGCCAGGGGCAGAGGAGGGGAGCCCCCAACTGCACAGGAGGGGATGTGACCCCCTCCAGCCTCACACCCTGAGAGTCTTGTCGGCCGCACCACTGGGGCTGCCAGCGCTGCTGCCCTCGCCACCCTTCTTCTTCCGCAGGGTGTCAATCCAGCTGGCGCTGGGGCGGGGGGCAAAGCTGGACAGTGCCAAGGAGCTGAGCCTCATGTTCTTGCCAGACATGATGAGCTCCCCGAAGCCCTCCTGATGGGAGAAGGCATAGCCAGAGCGGCGTGAGCCCGCGCGCCCCGCGTGCCGCATGCACCGGTGCTGCGTCTTCTGCTTCTTCCGTACCAGCTGAGTGTAACGAACCTGGGGACACAGGGCAGGCTCAGGGCCTGGGGAACCCCCTCTCCTCAGGGCTGGGGCCCTGTGAGAGCTCCTGCAGCCATGAACTCTCACCGTATCCGAGAGCTCTGGTTTCAGGTCCAGCTTAAGGAAGCGAAAGGCCACAACGGGCACGATACAGACGACGGCGGTGAGGGCGATGGTCAGCCAGACCGTGGGCTGGGCCAGCGTGTTCTGTGCGTTTCCTGGGGCAAGGAATGAACCCAGTGAGGGCCAGGCCAAGGCAGCAGCCTGCTGGGGGAGTAGGGGGCACACAGGGACTCACCCACAAAGCGGAACTGGTTGGGGAACATCCGGAAGAGGCCGTCGCTGTGCATGGTGAAGAGGATGGTGAAGTAGGCGGCCAGGCTGCCCCAGATGAAGAAGTGGTTGATGGCCGTCCAGAATCCTGTGTCTAACCCAATCTGGTGGGGGGGATGCAGGAAGAATCAGGGCTCAGGGGATGCCTGAGGTGCCCTGAGGGTCTGGGGCAGAGTCGCCACGTCCCTACCTGCACACTGACGACAATCACGAGGGAGGTGGCGACAGTGACGGCGAAGGACTGGTAGTCGGCCAGCTGGGCACCATCATCACGGGTGGCATCAGCAAAGACACCGTAGGGGATGAAGAACATGAGGATGGAGGTGTAGATGCCCTGGGCAATGCAGATGAAGAACTCCCGCTTGTTGAAGAGCAGGTTCAGCTGCCCAGGCTCGTAGAGTTTGGGGTACTCCATGCTGCGCTGCTCTGGCACATCCTGGGGGCATGAGCACCTCCCTTTAGCCCTGGGTGGGAGCAGCCTCCACCACAGCCCATGGAATGACATGGACAGCCTGACTTAGGCACCCAGGCAGCCCTTCTTCCCACAGGGTGGGTACAGACTCCTCACACACCCAGGGACCTCTCACTACCCCCCGCCATACCTGGTCAAACACACCCATAGCGAGCACAGGCAGCGACGTGTAGACAATGTTGTACAGCGTGATGAAGTACTGGTCATACACTGTCTGTATGGAACAGAGCACTCAGCAGGGCACAAACTTGCCCACCCTGTGCCCCAGCCAGCCCCCGAGTCCCTGTGCCCACAGCTGCAGGGACAGGAGAGCTGTCTCAGCCCGCCAGGACTGCCCACCCTGACCACAGGCTCCTCACACACGGCACGGTGGATGCCAGGCTGTGCCTCCTGGCTCAGGATGAGTTCCCACGGGGAGTCCATGGACCTGAACAGCTTCAGAGTCGAGGAGCCCTGCAGGAAAACCCTCCCCAGCTCTCAGTGAGAAAAGCCACCAACCCACCTGTGCTGAGAAGCCGCAGAAGAAGCCAAACCAGAAGTGGACCATGGTGAAGGCGAAGTTCTTATAGAAGAAGTAGCAAAGAAACTTGCACATGCGCAGGTAGGACCAGCGCCCGTGCACCAGGAGCAGGCGCTGCAGGAACTTGAACTGGGAGAAGGAGTAGTCGGAGGCCAGCACGGCCTGGATGCCTTCCTGCCCACTGATGCCCACCCCAATGTGGGCAGCTGTGGAGGGAAGGAGAGACAGGTAAAGAGAGGGCTGCCAGGAGCACAGGGGACGAGAGCAGCACCCCCAGCACAGGCACTTTGCTCCTGTGGGGCACAGAGGGGTGAGCACAGAAGCTCCCACGGGCCCCAGGACAGTGCAGGGGGGTGGCCTGTCTTCTCCTGTGGTCTCCCAGATCCCAGGCCTTACTCTTGATCATGCTGACATCGTTGGCCCCATCCCCAATGGCCAAAGTGACGGCTTTCTTGTACTTCTTGACCAGCTCCACCACCTGGGCTTTCTGCAGGGGTGTGACACGGCAGCAGATAACGGCCTTGCAGGCACACGCTGTCTCCAGGAATTCCACCTCCATGTCTGCCTCCAGTGCATGGGCCTGCAAGGAGAGCAAGGGACAGCTGGGACCATGGTGGCACAGCCAGGCCCTGTCCTGCCTGGCACTCCCAGGGCCCTACCAGGCTGTGCCCGTTGATGACCAGGGCGTATTCGCCCGCAATGGCTTCCAGCACTGAGGTAAGATTGGAGGAGAGTTTCTCCTGGTAGGAGAAGCCATTGCACACAGAACGTGATGCATCCATCATCTTCTCCCGGGCTTTCCTGAGAAGAGACGGGGAACAAGGTTCCATCTCAAGGCCTTTCCATAGCTCTAGCTCCCCCAGCCACAGCTGTGCCCCACACTGGCACTGTTCTGTGTCCTCTGCCCCCCAGCCCTCACCTTAGCTCCTCTCGCACCTCCAGCACAGTGTGGCCTGTCACCACAAACACCTCTGTCATGTCATCTGTCAGCATCTTGCAGGAGTAGCCGATGTTCACAGCTGTTTCTGAGGACAGGAAACCAGGGGCTGAGCCAGAGTCCATTCAGGAGAGAGCAGTGGATCCCAGGCAGGTAGAATCCAGCCCACAAACATCCTCATCTCCGGCCAGCACCTCAGCCATGCCTCACCCTGCTTGTCCCCTGTCAGCACCCAGATCTTGATGTTGGCCAGCGTCAGGATGGCAATGGTTTCGGGGACCCCCTGCTGCAGTTTGTCCTCGATGGCCGTGGCTCCAAGCAGCTTGGGGACCCAAATGGGTGGGAGGTCAGCAGGGGCTGCCTGCAGCCACCACCAGCCTCAGCCTCCAGCACACCTACCATCATATCATGCTCCACCTCATCGTAGAGCCGAGCCAGGTGATCCTCACGGGCTTCAGGGACACTGCCAGCTCGGTGAAGCCTCTCAGACCAGTCCTTGTAGTAGCTCTCCTCCAGGTCTCTGTAAGCCAGCACCAGTGTCCGCAGCCCCTCGCCAGCATACTCCTGCAAGAGGTCAGAGCTGGCTGTGCTGGAGACCCTGAGTGTGTCCCCAGAGCCCAGCAGTGTTCCTAGGGCAGGGCACAAGCCCAGCTCAGGCTCCTGGGCAGCCACTCTTTGCTCCCCACGCTGCCTGCAGGACCCTGTCCCACGCACATTGAGGTGGTCGGTGGTGATGCTGGTCAGCTCCTGGTTGAGGGGGTGCAGCCTCTCCAGCAGGATGGTGTCAGCACCTTTGCAGTACAGTCGGATCTTGCCCTCAGGGCTGCGCACTGCAGGGAGGAGGGGAAAAGAGAAGATGCCTGCCTCAGGGGTGCAGGAGCAGGATCTGCTGCTCTGACCCCCAGCCATCCACCTGCTGATGCCTCCACAGTCACATCCCCACCAGCGCTGCACCGCTCCCCCAGCACACCACAATGACCCCCATGTGCTGCAGCCCCATGTGCCCCTCCCAGCCCCTGTGCCGTGCCCAGGAGCTCACCGATGACAGACATGCGCTTGCGGATGTTGTTGAAGTCCAGGATGGCCAGCAGCTGGTAGGTGATGGCCTGGCCCAGCTCCTGCACTGTGATGGTCTTGGGCGTGCGGGACCGGAACACAAAGCCAAAGTTTCTGGCAGCTGTGACCAGCGCTCCCTCATCTGGGGACTGTGCCTTGTACAACAGCTCCCCTGTGGACAGCATGGGGGTCAGTGACAGTGTTTTGTGACCCACAGGGACAGATCCTGCCTCATGCCTACCTTCACTCTTCTCCTCAGACATGACTGTGTGACAGAGCGAGAGCAGGCGGAAGAACTCGTGCACGTGGAGGTCTCCCAGCTTGACAGCTTCCAGCAGGCTGGGGTCCCAGAACTGGAACCGTGGGTCCGCCAGCGGGTTGAAGGAGAAGTCTACAGGCTCTGGCCTCTGCAGGGGCAAAGCTGGGGTTACCCCCCTGTGGCACTTGGCATGGGCAGACACCAAACTGACAGCACCCTTACCTCTCCCAGCTCCGCCTTGTGACCCAGCATGTCCTGCACATCACCTGAAAAACAGGGCATGGAGTTAACTACGACAGAGACCCAACACCACAGCAGCTGCTGCTGCCCCACGACACTCTCACTAAGCCCCCTTGTTCCCTGACTGCCCCAAACAGAGGTGGGGAGCCCCAGGCTGGCTCTGGCACTCACCATAGCTGTGCCCATTCACAGAGCACTTGCTGAAGACCATGATATTCTGGGTGAGGGTGCCAGTCTTGTCAGAGAAGATGTACTCCACCTGGCCCAGCTCCTCGTTGAGGGTGGTGGTGCGGGCCTCGGCCGGTGTCCGGCGCTTGGCACAGTACATCTTCTTGTCCCAGTTGATGAAGTAGCTGTGCCCAAGCCGGATCACCTCAACGCTGCAGGGAGGATGGCTGGGTGTCACTGGGGCAGGGCAGCACACTGCTGAGCCAGCGACAGGCACACACATGCCCACCCCAGACCCTCAGTGCCCCGGGCACTCCAGCACCCCAGGTGCCCCCCATGGCTTGATAGCCCCCACACCCTTCCCAGGGGCTGGCCTGCAACCCATTCCTGCTGACAGCCACCGCTAAGCCAGGGCTGGGGACCAAGGCAATGCACCCAGGGGGAAGCCCATGGGGCTCCCCAAGCATCTCACACACCTACAAACCCTGAACCCCTCCCAAGCCCACAGGGCAGACAGCAATGAGTGGGAGGGGTGGAGGTGACACATTCTTACCTCGGGGCTAAGGGTGACAGAACCCATGCTGGGGAACGAAAAGAGAGAGAAATTAAAAGAGAGAGAGAAGGGGACAGTGCAGGAGCCTGGGAGCTGCAGGAGGGCAGAGCAAAATAGCCAGCGTGCAGCCAGGGCAGGGAGAGACGAGCAGCCAGACACAGCCAGGGGGGCCCTGAGGGACCTGTGGGGTCCTTAGGTCTTGGGGTGTCCCTGAAGGCAGACATGGCCTGTCACCAAGAGAGTAGCCCACACCCACCCACAGAACACACCGTTCTGCCTGTGGATCTCCATCCCTGTCTCCCCTCCCCAGAGGGCACCCCTAATTTCTCATACACCCCCTGCCCAGCCCCTCTGCCCCTTGCCCTACCTCACATAGAGCGAGATGGGCACCACAGTGTTGAGGATGATGATGTAGGACCAGAAGGAGAGGAAGCCAGAGAAGAAGGCACTGTGCACCCCCTCGTCCCAGGGCAAGTAGATCTGGAAGCAGACGCCCACCTCGTGCTCCCAGATGGCGTTGCCAATGGCCAGGATCACTCCCATGCACACCAGGAACCCAAAGATCTGGGGAAGGAACATGACATAAGAGCCCTGACTGGGTCAGAGCTCCCAGGGCTCCCAGGATCTCCCTCCTGCATACCCAGAGCACCAGAGTGTTCATCAGCCGGTCGATGCTCGTCCGCTTAAATTTGGTCCGGCCGCTGTTCTGCATCAGTTTTGTGTCAGGTCCTGGGGAGCAGGAAGGCATCAGGGGGTGTCTTTCCCTCCCCTGTGTGCAGCACAGCAGCAGCTGCTGCCTCAGCCCACCTGCAAAGATGACGAGGCCAAAGCACCACTCGGTGTTGCGCAGGACGCAGCCCCGCAGCAGCATGTTCTGGTTGCTCAGGGGGTACTTGTTGTCCTTCCAGTACAGTGTCCCACCAAACTTGTCCAGCTTGTTGTTGGGGGGTTCACAGATCACCTCACCTGGGTGCACAGTATGGCTCAGCTGGGACTTGCCTTCTCCACAGGGCCAGCTCCATCCCAGTGCTCCCAGCACCATCCCTGGCTCCCCAGAGATCCGCTTGGAGCCACAGAACGACAGTGCCACGTGGCTGGTCCTTGTCCACCAAGGGTGACAGAGGAGGAAAGGTGGGGGGCTGCCCTGTGGCAGAGGGCTGGGCACGGGCACTCACCATCAAAGCAAGCCAGCTGGCTGGTGTCCCCAAGCTCTGCGGTGACAGGGATGGCCTGACGCACCTTCATGTTGGTCTCTCTGCAGGCAGGAAGGCACCACACGGGTTAGAGACAGCCTGGCAGGGAGAGCCTTTGCAGGTGCTGCCAGCAGCTCACCCTCACTCCAACCCTCACTCCCACCTCTTGCCTCCCCTGGCCCCCCAAGGCGAGCAGGGACACCTACCCATCCAGCTCTGCAGTCTCTATGTAGCATAACCCATGGGGTTCGCTGCTGGAGAGGAGGAGGAGGTCAGCCTGCTGGGAGAGACTTGTGAAGGGTTGTGCCAACACTGGGGCTCCCCCACGCCTTCCCCAGGGAAGCTCCTGGCCCTTGGATGTCCTTGG
Source organism: Zonotrichia leucophrys gambelii (assembly GCF_028769735.1). Classification (NCBI taxonomy): domain Eukaryota; kingdom Metazoa; phylum Chordata; class Aves; order Passeriformes; family Passerellidae; genus Zonotrichia; species Zonotrichia leucophrys. Next base: position 1,543,366 of record NC_088194.1, on the reverse strand, counting down.
AACTCCCTGGAGCATCTGCAAAGGCATTCCTAACCCCATGTGTCCTTTGCATCATGGCTCCAAGTGCCAAGATCCTCAGAGTTCAAAACGTGGCTCCACTTATGGCCCCAGCTCTCCAACCTAAATGCAACTTCCAGGTTGGAAGTCCCTAATGTCCCCACACTGGTCAGTTACAGAGGAGCACAAAAGCAAACTGGGAGTGGCACCACACCCTTCCATGGTCCCTGTGTGTCAGCCACCCCGCTGGAACCATGCTTGTCTCAGGGCTGCACTCACCGCCACAAACTGGTTGTTCTCCAACTTGATGATGTCTCCAACACGGACGTTCATCCACTGCTCCTGCCGAAGGCTGAAGAAGGGACAGCAAACTGCAGTCAAGCAGGAGCCCTGCCCTGCCCACTGCCACGTCCCACAGGGTCCCTGGCTCCCTGTGCACTGCTCTGTGCCCGTGACACTCACACTCCACCGATCAGGACCTGAGACTGCCGGTTGTTCACCTGGTTGTCGCTTTTATGGCGGAACTGGGAGCAGGGGGAAGAGACAGCGGTGTCAGCCTCTTGGGGATGGGGTGCTGCACTCCCCCAGCATCCCAAATGCCATGGCCCTGGACACTGCACCCCTGCACAGCATCCCAGTGGGCAGAGGGGTGCAGGGGGAACCACTCACGTAGTCATCGGTGGCATCTTTGACAGCTGTGATGGTTAAGACAAGAACCAAAGGCACGATGGTGGTAAACCAGGAGAGCGAAGAGATCTGAGGAATCAGCTGGGGACAGGGAACAGGAAATTACACAGGAACCAGCCAGCCCCAGGCCTATACTGCCCCTGCTCAAGGGTGCCAAATCTCCCCACTTCCAAAGTACGGCACTGCTTGGAGCCCTGCCGTATGTGCAGGCAGGGAAGGACTGCACCCACCTGCAGGATGAGGAGGAAGAGGAAATAGGTGTTGGCCACTTCCTGGAACTGCTCGAAGAGGTTGACAGGCAGGAAGGTGACAATGTTGTACTTGGAGGTCTTGATGCAGTTGCTCTAGGGACAGGTGGGGCAAGAAGGGGTTTACAGCTGCCAAGGCCCCATAACCCCCCAAGATGAGATCACTCTGGAGGGCAGGGGCTGTGGCTCACCATGCTCTTTTAGGGGGTCAGGCTCCTGTGCTACCTCTGGCAGCTTCCTTGGGAAGCCAGTTCCTCAGGCTCAGTCACCAGCTGGTACCCTGGGACCAGCCTCCTCCAGCAGCAGCACCTGGCCCCCACAAGGGTGACCCCAACCCAGACCCCCTTCTCCCCTCTGTGCAGCCAGCTCTGGAGCAGCCAAGGATAACCTCCAACATGGGGGGAGGTCAAGGTGAGCACTGCCCTTTCTTGACACCTTCAGAAGCTGCTCCATGATCCACACTGGGATGTGGGACCAGGCTGGGACCTGGGCAGAGCCAGAGGGTTCTGGGCCTTGGCCAGGGATGGGTGGGCTGAATCCTCCACACGGAGAGCACTGTGCCCGGCTGGCCCCACAGCTATATTGGCATTCATGTCATCAGCACCATTTTTCAGGGACAAACACCTATTTTGTAGTGATAACGCCTCCCCCCCCACCAAGATGTGGGTGATTCAGACCCCAGCCCCGCAGAGCTGCCCGAGGACCCCAGGAAGGGGCTCAGCCCCCCTCACTCACTGCGTACTGGAACTTCTCGTTGTACTCCCGCGCGTTGGCTCGCACTCGACGCTCTTCCTCTATAACACAGCACCCTGTCACCTCTATGCACCCCAACACCTCTGTAACTGCAGCCAGACAGCCCCAAAACCCTGAACCCTGACACCTCAATCTCCTATCCATCCTGAGAGCCAAGATAGTCACAGAATCTCAGAAGGCAGGGAACAGGGAGTCTCCCCAGCTGTGTTATGTGTCCTGTGCTCCCCCATGACAGGACCTGCACCCCTGCACACCTTCAACCCCAACCTTGCTTAACTGTACCTCCACTCCCAAATTCTGCATCCCCAGATCTCCCCAAGCCTGCAGTGCGAGACCCCTCAGCTCTACTCACCTGTACTCCCAGAGCCTCAGATTCTGCATCTCCCACATCCCGAGGTCAGCGGGCCCTTCCAGCCCAAAGACTGCACCCCCAGAGGACACCTCGGCTTCCTCAGCCCTGCTTTGCTGCATTCCTGGATCCCCAAAGCCCGCACTCTCAGCCCCGCTTAGCTGTAGCCCTGCATCCCCATCTCTGCACCCCCGGCCCCATTTCGGCTCCCCCGCTCCCACCGCCCCGCCGGGGTCGCGGAGCGGCTGCCACCCCTCGGACATCCCCAGGGCACGGCGCCGGCCCGGCCCGGTCCTCCCGCCCCACCGCGTTACTGAGGCAACGCCGCACCGGGGCCCGCCCGGGACCCACCCGGGCTTCCCGCGGGCCCAGCGCGGCGCCGCTTACCCGGGGCTCGGCGGGCCGCGCACCGCTCCATGTCCCGCGGCCCCGCAGCCCATGGGGAGCGGGCGGGCGGCCGGGCCGGGCCGGGGCCGCTGCCTCTGCCGCCGCCTCAGCTCCCCATGGCCGCGGCGGCGCCGGTCGGCGGCGGAAGTGAGGTGGGGGGCGCGGGGAAGCGGCGGAGCGCGGCCGCGGGGCCGGTGAGACTGCGGGCCCCGGCGGCGGCCTGGCCAGCGGGGCGGCTCCCGGGGAGCCCTGTGAGTCCGGGGGAGGGCAGAGACAGCCCCACGGGTTACCGAGGGCAGGGCCGGGGTCCCGGGGACATCCCCGCGTCCCATGGGGCAGCCCCACAGCAGCAGCTCGTGTCCCCCAGGCTGGGGTCCCCCTGCAGCCAGGCCTGGCTGGCCTTCCACCACATCCCTGCACCCCATGTCCACAGACAAGACACCCCGTGCTCTCAGGACTCTTTTAATGTTGTGATAGGGACTGTGGGGGACACTGTGCTGCTGGGGCTCTGTGGTGGGGGATACCCGGCAGGCTCTGTCTCCCCAGAGTCCCTTTCCTTGGGTGACCTCCCAATGTCTGCGCTGCTGATGGCGGTGTTGACCAGAACAATGGAGCCCTGCTCTGCCAGGGCCTCGCTCTTCTCCTCCGGGTAGTGGAAAGCCACGAAGAGCTGGTACAGGTACGTGCCCACGGCGGCGCCCAGCAGCGGTGCCACCAGTGGCACCCACCACCAACCATTGCCCCTGCTGAGGATGGGACAGGGTAGGGTTGGCATCATCCCTGCCATCCCCACCTTGCCCCCTTCCCTCAACCCACCTGAAGACCTCTGGGCCCCAGCCTGCCAGATAGGTGAAGAGCCGGGGCCCGATGTCCCGAGCAGGGTTCAGGGGGCAGCCACAGTTGGCCCCCATGGAGCACTCGATGGAGAGCACCAAGAGAGCCACAACCACTGGTTCCAGGCCCTTGGGGACAGGCTTGTTGCGGGGGTCCATGATGCCCATGACAACAATTATCAGCACCCCTGTGCCGATCACCTGCGAGGACAGCACAGCAGCTCAGCACCACGGGGACCGAGCGGGCTGGGAGGGGGCTGGGGGAGCTGACAGTGGCACCCACCTGGTCCAAGAAGCCATTGCCAATAGACACAAAGTCAGCAGGGTAAGTGGCGAAGATAGAGGCAGTTTCTTGGGGGCCAGTGACAGTAAGGGTCCCATTGCTATGGTGCCAGATGGCATCTAGGGGCAGAGGCAGAGCATGTACAAAAGCCTGGCCTCCCCAGTATCACCGTGGAGTTCCCCTGTCCAATGGTGTTCCTCCATACCATAGTAGACGATGTAAACAGCTCCAGCAGCTATGAAAGATCCCACAATCTGCACAGCCACAAAGATGGGAAACTTCCACCAGGGGAACTGCTCTATCAGGCACATGGCTAAGGAGAACGCCGGGTTCATGTGGGCCCCTGCAATGGAGTAGGGAGAAAGGCTGGGAGTGGAGGGTCCTGGGGGACTCAGAGCCAGGGGATAGCAAGAGCTGGGACCCCTTCCTCTGTCTCACCAGAGATTCCCCCTGCCGTGTAGATGCCTCCCATGACACCCAGGGCACCTCCCAGGTAGCTGGTCATGATATTCCCCTTGGTCTCATAGAAGGCAATCTTCTGTGCAGCGCTGGCCAGGGTGATTGTCTGGAGAAGAGGGAGCCCCACCTCAGTCCTGGTGGCCTCGTGCTGAGACCCTCCCAGTGCTGATACTGCAGGGCAGCAAGGCAGGGGCTGTGCTGGTGCTGCCCCCCTGGTTTTGCTCCCCAATACTTGGACACCAGACAGGGACTGGCAGGGAGGTGGTTATTGCCCTCACTTGTGGTTTTGATAGCAAAATAACCAAATTACAAGCAATTAAATAAACTGTTTTCTGTGGGGAGGTGTTGGGAAAGAGGTGCCATAACATAGATCCAGGGACACCATTTGCCATCATGCGATGTAGCCCAAAGGCTAAGGACAGCACCAGAGCCCCAACCTTTGCCTGCTCTGAGGCAGAAGGTATCAGGGCACACACTGCCCAGCACCACACCCTGATTGCACCGGAGCTGTGGCACATTGTGGACCATGCTGTGGGAACAGGGTCCAAGGGGGAGGACAGGCAGTGCTGAGTTGCACATTTGAGTGCGGCGCAGCCCCAGACCTTCCCAACCTCAAGGGGCAAGCAGCAGAACCCCAGGGACCCCTGGCACCTGCCACCACGACACCATCAGCCCTGTCACAGAACCCCAGGGACCCCTGGCACCTGCCAGCATGACACCATCAGCGCTGTCACACACACACGACATCCCCAGCCCCAACCCAGCTGCGTGCCCTGCTTACCATCATCACGAAGGTGGACAGCACCTCACCCAAGCACTCTCTCACCAGCTGGTTCCTGATGCGGAGCAGCCTCTGGGCTCTTGTCAAGAAAGAAGTGGTGCCCATGGTGCCAGCTGGGCAGAGGTAGCAGTGGCAGCGCTGGCAGCAGTGAGAGTGGTGTAGATGTCTAATTCGCAGCAGGTTTTATGAGCCCCACAGCCAGGTGGGTGATTATGTGCAGACTTTAAACCAATCATGGCTGCACCACGGGAGACGCCTGGCAGCGACCAGAGTCCTGTGTGTGGCCGGGGACACCGTGTGACAATGCTGCACCCCAGCAGGGCAAGGCCAGGTAGGAACACCCTGAGCCCCAAGTGGCCGTGGGGGAGCCACGACCTCGCTCAGGTGAGCAGGCACAGGTATTGCCTGGCCAGGAACCTCCTTTATCCCTGCCCAAGCCACAGCTGCAGTCAGCACTAATAAAGAGATCCTGGAAAGCTGCAGTCAACACTAATAAAGAGATCCTGGAAAGGCCTCCAGGCTGGGCCAGGCCCTCAAGAGTGCCCAGGGGAGGCATTAGCACAGCATGGGGCAAGGAAATGGGAGAGGGAGATAAGAAGGGAGCAGTGCAGGCACCGGAGCCTGGCAATCACCTGCACCCCTGGGGCAGCCCCCCAGAGTCATTCTGGTGGACAGGGGGAATCTGCCTCCAAACACATGAGATTCCAGTCTGAAGGAGCATGGAAGGTCACCGTTTAGCATAAATAGACTTTATTGCTCTGTACACACACACACTTGATCCCCACAGGGCTCCCTGTGGCTGTGCAGCGCTGCAGAAGGTGGACAGCCTCCAGCCCAGGCACCACTTCCCAGCAAGATCTGACCCATCTACAACAAAAACAGGTGGTGAGAAGAGGCTGCTGCCCACTGCCTGCTCTGACAGGCCTGGCAAGCCCAGGATCCCACCAGCCCACACCTGAAACACACGTGGGCTGCTCAATCAGGACTGGAAATAGCTACCAGCTCGAGAACCAGCGTCGGAGGAAGCTGCCCAGCGTAGATGAGGGGCCCAGGTTGGCAGCAGGAATCTCTTCTTGCTGTGGCCACGTGCCAGCAAACTGTGCCAGCTCCCCTGCGAGGGCAGAGAGAACTCCCTCAGTGGGGCCTCCATCCACTGTTTGCCCCCTCCCCAGAGCTCCACTCACGGTCATCCATGTTGAGCACCTCCTCGCGGTAGTCCTTGCTCTGCCCGTGCTCCCTGGTGGTGCTGATGAAGGCCTGGTCCCCTCTCCGCCGTGTCACCGTGGTCTCCCGGCGGCCCTGGCTGTCCTGCACGGTGCGGCGCTCCTCCACCGCCTGCGCACAGCACCAAGCCCTGAGAGACCCCCAGACCACGGGGACGGTGTCCCCAGGCCTCCCCCAGCCCTGCAGGGACACTCACCCCGTCAGGGAGAGTCACTGTGGTGACAGAGACGCTCTGGAAGTAAGAGTGGGACCTGGGCTCGTCGGGTCTCAGGATGGTGCCCAGCCCAGCGGAGGAGACCTGGGAGTCCAGGTCTAGGGGGAGAGGGAAGGTGGTGGCCGCAGTGCGGGGACACGCCCCGGAGGCTGTCCGGAGCAGGGAGGACCCCTCAGCCCCTGCTCCCAGCACCCACCTTGGTCTTCCTTGAGGGCGGGAGGAGCCCGGGGAGCATCTTCAAGCTGCAAGACAAAGCCACGCACCGCTGACGGCAGTGATGGGAAGAAAAGCGCGACACTGGGGCAGCACCGCACCAGCACAGAGCCGGCAGCCCAGACCCTTCACCCACCCCTAGGAAGGGTCTCCATGGCCGGGCCAGATCGCCGGAGCTCCCCGGGGCCGCGCTGGCAGGGGGACTGTCCGGCTGCTTCAGCATCGAGTCCCGCAGCGGTCGCCTTGCGCTGCCTTCCCCCGGGCCGGGCAGGGCGGGCTCTGGGCAGCACAAGGGTGTCGGTCAGGCCGAGGGGCTCTGAGCTGACCCCAGAATCTCGCTCAGCCCTTCCCGTACCCACCGAAAGGCTGCTGGGGCTCGGCCCAGAACCCCCCCAGGACGCCCAGGAGCTCGCCCATGTCCCGGAACAGCTCCTCGAAGGCGCCGCGGGAGGAGCCAGGGCTGTACCCGAAGCCGAAGTCCTGGGGGGGCTGCGACATGGACGGGCCGCCATCCTCCTCCTCATCCTCCTCCTCGTCCCACGCCGCGCCGCCGAACAGCGGGTCCCGGGGTCTGCGGGACGGCGGCAGTGAGGGACCGGACAGGCCGGAGCAAGCGGGACAGGGCCGGGGCCGGTGGGGCAACGGGCGGTTGAGAGAGGGACAGGTGCGGGCGAGGCCGGGGGCACCCGGGGGACGGGCGGGGTCCCGGTCACCTGCACCGTCCCGGGAAGCCGAAGAAGCCGCGGAACACGTCGTAGAAGCTCATCCCGCTCCGGGGCCCGCCGGGGCCCTCCAGGTCCCGCTACCCCGTCCCGACCGGGTCGCGCTGCCGCCAAGCGCCGCGGCCGTAAAGCGCCGCCGGCTGTCGTGAGGCGCTGCGGCAGCGCGGCCGTCCCGTGTCCCACCCGGGTCCCGAGAACCGCACGGGCCGGAACCGCCCTGGTGTGAGCGGCCCGGGCCCCCGAGAGCCGCACGTGCCGGAACTGCCCCGGTGTGACCGGTCCAGATCGCCGAGAGCCGCAGGGACCGGAGCTGTCCCGGTGTGACCGGCCCAGGCCCCCGAGAGCCGCACGGGCCGGAGGCGCCCCGGTGCGATCGGCCCCGCGGGCCCGCGCTGTTCGCACCAGCTACCCCGTGGAGTGCCCGGGCCTCCGTGGGGGCCGTGCGGGCTGGCGGGGTCCTGGGCTCCGGCAGAGGCCCCTGCGCTACCCCAGCCCCACGCGGCCCCGGAGGGCTCCAGCTGTGCCCCGGCAGCGAGGGGAAAGGCTCGGCGGGCACTGCAGGACCGGGCACTGCTGTTCCAGTGTCTCACTGCCCTGCCCAGTGCCTGTGAAAACCCCCCCGGCCTGCCCGGTGGGGACGGGGGGCTGGGGAGAGCAGCCCTGAACCCCCAAAAGGAGGAGCAGCAGCACCAGAGCAGTGGGGACAGAAGGCAGAGCTCATTGGGAAGCAGAAATGAAGGGTGAGGGTCTCAGAGAAGGGAGGGCATCATCCCTGTGCTGGCATCTTGCTGCCCAGCATTGCAGCTGGGAAAAGGAAAATCCACAAAATGAGGGGACAAAAACACCAGCAAGAAGCTGGAGAGGGGTGGGGGAAGCGCTGCCCCCACTGCCCAGGGCCACCCAACCCCCTGCACCAAAAATAGGGAACGAGGCTGAGAAGGTGGAAAAAATACACACATCACTTTGTGATCTTTATTCTCTTCAGTAAATCCCCGCTTGGGGCTGCAGCTGAAGGGATCAGGTGGAACTGAAAAATACAAGATCTGGACTGCATAGAAAAAACCAAAAATAATACCCCCAAAAAACCAAACCAAATCAAACAAAACCCCACAAAACAAAACAGGGAAAAAAAAAAAAGGAAAAAAAAAAGAAAATAAAAAAATCCCCAACCCAAAAGCAGAAGATACTTACAGCGTGCAAGCAGGGCAGGACCTGCACTCTGGGCCCGTGAGGATGGAGGGACGCAGATGGAAAACATAAAATACCAGGGGGGACCCCTCGGCGGGGTGGGGGAGAAATGAGAGAACTAGAGGACAGCATGGGGTTTTTGTTTTTATATACAAGACACATTTATCCATTAAATTTAGAACACGGTACAAAAAAAACACTTCAACTAATTAATCTTACAATGCTGCTCATATCAATTACTGGTCTTAATCCTAATAATAAGGGGGTTTGCTGTAGGCGACTCGCAGCTTCCACTCCTTTGGATTTGAGAGATTCTGGGGCAGCTGGATGGGAGAGGGGATAGAAAGGAGTAAAAACCAAAAAAGGCCCCTACGGCAAACGGTTCAGATCTGAATGCGGAGAGAGAGAGAGAGAGAAAAAAAAAAAGAAAAAAAAAAGAAAAAATACAAATTCTATATTACATACAACAGGAAAGTGGCTGAAGACAGACAACGCAGAGGCGCCTGCGGCCTGCCCTGCGGGGCCCTGCTGGGCTGGGGGCCCGGGCGCTCCCCGCCGCAGGGTTCTCTCCTCCCTGGGGTCCTTCCTCATCATCGGGGGCACTGGGATTCTCTTCTGGAAGCGAGTGGTGCCGAGGGCCCGGCCTCAGTTGGCGCCCCAGCTGTAGCTGTTGTAGGCAGACTTGTTGGCCTGGGATTTCTGGGGGATGGAGCTGCCTTGGCTGCGCTGCCCGGAGCCGCTCTGCGGGAAAGGGCAGAGGAGAGGGTGGTGAGTGCAGGGAGGCAGCCCCAGCCTGCCCCACAGGGTAACACGGGCACACCTGGGCCCCTGGCCAGGTGCTCTGGGCAGCTGCTGATCCTCCTGGGCCCAGCTCAGCTCCCTGGCACTGGGGCAGCCTCCAGCACCTCGCAGCTGTGCCCCAGCACCCTCCCTTGGCTGTACACCTTGCTCCGGGCCAGCACACACAGGGCTGGGGGCAGCAGGGAGAGAGGAGACAGGGAAGGGTCGGTGTGGGTCGTGTCTGCTCATGGCTCTGTTTGTGTGTCTGTGTGTGCACATACTGCCTGAGGGCCTCTCTCCTCTCCTACCAGGGACATGGGGGAGAAGGAAGGGGCTGTGTGATCCTGGGGAGCCTTAGGGGCAGGGGCAGAGCCCACAGCAAGTGCAATGCATTTTCAGAGAGTTCATTACCTGATCTTCCTGCTGGCGTTGGCAGCACAGTATCATCTGCAAATATGGAAGCTGTTGCAGTACCAGGATATGTAAAATAAAGGGACAAACTATGACAATTGAAATCCATGGTTAGACTTGAAAGCTCCTGCAGGGTCGGGGCTGTGGTGAGGAACCCCTTTGGTGCTGGCCTGTGGAGCTGCCCCTCTGAGGATGGGGGAGGTTGGGGTGCCCCAGATGAGGGGGCACTACCTGGCCATAGCTGGAGCAGCCCGGCAGCAGGGGGGTTGTGCTGAGCACCCACCCTGGCAGAGCACACCCCAGGCCTTCCTCCTCACCTCATCATCCTCCTACAGGCCCTGTGTGTATGTGCAGGTGTGAGCATGTGCCTGTCGCTGCATGTGTGCGCCGCAGAGCATGAGGGAGGGAGGGACAGAAGGACCAGGGAAGCCAAGGGGGAGCACGAGCCCTAGGAGATGGCCCAGCAAGGGGCTGGGGTGCCAGGGGCACTGCTTACCTGCCCATCCTGCTGCAGGTGGTGGTGGAGGATCTGCGAGTGAGGCTGCTGATGCGGGGTCAGGATGTGCATGAAGGGGGTCGGGGGGTACGCCGCCGCCGTGGCGGGGTTGATGGGGCCACCACTGCCCAGAGCTGAAGGCAGGTTGAAGGAGGCTGCTGGGGTTCCAGTGTGAAATCCCTGCTTCTCGAAGGATTGCTGAGGAGGAGATGCCAAAGGCAGGATAAGGACGGGGAGCCAGGCTGGCAGTGTGCCCCTCCCATCTCTACACCTCACAGGCCCACAGTCAGCCTGTGGTACACAGAACAGATAAGAGTCTCTTCCCATGGCTCTTTCTGGGCTTGGAATTGCTGTAAGCTGGGAAATGTCAAGCACTTCCCTTCTCCCTGGCTGTCTGATCCAAGGGGAAGAAACCTCACTGACCAGAGAGGCTGTCTCAGAGCTTGGCTTCTCCTCCCCAGCAAGGCAGGAAGCACACAGACACTGACCTGAGTTTTGGAGTAGACAGAGCCCGAGATGTCTGGCACGCCTGTATTACTGGATGTCACGGATACACCTGGGCAGAAGGAAGGGAGAGGTGGGTGTTAGGCAGCAGCCAGTGGGCCAGCATGAGCTGCTTGCTGCTAACACCTGCTGGAGAGCTCCAGTGATCAGAGATATGCAGACAGACTGGCCTGTATCACAGATATTTTATGAAAAATCCTTTCTTTAGGATTTTTCCTCTTGAGAAGCTGAGAGGCCTCAGGAACAAAATGTAAACAATGCTTATCTGCTGCTGTGGAATGCAACAAGTAGATCTGTGATTAGTCTCATGCAGTTGTTTCTAATTAATAACTAATCACAGTGAGCTGGCATGGACAGAGAGTCCAAGCCACAAGCTTTTGTTATCATTCTTCTTTCTTTTGCTATTCTTAGCCAGCCTTCTGATGAAATCCTTCCTTCTATTCTTTTAGTATAGTTTTAGTATAATATATATCATAAAATAATAAATCAAGCCTTCTGAAACATGGAGTCAGATCCTCATCTCTTCCCTCATCCTCAGACCCCTGTGAACACAGCCACAGGCCTGGGCATGACCACATGCAAAGCACCCATAGAAGTTATTTTGCTCTGGACACACACAGTTTCAAAATGCCTCCAGAAACCAGCTGAAGGGCAGGCTGCCACCCAGAGAAACACATGGGAAACAGCAGGTCTGAGGAGAGCTGGAGAACACAATGGACAGACAGGGAAACAAACCCACAGCAGCAAAAACAACCCAAAAGCTCCTCTGGTGTAAAACAGACAATTGCATGGAAAGGCAACTCAGCTGTAGGCTGGGATGGCTGGTGCAGTGACTGACAACACAAGCCCCATGGGGTGTTGGCTGTCCATAAAAAAGGGTGGCTCAGAGGACACCTCAGCCATATTTAATGCCTGGAAAAAAGTGCTGAAATGAAAACAGTTTGAAGGACTCAGCACCAGGTGACCTGGAATAAAACTGAATTACCTTCTCAAAGAGAAAACACTATCTTGAAGGGCTCTAATGCAGTTAAAAAAGTGACAGAAGGAATTTAAAGACTGGCAGAGGGAGCCAGATGCAGCCCTGCATAAGTCAGCCAGACACCAACCAAGTACCAAGACAGGCAGCAGGTTCATGACCTTCCTGCATCTTTGCATCAAGGACACTTCCTTAGAAAGTGTCTGCCAAACACTGGTGGGAAACAAGCTCAAATCCAGAACAATTGCTGTTCTGTTAATCACATCTGGCAGATAAAAAACCAACAAACCAAACCACTGAGCAGCTTAACCTTCTGAGGGCCCAGACAGCTGATTGTGGGGCACAGAGGAGGGCATGAAGTGATCTGTAACCCCAAAACCTGCCCCAGACCCGGATGCAGAACAATCCTGTGCCTTTCTATGAATAACCAATCTCCTTGGGAGCAGCATCCCTGGAATTTTTCTCCATTACTGCTGTAAGACAGCAGTCCCTATCACAGCCAGTAAGCAAGCATGAAGTGATCTGTAACCCCACGGCAGAATACATCCCAATTTCCGGGAGCAGCAATCCTGGCCTGGGATACTTTTCGCTAATTTTTACTGCTGTAAGACAGCAGTCCCTATCATAGCCAGTAAGACTGGGAGCAGCCCTGCTGCTGTGGAAAGTGTTTTTGTGGGTCTCTTACCAGTGCTGTACCCATGAGAGCCATAGCCACTGGGCTGCTGGAAAGGGGTTGCTGATGCATTGACGCTGACATTCACACCATGCTGCTTGGAAGAGGTAGGAGCAACCTACAGAACGGAGAGGAACAGAGTGAGCAGAGCCTTTGCTGGGCCACCCTTCTGCCCCAATCCCACACTCTGCCCCTGGGAACTCACAGGGAACACGGCGGGCCCGTACTGGAAGGTGCTGGGGAGCCCTGGTACCCCTGTGTAGTATGGCAGACTGGTGTAACTGTAGCCAGGAGGCAGCGCCGGGTTCAGGAACGTTTGCTGCGTGGTGTGGTGGGTCTGGGTCTGGCTCTGCTGAGGCTGAGCCAGAGTTGTTGCAGGAGCAGGGGAAGAGGCATCACCACGGCCAAATTTTGTTAAATCACCTGAAATAGAGGAGGTGAGAGTGAGGAACAGATGTTAGTCAGATCCTGGGCTGCTTCAACTCAGCCCAAAGGTGAGCCAGTCTTTTGATAAACAGTGACTTCAGTCACACCCCCCTCCCCCCAAGGACTGTGGTCCTCAGACTTTTGCACACTGATAAGGTGAAGCTATTAATTGCTCCTTGGCTCTAACAGGACTGCAGAGGCAAAGGGAAGCCACTGGCACTGGATAAACCTGCTAGCAGAGCCCGATTTCAGAGCTGTCTCTCTCCATGCACCACCAGCAGGACTGAACACAACCCAGACCCTTGCCTGGGCTGTGCAGGGCTTGGCTGCAGGTTCTGATCTTGATGAGCATTTGCCTGGCTCACCCATGCAAACACACTCTCCTATTCAAAGCTCATAGAGCTCTGAGCTTTCAGCCTCAGCTGGGCAAAAGCACTTCCACACAAAGCAGCTCCTGCCAAAGCTGAGGAGAAGTGGTGCTGGAAAAAGAGTGAACCTCCAAGTGCAACAATTCCTAAAGCATGTGAAAGCTCAGTCACTGCCCACTGCAGACTGACAGTGTGTTAACCAAGGTTACCAAGGTCAGTGTGAGGTCATAAACCCAACTGGGTGCTTGGCTTGAGTTTGACAGGTCTCAAATTTCTCACTTGCTTTCTCCCTGAAACTGTCCCATATAAAAAAATTAATTTCTCCATATTTTGTGTTTCTTTCCATTTTTACTCTCAGTGCTTGAGAAGCACTGCTTACCACCTGGAAATCAGTCCCTCAGCTGTAGGCCTTGAATCTTTCAGCCCTTCCTCACTCCCTTTCTAGCTGCCCCATTAAGTCCTACTTTGCCCACCTCTTCCCAGTATCAGACCTTGACACAAAAAATGCTCAAAGGGAAAGCAAGAATTTAGCTGTGAGAAGCATGCTCCAAACCAAAAGCAGTGCAGGAGCACAGTGCAGGTGCAGAGGTAGCTCCAGTGGACAAAGACACAGGACAGTGGTAGGAGCAGCACAAACCCTGATGGGATGGGAATCAGAGCAGTGTTTTTCCCTACCAGAGTATGGATTGCTGCTCAGGCTGCCATCTCTTCCAGTCAGTGGTGTGGTGGGTGTAGGGAATGGGATGCTGTAGTAATCCTGATGAATAAAAACAAAAGAAGACATTTTTATCAGCTCTGTCCAAAGTGCAAAGCAGTATATTTGGGAGAGAGGGATTTCTGTACTGCAGCTGCAAGATATGTCTGAGCATTGCAGTCCAACCAGCCACATCAGGCTGATCATAACCTACAGCAGCCCCAGGTTTTTGTAGCATGTACCTTCCCCCTCATCTGGCTATTAGAAGAACCAGATAAGGTCTACTGGTATGCAGCTCTTAAACTGGCTGGACTTTCCCCCCCTCTTCACAATAAAATGGACATGTCCTGTTGCTAAATAAAGCCCATTCTCATCAGGTATTTAGTCACTGGCTCTGTCAGGGATCAGAGGTGAATCTCTCTAATAGCCCTGCTGTTGGAACTCGTGCTCCTTGGCTCCAACAAGGAACACTGCTGCATGAGCAACTCGTGCAGGCAGCTCCCCATGTGCCAAGGAGCAACTGATTAACTCCTCACTGCTGCTGCAGAGGTGCATCCACTCAGCACTCCATCGTGCCAGCTCTTAAGCTTTGTCTCTACCCAAGCAGCACCAGTGGAAGTGGCATGTCCTTGTCATTCTGCAGTACTCACCAACGGGAATCTCGTCTGGAGCATTTGCAAGTCATCATATCCATACACCTGTGGCTAGAAAAAGAGCCAGAGATGACATTGGGGACATGGACAACATAAGGATTTTAGATTAAACGTTTAGATAAACATGAGAGAAAGCCAGAAGCAGCCAGTCAGCAGCCACCAGGTGCAGGCAGCCAGCCTTGACACAGGCTGATGCTGCCAGAAGTTCCTCTGAGCTGCTCAAAGGAAAGTGCTCCAGAGCACAAAGCCACTCTACAGTTTTTCCCTAGAAATCATCCCAAAACTGAAACCTGTCCTCACCTTTAGGGGAGGATGTGACACACACCCCTAGACTTTGTGGCTCTTGCTACCCTTGCCCTGAGTGCCCTTTGTCACACCATATTTCTAACACAGCTCTATGCTTCCACACACTGTGCTCTGCCCAAGGGCTCTTAAAAGGCTGGAGAGGCTGCAGAGAACAGACTCTGCCCTGGGGTGATCACAACACACATTTACCTCCACGAGCACATGGAAATCATGGAAAAAACCAGCAGGTCCAAACTCTGCCTGTCCAAGGCAATCCTGCTGGGCTGTCACAGTTTTGAGTTTCCCCACTATGCTACATCCATCCCTCCCTGCTGCAGAGGGAGCTGGGACACCACTGCAAAGTTCCACTCACCGGGTAGGCATGTAGCAAGCCTGGAGCCATGATGTATGGATTAGGCAACAACGGTGGGACTCCAGGAGGGAGATTGGGAGGGGCTTTTCCTGAAAAAGGAGGAGAAAGGAAAAGTTCCACAGTGAAGCAAACAGCAGATACTCGCTCTCTTAGCCCCCACACTTTTCTCTGGGACAGTACCTGATGTGGTTGCAACAGAGCTGCGAGTTGAGGCCGTCACTGTGGAGTTGCTGCTGAGGCTGAGGCCCAGGCTGCTGACACTGCTGAGGCTGGAGGACACACTGACAACTGGTGGGGCAGCTGACACCGTGCTGGAGGAGGTGGAGAAAGTACTAGCAGAAGAATGGAGGCTTGCTTCACTCTCCACACTTGTGTGCTAAGGAGGGAAGGGAGGAGAGTCAGGGGATCAGAGAGATGGAACCAAGTGCACAGGTAGCACAGGACATTCACTGTGCAGAACATCCTGCACCTCTGTCTGCATCTGCATGTTTCTGCAGTGAGCCTGGCTTAAGTCCAAAGTCCTGACAGCAGTCAATCCCTAATGCTTACAAACCCCTCTCATGGTTCCATCCCAACTCATCTGTCTGAGGAGCAGAGCAGGGCTGGACACCACATTGGCAGCAGGGTGATTTATTCTGCTGCAAAAGCCAATGCCCAGGAGCTGCACTGCAAGAGCTCCAGCAGCAGAGATATTTGGTTCCACTGCATCAGCCTCCAGTCTGTTCTGACACGTGGCTCTGACTCTGCAGCACCTTCAAGGGCTACTACAGGCTCAAAAGAAGGCACTGCTCAGTCAGAAACAGGCAAGGTGTCAACAGCCTTGAGCCACAGGTGTACTGACACAACTCCCTTCTGTCCACACAACATCCAGACTCCAGCAGCCTGGCAGCTCCTGCCACAACCACAGCCCCAAGGTCAGGCACCCCAGCAGACCCCACCAAGCTGAGCAGAAATGGGGCACACAGTGAGAGATCATACCCAGACTCACCAGAAGGGTTGAAGTTGATGTTCGCCCAGAGGATGTGGATGAGGACAGACTGTTCTGCTGGGTGGGTAATGCACTGACAGGAAGAGAAATAAAACATTATCAGACCAAGGTGAGAGCCAACATCAGTAGCACCATCCCATTTCCCATCTGCTTGAATGGGATCTTAGTCTTCCTCACTGCATCAGACAGACCCTGATGTCTGCTATAGATTCCTGCTTCTAGTTCAGAATTCCACCCCTCACTGCCTCACCTGCTGAGCTGGGCAGTGCTTGTACTGGGGAGCTCCTCACTGTGGCTCAGGCTGCTCAGAGCTGTTGAGTGTTGGCTGGCTGTGGTCAGCAGGGACGATGCAGACACCCCATCGTTGAGAGGGGCAATGCTGGGAGCAGAGGGGGAGTCGGATTTCACTGCAGGGCCCGTAGCACCTGAGAACAAAAAGCTTTGGGTTAAGGGCAGCTACTGGCTGAGGGGAACACAAGGGCAAGGATCAGCCAAATCTCAGCTAGAGGAGCTGCGAGATTTGGGGCAACATCAGCCAAATCTCAGCTAGAGGAGCTGCGAGATTTGGGGCAACATCAGCAAGTTCTCAGCTAGAGGAGCTGCGAGACTGGGGGCTCCCCTCAGTGCTCCCAAATAGTTATACACTTATGATTGTGTTCTATGTCTCACTTTACCCCAACACTACCACTGGCTCTGCAAAGAGCTTCAAGACTTCAGAAGAAGTGCCTTCCATGCACAGAGCAGAATAAGTTATTGTCATAGGTGACCCTTCAAGGATCAGCACAAAGCTGAATGTTTTGAGGCAAACAAATAATGTGAATGGCAGCAATTAGTCCAGCAAGGAAAGCACTTGCTATTAGCACAGATAAAACTCATTCAAAGCAGAGAACACAAGAGATACAGGACACCCACTGTACTGGCAAGACTCTTACCTTCAACAGCCTGTGTGGTTTGTAATGGCGTGGGCTGTACAGAACTGAAACCATTCTGAGGAAGAAGAGAAAAAAGGAGTATTGGGCATTACTGCTGAGCATTTCCAGAGGCAGAGCTAGTGCCACCTCTCTCTCACACTCCCTTGCACAGTTATGAAAAGGTTCTGCTACCAGACTGTGTTTGGGTTAGTCCCAAGATCCAGCCCCATGCCAGCAAGGTCCCCAAGTGTATATGGGAGAAATCAGTGCAAAAAGTTTCTGTGCTGCTGGTAGTCAGACTGCCTCAGCACTCTCAATCCAAGCTCATTAGCCAAACCTGACATTTCTGAACTGGTGTGCAGCACACAAGAACCAAATCCAAAACACAACACAAAATTCTTTGTCTGCATGTCCCTCTAGCAGGGTACATGACACAACACGTGCCCTGCACTCACCTTGAGCGCTGTTAAACCCAGCACAAAACACAACAGCCACAAGAGAGCTCTCATTAGAGCCCAGGAGCCACACAGTGAGGCTGTAGGATCACAGAACTCTTTGATAAGCCATTCATCTTTCCCCAAGACACATGACAAGTGAGGCTCACTCAGCACAATGGGTGAGCAAAGCTGTTGTCTTACCTTAGCCTGGGTCAGATCTTTCTGGGGCGAAGAGGAGATAGAATTTGGGTATCGCCTCGTCTGGGTGGATCTCTGTTCGTACAGTGGTCCCTGAGCACTGTTCTGGGAGGTAAATGTTGCTGTCTGTATTGTGCCACTCTGGTAACCAGACTCCTGGCTTTGATTGGACGAAATTGTGGATGAAGATTCACTACAAAAGGAAAAAAAGAAAAAAGTCCATTTTCATCCATTTTCTTCTGAAACAGCCCTGCTGTAAGCTGCTGGCCCAGACTGGGCTCTTCAAATACTCAAGATAAAAAGCCCCAAGCATCAGTAAAGGCACCACATGAAGCAGCCAAGCCAAGAAACATGCCCAGAGAGCAGCCATGGACATCCAGCTGCAGCCTTGCCCCATACACTGCTGTGCCTTAGGCAACACTTCATGAGCTGCCACCACTCAGGTCCCAGTACTCAAGGGATGGCCAGTTACTGAGGGTCAGCCCAACAGAAGACAAACATACTATCACAAATTATGCTCCAACTCCACTGTGTCCCAGTTTGCCAAGGCAAAAAGAAGGACAAAGCACTCAGAATCTGCTCACCAGAGACATGGAGCAGTTGTGCTGGGGACTCCCCATCTGTGTTTTCAACAACACACTTTAAGGCTAGCAGAAAAACAATTTTCTGTGCAAGTACCACAGGCCAAAGAGCCACAGAGCTGCCCTATGAGTCTGCTGGCAACTTGTGCTTTGCTGTTGCATACGTTGTCCCCCCTTTGTGACCAATGCACAGTCAGAAAGGGTCTACTAGTATGCACAAGACAACTCAAGTCCACAGGACCAACTTCCAAAGCTGCCTGCTTGGATTAAAGGCTCGTGGTGCTCACCTGGCCGAGCTGGTGTAGAGGCTGCTCTGAGGCTGGCTAACGGCGGCGCTGGTTGTGGGCGTCGATTCATACTCAGCAAGAACAGGCTCTGAACCAAACTGCAACGCCCCAAACTGCAGGTTTAGCCCTGAGATATCTGAGGAGCCAGGCATTTCCACAGCAAGTGCAGGAATCTGCAAGGCAGGAACAATAGAACAGGTCAATCATTCCCAGGGATTAGCCCAGAGAATGACTTTATTACCCTTGTTTCCCTGCACACAGTAGCAGTTATAGGCTTGCACCTCCTGAATTACACTGTTCAACCCAGGCAGGCACACAACTCCATCACCCCCACAAGCACTCACTGCTAACTAATAAAGTACTGGAATGAATAATAAAGTAGTGGAATGCTCTTCCCAGGGAGGTGGTGGAATCATCATCTCTGCATGTGTTTAAAAAAAGACCGGACATGGCACCTGGTGCTATAGTCTAGGTGCAGTGTTAGGGCATAGGTTGGACTCATGATCTTAGAGGTCTCTTCCAACCTTGTGATTCTGTGATTCTAGAATAGAGGAAGGCCAAGCCCAGACCTTCCCTGAGCAGCCCAAATGGCTGTTTCTGCAGCTCTAACACAACTCAATTGTCTATTTCCCCACCACTGCACCTTTGATGTTAACGATGCTTTTTTCTTTTGCTGCTTGAGCTTCTGCTGTGCTGGCTGGGGACTTGAGGACTGGTTGTCCGAGGAGCCTGGAGACATCTGGGGAACTGGATTGGTTTTGCTGGGCAGTGGTGAGGATGGAGGGGCCGGTGTGGTTGTGGAGGCAGTCACCACAGGCTGCTTCTCCTGCATGAACACTTCTATCATGGTTGAAGTTGATGTGAAGCCCTGACGCTTGGTGAAGGGACTATGCACGGAAGAGTCTGTTGGATTCTTGAGATCTATGGGACAAGACAGGGATAAGTTAGCAGGGTTTGTTTCCTTAAAAATAAATCAAATTCTGGCACTTAGCAAGAAAAATAAATCCTTTTCCTCGATGTTTCATCTTGAAGCTTGTTAGAGAGCAGAAAACTTAAGCATCTCTGCTCCCAGCCTCACACTCTTACTACCATCAATGCCAAGATTTTTTAAACTCTTCTTCCCTCAGTTGCTTCCACCACCCCTACAGGACAAAGCCAACTTGCCTGGCAAAGTCCTCCATTCTCCAAGAAAAGCTTGGCTCCAGAGTCCCTCGTGTGGAGACATTGCATATCAGCCCTGCACAGCACTTCCCAGCTCTGTTAACAGTCCTGCATTCCACTGCCTCACCCTTCTCCTGCAGGGACTGGGTATCTCCAAGCAACATCACTGCCTGGGGCTGCCTATCCTCAGGTTTTTGCACCATGTTCCTCCTCTGACTAAGCCTTTCCATAGTTTATTCAAAATCAACTCCTATTCTCCTGTGAGGCTTCTTGTCTGAGAAGATCAGAAGCTGCCAGCACTGACTGTCACTACGACAGGGCTCAAGTTTTCTTCAGCTTAGATTTGAACCAGAGCCATTTGCCTATAAAAAGCACAAGCTGAAGGAAATGACACTAGCACTCAGCCACAGCAAAACTCAGCTTCTCATCTGGAAAGAGCCTCTCAATCCCTGTTTATTCCCTCATGCCCAGTGACAGAGTTACTTCTTGTCATTTAACAGCAAATCCCCTTAAAATTCCCTTAAAAGATAACAGGAGTTCAGCAGGGAGAAGAGACTGACTAGTCTCATATTTGGGAGCTATTCTCCAGAGCAGCTCTTCCAGAACTTTTTCTGGCACAGCTTTACACCTGGAAATAGTTCTGCACACTCTAAGAGGCTCAGGAACATCAGATCCCTGGCCCTGAACCTGTCTGGAATGACAGATTCAACTGTTCCAATTATAAAAGGAACAGAGAGAGACTCACACACACTATTACATTTTAATCTCACTCACAGCTCTCAATTTTCCCAGCTCAGCTAAACTGGTTGTGAGCTTGTGAGCAGATCCTCTGCTGAATCCCTCCCAGCAGCTCTGGGGGAACACATTCCCTCCCCTGTGGGAGCTGCAGCTCCTCCTTACCATACTGCACCAGAGACGAGGTCTGTGTGGTGGAAGCCATGTCCCAGGAAGCAGCAGTGGTGCTCCCAGCAGGCTGGGTGTGCTGAGCTGCCAGCTGAGCCAGTGCCTGGGCTGTCTTGAACTGCTCCAGGAACTGGGACCCTGTGGTGCTGCTGCCTTTGGCCTCCCCGACATCTCCAAAGCCTTTCCCCAACATGCTCACCTGCAATTTCAACAAGGAGAAAAAGTCAATGGCTGCCATGGCTTGGAACTTGGCTCAGAGGACAGGAATATCTCTGAATATCATCCCAAATGCTCTGTAGCCTGCTGCTTCTCACTGGGTGCCTCACTCAGCACTCTGGAGCTCCAAATGCACACACACTGCTGGCAGGAATTTCTTTCCCAGCCTCCACCATGTGTGAACACAGGTATGCTCATCCCTGGCCCAACCCATGCCAAGGGGGTTACAAAGGAAGTTAACAGACAGGATCTTAAAAACCATATTGAATTATCCTCATGCATTCAGATGCACTAAAAGAAAAACATCAGGAGATCTTGGCTTTATAGTTAATGTGGTTTTGAAAATCTTTCCTCAACTCTCTCACCACGAAGTAAACAATTTTTATTTCTTTTTGCTGAAGTTACACAAAGCAGCATCTGCCCAAGTCTGTGCAGATCCCTGACTCAATGTCTCCTTCCTTCTCCTGTGGTGAATGCTGGGTGCCAGCATTCCATCCCACACCAGTCCTGTTTCTCAAACTGTTGGAATTGCAAGCCCTGGACCAAAAGAGCTTTTCCTTTTTTCCTTTAGGCAGGAATGAAGCATGTGCTGCAAATCTGACAAGGGAAGCAGGGGAGGAATTATCACAATTATTTCAAGTTGAGCAATGAACTTCAGGCCACTGCTTTTAAAGCAGACTAGCAAATTATTTCACTCTACCAGCCCCAAGCAGAGAGCATCAGGATTGTATTTCCTACATTACCCAAACAGACACAACAACAGGGGATAAAAGCAACCTCAGGCAAACACCCACTGACTGAGAGCAGCATTTCCTTACCATGCTGTGGTGAGAGAAGGAATTTCCAGAGGCAGGCTGGGATAGAGCACTCTGTTTAGAATTGCTGAACACCAGTGGCTGCGCCAGGGAAGGAGTCTGGGATGACTCCAGGTTTGTTGACTCATTCTCCATAGAAGAGGGTGTCTTTCCTAGCAGGACTGCAAGATCAATTCTGGGTAGACAAAGACCCACTGAGGTTAGCAAAGCTCCCACTTCCATGAGAACAGATTCCCCTTCAAGCCTCACAGATTTTACTTTACAAATTAAAGGAATCTGAAGAACACTAACTCACAACTGCCAGCAGCAGCCTCAAAAAGACAGACTGACCAAGCAAGACCCTGCATGGCCTTTGATTTTAAATAATTTTAAATTTACATTATTTTAACACAGCAAAATGTCCCCAAACCTGAAGAACTAGCAATAGAGCCTATTCTAATTCTATTCCTAATCCAGGACTAGGACCCAATAACTCCTAAATGAACTCTTCCATTGAAATCCACCCCACCTCATTCAGAGCTGCTGCATTTCAGCTAGCTAGAAAAGTTTAGCTGAAGATGGCAAATTGCTCCCAGACTCATGTGCCACTTTTCCCAGGTAAACAGCATCACCATGGGCTCTCACCTTTGTCCAGCTGTGATTGTCACATTCTCAGCAGGGAGAGGCACTGAAGACACATTGGAGGCTGTGAAGATCTTTGTCTCTGACAGCTGAAAGAGAAAAAAGGAAAAAAAAATCCAAAAGTGAGAACAGAATCTCATAAAAGTCCCTATGACACAAAGCACGTGAATGTTTGAGACAAACAGCCACAGGAAAACTCAAAATTCAAGTGCTTAGACTGAAACTTCTTTAGCATTTGGCTCCCATCAGAAGCAGCTTCTATTTCATGTTTCTCTCAGGCAAGTGCACAAAACATCTGCCAGTGGGGAAAGAAAACCTCTCAAATGCTTCTACAAATTTCCCATAGTCCATAAATCCCCTAGGGCTGCCCCAGGACTCTGGGCTGTGGCTCTGAGTCAGTGGCAGCACAGACCTGCAAAAGTCCCAGCACAGTAGGGGCAAGCATTGGTAGCAAAGAGAAACTTTGGATCCATAGCTAAGCTTCCATTGATCTGGGTTCATTTGGATGATTTGACCAACAGAGCAGCCATGGAAGGGAAAATAACATTGCTCAAAATCTGGTGGAGGTTAGTGAGGACCTGTGAAACATGGCCTGAAACATGTCTGAACATGAACAGCTTCTATTCCAGACTGAGGAGCTGCCACAAACTGAACTGCCAGAGTTTAAGAAGTAAATCCAGAACTTCTGAGAGCACCTCACACACACTGAGGGTAAGAAAGGCTCTCAGAAGCTCCCTTCTAGCAGAGACTGACTGAACAAAGTAAAGCTGCTCCTATCTCCAAACACAGCAGCAGTGCTTCCCCAGGTGGTGCCTGGCAAACACATTCTTGCTGTGCTTGCCCATTCTGTCAGCTGAGCCAAAATGAGCACACAGAACTAATAATCACACCAAAATGCCCAACCCTGCTCCCATCTGCAAGAACAGAAGTCCTCCCTTAGTTCAGAGAGGGACTGAAGCTCATTTCAGAAGAAATTTATAGACAGGCATTAAGAGAAGGTGCTACCAATGTCCACTCTCTCCTGAAGGAGATGAGGGGGAGAACACAGGTGGTGGGACACACCAAAGACCATGTCAGAAGGTAAAGTCAAGAGCTTCTTTTCCACTCAAATCACAAGGACCAGCTGAGGCACATGATGGGCACAAAACCATGAAACTGCTGCTGGTGTGAACAAAAGCAAAACTTCCCCAGCTGCCACACCACCAGAGGAGTGGAGCAAGAGCCCTGTGTGGAGTCAGGACAGTTTTGGAATAATTCCATCTTGCAGTTACAGGAAATGAGAGGAGCAGCCTCAGTGCCCCAGGAGATCTCCTCCAGGCTTGGGCCATAAGCTCTAGAACATATATCCTGCAGAAGATGCAACAATTATTTATTCATCAGAGCTCCTGGGGCTCAGTCCAAAGTTTAGGGAGGATGGGCTGGCAGCTCTGTGTGGGCAGACAGGACAGCAGCCTGCTGGCAGATGCACAGAGGAGATGGCTTCAGGAAATACCTACATCTTCATTCCAGTCCTCCGTGCCCCATTCTTCTGTCGCCGCCCTCCATGCACCTGGAAGGACAACAACAGGTACACAAGTTATGCATGCATCAAAGCTCTGTGTCCAACAGCTGGGGGAGCACTGGGGAGCTTTGCAGGCAGCCAGGAGGATTTCTAATTGCCAATCAGACAAGATAAAGCAGTCAACCTCAACCCCGGCTTTATGATCAAGATAGGATCCCCTCTGCCTTGCTGGGATGAAAAAGAGACTGCCAGGCTGGCAGACAGGGCAACACACACCTTCCCAACACCCAAAAGGGAAGCTGAGCTCTGCAAGGAAGCCCCAGCATCGTCCCCAGCCTCCTTGTGCCATTTTCCTGGCTCCCCTTGTACTGCAGTAGCTGTAGGTTTGTGCAAGCAGTGTTACCCCAGCAGCTCCTCCCTTCCTGCCAGCTCTGGCACAGGATTTCACCATCCAGGTAAACCTCAAGTTTCTATAAAACTTAAGGATAACTGAGCCATTCCCATAGTTCATCTTCCACCCCACAATAAAAAAAAAAAAAAAAATTGAAACCTCAGCGCTCCAGAACCTCCTGTGCTCAGGCAAATGGGATTCAGAAAAGAAAATTTATGGCACTAAGCAATTCCTGCCTTTTCTGTGACCAGTTTCAGAGATATGCTCAAAGTGTGCAGCTTGAAGTACCAGGGAGAAAAGCAGGAAACCTCAGCTGCAATCCAGCACAGCACAATTTAGGTGAGCAAAAATTTACCAGAAAATAGAGTTTTGCCTGGCTGCATTTTCAACTTGTTCCAATCCTTGCATCCATCACAGTTTAATTGCTGTACTTTGAATATTATGTGTCAGTTTCAGATTCCATTTAACAACTAAAATTTGGTTTGGGAAGAGAACAGGAGCTTTCACATCCCCAAAAACCTCAGAGCATAAAGCCAGTCCCATTTTGTGCAGCTTGCTTTCAGTTCACACAAACCAAATCAAGAAAATCTGAGAGCACCAGCAGGGTTAATCCTGAAGACACTCACTGGATGGAACAAGCTGCTATCAGCCCTTTTACAGCATTAAACAAGGCATGTGGGGAAGGAGAACATTCTGAGCTCTTCTGCAGGACACAGATCTCCCCCATACAGAACTTCACTTTTTATTTAAATAACCACTTGTCTAGACTTGGGGGATCTAGTACATGAAATAAGTATCAATGAATTATTCTTTTTTCATTGCTTTTTTTTTGTCTTGCTTGATGAATTGAGCCAATTCAAGAAGTCTCCCAGGATTTACTGTTTTATACATTCAAGTCTGAAATACAGATATTAATACAATAAACAATATTTGCTAGAGTGCCAGAAGTTTTAAGGCACACTGCCCCTTCCTCCACAGCCAGAACCATCAACACATTCAATGCAAAACCCATCTGCAGTTTAGAAACCTGAATTCCCATAACCCTTAGATTTTTGGTGCCTTTAGAGCAGTAGTGGGAAGGCTCCTTTCCAAATTTTCATGGCTCAGAAAGGTCATTCTAGCCCAAGGCTGACCCAAGAGGTGAAGTGGGAGCTGATGTACCTGCAGCTGGCCCAGAGAGCAGGAAGGCAGGAGAGCTGCCCCAAGAGTTTGTGCATGCAGGAACACAGCATGGGGCTCTTAAGTCTTGTTTGTTTGGGGAAAATAGAAGAAAAGCAGCACGAAAAGCAGAAGGAAACCCTGCAGATGAAGAACAGCCATTGACAGGGCTTCCCCAGCAAATCTACTCCTCAAAGAGCAGACACTGACTCAGCATGGCTTGAGGGGCACATGGAGAATCAAAGATCTGTGATGTGTTCACCAGGAACACTCCAGAAAGCTCCCAATTAGCACAGCATGGGAGGCTTTTTTAAAAAAACCAACTGTATCACTCTCCATCAAGCTCTTCTGAAGGGGAGAGCTGCAACACAAGCAATACCCTGAGCCCTCTACCACCATTTCAGAAGGGTGGTGAACAGCAAGCCTTCCTCTCTGCTTTCAGAAAGTCCTTCAAAAAGCTGCTGGTCTTTAAACTCCTCAAACCAAGCAAAAGAGGAAAAAAATAAAATTAAGCCAACAACATGTGCAAATATGAATGTGGTGAAGGAAAAAAAAAAATCCCATTGTGTCTCTAAGTTTTTCAAATCCCTCCCCAAATCCACTCTCTCTTCATTTTAAACTGGGAGACACCCAGCCTGCTCCTCCCACAGCCCAGCAGGCAGGAATGGATCCAGGCTTGTCACCCTGCACTAGGAAGGCAACACACCCAAAGGCCCCCACGCTGCACCTCGAAGGAATGCTAATCCAAACAAAGCCAAAGGGCAGCAAAAGCACAATGGCAGTGCTGGAGCAGATGGCCTTGTGCTGCCTGGGGAAGTTAAAGATTAACCCAAAATGCTCCAACACAGCAGAAGCTCTCCATGTGTCTGCCTGCTTCCAGGCCCTCGCAGGAGAGACTCCTCAGCCTCAACACTTCTCCTCCTGCCCTGCCCTTCAAGAGGAAAATGGCAAATTCTTCTGGAAACTCCCTTAGCCTCAACTTCAAAACCTCAGGTTAGATGGAGGAGACAAACAAGATGTTGGCCTGATTATGGACACAATGGAATTCTGTAGATGTGAGCAAACTGCATCCCCTCCTGGGTGTCTCTTGGCCTCCTAAGGATGATATTTGAGCAGGAAATCAGGCACAGAGCAGCTTTGCCATCAAGCATCCCTGTCATCTCCAAACCCACCTTCATCTTCAGCTGCAGGGAGGTGAAGAGGAGCAGCCAGGCAGGCTGAGCATGCCAGAGCAGCCTTTGGGCCCTGCTCACCCAGCAGCAGCCAAAAGCAGAGGCAAAGCACAGACAGAGCCCAGGCAGAGCAGCAGGGCTGTGACCCTGAGCAGGAACAGCAGGGATGAGGAGGAATGGCACAGGGACACCAGCAAGTCACAGTTTTGGGCATGTGAGACACAGGGATATGACACTGAGCTGCCTCACACCTCCTGCCCTCTGTCACCAGAGCTGCTCTGGGCATCCAGAAGCAATGGCTGAAGTTAAAATTTGCATAATCCACAGGAATTGCTGTTAGCTCGTCCCAATTTACATTCAAGGTGTCAACGTTAGTAAAAGCACAGTCAGAACAAAGTCAAATATTAATTCAAATGAACAAATTAAGAGAGAGAAGAATGACATATCCACAGATATTTCAGATTTTTTTAAAAAAAGCTATAAAGTAAAGGTATCCGGGGCAGTTAGTGCACCTGGATGTATCGTACCAGGAGCAGTGTCAAATTTTCGGGGATAATTTGACCCCTCACCCCCAATGAAATCAAGTCCTGAAACAAAAAAAAAAGAAAAGAAAGACAACCAGTGAAATTTTGACTTCAAAAAAAGTGTAGGTGAGTTTCATTGCCCCCATGTACACCAGTCACATTGTACCTGTGGATATTATTAATTTAAAGAGATGCCTGTGGCTACTAAATTGCAAACAAAACAACCACACACAACACAGGTGACCAGTGGTGTTGCACAATAAACTTTACAGCTGTGTTGTAGTACTAGAGCAAATCTGAGTTGTTTGTCAGAAAAATCTTCAGTTCTCCCACTTAACCACACTCTAACCCACTTCATTCCACAATTCCACAAAACACCAACACAGGGAAATGAAAACCATTCAAACAGAAGCCTGTTCCCACTAGACAGTTAAACTTCCAGCACACAGAGCTGTGTCCACTCCCTCTGGTATTTAAAACCCCTCCTCAGCTGCCAAGATGATCACTCTGTCTGCTGGTGTTTCACAAAAACACCCTCCTGCCACAATAGCTGTTTTCTGAAGGAAAAAAATGAACAAAACCCAAACAAAACCCATGAAAACACAAAAGAACCACCCCTCTCCCTGACACCAACACTATGGTAAAAGGTATCCCCTAGATCATGGGACTCTCTTTCCAAACCTATCAGTTTTTCAGCAAAACCAAGAAGTATGAAAGGAGTTTAAAGCACCACTAACACAGGTGTGGATGCTTCTTATACCCAAGATATGGTATTTACTTAAATACCATATCTTGATTGTGGAAAAATAGTTTGACTTTGCAGTGGTGCCAGATTGCTCCATAAAAAAGACAACAAAAGCACCAATGAGCCCTGCCCTCCTTCCCCCTCAAAAAAGGCTCTTTACAGTCAAGGACTGTGACTGTCCCATTCTCACACTGCAAAATCTGAGCTCACCTGTGTCTCAATATTGTGCAGACATGAAACAAAACCCAGAGCACCAATTTTCCAATGCAGGAGAATGTGCAGAGGGCAGCTGGGTGCTCAGAATCACCCAGCAAACAAGTTTGCTTCAAACTTGGAAGCAAGGAAGGAAGGAAGCAGAACTGCTTTCAGCTCCTTTCTGTAACAAAATCCTATCCCCACCATGGTTTGAGCAAGATGATCATGAAAGCAAGAATGCTCTCAGTACCAAAATGAAGAGCAATACATCTGACTCCAAGTAATTCTCTGGAGGATGCACGAAACACTTGGAGATCTTGGATCTGCCTATCACATCACACTACAGTTTATAAAATGAGAAAACATACTGCTACTTTCCAAGCAGTAGCATGGTTTCTACAGGAAAACAAACAGAAGTGAGTGTTCCTGTGCCTCTGTCAGGCAGCAGCACCCACAAGCTCACCCCAGAGCAATCACCCAGCTCCCGTTTCCAACGTGCAAAGGGTGCAAAGTACCAGGGTCAGTGAAATCCATCTCTGAACCAGCAACCTGTTCTTCCATCCCTGAGCCTAAACCTGCCTAGAACATCCTCAGTGCAACTGGATGGAGGCAAATCCCCCTCACACAGTGACTACAAGGCAGCACACTCATGGCAAGGCTCTTACTTGTGCCATCATCCGGCTCAAAGCTCCCGGTGTTGTTCCACGTGTTGTTGCTGTTCCCGTAGTTCTCATCCGTGCTGGCTGGCTCAGCGTAGTCAGCTGGGTTGAAAGTTCTGCAAGAAACAAGAGGATGGGAATGGAAACTCTCTGTTAAAGTGTTTTCAAAGGAATTGATTTTATTCAGAGTATAATACATGTCACAAGGCAGCTCTCTCAGCAGAGAGATGCTTCAGCTACACCAGACATCCCGAGTTTAAGTTACTGTGAGGCAGCTTGGGCCTCATTAACAAAAAAACCAAAACCCAAACAACTTCCCCTCCCCCCAAAAAAACCAAAAGAACGCCCCCAAACAAACAAAAAAATCCTCAAAAAACTCCAAACAAAAAGATCCTCAAAAAACTCCAAACAAAAAGATCCTCAAAAAACTCCAAACAAAAAGATCCTCAAAAAAACCCAAACAAAACCAAAAACTAAGCAATAGACCCAACAAAACCAAAAACTAAACAATAGACCCAACAAAACCAAAAACTAAGCAATAGACCCAACAAAACCAAAAACTAAACAATAGACCCAACAAAACCAAAAACTAAACAGACTCAACAAAATAAATAAAAACCTCAAAAAAAAAACCACAACCAAAAAACCCAACCCAACAAAACAAAAACAACAACAACAAAAAAAAGGGAACAGAAATGAGTGACACAAACAGTACCATTCATGCACAGACTTTTATTTTTGCTCTGCTTTATGTCAGTGAAACTTACCCCATGCCTTGGGCAGAAAATCTTCCCCCTCGCCGTCCAGAGCCACCTGTAAACACACACACATGCACTGCTGTCCTTTGGCTCTACATCCCTGGGCAAAGAAACACTTGAACAACACACACAGGGGCAGAATATGAACGTGGAGAGGATTTTCCTGGGTTGATGGGATTGCCAGCAACATCTTTTGATGTGTGGGAGTGACCTCAGCTGGCTGGCAGCATGATTATCAATGCATCCATCCAGGCTAACATGAGATGTCCAGCTGGCACAAATCAAAGTACTGGACCCCAGATTCTGATTTCTGCAGTATGTGACCTCAGCAACAATTCCTAAGCAGCAGATTTTGGGGTAAAACTAATTTCTGCCCCAAGTATTTACAGTCCAAGCCAGTAGTAGTGCTCAGATACATGTATAATGATGATGAAGAGGCAGGTTCTGTTGCTAACAAGCTATTGGCCACCTGCTAAAAGTTAACCTTGAGTTTTTTAACTTCCCACTTCTGTAATAAAGCACTTTTTTTTTATCCTAACTCCATGGATGTGATGCAAGAACAAGGTGCTGTTTCTAGCATATTTTAGATGGGAAAGCAACATGTAGGTACTAAAAGTGAGCACAAGAACAGAAAAATCAAGTGCATATGCTCAGTTTGGCAATTCCTCCTATAAAAGAAGCTTTGGAACCTCATGGGAGATAAATTTACTGCTAAAATTCTGCTCCTCCCACCCCCTGAGGACCCCACACGCCGTGTGTACCTCGGCCTCGGCCACGTCCCCGCCTCCCTCTTTCCGTGCCTCTTCCAGACGAGCCTCCACTCTTACCACCATCTAATCCATTCTCCTGGCCCCTAACTGAAACACAGAACAAAGCAAAGACAATTTCAAGACTCATCCTGCTTTAAACCACATCTCAAACCCCAAAATGCAGTGGCTGTGTGGGGGAGAAGATCACCAGGTGCTCCCTGAACTGCTGATTTAAGCTGATGGTGAGGCCATCACACAAAGAATCATCTCAGACAGGGGAGCATTGAACAAATCCACACATCCAGATGTGTCTGCCCAAAATTTGGCTCTGCTGTGTGTTACACAGCACAGTGCTTCAGTGGGAGGGTTTTGGGGTTATTAAAGGGAAGCTCCATACACTCTCTTCCACGGGTGGCACCTCGGCCTCGCCTCGGCAGCCCTCCACGTCGTCTGCTGAAATCCCGCTCCCGATCCCGGTTCTCTTTGCTTTCTTCACTGGGTTCTGTCTGTCCACTCTCCTTCTGTCCTGAGACACCTTTCTTCTTCCCAACCATCTCCCAGGAATGCTGGAAGTTTGCAGAGGGGAAAGAAATGAATGCCAGTTAGATCAATGAAAGGTGCAAATCCATGAAGATTTAAATGTGCTACAGAGAATGTAACAGGGGTCTCCTCAAAAACGATTTCCAGATCAATTTTTTAAGGAGTCTCTCAGTCTACACACAGCACATCATCCTCCTTCAAGCCAAGCTTTCTTACAGCACACAATCTGCGGTAACAGGAGATGAGTTATTCCATTTCTGCAAAGATCTACTAAAATTCTTCAACAGAGATGGCATGATACTTCTAGAATTCAAACACGGATATATTTACCTTGCTTGGGGGAAAAAAAGCCTGCCATTTCACACAGCTCACCAGGAGCTCTCAGAATAACCCAGGTAAATGTTTCATAGTGATCAGCAGTCAACATTTGGGCTAAGTTCTTCCAGCAGATGCAAGTTATTCACAAAACCTCTCCCTTAAATATCATCTGAGATGGAGAGAAGCATCACAGAATTTAACCAAGTTCAGCTGCAAAATGTTAAGTGTGCCTCCAGCCCACTGCCATGGGCCTGCACCCACGTATCTTCTAACAGTTGCAGTGGTTTCATACTCTTAAACTGCACACTGTTGGAGCAATTAAAAATAGTCTAAAGTCATTTACAATCACCTGAAAACACAACTGGCAGACAGCTGGGTTTCAATGGCAGCATGCACAGTGACAAAAAACCCAACAACACAGTGGCACAAACTGTCATCAAACCCAAGGCTTCCAAAGTCTTTCTCCATAGGTATCTGCCTTAGAAATAAACTTTAAAACTACAGTATTCCAAGTAAACATTTTTCAAGTAAATGTTTTTTTTTTTTTTAATCAAGTTTAATCCAATGCTAAGATCATACCTGCTCCTTTACTGTTTGAAACACAGTACATTAACAGTGTCTAGCTCAGCAGGCAAGCTGTCTTCAGCACCAGAGCACCCAAGCAACTAACAGGACTGTTTCTTGTAAAAAAAATCCCCTTTCTGGGATTGCTGCACAAACCAGACCCAGAAGCAGCTCCAAGGTGCTGACCAGTGGCACTGCAGGGGCTGCCTGTGCTCAGAGATGCTGTGACCACAAGGCCACCAGCCTGGATCAGTGACAGCCCAGCATTTCTTCCACCCTGCCATCCTCTCCATGGCCCTGCCCTGCAGGAGCTCCTGCTGCTCATCCCATAAAGGAGGTGCTGCTGCTCTCATGAGCAATGGGTTTCTCCACCAACCTAATCTGCTGTGATAGCAGGGGTTTGTTCCTGACTAGAAGTCACTGGTTACAACAGATGTGCAGGAGAACACAGCTGTACCTCAGAAAGGCACATCCCTATCATTCCCTTTTCTAAAAGGATTTCCAAAAGCCACTTTGTTCAGTTGTCAATGGAAAGGGCTTTCCAAAGACAAGGTGGAATGCATACATGTGTTGTACAAAACTTGTCTGAAGCCAAAGCAAGCAGAGAACCAGACACTGGAGAGCAGCTGCAACACACAAAATATAATCTGGGGTGTCCAGCTCACCCACATACCCCCAGGTCTCATCACAGGCAAAAAAATGAGCTTAAGCAGAATATCCTAAAATGATATTTAGACTCTCAACTCAGAGTTGAGTTGGCTCCAAGCAAACCAGGGTGCCAGGAGGATATGTGATATCAGCAGTGGTTTGGAAGGATCTCACATTCCCAAGCTTTTCCTTGCTCTGTAACAGTACTTGCATCTCTGCTGCCTTTGTCACAAAAGGAGTGACACCCTGCATGCAGGAAGGTTCCTCCTAAGCAAGCACTCTTCTTCTCGGCGCTGCTCAGGCCGTTCTCAGCTTGCCTGAGAAACAGCAGCCAAGCCCAACTCCACAACAACAAACAGAAAAAAGGCCCTCAAAACCATGGCATAGGCAGCAGCACACAAACCAATCAGTGAATCACTGAGAAATGAATCTTTAGGGCCAGAGACACAAAAACCACATTGCTCTGACAGAAAGGAACCCCAGCTGACACACACCTGCCTTTCAATGCAGGTTACTCAGCACTGATGGGGAAAGGCAAGTTCCTTCACACTCACTGGTGTGAAAGCACACAGAGATGCCACTGCCACTGCTGAACTGCTTAGAGTCAAAAGTAATGGGAAGGAAATTACTTCTGGCATTTTCTCCTCTATTCCTTCAAACCTAGGGCCATTCTCACAGCCCACAGAGAGCAGCATTCAGCAGCCAGGTCACAGCCACACTGTGGAACTACTCAGCCACAGTGGCTCTCCTTATCTGCACATTCCTGGATGCCTCAGCTGCAAACAGGCAGTCAGACTGAACTAGACCTCAGGAGATTTACAGAGCCCAGCCCTACCGTGTCAGGATTGCCCTCCAGCAGCACATTGATGGCTCTGTTGACATCCCCATTGCAGTCATGCAGAGCAATCACACACTCATCCTGGTTCTTGCCTGTGATGTCAATCAGCTGCAGAGAAAACAACACCATGGTCAGCATGTTACAAACCAAGATGGCACCAAAATCTCTAGGGGTCTCTCAGGAGGAAAGGGAGTTCAATCCCAAACCAGAAACCTTTTAACAAAAAATTGAAGGGCTAGGGCATCTCCCCAGCCTTCTCAGCTTAACTGT
Organism: Zonotrichia leucophrys gambelii; assembly: GCF_028769735.1. Lineage (NCBI taxonomy): Eukaryota > Metazoa > Chordata > Aves > Passeriformes > Passerellidae > Zonotrichia > Zonotrichia leucophrys. Next base: position 1,510,241 of record NC_088194.1, on the reverse strand, counting down.
GTTCCTCAAGAAATGTGCATTTTTGAGTTATCATTGTTTTACCATGACCCTCCTTCCACTACAACCTCCTTTGCTCAGGATAACACTGTTACCTGCACAAACAAACTGAAAGTTCAGCACCACAGAAACTGCTGCACCCAAATCAAGGCAATGCCAAACAAAAACACAGGCTCCTCCTCCAAGGCTGGGGGAGAATGGATGGAGAGCAGCCCTGAGGAGAAGGACCTGGGGTTGGAGTAAACAGTAAAACCTGGCCACATGGGAGCCCAGAAAGCCAACACTGCCCTGGGCTCATCCAGCAGGGGATTCTGCCCCTCTGCTCTGCTGAGACCCTGCCCTGCAGAGCTGCCTCCAGCACAGGGAGGACAAGGAGCTGCTGCAGTGAGCCCAGGGGAGGCCACAGAGATGATCTGAGGGCTCTGCAGCTCCTCTGCTCTGGGCACAGGCTGGGAGAGCTGGGGGTGCTCAGCTTAGAGAAGTAAAGGCTCCAGGGAGACCTCAGAGCTCTTTCCAGAGTCTAAAGAGACTCCAAGAGAGCCAGAGAGGGACTTTGGACAAGGGCCTGAAGTGACAGGACGGGGGAATGGTTTTCCACTGCCAGAGAGCAGAGTTATACAGGCCATTGAGAAGAAATTCCTCCCTGTGAGGGTGGTGAGGCCCTGGCACTGCTGGAACAGCTTGGGATAGTGGAAGATATCACCACAGCACAGGGGTGGAACTGGATACCCTTTAATGTCCCTACTGACCCAAACCGTGCTATGATACAGCTTTATAAAGGCAGTCCAAGGAAATTCAGGGAGCAGCCAGGTGTGTCCCTCCCACCCCCCAGCATTCACAGTATTCCCAGTGCTGATCTCAGCTCCCTGTCAGAGTTCACCTTCATTTTCACACTCACTTGTTTCACCTTCTCCTCAAAGTCAGCATCGTTGTGGTCCGAAATCATCTGTGCAAGTCGAATCTGTTCTGCAGTAGCCTAAAGGAAGCAGGGAGAGAGAGCACATTGTCAGAGTGGTGCATTCCCAAACCATCCTCAAAAAGCCATTCTGCTACCCCAGGTTCTCTGGAAACCCTGGAAAGGAATCAGCATGGCAAAAACAAGGGTCAGAGAAGGAGAACTCCAGGGCTAAAGTGAGATGACAAAGAAGAAAGAAGAAGAGTCTGGAAGAAAGGGATATACCTGCTGGCCTCATAGCACCAGATGAGCAGCAGCCACCCAAACCACATCTGTTTTGGGGCAGACCTTACCACCACAACCCACTGCAGGTGGCTTCTCAGCCACTTACATTCATTAAAGTGTGCGAGGAACAGACAAATGGAAATAAAACCAAATTTCAGCAGCAGCTCCCACTTGGAGACAGACATGGAAACCCCAGTGGCAGCAGCACCTTGTGGCACATGGGGAGCTCATTTAGGCCAGCCCAGCACTGAGCAGCCAGGGGTCCCCTGGGCTCTCTGGAGCCTGCCCTTACCTGTGGCCGCTGCTTGTGCTGCGTCTGGCTCTGTGTCTGTGTCTGCTCCCAGCTGCCCCGGGCTCGGGTAGTGCCCACCGATGTCATCATTTACAGTATATACAAATAACAGTATTTACAAGGTTCAACTCTGTGGTGGGGCAGGGGAGAAGAGAGAACACACTGTTAGATATCACAAACAAAAGGCAGCACCAAAATGAATAATCACAAAGGTAACACAGCCAGAATGGCTGCAGCAGGTCCCCACCCTCCCCAGCACTTCCCCAAAACCACAGTGGGCCAGGCTGCCATCACCACGTGCTCCCAGCACAAAATGGCCACTTGTACTGCTTGAAGTTTCTCTCTGGAGTATCACCTGCATCCAGGTGGGAGCAATCAGGCACCAGGAGCCAAAGGAAAATCACAGATTCACAGACTGGTGTGGGTTCACCCAGTTCCACCCCCCTGCCATGGGCAAAGACACCTTCCAACAGCCCAGGTAGCTCCAAGCCCCATCCAACCTGGCCTTGAATGCTTCCAGAGGAGGGGCAGCCACAGCTTCTCTGGGTCTCACCACCCTCATTGTAAAAAACCTCTTTTTCAGGTACTCTAGACTGACCCTCCTTCAGTTTGAAGCCATTCCCTGGACTTGAGGCAAGGAGTTTAACAACTTCTTGTTGGAACACGTGTGAGTGGGCACAGACCTGCCATGCACCCAGGCTGAGGCTGTGGCCATCAAATGGAGCAGGAAGGCTTGAAAAAAAGCTTCAAAAAAACATTAATTGCAGGACAGAGCATCTCAGACCCTCAGACACATCAGCTACTTCTCCTTCTCCTTTCTTTTCTTGCAATAAGAGGTGCTACAGGTCTGTGGAATTTTTGGTTTAAGGAAAACCTGCTCTTGCAGAAGTGCCTATTTTTGCTTATTTAAATTATTCCCTTGAACTGGCAAAACAATGTTTTTCTTAGTATGTTTAATCAAAAACATACTAAAAAAGTGAAGAAGGTATCTGCAAGGAATAAGAGGCAGTAAACACTGCTAGATAACACAGCTTGAGGCAAAAAATCCCAAGAAACTTTGAGTGTCCAAAGCAAGCAGAGTTTTCTAAACTCACACTGGCCCTCAGGGCAGGGGTGTTGGAAAGGGATTAGCACTGAGGTTTTACCCTCTTTAGTGCCTTTTTGGCAAAAAGGATGTGAGAGACAGCCCACAGCACTTGTCAGGACTCACAGCTTCTGAGCTCCTGAAATTTCAATAAGCACAAAATTCACATTTTTGTGTTTCATTCCTAAGACTGCAAAGCCTTCCCCCAAAGCAGCACGACCTGCAGACACAAGGGACATGGGAAGGAGCCACAGAGTGCAGAAACAGAGAGCAAAGAGCTCAGCACGACAATCAGGGCAGGATCTGATCTGAAACACTGCTGTCCATGAGCAGGCCAGCACAGGGAAAACACAGAGTGCCAAGGAAGCAGCATTAGCAAACAGTGCAGGAAAAGCTGAAGAATCTCCTGTTGAAGTTTGAATTGGTGAGAAATCCCTCCTGACATTGCCTCTACAGCCCCCACAGCTGCTCCCACCAGTGCCTGGCCTTTCTCTGCAGGCAATTCCTGTGCAATTGCCCCTGCAGCTCCCCACAAAACCTTCAAATCCCCCCTTCACAGCCACCCATGCCTCATGGGAACATCACATCACAGTTTTACAGCTATCCAGTGCCAAGGTCCCTTCTGAGGAAACAATCCAAGCTACCAGGAGCCCCAGAGGTACAAGGAAGAGCACCAAGCCTGCACTTGTGCCAAGGCAGAGCACAAAAAGGCTTCTCTCCCCAGCCATCCCCTCTGGGCAGGCTCTGTTCCCATGGTATATATTTATTTTTGCTTTCTTCCAGTTGTAAGTTTCACACACAATTTATTGTACTAAACCAACCCAGCAGCAGAACCACGGGCCCAGAGGGAAGGGATTTAAGTGATTTCACACAGAAACCCAAGCTGCAGCTTCTCTGGGCTGCAGGTCCAGCAGCCTGAGCCCAAACCTTGTGCAGCCAAGGCATTGCTCAGCAGCTGCCACCAGGAACACAAGCATTTGTCCTTTCACGTGCTGAAAACCCATACAAAAAACCATCTGTGGTAAAAAGCCCGACTCTGGTGAGGCTGTTAGGTGAGGCGTCCCCATGCAGACCCCACAGCAGCCTTGGGGAAAGACAGAACTCATTCCTCACTGGGGGAACTGGGGATCAGCTCAGTGCCCCACAGAACCCCAAAGCCTGCAACTTCCCAGAGCAAAGCTGCTCTCATCAAAAGCATTCCACCTCTTCCCTTGAAAGAGCAAACCTGCACCAAGAGCTGAAAGAGCAGCTCCAGCCCAAGGGAGTGGTGGCCAGTCCACACAGGAGCAGGGCTCACACCTCAGGCCAACATCTCTGCACTCCAGGGCTCAGGGAAACAAAGGAGCTTCACAGTTACAGGTTACAACACCCTCTGCTCAAAGCCACTGCATCAGATGAGACATTTGCTGTTACCCCTTTCTTTCTCAGCCCTGCCTTCCCAGCAGGCCTCAAGAGGAGAGTCTCAACTACACAAGGAAAGTGTGGAGTCTCCAGAAAATGAGGGGATACAAAAATGTAACAAACTGTTCATTTTATTAGAAACGTCAGAGAAGTTACAGTTTCAGAACCAGGATCTGTAGGTCCCATGGCGGTGCCAGAGCTGCTGGCTGCTGCTCGCCCTGGCACATCCCAGTTTCAGTTTCCTGATGTGTTAGTACAGAAAAATGGTATTTTCATCCCATTCTAACAAAGCTTAATAACACGTGCAAAAAAGCTCCAAAGCCCGAAAGGAAAGGGCCAGAGAAGGCAAAGCTTTTCCTGCAACATGGGGCAGAATGAGGACCCAAAAAAAGGGGTTATCAACACGAGAAGTTTTCCCCAGAGCAAAGACATGGTGGCCGCAAACCGAATCATTCCATGTATGCAAACCGTGATCTTTTTTAGGGAGATGCTCCCGGCTATTCCATCAGAGACCCCGACTCGGTACCGACAGGCAGCGCTTTGCTCGGGAGCTTTCCGGGCCGGAGGGCGCAGGGAGAGCCCCCGGCCGGCATGGAGGGACGTGGGGCAGGGCGGCACCGGCGGCCCGGGGCTCCCCCAGGACCCCCGAACCGCCGCTGCCCGGGAATTTGAGGCGGGCAGCGAAAGCAGCCGTGCCACGGCCCACGGGGCGGCCCCGAGGAGCGGCGGCAGGAGCGGGCCCGGCGGCCCGCAAGGAGCCCGGCAGGGCGGGAGCACGGCTCCCATTGTTACCGCCGGCAGCGGCGGGGACGGGCGGGCCCCGAGAGCGCGGCAAGGTCGGAGCCGCCCGACCCCGCGGCCCAACCCGCGGTTCATAACGAGGTAACGAACCGGACCGAAGCGGAGGGAGCCGGCGGGGCCGGGCGGGAGCCCCCACGGCGACGCCAGGCCGGGCCCGCAACGGAGAGGCGGGCGAGTTCGGGCCGCTTCCGCCCTCATGGCCGCGGCCGCCATTTCACCCCCCCCACCCGCAGCCGGCCCGCCCGCCTGCCTCACCTGCGGCGGCCGCGCGCTACGCCAGCCCCCGGCTACGGCCCGGCCCACTAGGCCGCGCGGGGCCCAGCGGCGCCGGCGGCGGGGCTCAGAGCCGCCCCCGGGGCACCGGCCGCAGCTGGGCCGGGCGGGCGGGAGGCGGCGAGGCCGGGCAGGCAGGGGGACGGCGGCGGGAGCCGGCGGGGGGCGGGTTCGGGGGCCGCGCGGTACCGGAGCCGCGGCCGCCGCCGCCGCAACTTTACCTGGGTCCGCCCGCACTGACAACTCCCCCGGCCCCGCCCCCGGCACGTGACCGCGCGGGGCGGGGCCGCCCGCGCCGAGCACGTGACGGACGCGGGGCCGCTGCGGAGGCCCCGTACGGGTCACGTGAGCCGCAGTTCCTCCGGTCACGTGGTGGGCGCGCAGGGCGGCTTTGTGGCCGCCATGTTGTGCGGCCCCGGGCCGGGCCGGGCATGGCGGGCGCCGGCAGCAATTGGCTCTCGGGGGTCAACGTGGTGCTGGTCATGGCTTACGGCAGCCTGGTGAGCGCCGGCGGGACGGGGCGGGACGGGCTGGAGCCCGTGGAGCCCCCGCGAGGCTGATCCTGGCTTGTCCGTGGAGCTGCCGTGGGCCCGGGCCTGAGGGGGCGAAACGGCTGCCGTGAGACGCGGCCCGGGCTACCTGTGGGGAGCCCCTCGGAGTCGGGCTCGGGGCTCTCATGGGGTCGGTGGGGTGGGGAGGGGACGTGAGGGGCAGCTCTGTGGAGATGGGGAGGGCGTGGGGTGACCTGGGTGTCCCAGAGGGCTGAACTGGGAGCTCTGTGCTCGCCGGGGGCGGAGGGTGGGCACGGGCTGGCTGTCAGACCTCCCCCACAGCGCACCCCTGACCCCCGCCCCGCTGGCGCTCCGCAGGTCTTTGTGCTGCTCTTCATCTTCGTGAAACGCCAGATCATGCGCTTCGCCATGAAGTCCCGCCGCGGTCCCCACGTGCCTGTGGGGCAGCACGCACCCAAGGTGGGTATTCTGCATTCCCTGCACCCATCCGTGCCTGGAGGGACGTGCAGGAGCTGCTGCCTCAGAGTGGTGAGAGGCAGTGGGGAGGGTTTATCTAGGGCTGTTCTTGTCCCTTTGATTCCACAAACAAAGGGAGTGGTCTGTAAATGTTGTTTTGCTGCTGTGCAGGATTTAAAGGAAGAGATTGACATTCGACTGTCCAGGGTGCAGGACATCAAGTACGAGCCACGGCTGCTGGCAGAGGATGATGGGCGGCTCCTGCAGCTGGAGACACCAGGTACTGTGCCAAAGCTCTGTCCTGCACTGCTCCCTGGGGCCAAGCCATGCCTCTGACTGCTCCTCTTGCTGTCCTGCCACATGAGATGCTGTCTCTTCTCCTGTTTTCCCTTTCCCCACTTCCCTCCAAGGTTTGCAGAGATCTCATTTTGTGCTTTCCCTTTTCCAGGCTGCTATAACTACCTGTACAGGATGAAGGCACTGGATGCAATCAGGACATCAGGTGAGGGAGCAGATGGACCCTGAATGAGGGTGCCAGGTGCTCACTGGGGAGGAGAAGTCACTTCTCCCACTTCTCTGCTGCCTTTGTCACAAAAGGAGTGACACCCTGCATGCAGGAAGGTTCCTCCTAAGCAAGCACTCTTCTTCTCGGCGCTGCTCAGGCCGTTCTCAGCTTGCCTGAGAAACAGCAGCCAAGCCCAACTCCACAACAACAAACAGAAAAAAGGCCCTCAAAACCATGGCATAGGCAGCAGCACACAAACCAATCAGTGAATCACTGAGAAATGAATCTTTAGGGCCAGAGACACAAAAACCACATTGCTCTGACAGAAAGGAACCCCAGCTGACACACACCTGCCTTTCAATGCAGGTTACTCAGCCCTGATGGGGAAAGGCAAGTTCCTTCACACTCACTGGTGTGAAAGCACATAGAGATGCCACTGTGCCACTGCTGAACTGCTCAGATTGAAAAGTAATGGGAAGGAAATTACTTCTGGCATTTTCTCCTCTATTCCTTCAAACCTAGGGCCATTCTCACAGCCCACAGAGAGCAGCCTCCCACTGGTGGCTTTAGGGTTGGATGTGCTGGGGCTTGGGGCATGGATGGGAATTTATCCAGGCAGTGCTTCCTGACCTGAGGGATGAGCACAAACATTTTTACGTGTGCCTTTTTCCAGAAATCCCCTTCCAAGCAGAGGCTCGGTACCCAAAGTCTTTAATAGGGAAGAATTTCTGTGCCTACCTGCTGGAGCTGAGGAATTCCAGCTCCTCCTTCAAGGGCATCCGCAAAGCCTTGATCGACACCCTGCTGGACGGCTACGAGAGCGCCCGCTATGGCACTGGGGTGAGTGCTGGGGGGCACTGCTGTGCCCACAGGGCATTCCTGTGCCCTGCCCTGCTGCTGGGACTGAGCTCACACCCCCACTGCAGCTCCATGTTCAGTGGTGTTTTCTGTCTGTGTCCAGGTCTTTGGGAAAACGGAATATCTGAAGTATGAGGAGGCTCTGAATGAACTGGCAAACATGTAAGTGCTGCTGACCAGATGCAGTGGTGAGTTCCTGGGCCCCTGCAGCTCGTGGGAAGGTGTGGACAGAGATGGGTTTAGGGCACAGGTGTCATCTGAGACAGGGCCTGTCTGTCCCCATCTGTTCCTCTGGGTTCACTCCTTCCTTGCAGCCCATCTGTTATTTCATTTGTGGGTTTGTTCCATGGTCACAGTCACCATTCCTGCTTGTCTTGACACCTTGAGTCAGGGACTTGCACAGAACCAGCAGCTTTAGATGCCAAGACCTCAGTGAGGGCTGTCATTGTGACGGTGTTCACAGGGGTTCTTGGATGAGGGAAGAGGCAGGGATCTGACTCCATGTTTCAGGAGGCTTGATTTATTATTTTATGATATATATTACATTAAAACTATACTAAAAGAATAGAAGAAAAGGTTCTTATCAGAAGGCTGGCTAAGAATAGAATAGAAAGGAATGATAACAAAGGTTTGTGGCTTGGACAGAGAGTCCGAGGTAGCTGGGCTGTAATTGGCCATTAATTAGAAACAACCACATCAGACCAATCACAAATCCACCTGTTGCATTCCACAGCAGCAGATAACCATTGTTTACATTTTGTTCCTGAGGCCTCTCAGCTTCTCAGGAGGAAAAATCCTAAGGAAAGGATTTTTCGTGAGAAGATGTCTGTGACACTGTCATCACAAAAGCAGATTTGCTTCGTGTTGGACAGACAGACAGACAGACACACAGGCTGAGCAGCTGAGCAGTGATGGTGCCTCTTCTCTGCCCACAGCACCAAGGCCCGGGGTGGCAGCAGCCAGAGGCAGCACCAGTCAGCAGTGAAGGACCTCACGCTGTCCCCTGAAGCCTCCAGCCCCACCACCATCCAGGTCACCTACCTTCCTTCCAGCCAGAAGAGCAAACGTGCCAAACACTTCCTGGAGCTGAAGAGTTTCAAGGACAACTACAACACACTGGAGAGCACCCTGTGAGCGTGCAGGGGGCTGGGTTTGCTGGGGGGGTCTGGGCTGCAGTGCAGGCAGCACTGAGAGGAACCAGCTGCACTCTCAGATCTCCCCCTCAGCCCACTCTGGAGGTCATCACTCGAGGAGGGCTCCATTCCAACTGCTGGAGCTTGGCCCTCACCAGGAGCCCGTTCTGGAGCTGCTGAGCCCATGGGGATCAGCCCCACGGCCTTCTCTGCCACAGGCTTGTGACTCTCCAGCCTTTGAGTCCTGCATTGTCCTGGACCCTGTGAATAAACTCATGAGCTTGAGCTTATTTATAAAGACGTGGATCCCAGCCAGCGCTCCCCTGCGCCCGTCCTTCCCTGCGGCAGCTGGCGGGAGCTGTTTGTCCGTCCTGTCCGTGAGGGTCTTGGGCACTGGAGCCACTTGTCTGTTTTTTCTGAAGGGTGAACACTTTTCCCCATGACGTCGTCGTTCCTGCTGCCAGCCCTTTGTGCCCAGCCTGCCTGTGCTCCTGGATGGGGTAGAAATAGTTTGGTGCCTGTTCTTAGCACCACGGCTGCACCACCGCTTTGGGCTGAGGTTTCTACTCGTTCTCCTGCACCCAGAGGGCATTTGGGGACGTCTGGAGGGGACAGAGCGGTGTTCAATGTCCCATCTGTTCTGCCAAGGGGGTGTTTGCTCCCACTCTCACCAGCGCCTCGCATGCCAGCGTCTGCCGAGCTCCTGGGGCTGACAGCTCGTGGCCCCCACGTTGAGTCTGCGTCCTGCCAGGCTGAGGGCAGCGCTGGCAGCAGCTCACCCGACCCTGTGGCGTGGGCAGCACAGAGTGGAGGGTGCAGACCTCGGCACTTTTTAATTACTGTTTAATAAAATGACAGTTTAACTCAAGTAGGATGTGTGCCACTGGCCTCTGACTGCAGGGCCCCTCCCCTCCTGAATCCTGGCATCCTGGCCTGTGTTAGGAATGGTGTGGCCAGCAGGAGCAGGGAGGTCATTCTGCCCCTGTACTTGGTGCTGGTGAGGTCAAATCTTGAGTGCTGTGTCCAGTTCTGGGCTCCTCAGTTTAGGAAGGATGTTGAGATGCGTGAGGGGCTGGGAACACAAACCCTGTGAGGAACGTTTGAAGGAAATGGGATTGTTTAGCCTGGAGAAGAAGAAGCTTGGAGGTGACCTTATTGCTCTCTACAGCTTCATGAAGGGAGGTTGTAGACAGGTGGGGGTTGGTCTCTGACAGAACCAGAGGACACAGTCTCAGGCTACATCAGGGAAGGTATAGGTTGGATATTAGGAAGAAATTTTTCACCAAAAGAATAATAAAGTACTGGAATGCTCTTGCCAGGGAGGTGGTAGAATCACCATCTCTGGATGCGTTTATAAAAAGACTGGACATGGCACTTGGTGCTATAGTCTAGGTGAGCTGTTAAGGTGATGATTTTAGAGGTCTCTTCCAACCTCATCATTGTGTAAGCTGCTATGAAATAACCAGGATGCCATTAATGGTAGGCAGGATGCTGCCATTGCTGCTGTGGTGACTGAGATGCCCTGGCAGTAAGTGGCACGCAGTGATGGCAACCAGCATGGCACCATTACAGTAACTGGGAGGCTGTTACAGTAACCAGGGTGCCGTTACTGCCCAGGTGTTCCATCAACTCCCGGCCGTTGCAGGGGCCCTGTGGCGCCGGCCATGGCAGCACCGAGCAGCCAGAGCTCCTCACTGCGGCAGGAGGAGGTCAGACAGGGCAGGGGCTGGGAAAATGGAGGCTGTCCTGGGAGGCTGTGGGCTGCAGTGTGCCCTGGTGCAGGTTAAACCCCAGGCCACACGATTGTTGCTCTTTGTTTGCAGGTCCGGGTGAATGGGAATTCTGGAGCAGGGTTCCTGAGGAGGTAGAGCTGGCAGAGCACCCCAGGGGCTCAATCCCCTGCACTGCTGGGGATCTGTGAGCAATGAGGAGCACAGGGCAGGCTGGGGGGGACATTTCTGCATCCCTGACCTGCCCACCCTGTGTCTCAATAGCGGGCAGGGGGCCAGGGAGAACCCACAGTGCTGGGCATCGTCCCTCGGGGTGCTGCAGTGGATCGCGGAGTCAAGGCTGAGGAAGTGTGTGGAGCTGGAGCTGCACCTTGCAGACAGGGAGCAGGCAGTGGTGAGGCTGGGCATTGTTGGGTACAGCTGGGGTCCCCCAGCCCTCTGCTGCCAGGGGTGGTGCCCCCCTTGTCCTGGGGAACATCTCCCAGCACTGATGAGCCACTGGGGGTTCAGCACTGCCCCTGTGCCTGGCAGATACGCCGAGATGCCCTGTGCCAGCTCGTCCTGGATGAGCACCTACAGCACAAGCAGGAGCTGTGCCAGCAGGGAAAAGCCTTCCATGTGGAGCGGCTCTGAGTGCTCAGCCCAGTGTGTGGCACTGGCCTGGCATCTCCCAGCTCCTGACTGAGAATAAAACATGTTGAGCAAGACAGGCTGTGTCTGCTGCATGTGAGGCATGGGACAGCCCAGGGCAGCAGTGGGGGGAAGACACAGCCCAGCACAATTCCTGTGGCTGGGATCCAGACGTGTCGCCTGCAAGCCTGGCTGCCCTGGATCCTACACACTCCATCTCGCCCATGGCTGTGCCAGGAGATGGCAGCACGGCCAGCATGCCTCACCAGGCTGGGTGCTCCACACGGGTCCCTGTCCCAGCACAGTCCTGCTGCACCGTGCAGTGCTCCTGGCAGTGTGGCACAGCCCTGCAGCAGCAGGGAGAGGAACCTGCCTGGGCTGGGTGCAATGCTCCCTGTCCCATCCAGGCACCCCAAGATCCCTGCGTGCTCCCCAGCTGGGAGGGCCCTGTCCCCCACCTCCCATCCCTTCTGTGCCTGACCTTGGTGTCTCCCAGCCCCGGGGCCCATCAGTGCCTGCTCTGGCTCTGTTTATTGACAGGGCTGGCGGCTGCTGGGCCAGCACCCCTCCCCACAGCCCTTCATTAGCTCGGCTGTCGGGCTGCATCACATCACCCAGCGCCACACACGCCCCCGGCTCTGGCACTGCTGCTGCCACGTGTGTCCCTGCCGTCCCCACTGCCCCCTCATCGTGGCTGAAGCCCCTGACCCCCGAGGCTGGGCTGTGTGCCTGTCTTTCCCATGGCACTCAGGTTTCTGTCTGCCCCATGTCCTGTCCCATTGGTCCTACAAAGCGCTCAGGTTTCTGGCTGCCCCGTGTCCTGTCCCATTGGTCCCTCAAAGCTCCCAGTGCCATTCCCGAGGCTGATGTGTCCCACTGCAGCAAAGCACTGCTGTGGTGTGGGAAGGCCATCCATGACATCCCATGTGCCCTTGTCACTGGGCACCATCATCCTGGTCCCAGCAGCTGCCTCAGTGTGGATTGGGGTCCTGCCTCAGTCACCCAGCGTGGCTGGAGCCACATCCTCAACATGGATGCAGCAAGGTGACAGGCAGCCCCTTGGAAGAGACACCCCTGTGAGTCCAGCAGCTCCCCAAAGCAAGAGGATGTGAGGCACAACTCCCCCACGTCAACAGGGCTCGTCCTTGTGCAGGGTCATGTGCAGCAGCCCCTTGGTGGCACAGGCCCCACAGGCCAGGGCTGGCCCCCGGTATTGACAGCCCTGCTAATGACAGGGAGTGTCACCAGGGGCAGGAGCAGGCGGCGCGGGGCCATCGACCGCATCGACCGGCAGCAAGGGCGCGGGGGTCCGTGCGGGGGGCAGGGGGACGTCAATGGGTGGTAATTAATGGGAACGAGGCCACGTGTGCGGGGCCAGGGCTGTTGCTGGCCACGTCCCCCTGCTCGGTGCAGCCGAGCGCGGTTATAAACGCGGCCAGGCGACCCCCGAGCCAGAGCGCAGCAGAGTCCCCCAAGCCAGCCCAGGTAAGATGGTGATGGATGTGGGGTCCCTTTGGCCTCAGCCCTGCCTGCCATGGCATGCTGCTCCATGCCAGTGCATGTCATGGTGTGCCCTGATGTGCCATGCCAGGAGACCAAGCCTGCACTGCCCTGCTCCAGCTTCATCCTGGCCACAGGACGCCTCCTGCTCCAGCACTGCATCCCGAACAGCCCAGTACCAGCACAGCTGCCCAGCAGGCTCCAGACACTGAGGTGAGGCTGGGTGCTGCCTCTGCAGTGCCTTTGGGGTTATCCTGGGTACCAGTACCAGCACAGGTGCCCAGCAGGCTCCAGGCACTGAGGTGAGGATGGGTGCTGCCTCTGCAGTGCCTTGGGGGTTATACCTGGGTACCACTCCCACCCCAGCTCTCAGCATATTCTTCTTTTTCTCTTACAGGCCGCTGAGCTCCTGGTCCTCCCACCTCCGTCTGCCCCTGTCTCTGTCTGATATGTTTGATATTAGGTTGTTTTATTGGAAAACCAACTAAATATCAAACATATTCTTACAGCGCCAGGGATGCCCAGCACCGACTTGGCCAGATGCTGCCTGTGCCGTGTCTCAGGCAGGGGGACCCTCTGCACCCTGTCCTGCACCCTCTGCTACTCCCCACTGCCACAATAAAACCTGTCTGCCCATCTCCATGGGATTGAGAGGGGGAGCCCAGAGCCATCCTGGGGGTTGGCGGAGGTTTGGGATGGCAGCGGGGTCAGCGCTTGCCACCTGTCCCCCCGCTCACGCCAGGGATGATGACAATACAAAGGCCCGTGGCCCTGTGCCCAGCTCTGCCTCCACTGCCCTGGCATGGGGGTGTTATTTATGGAGGTGCAGCCGCTGCTCGGGACCCTGGGTAGGCACTGTCCCCTCCAGTGCCCTGCCCAGGGTACCCAGAGCTGCCACCAGCTCTCTGTCCCCAGGTCCCTGGGTGCTGACCCCTTTAGCCCTCAACATCTGTCCCTGGGTGGGAGCAGCAGGTCTCTTCCATGGGAGATCCTAACCTGATTTATGGGGCCAGTGGGACCTGTGGGCTGGCACAAGGAGGCTGCAAATCCCTCAGCTGTGGATGAAGAGCCACCACTTGCCCTGAGAATTCCTCCCTGCGCCTGGGGAATCTGCTCCTCCAGCTGCCAGCAGCATCCTCTCCCTCAGCACCAAGCACCACACAGCTGGAGCTGGGCTTGGGGCTCAGCAGGCTCCCCCTGAGCTCTGGGGGCAGTTTCCCCTGCTGCTCCCTGCAGAGCCAAACACCCTCAGCCAAGCCCCTGCTCCCAAAATAGTGCCAGGATGATCTTGCCCTTTTCTATGCCGCCCCCAGGCAGGGGTAAATGTCAGCCCAGGGCCACCAAAACATCCCAAGGAGGAGGCAAATGGGGGATGAGGACTTCATGCCAGTGCTGCACGGACCCAGTTCAACATCCTGAGGAAGCACTCGGGGCACCAGCCAGGGTGTCCCGTTGCACAGGGGGAGGGGGCACCTGGAACAATGCAGGACCCCCTGTCACAGACCTGCTGCTGCTTTTTATAACACCCCAGCTGTCCTGGGGAGCCCAAATAAGGCTGTGACCACCCAGAGCCCCCAGGACACACAATGGGTCCCCAGCACAGACTTTTTGGGAAGGTGGGGAGGCGGCTCAGCCCAAGAAAGGCAAAGCCACCGTGCTGGGCAGAGCTGATAAACGGGCAGTGGGGCACAGGCACCACAGCTGCCCTAGCCACCCATTGTCTGTCTGCATCCCGCTGCCCACCGCTGCCCAACGAGGATGGAGGCCATCAAGAAGAAGATGCAGATGCTGAAGCTGGACAAGGAGAATGCCCTAGATCGGGCAGAGCAGGCAGAGGCTGAGCAGAAGCAGGCGGAGGAGCGGAGCAAGCAGGTAGGGCAGAGAGCCACAGCCCCCAGCCCAGGGGTGGTGGGGGGTGCCTGTGCTGGGTTATGCTGAGCCCAGACCCAACAGAGGCTCTGCCTGGGGTATGAGAGCGTGTTTTACTGCACTAAATAGTTTATTTAGTTGTAAGAGTGTGACAGCTGCCACTATCCCCCAGCTCAAGGGTGCTCTGAGGGTGGGACAGCCCTGGGGTGTGGGAATGGGGTGGACACTCTGGGGCAGAGCTGGCCCCAAGGAAGGGGCAGGAGGGATGCCATGGGGCAGAGCTGAGCCTGGGATGGGGCAAGCAGGGCTCTCTTGGGGTGCAGGGGTTCAGAGTGGTGCCCACCCATGGTGACACCGCTGTCCTTCCAGCTGGAGGATGAGCTAGCTGCCATGCAGAAGAAGCTAAAGGGGACAGAGGATGAACTGGACAAATACTCTGAGGCCCTGAAGGACGCCCAGGAGAAGCTGGAGCTGGCAGAGAAGAAGGCGGCAGACGTATGTATGGGGTGCAGGTGGAAGCTGAATGCTGCCTTGTCCCCCTTCCTGGTGGGACTGCAGCCCTTCCCTATGCCCTGGGGACACAGGAAGGTCCCTGTCCGGCTCAGTGTGCTCCCGGTAAAACCGTGTAGGTGCCTTCGAGCAGAGAACGGCCCTGTGAAGGACAAATCCGGAGGGCAGAGCTGGGCAGTGAGTGCGGGATGCGGGGTCCACGTGTCCCCGGGAAACTCTGAGTCACGGCTGGGGGCGGCGGAGCCGAGCTCCGGGAAGGAGAAGGAGGAGGGGAGAGCCTTCATCCCCCTGCAGGCGGGGGCTCATGGGCAGCGCGAGCATTGCACAGCCCGGCTATTGTTGTCCGCTGTTTCCAGGAAAACAATGGTGCGAGCGGTGCAGGGTTTCAGCCGGCGGCGGCATCGAGACAGGCATGAGGCACCGCTCGTCACCTGTCAGGACCTGGCAGTCCTTGAGAGGCCGGGATGCCTCAGGCTCCGGTGTCAGAGCCTCGCAGCCCGGCTCTGGTGCAGAGAAGGCAGGAGCCGTCCGTGCTCGTGGGGAAGTGCCTGATCCCAGCACGGCGCCTGGGCTGCTCTCACTGGGAGCTCCGGAGCTCTGGAGCTTTGCTGCGGGTCCCTGTGGGCAGCCCTGCGCTGGGACTTGTGTCGAGAGCAGCATTGCAGAGCTCTTCCCACCCTCACACCCTTCTTTCCTCCCTTTGTCCTTGTTGGCATTTTCCCTGCTGTCACCACATTCCCTTATGGATCCCCCTCTGTGCACCTGCAGCCCTTTTTCCCCAGCGTGGCCCATGGGGGTCCTCCAGTTTCCTCCTGGCTCTGGGAATTTTACATCCCGGAGCAGTGAAAGGGCAGAGCTGCTTCCCGGGTACTTCCAGCCCAACAGAGCCCTTTGGATTCTCACTCACCTCGGAAACATGCTGTGCTCCTGCCTGGCTGCCGAGGGTTTCAGGCAGCAGCCCGGAGCCTTTCCCTTCTATCTACACACTAGAAGCATTGACAAATAGGGGAACGAGAGGGGGGAATGAGAGCAGTAACAGGGCTCGGTGATGTGTTTATCGAGCTCTTGGGGGGCTCCATGACCCTCACGCCACGGAGGAACACAGCTCCCAGCTCTGATCTTCGCAGCGTTATCCTCCTGACACGGGAGGGTTCTCACCTCGGGATCTCACACATGGAAGCGCAGCGGGAGCCTGGCGGCCGCAGCCCTACCGCGGCACGGAGGAAGGAGCGGGATGCGCTGCAGGGCTGTGGGCTCCGGGCCCCGCGGGCTCCGGGGGCTCCCCGTGGCGAGGCCGTGCCCGAACCAGCGCCGGGGCCCGGGGCGGGTGTGAGGGGGTTCCGTGGGGCAGGGCCCGTGTGGATCCTCCGGGCCCGGTGAGGCCGTGCCAGCTCCCCGTGACACACGAGGCTAGTCCCGGTGCCCTCACGCCCGTATCGGGCGGGTCCCGCTGGACCCAGGTGCCCGTGGGGCACACCCCGGTGTTCCCCCCGGCCCAGTGCCGGTGTCCCGTTCCCGCCGGTGCCGATGTGTGTCCCCTGCCCCGGGGCTGAGGGCAGTCCGACGGGGGTGTGAGGGGGTTCCGTGGGGCAGAGCCCGTGTGGGCCCGTGTGGATGCTCCGGGCCCGGTGAGGCCGTGCCTGCTCCCCGTGACACACGAGGCCACTCCCGGTGCCCTCAGACCATATCGGGCGGGTCCCGCTGGACCCAGTTGTCCGGGGGGCACATCCTGTGTTCCCTCCCGGCCCGGTGCCAGTGTCCGGTTTCCGTCGGTGCCGATGTGTGTGCCCCATCCAGTGCCAGTGCTTCATTCCCGCTGATGCCGATGTGTCCCCCGCCCGGTGTCCCCATTCCCGCCGGTGCCAATGAGTGTCCCCCCGCCCGGTGCCGGTCCCGGTGCCTCCACCCGGTGACGGTGCCCCGTTCCCGCCGGTGCCGATGTGTGTCCCCCGCCCGGTGATGGTGCCCCATTCCCGCCCGGTGCCCCCATTCCCGCCGGTGCCACTGAGTGCTCCCGGTCCGGTGCCGGTCCCGGTGCCCCGGCCCCGCCCCGGGCGCGGCGGCCGCTCCTCATCTCCCCGGTAACGCGCCCGCGGGGCGGGGCGGAAGTGACGTCACTTCCGTCCGGCCGTTCCGGGCGCGGTCCCGGTGTCTGGGGGTGGCGGGGCTGGAGCGGAGGCACCGAGCATGGCCGGGGCCACCACTATCGAGGCGGTCAAGCGCAAGATCCAGGTGCTGCAGCAGCAGGCGGACGATGCGGAGGAGCGGGCGGAGCGGCTGCAGCGGGAGGTGGAAGCCGAGCGCCGCAACCGCGAGCAGGTACCGCCGGCACCGCCGCCGCGCGGGGGCAGAGCCGGGCGGGCGGCGCGCCCGGAGCCGGGGGTCGCTCCGAGCCGCGGGGATGCCGGCCCGGCCCGATGGGTCCGCCGAGAGCGGCGCTCTCGCTCTGTATCCGTGTCTCCCCCTGGGACCCGCCCGTGGTGCTGAGCGGACACCGGGGCCGGGGAGGGGGGCCTGGCGTTGTTTCGCTGTTCCCGGTGTCCCGGGACAGACGGTAGCGGCGGAGGAGCCGGCCAGGGGGAGGAGGGGGAGGCCCCGGCCATCTTGTGCGGCCCCGAGCCCGGAGCTGCGCGGGTAAGATGGAAGGAAGGAGCGGGTTCCCTCGGGATGCGGCCGGCGCAGGAGCCCTGCCGAGCCCCGCGTCCCGCCCGGCCCGGTGAGCGGGGCTCCCTCACACCGGTACCGGCGGGGGAGAGCCGGGTGGGAGCGCCTCAAAGGGAGGAGGGAGCGGCGACAGCAGGATCTGAGCTGGCAGCGCCGGAAAGGCCGGGACAGGGGCGAGGTGATACGGGCAGGACCTGGCGGTGACACGGACAGGACCCCCAGGTGGCACGGGCAGAACCTGGAGGTGGCTGCCTCCCCTCCCTTGGGTTGGGACACAGGCAGGGCTGGTGGCATTTTGGGGACAGGGATGAGGTGGCACGGGCAGGACCTCGAGGTGATCACCTTCCTGGGCCTGGGACACAGGCAAGGCTGGTGGCATTGTGGGGACAGGACTCGAGGTGGCACGGGCAGGACCTCGAATGGCCGCCTCCCCTCCCCTGGGCCTGGGACACAGGCAAGGCTGGTGGCATTGTGGGGACAGGGATGAAGTGGCACAGGCAGGACCTTGAGTGGCCGCCTCCCTTGGGCTGGGACACAGGCAAAGCTGGCGGCGTTTTGGGGACAGGAATGAGGTGACACGGGGCAGCTCCTTGCTCGAATCTAAGCGTGACTCTCGTTGGGTTTGCAGTGATTTTGCTGCATTTGATGTGAAGCTGAGTGCCCCCCCGAGTGCTGGAGTTGTGTCTGTGACAGAGCTGTGGCACTGCCAGGGATGGGTCAGGTTCTGCTGCCCAGATCCGTGGCAGAAGCTGCTGCCACTCCCAGGCCTCAGCTGGCTCTTTCTTTGCAGCCACATAAGGAATTCTCCTTGCAATAGCAGCATTGTCATGGGCACAGGCATATTTTTCCCAGCTCCCTGAACCTCCTTCGGGGGAGAGAACCAGTGCTCCCAGTATGGTGCCCAGGGCTTGCCTGGCCACGGGTCCTGGGGAGTCCTCTTGACTCTCTTGGGACAGCACTGGTGAATTCTGAAGGCCTGGATGAGCTTCTCCTTTGATTTGCTGAGCTCCAGGTGCTCCTTGCTCAGGGCTGCCTTTGTGAAAGAAGCATGGAATAACAGAAATGTGCCACTTGTACCAGGGGGGTCTGAAAGGGTCACCTGGAAGCGTCACCCAGTGCTCTGGGGAAGCCTGACAGTTTCATCTGTATCTAGAGAGAAGCAGCAGAACAGGAGATGTAAGGGCTCTGCTGCAGCAGGAGACAGGCACTTCCTCAAAATGCAGGGTGGTTTTTGGGTGGTTTTTGAGCACTGCCTGCAGGAAGTCAGGGCTGAGTGGTGCAGTTCAAAGGGTCAAGAAGTGGAGAAGGAAGGAGGAGGTCCTCAGCAGCTGGTAGCCCCTTTAATAGGGCAAAGATTCAGTCAGGCAATCTTCCTGGTTCTGTTTAAGGTATTGCTGTGCTCCTCTTCGGGCAGATCACTTCCCCTTTCAGCAGGGTGGGTGTTGGCTCTGGGCACCACAGGGGTCTGGGCTGATCCAGAGCTGGGTGTACCTGCACGGGAGCTCCTCTGTGCCCTCCCAGCCTGGCCTTGGAACCTGCCAGGGGAGCCTCAGTGGGGGGAAAGCTCAGACAGCCCCTCTGGGAGCTGGGTGCAAGCAGAGTGGGACCCCAGTGTAACACTGGTGCCTTTCATCACTCTGCTCCTCCTCCTCGGCACCGTGTGGCTGGGAGGGTGCTTTGTTATGTGCAGCTGGGGTATTTCTGTTTGTCTGGCATGTGCCTGTGCTGGGGTTTCTGCAGATCACAGAGCTGCACTCCTGCCTGCCTGCCTTTGTAATCCTGTTGGGGAGCAGGATTCTGGATTTCCAGGGGGATGTCAGAGTTCCTAAAGCATCTGGGCTCCCCTGGGCTTTGGCTGGAGTGGATGTGGCTGCAAGCAGGGGCCTCACAGGCAATCAGGCCATGCCTCCAGGGTCCCAAAAAGATTGCAGTGAGTCTCCAGTTGACTGTTTAGTCTGGGTCTGATCCAGAAGAGGAGTGCCACGGAAGGGATTTTCATCCTTGGCCTTGAGGTGCTTTGTTTTCTGCAGCACTGAAGGGCAGTTCCTGTCCTCTGTATCTGCCCTGGCTGTGTTCTGACTCAACGCTGGAGCGAGCCACAGGGTGATGGCAGTGCTGTGTTGCCTTACAGGGTGATGGCAGTGCTGTGTTACCACACGAGTGATGGACTGAGCTCTCTGAGCGTGGTCTGTGCTCCCCAGCACAGCACAGCACTGTGGGGGCTGCCTTGTACCTTGTGGCCTCTGTGGAGGCTGACTAGGACATGGATTGCAGTGCTTGGGGGGTGGGATAGCCTCTGATTTGTGCCACATTTCTGGCAGATGTCTGCAGGCTGTCAGCAGCTCCCAATGTGTGTGAGTGATCCAAGGCAACTCTTGCTGGGGAACAGCCTCCTCAACCTGTCTCAAGGCTGGAGAAGGCTTTTGCTCCTTCTCTGGATTTGCTGGGAGGAAGGAATCCTCAAGCACTGCAGGCTCTCTGTGGGGCTGTGGGCTCTGCAGCAACAAGCCCTGGGGCTGGGCAGCACCCTGTGAGCAGCCCAGCTTGGCAGCAGCACCCAGCAAAGCTTGGCACATCCCTGGACATGTTAATCCTTCTCACCTTGCTGCTGAGAGGGTTTGCCTCAAGCAATGCTCATGTCCAGATCACAGCAGTAAGCTGACTCTGCTAAGTGGCAGCTGTCAGCATGCTCTGGTGTGCTGGATAAACAGGGCTGTGATGAATGAATGACCTGGCAGGATCCTGGCAGCTGCAGAGGCAGCACTTGGTGTAAATCATCTCCTTGGTGTTTATGGCCTGAACTCAGAGCAGTGCAGGCTGGCAGCGGGAAGCCTGCAGAGCTGAGTGTGCTGCTCACCTCTGGGAGAGTGGCTGAAGCACCCTGGGTTTGCTTTGGGTTCCTGAGTGCTGCTGCTGCCCCCGTGGCAGATCTCAGCTGCCAAACCTGCCCGGGCTCAGTGCCCTCCTCTGCTCCCTGCAGGCTGAGGCTGAGGTGGCATCTTTGAATCGCCGGATCCAGCTGGTGGAGGAGGAGTTGGACCGAGCTCAGGAGCGCCTTGCCACAGCTCTGCAGAAGCTGGAAGAGGCAGAGAAGGCAGCAGATGAGAGTGAAAGGTGAGCAAGGACTCCTGCTTGCACTCTGTCAGACACTGAGGGTCTGGTGCCATCAACTTTTTGAGCTTCTCAGAGTGGGGAAGGAGATCCCACACCAAGGCTTGAGGGAGTCAGTGCCTGCTTAGGCAGAGCAGCTAAACCAGTGCTGATGAACCTGAGGCTGCTGATGGCCTTGATTGTCCTGGAACCTGAGGCTGGGGAGTGAGGAAGTGCCACCATGCATCCCCTCTTCCAAAAGAGGAGAAATACACCGGGTCAGGGACACCACTGCCTTGTAAAGGTGGCTGTGGGTGGGGCAGCCTCTCTGCCAGCATCCTCCCTAACTGGCAGATGTCCCCTGACCTGTGATTCAGAGGGGAGTGGCCCACTTCCAGCTGTCTGATGTGCTTCCTCCTGCACACACCGTGAGCAGCCTGCCCCAGCTGCTGGCCTGCCACAGAGAGACTTGGCTCTTCCTTCATTCCAGATGGGGAAGTGCTTGACTTGGCTGGGAGTCCCTAAGAAAGCTGGGCTTGTTCTCAGCAGCACTGCACGCCCCTTGGCCTGGCAACCCAGTGATCTGCTGGGGGAATGTTCCACAGAACAGTTAACTCCAAGCAATTGAGGTGGCTGTATTCACATCAGCCCAGAGGCCTCTGCCTTCTGCATTCAGAGGAATCATGGTTTATTGAGAAGCACTGTGCTTCCAGGGACTGCTGTTAATTCTCTGCAACTCATTGCACTGCTGCCTTGTCCAAGATGGTTTCACACATCTCCCCTCCTTGTGCTTGCTTTTGGGCAGAGGCATGAAAGTCATTGAAAACAGAGCTCTGAAGGATGAGGAGAAGATGGAACTGCAGGAGATCCAGCTCAAGGAAGCCAAGCACATTGCAGAGGAGGCAGACAGAAAGTATGAGGAGGTGAGACCCTTGGGTGCTCTGTACAACTGACCTGGGCCAGGAGACTTGAATCCTCCTCCTGCTGACAGCAAATCTGGCTCTCAGCAGAGCCTCATCAATGCTCTGCTTGGCCAAAAGCTTCCCACAGCTCCAGTGGCTCCTGCAGGCGTTCCTCCCTTCGCTCTGCAGAGCCTGCAAGCACAAAACTCCTCCTTGCTCTTGACTCTGGTTGTCCTTTCCAGGTTGCTCGGAAGCTGGTGATCATTGAGGGGGATCTGGAGCGCACTGAGGAGAGAGCTGAGCTCGCAGAGTCGTGAGTAGTCTGCTTGCATGTACCTGCCAGGTCTGCCTCTGCATGGGCACTAACACTGCATTGCTAACCTTGTTACACAAGGCCTGAAGCACAGGGTGGGTGTAGGGCTGCAAAGGAAAGCAGTGAAAGCACTTCCCTCCACAAAACAGGATTAGTTCCACCTAGGACACGGAGTTTGTGGTGTGATTTGCCTTGGGTGGAGACACTCTGGGCCTTTGCATGGAGTCACTCCCTAGTTGTGGAGGCTGCAGAGCCTTCCTGTGCTCAGCAATCACAGCACTGCTTTGTGTGTGCAGTCACAAGATGGTTCACAGTGCTTGTACTGAAGTAGCAGAGGCCTCTAGGCCAGGGCCTGAAGTGCCATATTTGGTGGCCAAGGGCAGAGCTGTGGCTGAGGCTGCTCTCTGGGCCTCTCCAAGGATTTGCAGTAATACCACCACACCACTACAGGCTTCTGCACTGCTGAGCAGAAATCTGGGCTTCCTCTGCTCAGAGCAGAGACACAAATCCTGGTGTTTGGGCTCCTTTCATGTGTCCAGGTGCTTTAGCTGATCCTTGAGGAGCTGGTCAGGGCCTTTCTGTGCTCTGGGCCTTGTCTAACACAGTTGGTGTGTATGCAGCAGCAGCACTGTGCTTCCCGCCCAGATGTGCATGTTGTGACCATGACTTTTTTGTGTTTCCCTTCCCCACCCTTTTTGGCTCTGTGGTGGTGTGGTTCTGGTGCTCCTTTTGACCTTGCCCCCACCTGGCTTGTGCCCCTGTGTGACCGTCACTAACAGTCATTGCCGGGAGCTGCGGGAGCAGATCAGAGTGATGGACCAGAACTTGAGGTGTCTGTCTGTTGCCGAAGAAAAGGTACTAACCTTTCCCTTCTTGAACCATTAAACCGAAAACTCATGTGGTCTCCTCACTATGCTCCTCCCCTCAGCTTAACTGCGTCTCTCTCTCGCTCTCTCCTGGAACATTCTGTCTTCTCTGCCCATAAATGTCCCTTTTTCAGTGGTGGTGGCTGTCCTTCTGTCCATCAGAACAGCTTCCCTCCATACAGCACACTAAAAGTGAAGCTTCTCCTTGAAGACTCCAAGTCTGGCAGAAACCTGTGTCCACATCTCGCTGCTCAGCTCTGTGCCCCGTGCATGTGCTGGCAGAATATTCCAAACATGAGCTCAGAGGCAAAAAGGGAACTTGCTTTCTGCACAGGTGCCTCAAAGCAGGGTCCTGTCCAGTCTGATCTCAGACAGTCCCCTAAAGAACTTCCTGATCTTCCCTGCACGTGGATTCACTTCTTGTCTCCTGTCTTTCCCTCCCACTTCTTCTTTTCCTTTTTTTTCTCCCCTTTCCTTACAAAACCCCACAGTAAATGTTCCGAGCTGGAGGAGGAGCTGAAGAATGTCACCAACAATCTCAAGTCTCTTGAGGCTCAGGCTGAGAAGGTAGGGCTGCCTGTCCCAGGGCCAGAAACATTGCTGTTGTGCTAGGAGGGTAAACAGCAGAGCACCCACTGAGGTGGAAATGATTCAACTGCAGTCTTAAGCAAGCCAGGAGTGCTGTGCTTGCTCTGCTGGGAGGGCTGAGGTATTTATTTCATTGGAGGGCTTGGAAACTGGGGTGGGGGAAGCCTGGCTGCCCTTCCCTGCCTTGGGGCAGACTCAATCGGCCAGGGTGTTTAAGCTGCTAAAATGTTAAGATGAGAATTTTTCTGCATCCAAGTTTGTGTTCCATGCATGGTGTGAGACTTGCCACCTGCCCCAGTCCTGTTGGGCTTGGGTGAGGATGTGAACAACTCCCAGGTGGAAGGTTTC
Organism: Zonotrichia leucophrys gambelii; assembly: GCF_028769735.1. Classification (NCBI taxonomy): domain Eukaryota; kingdom Metazoa; phylum Chordata; class Aves; order Passeriformes; family Passerellidae; genus Zonotrichia; species Zonotrichia leucophrys. The sequence goes on along the minus strand of NC_088194.1, from coordinate 1,486,739 downwards.
TGTTGTCATGTGTGCTGCAGTGAGGAGTTGATGCTGCCCTCTGTAGTTGTGGGCTCTCTGGAGAGGGAGGTATCTGGGGCTGCTGACTGCTGACTCCTTTTCCACAGTACTCTCAAAAAGAGGATAAATATGAAGAAGAGATCAAGATTCTGACTGATAAACTCAAAGAGGTGAGTGACCATGTCAGGATGGCCCAGCAGGGTGAGCTTGACTGGGAAGAGATGCAAAGTCCATGTCCTTGGACTGGTCCCTTTCCTGTAGAGCTGTTGCACTCACTGATTTATTTCTGTCTGGCAGGCAGAGACCCGTGCTGAGTTTGCTGAACGCTCTGTAGCCAAGCTGGAGAAGACCATTGATGATCTGGAAGGTACATTCTGGGGCTAGGAAACCAAGCAATGGGTGTTGAGTGAGAAGCTGAGGAGGGCTGTGTCTCAGGTAGCTGCTGTGCTCCTCCTTGCTTGGAGCATTTTCCCACTTGGCCTCCAAGGTGAGGCTTGGCAAGAGCCCTGCTCTGAAAACAGTTCCCCTGTGCTGCAGCAGCTCTCAAGCTCTTGATCCAGACACCTGGCCTTATCTAGATAGCTTCTGTATGTTGGTAGTGATGTCCTCAGGAATGTAGCCAGATCCCTGTGCCCCAGCTTAATCCAATTCTTGTAGGAGTGGCACAGGAAAGAAACACTTGTAAGAATTGGTCACAATAACATACTTGTGTGCACAGCATCATGCACATGCTGGCTGCTGCAGATGGGGTCTTGCAGGAGTCAGTGAGTCTGAAACAGCCCCCATGAAGCCTCAGACTGCCCAGTGTGAGTCCTGAGCCAAGGTTGAATCCCCAGCAGTTCAGCCCATGGGGTAGTCAGCCTGTGCCAAGGGTGGGTTCCTTTCCTCCTCCCATTCCTTCACACAGTCCTTCAGGAGCACTCCTGAGGCCAGCCATTGCAGAACCTTGCCCCAAGCCACAGGAGGAGAAGGTTTCAGCTGCCTCCCTTAAATCTGGGAGTGTGGCCAGATTCTTTTGTGGATTGCTGTGGCTGGAGTGGTGGTGCTGGTAAACCAAAACCCTTACAGGTCTCTTACCTTGACCACAGGTGTGCCTTTGTGGTCTTTTAGTGCTAGCTCTTGGAGATACAAAGCATTATCCTGCTGTCTGGAGTCACTCTGGAGGTTTATTATCTAGAAATAGCAATGGTGTCAGCTGAACTGTTCCAGAACTGCAGCCAAGCAGCAATCTGAGCCACCTCATGGTGCAGGACAAGCTTTTATTTGGAACTGCAAAAAGTCCTCCAAATCCCTGCACGCTCCCCTTGAAACCTGTTGATTGAGAGTTGGCTCTGGTCTACAGCCTTGCTGCTGAGGTGACCTAGTTCATGACAAATGACAAAGTTCCCCAGGCTCTGTGAGGCTCTTAACAGCATGCCCAGCTGTACTGCAGCCCAGCTGCCAGAGCTGGAGCTGTCTGTGCCAGCTCTGCAGGGCTCAGGGATGTGTCAGCACAGTCCCAGGCCCACCCCTCCCTGCAGGCAGAGAGCTGCCTGTCTGCTCCATTATCTGATGGAGAGCACTGGTGTGGCCAGTCTGCTCCCCCACCTCACTGCATCCTGCAGCACTGGAGTTTCCTCTGATGCCCAGCTCCATGACATGACTGACTGCTCCCAAGCCAGTCTTTGCATTGAGACACAGGTGAGAACAAGGCACCTCAATTATCAGTGCTCTCCTTAGGTGTAACAAGCTTCTCCCTGAGTAGATGGAGTTGCCTTTCCCTGCTGCTCCTCCTGACCCTGGTTCCTGCTGACCTAGCTGGACAGCTTGTTTTTACAAAGTGATGTGGTTGAGTGCTTGGCTCTGCTGCCCTTGGAGCTGGATTGTAATCCTGGAAGGCACTTGTGGGTCACTTGGGTCCTCAGGCTGCTGGAACCCTCCTGTTCATTGTTGGGGATGAGCACAGAGTCGTGATGGCTCCACGTGTAACTTCATTTTCTTCAGTTCATGTACACCAGTGTGCCTTTCCCACCCCGGAGTGTTGGAAGAACTCTTTGCCTTCCCTCATTGTTTTCCTTTTGTTCTCCTCCTAAACCTCTTCTAGATGAGCTCTATGCCCAGAAACTGAAGTACAAAGCAATTAGTGAGGAACTGGACCACGCCCTGAATGACATGACTTCCATGTAAATATGAGCTGGCTCTCGCTTCAGCAGCCTGGACTGCCAGTGCTTGCTTGGTTTGCTGTGGTTTCTGTAGTTGGAGAATTGTCCAGGTTACTTCTACAGATCTGCCCAAGGAGCCCCAGCATGCCATCCTCTAACTCTAGGTCCTGGTGGTCTGCATGTGTAACCAAGTGCTGTGCTGGCCTGAAAGGGTTCTGACTTAAATTTGAGTGCAATTCCCATTCCCACTGGGAAGGGCTTTCTCAGGAAATGTGGCTTTGTCATCTGCTGGAGCCACTGGGCCATGGTCTCAGGATTCCTTCTGGAAGAGGCTGTGGATAGTGCTCAGGTGGATTCCTTAGGAATTGCCACAATAGGCTTGAGATGGGCCAGATCATGAACTGATCTGTGGAAGTAGCTGAACTTGTGTGTTTCTGCAACTTTGCTCCTTAGCTTTGTTCAGATCTGCAGTGGGTGCTGCTAACAACTGCTCCATGTGGTCCTTGCACTAACCCAGGAGAGGCCAGGTCCTCACCCCACAGAGAAGAGCCTTAACACGAGTGTCCCAACGTTCCCTAAGCAGAGTTTGCTGTGCACAAACACCGAGGCTTTCCTTAAAATTAGTGTCTCCTTCTGTCTCACACAGATAAGTCTTGTGGTTCCAAACTCCACTTTGGATTTGTCTCTCTGCTTGGTGGCTTGTTCTGCATCTGCACCCGGCATTCACGCTCTCTTCATCTCACTCTGAATTCCAGTACCTTTTTCCAGTTACTGTGCACAGGGCATCCCTGGGAATGGGTGCTGTACAGACACAGAGGCAGCAGCCCCCCAGTTCTGCTGCACTTGCTCCCAAACAAAGCTCCCTCTGTGTGACCTGATGTGCCAGACACAGCCTGCTCTGAGGGGCTGCCCTTTCTGTGCTGGGGGAGCGGGGAGGATGTTGTTCTCATCTGCATATCTTGTGTGGAGCCATAAAAAGCTCTTTTTGTATTTCTCTTGCCTCTTGCTCGAGCATGATGTCACCTTTTTTAAGGAAAACAGTTCCTGTATAAATGGCTGTTGCTTTGGAGAAATGGGTTTCTAGTGACCACTTGCTGCTTTAGAGTAACTGTCTCGGCATTGCCTTCAAACTGGAGTCACTCTCAGTGGAGCACAGACCTCACTTGCACGCTGGATTTTTCTTTGAGGTGTGTCCCTGGCTCCCAGATGTGATGGCAGCTTTGCAGACAGGGTCAAACTGGAGGCTGGGGGTTGCAGCAGGAGGCCCTGGAGCTGTGCCTGACTGAAGACACTCCTCATTCCTGCCTGCTTTGGAGTGCTCAGCAGCACTGGTTGCCAAGCACTGGCTTGCAGTGGGAGGTCCCACACCTGATAGTCGTTAGCCAGGGTTTGGAAGCCAATAAATACTGTGTGAGCTCTGGCTGGTCTCACTGGGGCACAACTGGGTGTGAGGTGCTGCCTGTGCCAAGGGCAAGGATGTGTGGCCTCTTGCTTCAGGAATGAGCAGGGCTGTGAGCATCTGAGCCAGGGAATCTTTTGCAGAGCCCTTCCCTCCCCACACAGGGGCTGGGGGCTGCAGGATCCTTCTAGAAATGTGGCATGGAGCTTCCCACAGAGCACTGGCACTGGGCTGTGAGTGCCTGCTGTGTGTCACTGCTGGAGCTGTTGCTGGTTGATGTGGTATGATAAACACTGCTCACAAAACAGTGTGTGCTGCCTCATGGTGGTTGGTCAAATACTTTTTCCTTTCTGGATCTGTTCATCTGCCCCAGTGCCCGAAGAGCCCTCCGTGAGCAGAGTTCTGGTGACATGGCACACTTCCCGTGGCTTCCTCAGGTTTGTGCCCTTCTGCTCTCCACGTGACAGCACTGGCACTCAGGATAATCCAGGCACACTCACCTGCCCCAGCCTGTCGCACTCTGCATTGGTGGCAGGTGGGGAAGGGAGGGAGCATTCAAGGGATCTCAAAGTGGGGGATGTTGGACTGTGCCCCATGAGCACAAAGCAGGAACCCAGAGCTCTTCAGTAACCCCACTGCAGCTGAGTTGAGGATCTGGATCCTGTGGGAGGGCAGGGCTTCTGTAAATGTGAAGGTTTCCAGTCCAGTGTTCCCCTGTCAGCTCTTAAGACAACAGGGACACCATCATTGTCTGCCAGTATCAAAGGGAGGGTGTCAGAGGAGGGACCAGGTTCTGCTCAGTGGTGCCCAGCAGTAGGACAGGCAAACATGGAAACTGATGCCCAGAAGTCCCACCTGAACATGAGGAACAATTTATTTCCTGTGTTGGTAACTGAGCCCTGAACAGATTGCCCAGATACTGTGTGAAGTCTCCCTCACTCGAGAAATTCCAGAATAATTGGACACAATCCTGTGCCAAGTGCTCTGGGGTGACCCTGCTTGAGCAGGGAGGTTGGACCAGACCCACAGTGGTCCCTTCCAACCTCACCCCTTGTGTGGTTGTCAGTGCTGGGAGGTGGCAGCTCACACCTCACAGGGAGGTCTGGTGGCACCCTGATTCTTGCTGTGGGGAGCTGCTGCCTCTGCTCTGCTCACTGGTGTTCCCAGGAATGTTATCTAAGCCTGGGCTGTGGCACTTTCCCCACTCACCCAGAAGGAATCCCAGGCTCTGGGTGGTGGATGGGGATGTGGGTGGGTGATGCAATGGTTACCCTGGGAGGTTTTGGAGGCATCTGGTCGGACTGGATTGCTGGGCCTGTGCAGGCTGGTTCCTGGCAGCTGTGCTGTGCTGTGGGGGTGCTGCAAACTCAGGTTAACTGACCAGGAGGGGCAGCTCCTGGGGCTCCCCACGTCCTGGGGCTGCCCTGGGGATGGGCAGGGAAAGGAGCAGCCCAAACATGGCGTGGCTGCTGCAGACATGGGCAGGTGTTCCCTGTGCAGAAGCTGTTCCTGAAGTGTGGGAAGTTCAGTCATGCTAAACACTCCAGTCTGCTGCCTTGTGTGGGTGAATCATCAGCTCCCTGCACACAAGCAGGAATGTTTGCTTGAAGCTGGAGCTGTTGCTCCAAGTTCTGCTGAGAACAGTTCACTCTCATCCTCTGCCACTGGGGAGACCCAGGACCAGCCTGGATCTCTCAGGTTTGGGCACAGACATTGGGGCTGCTCAGAGCACCATGGAGCCAGAATCCCTCACAGCAGCAACAGCAGCTTTTGTGCAAGGCATGGGCCAGGATGTACCCTCAACTTCCCCATTGTGGTAGGTCAGAAATCATTGGCTTCTCTGCCTGTGCTTCCCTTGGTGGCTTTAAAGAGGGACAATCAATCAGCATTACTGCCCTCTCCTGCAGAGTGAGGTGCAGTTAAAGGGTCCTGAGGGCTGAGAGAAGCTGAGAGTGAAGCTGAAGTTGAGCTTTCCCCTCTGTATGCAGGTGTTACACTGGAGGGACTGAGCTGAGACTCTGGGGAGGGTGATGTGCTTTGGCTGCTCCATGTAAACCACTCCACTTTCTGGAATTTTACCCAGCTAGGTCTTGTTCAAGAGTAAAATATTCTGAGATTGAAAGCAATGAGGAATGGTGTAGGTCCCCTTCAGGGGGTGCCTGTCACTCTTGCACTGAGCATGACACAGGAACAGGCAGGAGGCAGGATTGTAGAAAGAGCAAAGAAGGTTTTATTCAAGGTTTTATTTTATTTATTAAATAGATATGACAGATTCTGTTTGATTGGCTAACTAACAAAAACATCTTCCTCACACACTGTCTTTGAGAAGAACAGAAAGATGAAGTAGAAAAACACCACCTGCAGATTGTTTATACTTAAAAAGTTACCACATCCTTATAAACTCCCTAAAAATTCTCACAAGCCACTGTGAGAAACAGTGTTTGTGTCTCTCTGTCTGTCCCATGGCATCCACAGGTGCCTGAGAGTTTCAGGACCTCACAGTACAAAGATTAGAGGGAAGACCAAGGCCAAGGCTGTGCTCTGGGCTCACTCTCCAGCAGAGGCATCACACTGGTGTCACTGCAGGTGGTGCTGGTCACTTCTGCCAGGCTGGAAGATGATGTGTAAGGTTTTTTTTCCTGCCTGCAATTCCCCAAAGTGCAGGAATCGGAGCTGTCAGGCTGGGAGGACTCTGCCATGCAAATGAGCGGGAGAGATGCTGAATGTGTTCTCTGTAGTGGCTGGTTGTGGCAGGACATTGCCACCCAGCCCTGGGAAGTGACAGATGTGGAAAGGGACCAAGCATGATGATGAGTGTGAGTGTGGCTGCTGGAACCTCTGTGGGGCTCTGAGGACAGAGCTCTGAAGGATGAGGAATGCCACAAATGCAGTGGCAGCTTGTGCCCTGCTCATGGAGCTGTTCTGGGGCAGATGTAAAACAGGACTCTGTGCTCCAAAGTCCCTCTGTCCTGTACCTGCACAGTTGCTGCCTCCAGTCCTAGCTGGGTTGTTAGTGTGGCACCAGGCATGTTCTCAGAGGAGGGTCCTCCAGGCCAGGGATGTTTTCACTCTTAGTTTTTCTGGTGTGCCTGTCCTGCTGTTCACACCCTGTCATTCCCACTGCAGTGAGGTGTGGCTCCCTCTGGAAGCTGGTTCTGGTACAGCTGTGGCAGGACTCGTTTCTGCAGTGTGCTCCACACTTCAAGCACATCCCACATCTCTGTCCTTGCTGGGGCCCTGCCTGCAGGCTCCTCTTGTGGTGTCTCTTCTTCCTTTCTTTGCCTTTGCACATCTTGGGCAGCACGTTCACTTGGGGAGCACGTTCTGCCCACACTTGGCTTCCTCTGATCTTCCTGGGCTGAAGCACAAGTTAGAGAGAGGCAAACCTTTGGGAATAGCTGGCTGTCCTCAGAAGCACACACTGTGGAGACAGCTTGTTTGATGTGCTCCTCCTGGTGCTCTACTAACCCTCCCTTTCTCTCTTTTTCTCTCTTCCTCTTGTTTCCCTCATCCTGTCGCTGCTGCAGAGCGCCTGTACAGCCAGCTTGAGAAAAACCGCCTGCTCTCTAACGAGCTGAAGTTAATGCTGCATGATCTGTGTGACTGAGAAGGGGCCCACTAATCCCATTAACAGCTCATTGCCACCACCACTGCTGTGGACCACACTGAAATCTGATCATTAACACTGGCAGGCTTGCCAGTTTTATGCAATTGCTGCTTTTTAATGAGGCACTTGGATTTATCCTGTAATTTATTTAAGCTTTTTTTAATACATAAAGATAACTTCTATTCTTGGTGAAGTCACCCCCAGACCTGGCTGTGTTTTAGCCAGTCTTGTTTGCTTGTCCAGGGGGTCCTGCCTGGCTCCTCCGTGGAACCAGAATTGCTGCACCCCCAAATGAGGGTGGGCTGAAGTTAGGCTTATGTCTGCTTGAAGCTGCCTGTCAAGTGCTACAACCTAATTTACTGTTAGCTGAATGACTGTAGGATTTCCTGGTGCATGGAATGATGGCTTCTACCAATAAAGGACTGACCTTGTGGTCTGTGAGACACTGCACACCTGTAGTATGTTCCTATTTAGGGGATCCTGAGAAGTTTTGGGGGCAGCAGTAATTTCCCAGGCCTGACCCCAGTGCAGCTGGAATGGGCTGGGAAAGCTCACAGACATCTTGACAGCCAAAATGCACAGCCTGAAGCTGTGTCCTGGGTGCCTGCAGGGAGTATTGAAATGCTGCTGCTGTTGCTCATGCTCGAGGAGGGCTGTTCTCTCTCTCTGTGCAGTTTCTGGCCCTGGGGAGGTTGGGAGTGGCTTTGGCAACCTGCCTGTACCTAAAGGACATTTTTCCACAGCCTGTCTGCCCAGTGTCCCAGCGTGTGGATGTCTCCAGTGATATGGGTGGGCTCACCTTTGGAATAAAGCCTACTTAGAGCACTAGCTGCTGATCTGCTCTCCTCCTGGCTTAAGGAACATGTGAGAATCGACTGCACAGCTGCCTGCAGTGTTGGGCAGGGTGCAGCTCCCTCACTGCTCACTCTGCCTTGGGGCTGCTGGTCTGCTCCCTGCTGCTGCCCTGTGCTGAGGGGAAGGGGGGCACAACCAGCTGGAGTTCCAGGGGTGTTTTTGCTCTCGGGTGCCTTGCTGGGCCAGTGTGTGTGTGTCAGCTGTGGAGGTGTGGAGCCCTGGGAGGAGCTGGCTGCACTCAGAGACGCCTGCATGTGAAACACTGCCCAGAGCTCTGGCTAAAGGTGCACCGTGGCCATTGTGGGAGCACCAGCAGTGTGAGAGGCGAGGGCTACACTGAGCCAGGTAACCTCAAAAGCTTCCAGCTGCACCCAGCCAGGCACTCCAGCCCCAGGATCGCTGCAGCTGCGTGGGGAAGGGGCTGGCACAAGCTTTCTTTGGCAAAGGACTCTCCCTTCCTTGTCTGGTTTGTAACTCTGGACTCTTGTTCTTGGCAGATAAACTGAAATCCACCAAAGAGGAGCATCTCTGCACGCAAAGAATGCTGGACCAGACCCTGCTAGACCTGAATGAGATGTAAAGGATCCCTGCCACTGCCTGTGCCATGCGGTGCCAGCCCAGCTGCTGCTGCCCTCTAACCCTGGCACCAGAGTTTACTTTCTGTTGCCAACCTGACCAAACACAAATCTCCTTAGTTCCAGGGTTAAAGGCCACCAGGTTGGGCAGAGCTTCAAACAGCATCATTAAGGGAAGTAAACAATGCAATAATGTTTGGAGAGCATGTTTGAGATGTACACATTTTGTAACTACCTTTTTTTGTAGCGACCATTACAAACATTCCAAATAACGTGTGAGGCTGGTGAGCTACACTTCAGAGCTCTTGGCTTTAGAATTTGGTATTAATCTTCTATGAATTGGCTCTGGGCCACCCTGCTTTGGCAGGGCAGGAAACAGATATGATGGTTCTGGCTGTGAGTCAGAGTAGCCAGGCTAGGATGACAGCCTGTTGAGAGAACTTCCTTTTCCAGGAGCTGTTTGCCAAAAGCACAGTTCAGTTTTCAGCTTTAAGGTAGCTCTATGTTGGAAAGGAACAACTTGGGTGAAAGGTGTCCCTTTTTTGGGGGTTGTTGTTTTTTTTTTTCTTAAGCCAAGCCAGTCATCTGAACAATTGAACCTTCACAGGGATTGTGTCCCTTCCCCTCCACACCTGAAGGGCTTAGAGAAGCCACTGTCCCTGTAACCCATTGCTACCCTGGAGCTGACTTTGCCTTCACTAAGTGCTGATGCACCAAGCTTCACTGCTCATCACTGGGTTACACTTAACAACTTAAGTACAACAGCCTTGTGTCCTTGGAGAAGTGTTTTTGCCTACCTGGAGGGAGGGAGCCAAGCCTTTCCTCCTGCCCAGGACTGCTCTTAATTGTCTTAATTGATTCCAAGCCATCTCTGTGTGCATTGCTGATGTGTTGTGTTGTGAGGTGTGAGTGTGGCACTGCCATGCTCGCAGTAACTTGTGGTTGGAGCATGCTGCCTGGTTGTAGCAGTTTTTGGGGCCAATCTGGAGACAAAAAAACATATCCAGTGTTTTGATACTAAATTGAAAAAATTGTGTTACTGTCTTTTGAAATAAAAACTGATCCCTCCACATGGCTGCTGGCTGCTGAGCTTTACTGTGTGGGCTTGTGGGGGATGAAGACTGTTGTCATGTTATTGCCAAAGTTCCATACCCTCTTGGTGATTCCTTCTTCATAGCACCACCAACAAACTCCAGCTCCATTCTCAACTCTTTTATAGCACTGATCCTCACTGGACACAGCTGTGGCCTGTTAAGGGCAGGCCTGTTCCTAATCTTTGGTAATCAGTACAGCTGCAACTCCTCAGGGGTGAGATTGCCTTCTGCACTATCTTTATTTTCTTACATTCTATCCCCCCCAGGAGATTGGTGTCCATGGCCATCCCTTGGGGTGGGACCAGGCACAGGTAAGGAGCACTTCCCAGGGCAGGAGTGCAAAAACAGAACTGATGAGTTCCTCAGTCAGTTTGGAGCCCACTGAGTTGGGTGGAAGTGTTAATCTGCTGGAGGGCTCTGCAGAGCCTGGATCCAGTAGTGCTACAGTCAACAAAGTGCCAGGTACTGTCTTTGGGTCACCACAACCTGCTGCAGTGCTCCAGGCTTAGGGAAAAGTGGCTGCAGAGCTGGAAAACAACCTGGGAGTGCTGGTTGGCAGCAGCTGCACATGAGCTGGTGTGTGCCCAGCCAAGGGCACCTGGCTGGTACCAGGCATGGTGTGGCACTGGGACCAGCAGTGCCCATCCCCTGTGCTGGGCACTGCTGAGGAACCACAAACCCTGGGGTCACTTTTGGGTCCCTCATGACAAGAAAGACCTTGAGGGGCTGGAGTGCATCCAGAGACAAGAACAGAGCTGGAGAGGGGCTGGAGCACCAGGAGTAGCTGAGGGGTCTTAGCCTGGAGAAAAGGAGGCTCAGGGGGGTCCTTGTGGCTCTGCACAGCTCCTGCCAGGAGGGGACAGCCAGGAGGGCTCAGGCTCTGCTCCCAGGGAACAGGGACAGGACAAGAGGAAAGGGCCTCAGGTTGTGCCAGGGGAGGTTTAGATTGGATATTGAGAAAATTTCTTCACTGGAAAGGGTCCAGCCCTGCCCCATCCAACCTGGCTTTGAACACTTCCAGGGATGGGGTAGTCACAGCTGCTCTGGGCAATCTGTGCCAGGGTTTCACCACTCTCACAAGGAAAAATTTCTTCCCAATATCCCTGTATTGGATTTGCATAGCCTGGTTTTTGGTAGCAGGGGGGGCACAGAGGTGGCTCCTGTGGGAAGCTGCTGGAAGTTTCCACCGTGTCCAGCAGAGTCAATCCCTGCTGAAGAATCCTCTGAAGATGGACAGGCTGCTGGCCAAGGCTGGGCCAATGAGAGAGGCTGGTAAGGCTCTGTGATGACATCTTTAAGTATTAAATACTTGGCAGCAGTTTGGGGGGGAATTCACCTTGCAGCAGTTTGGGAGGGCTGTGTGCCCATGGGGGAATTCAGAATTCACCTTGCAGCAGTTTGGGAGGGCTGTGTGCCCATGGGGAGAATTCACCAGCAGGGCTGCTGCTCACAAGAGCAGACTCATGCTGGAGAAATTCCTCACAGGGGAAGGACTCCTCTCCCTGAGCAGAAGAAGAACTTGGCTGATGAACTGACCCCAAACCCCCCATGCCCTGTTTCCCTGCACTGCCAGTGGGAAGGAGGGAGGGGCTGGGGGGAAGAAGGTGTTTTAAGGGCTTATTTCACCTCTCATTATCCTCCTCTAATTCTGTCAGTAATAAATTCACTTTGCAACCCTAAGCTGAGCCTGTTTTGCCCTTGAAGTGTTTTCTCCCAATCCTTATCTCAATTCATTCAACCCTATATTATTTTTTTTTCCTCTCCTCTACCCAGCTGTGGCAAGGGAGGGTGAACCAGTGACTTTCCTGGGTGCCTGGTGTTGGGCAGTGCCAAACCATGGCAATCCCATCTAGCCCTGCCCTCTGGCAGTGGGAATCCATTCCCCCTCATCCTGGCACTCCAGGCCCTTGTCCAAAGCTCCTCTCCAGCTTTGCTGGAGCCCCTTCAGGCACTGGAAAGCTGCATTTTGCTGAGCTGGGGAAGGTTTGGAGAGCAGAAGGGACCATCTTGAAAAAAACCCAAATCTTGAGCTCAGGGTTTTCCCACGGGGGAATGGGCATGGCTGTGAGGCAGGAAGCTCTCACCTGGTTCAGTGGCCTGGCAGTCCAAGAGGCTGCTGCAAATCTAACAGGAGTGGGGCTGAGGGGCTGCTGTGCTGCCTGGTGTCAACACCAAAACCTGGAGCTGAGGCACCATCAGCTGAGGGACAGTCAGAATGAAAAAAAGGTTTTTTACAGAATTAAAACTTGCCCTTAAACATGATGACTTTGAACACTGCTGTCCTCTGTTATGGCACCTTGAGGGTCTCGTGTTCTGCAGAGGTTGGGCAGTGAGGGTGGGCAGTGGGGCTGGCACTGCACCCTCCTCTCTTTGCTCATCAGAGCCCCCTGACACAGAGCTCCAGCTGGATCTGATCTCCCAGTGTGTCCCCATCCTCCTTCCTAGCTGTGACCAATCTGATTTGTAGTAAAAGAGACTGTAAAGGTAAACAGGACATTTTGGAGCCTGATTCCAAGTTTCTCCAAATGCTTCAACTTCCCTGAGTCGTTTCTTGGGTGCTCTGAGGATATCCCTATTTGTAGCCATGATATTTTCTGAAAAATCCCTTTGCCAGGATTTTTCTCCTGAGAAGCTGAGAGGCCTCAGGAACAACATGTAAACATTGATTATCTGCTGCTGTGGAATGCAACAGGTGGATCTATGATTGCTCTCATGTGGTTGTTTCTAATTAATGGCCAATCACATTTAGCTGTCTCAGACTGTGGTCAGTCACAAGATTTTATTATCATTCTTCTATTCCTTTCAAGCCTTCTGATGAAATCCTTTCTTCTATTCTTTTAGTATAGTTTTAATATAATATATATATCATAAAATAATAAATCAGACTTCTGAAACATGGAGTCAGATCCTCATCTCTTCCCATGTCGGGACTGCCTGCAAATTTCCACACCTATTCTGATAAAATGAAAATAAAGAGAGAATTCTTGCACAACAACAAGGATGTTCACATGTTAGCCCATTTGCTCTTCCTAATTGCACTGTGTTGTAGAAGCTGGATTTTTAGGCTAAGTAAGTAAATTATAAACTCAATTATAAATCCCTTATGTTTCCTTTTTCTCCAGGAATATACTTTTTCTTTGTAACAGCATCCATCCCATTGGCAGTGGACAGCTCAGTCTTGGGGCAGAAGCAGCTTGCAAATGCAGTGCTTTGAAATCTGAAGCCGGCATTTCTCCTCTTGATGGGCTTCTCTCTAAATCCCAGCAGCTAACTCGACTGCAGTGGGCCCCAGAGCTGGGAAAGCCTCTGTCAGGATTGCCTTTGTGAGACTTCTCTTCTGCTCGCTGGTTTTTTTCACTGTGGATGTTTGGATTCAGGAATTAGCTGTCAAATGATTTGGATACTTAGAGGATGAAGAATGAGAACGCTTCTGCTTCAGTCCCTGCTTCCAGAAAAGTTTCACAGTGACCATTGTGCCTGTTCCTCACTAAATCTGGGCTCTGGCAACAGCAACATGTGTCTGTTACAGAAATCAGCATTGCTGCCACTCTCACTGCTCTGGGACAAAGCCTAATGCAACTTTCAGCTTTCCAAACCAATTCAGGACTGCTTTCACTATTAATCCCCTGATTAATAATTTTTAAAAATAGAGCTACATTTCTTAATGAAAACCATGTTACCAAGTTGTTGCTGATGGCTCTTGGGAGCAAACCTCGTGTTTTATTTCAGGTTTCACCATCTGCACAGGAGACAGGAGGACGCTGGAAGTGAAGCTGTATCTGGTGGCTATGTGAGTTTATGACACCAAAGTGTATTTATCTGATGGGAATATGTGTTTACTTAACAACGAGCAGCTGCCAAATGGAGTGCTGTGGGTAATTGTGCTACAGATTTTAGCACTAATAAGGCAATAAGAGAGTAAGAAGGAACTTAACCCTCGCTGTGATGTTATCTCAGTCTCTCCCTCACACGCAATTCTATTCCCATATATTCACCAAAAATCCTCTGTGTGACAAACAACTACAGAAATGCAAAATTCTGGGAGTATTTTTGGAAAGTGCGCTGGGTTTTCCTTGGAAGGGAACACACTGTCCACTGATTCTGCCATTTCACAGAACCTGACAGTAACTCACCACTGTAAAACAGAATTGTTTTCTGTTCTGCAGGTAAGAGGCAAAGGTGGTAGTAATATTCTTCAGGTTTTTTCTCTAGTCCCTCAGGCCATATAATAACACTGTTTTTCACATCTGTGTGAAAGAAACTGCTCTGTGCTTCAGGTTATGCCATATTCCATAGAGTTCAAACACTCACAGACTGCTTTGGGCTGGCAGGGACCTTAAAGATGAACCCATCCCACCCCTTTGCCATGGGCAGGGACACCTTCCAATAGACCAGGCTCTTTCAAGTCCCTGAACACTTCCAAGGATGGGGCAGCGTGAGGGTGTTCACGGGGGTTCTTGGATGAGGGAAGAGATGAGGATCTGACTCCATGCTTCAGAAGGCTTGATTTATTGTTTTATTATTTATATTACATTAAAACTATACTAAAAGAATAGAAGAAAAGGTTTCATCAGAAGGCTGGCTAAGAATAGAAAAAGAATGATAACAAAAGTTTCTGTCTCGGTCAGAGCCAGCTGGGCTGTGATTGGCCATTAATTAGAAACAACCACATGAGACCAATCACAGATCCCCCTGTTGCATTCCACAGCAGCAGATAACCATTGTTATCTGCTGTTCCTGAGGCCTCTCAGCTCCTCAGGAGGAAAAATCCTAAGGAAAGGATTTTTCATAAAACATGTCTGCGACCGGGCAGTCACAGCTGCTCTGGGCAACCTGTCCCAGGGCCTCACCAGCCTCACAGGGAAAAATTTCTTCCCAATATCCCACCTAACCCTGCTCCTGGCACTAGGAAGCCAATGAGTGCCTTGTTCAGGCACTCTAGGCACTTGTCCAAAGTCTCTCTCCAGACTTTTGGAGCCCCTTTAGGCCCTGGAAGGGGCTCTGAGGTCTCCCTGGAGCCTTCTCTAAGCTGAGCACCCCCAGCTCTCCCAGCCTGTGCCCAGAGCAGAGGAGCTGCAGAGCCCTCAGATCATCTCTGTGGCCTCCCTGGGCTCACTGCAGCAGCTCCTTGTCCTCCCTGTGCTGGAGGCAGCTCTGCAGGGCAGGGTCTCAGCAGAGCAGAGGGGCAGAATCCCCCCCTTTACCTGCTGCCCATGCTGGGGGCTCAGCCCAGGACAGTGCTGGCTTTCTCTCTAAGGTTTCCACAGACAATTCCTTCTGCACTTCCTGGAGCTGTGAGCTGACTCTGAGAGGTGTCAGAAATGTGAGAAATCAGACACTTGATAGAAAGGCCAAGAAAATTGGAATTACAGCAGCAACTCCTGAGCTTTGCCCTGGCACTGGAGCAGGGGCAGCTCTCACATGAGCCATGGGCAGCACAGCTCCCTCCTCACCTGAGCAGGGGCAGGTCCCTGCTGCACTCCCTCTGTGCCAAGCATTGCTCTTAAAAATGACTTCCAGACAAAGTTTTCAAGTGAAGGAATCCCCAACAGTGAATTAGGTGTAGTTTTTGAAGCTGCTGAAGCTGCTGAGCAAGTTGTTCTGTGCCAACTGGCCTCAGCACCTGGCAATGTAAATTACATGTGTTCAGGAACTCTGAGTTTAGTCACACACTCCTGTCTCTAATTTTATACAAAGCAAGACATTATGGAGGCAATGCAGCATGACACAGTGACAGTTTGATTACCAAAAAGAGAAACAGTGCTTTGATACATGTTTTTTTAAGCTTAGGTTTTTTATGTCCTAAGCCATTGATAGAAATCTTCTCTGCTGTATTTCAGGCCAGTTCAATCTCATATCAAGTGCCTAATTCTGGTGATGGTGTCCATGTTTCAGCAGGGTACAGATAATTTTGCCTAGTTCTGTTGCCTGTCATTGGCTAACAGCTCAGAGCAGGAGCTTTCTCCCTTTGCTGGTTTTTGGGGAAGACTGCTTCCTTTCCCCCCAGCTTTAGGGTGGATCAGTTCAGCTCCCTGTGCCAGGCATCTGTGAACAGCACATGAAGATTTACCTTCCCACCACTCTGTCACTTGTTGTCCTTGCATTTCCACACCATCCCTTGGAACCTTGTATCGATATAAACTTCAGGTGCAGCAGGCTACAGAGGGCTTCTTGGTGTGAGAACAAAGAAGGGAAGTTAGTTAAAAACTTTGAGCCAGCAGAGGCATAAATGAGGAACCTGAGCACTGATTGGGTCAAACCAGTCTCATTTTCCTTCTTTAGTCAATTACTGTCCTTCCCCACTCCTCCCTCCAGCAAACCCCATTTGTTTGGGATAAAGTCACATACCCTTTTCCTTTTTCCAGAGATGCAATGCTCCTGTCCTCAAATGTTCTTCCCCCCAGCCTATGCTTTTTCTCCCTCTTCCTCTCCCATGTCCTTTGTTGCTTTTCTCTGGTCCTAGCCCTGTATTCCCAGATTGTTTGCTGTTCACTCAGCTGGGCAGCTGACAAGTTCACTGGATTTTTGATCTGTTGACAATGATGTGTAAGAGCAGCCAAGAGAGATGCACTTTTCCCCTGTTCTTTCCCAGACTTTGGTCTTCAATCACCTGGGGTAAATGGTCTTCCTGTGTCTAGGCTGGGAAAATGGAGTTTATTTGGGTTTCCTTAGGCTGTAAGACAAGCCTGAATGTAGTTCATTTAACTTCTGACAGTCCACTGCAAGACATTGCACAATTTTGAAAAGTAATTTGAGATGTTCAGCTGTGAGAGTCCCAGAAGTGCTGCTGGGGTTGCTGGGGGTTTTCTTTGTTATTCTTGGTGGCAGGGATGAAACACACACCAGGCAGAGCAGCCATGCCCACACTGCACCACAGACACCTGGCCTGGCTCCCTGGACACTGCTGTGCACAGGTGGCACACACATGTCCCAAATCGTGTCCCCCTTGCCCAGATTCCCCCACAGCCTGTCCCAGGGCCAGCAGGGAGTCACCAGTGACCTCCTCCACCCCTCCATCCCAGCCCAGCCCTGCTCTGGCTGCTGCGAGCTCACTCCGAGAGGTCTCAGCAATGTGAGCAATCAGACACTTGGATAGAAAATTCCAATAGACAATTGGAATTACAGCAGCAACTCTTGAGCTTTTCCCTGGCACTGGAGCAGTGGCAGCTCTCACACAAGCCATGGCTCCCTCCTGCCCTCCAGCCCAGCCCAGCCCTGCTCTGGCTGCTGTGGTGTGAGGCACTTGGATCTCCACAGCCCAGTCTGGGCTTCACCCTTTCACTGCAGGAGACTCCCTCACACACATCCACATTCCAGGATCATACACATTCCAGGAAAATACAGGGAAGGTGGAGATTGGATGCATTAACCTCTGGCAGCCAGCACAAGAAGGTGCTGTGCAGAGAAAGTTGAGTCTCTTCTTTATGTTAGGAAAATTAATGGAGGGGCACCCTCTATGCCCACAGAGCCTCTTCTTTCCAACCTACACCTTCCCTCTGTTTTCCTTCCTGCTGGCACCCTGGGAGCTGGAGGGGACCAGTAACTGTGAGAGGGGAAGACAAAGCCTTGTTGTAGTGAATCATGTATTAAAAGACTTAAAGATTTTAGCTGAGGGTTAGAACCAATTCATCTTGTTAGGAAAATTAATCCGCAAATATCAGAGGTTTATGTCCAAAAAGGAGACAGAGGAGTCCTGTAACTTTAGCTAAATGAAGGGAGAGGCCATCGGGCATTCCCCTGGGGTCTCTCACATTTTTGGAGGATGCAGCCTCCTTTTTATCCTAATTTCCCTTCTCTCTTTCCCCATTTCTGAGGTACTTGAGGGGGACAGACTCCCCAATACACCTGATACCAAAGATTTCCCTCTAATGTATAACCCTCCCATTTAATTTTTAATTCTTGTGGAATTTAGGGGTTTTTCTTCCCCATTGTTTCATCTTTCAATATCTAATTTCATTTATCAGCAAACCTAAAGTTTATTTGTAAAAGCAAATATCTTTTTCCATTCACCAACAGTGGAACCCTTCCCATTGTTTCTTTTATGTCCCAGTGCTGGTTTTATCTACCAGCAGACCCACACTTGTTTGTAAAGACAAATCCATATTCCTCTCAATATTGAAGCTAAATACACCAACGATAAGTTAATGATTATTAGATGCTTAAGCTAAAGCTAATTGTTATATTATGAGCTCATTTGTGGAAGAAAGGAGAGCAAGTGAACCATTATAGGAACATATTGGAACCAGTAGAACAATGCCCAGCACCTTATTAATTAATGATGGATTAATGTGTTAATCCATCATTAAGCAGGGGGCTTTGGATTGTGACAGAGGGTCACAGAGACCTGAGGAAGACCTTCCTGACTTCATCCCTGGGACCACTGACCCAGTTTGAGACCACTGACCCAATTGAAGAGAAGAATTGTGCAAGTGTGAAGGCCTAATAACCTCATTTTAATACAGAGCAGGGATGGGAGGTGCTGGGGTTGTGCATATGCATGTGAAAAATGCCAATCACTTGTTTTTAAAATTTTTAAAGTTTAATGGTAATAAAATGATAATAAAAATAGCAATATTATTAGAGTAATAATAATTTGGACAATTAGGATTAGGACAACATAAGACAATAGAAACAAAGAGTTAAGGACAGTCCAGGTACCTTTTTCTGGGCAACATAAGCCCAAAAAAGGACCCACATTAACAGAGGATTAACCCTTAAAACCTATAGCTTGTTGCATATTCATACACTTCATACATGATGCATAAATTCCATTCAAACACAGGATTCTGTCTGGTCATCGTCAACTTCTTCCTCTTAATCCTAACAGCGTCTTCACGACTGAGCAAGGCAGGAAGAAGTTTGTTTCTTCTGATTATGGAGCAATAAATTCTTTTTCTCAGAAAGATTTAGGTGTCCTGTGGCTGCTACTTCGGTGCAAGTCCTTTCTTTTAAAAAAAGTATCTTACACAGCATAGTTTCTATTTTAACATTATGTTATAACCTAGAATTCTATTTAGCACACTAATTAAGAAAATTAATACAGCATAACTTTCTAACATAACACATACAATATTCATTTTAATATTTACAAAAGGCCAATCATAAAATACACATTTTTCACACTGGGTTTGTAGGGAGCTGTTTGCCTGTTTCCCTGGAGTCTGGAAGGATCGAGGCATTTTTCCTTACAAACAAACTGTGGATCTGCTGGTAGATAAAACCAGCACTGAGAGGAAAAAGAAACAGTGGGAAGGATTCTGCTGATTTGTGAATGGAATGAGAGGGATTTGTCTTTACAAACAAACTGTAGGTCTGCTGATAAATAAAATTGGATACTGAGAGATGAAAGAAACAATGGGAAGAACTATAAATTCCATAGGAATTCCACTGATTGATACACAGAAAAGACAAAGAGGTGGGGGGAAGGGGGTTAAATTAAAAGAGGGTTTTAGGTATCAGGCATATTGGGAAGTCTGTACCTCACAAGTACCTCAGGCAGTGGGGAAAGAGAGAAAGAAATGTGGCCGGGAAATTAGGATAAAAAGGAGGCTGCGTCCTCCAAAAATTTGAGAGACTCCATGGAAAATGGACATGACTTTTCCCTTCATTCGAATAAAGTTACAGGACTCCTCTGTCTCCTTTTTGGACATAAACCTCTGGTGTTTGTGGATTAATTGTCCTCACAGGCCTGACCGCTGGGAGCTCACAACCAGCGCCTGTGGCGCTGAACCACCGGTTTGGGCGGGACCCTCTGCCCGCAGCGTGTTGCTGTGTGCTGGAATCCCGGTCTGCTCCGGTTTTTATGCATTAAAACTGGGTTTAATTCTTTCTTTGTTTCCCGGTTTAATTCTTTCTTTGGTGGGGAGGGCAGGTTAGGATTGGGTCCCCTCACGCGGTCCCCCGTGAGCTCCCGCCCCGGCCGAGCCGCCCCACAGCGCCCCCTGCAGCCGCGGGGGAATCATCGCACCCGCCCGGCCCGCCGGGAGCCTCCCGCGCCCCTGCCGGCCGTGCCCGGAACTGCAGCGCGGGGGAACCGGCTTCGAGGGAAAAAGATGTCAAAAATAGGTTAGAAAGTGTTAGAAATGTTGTGAATAAGAAGCTTGACTAGGCCAATATTCAAGCAGCAATCAATTTATTCATTAATATGGTAAAGTATGAGCAATACAGGGCTGGGTACAGTGGGGGAAGTTTTCCCTCCAACTGCACACCGATAGTTGAGGGTTACAGGTATTTATAGGGGTACTCATCAGTTTTTTCAGCAGTTTCTACTTCCAATCTTTTACTCATCAGCAATTTTTATTCCAAATTATTACATCACAATTCTATACACTATTGTGATTTTCATTTCTCAGGATGTATCTCAAAGGAGTATCCCCAGATGGTGACGGTCCAGTTTCCGAAAGAAGAAAGACGAATCCCATCTGGTGGGGTCCAGCTCCCCAGATGTGTGTCCACCTTTTAATTGCAGAGACTATAAATCTCATAACAGTGATGTCCAGCTTCCCTTGGTCAAAACCATAAACCCTTGAGGTGATGTTCATTTTCCTTTCTCAAACTGTTTTTCTCTGCTTTATTAAGGTGTGAGATAAGCATATTTCCTTTATATATATTCCAAAGCTATAGTTTCCAGGATACAAGTAATATTCTAAAATTATACTTCAAAAGGTTATTATTGCAGAACTCTTTATGGATTAAATGCAAGCAAAAAGCAACATCTTTAACACCTTAATTCCAATGCTCCTAAATCAACCAGGGTAATTGCAAACAAAAGATAGGTTCAAAGGCCTTTTTCCATGCTTTATTCTTCTCAGTTATTATTAGAATTTGCAACTATCCCATTGTCAGTGTCCACACATTTCGCATTCACAAGTACACACATCACCTGTTTTTACCTGACACGAAACACAGCTTTGCATCTCACAGAAAATAGTTAATAATTGTAAAGCATGTACTGTTAGTTTGGTTATTATATTGTAAAAGAGGTTAAAAGGGTAGTTATAAGAAATGCAGTACGCATCTTACTGTATTACACCTAAGTAAAGTGCACCACACTCTAAGGGAAAGGAGCCAGCCTGGACAGAACTGTGATGGCAAATCAAGCGCCTTAAACCTTCATGCAAATGAAGGATCTCAACAAAAACCAGTCCAAAGAGACTAAAAACAGGATAAAAACGGGGCATCTGACCCAGGGAAGCTGTGCTGCTCCACCTGGAACATCAAGGATATCGCTGTTCAAGAAGACCCGGTGCTGGCGCTGTAGCATCCTTGACAGGAACGCTCCTGCTCCGGCCACAAGCCCCTTGCTTTAGGCCTTTTCTTTTTTATAAGAAATGCTGAAATCACTTAGTACAGAAGTGTGGTCCTGTTTTTTAACAAAGAGACTTTATGGGGTTTTCTAGGTTTTTTTGGTGGTGCTGACATTGTTGTTTGTTATAGATACATATTATAATATTGGCTTTTTGCAAACATTAACACAGATTTTATATGTGTGGTGTTGAAATAACTTTGTAATAAAGATGTAGTTTTTATTTCTGTTGTTAATTAAGCTTAGACATAGTAGTGAAATAGCTGATATAAGGATGCTTGTGTTAAAATGCATGCTTGGATGGGATAACATCCAATGAACACAGGATGGGGACACCTGTACAGATCTGCCAACTATCAGCACCCACTGACGAAGACAGTGTGGACCAAGACCCAAAACTGAAGATGATGATAAAAAAGGATTAAAACCACAACCCAGGAATAAGCATACTCTAAAAAGGCAGATCCAAGGAGGAGATATGCTGAACAGTTCTTGGAACATTAAACTAGCTTGGGGAAAAAGTTTACTCTGCATCAGGATCTATGAATATGCAACAGGCTGATGTAAGGGATAAGGTATTTAAGGTGTAAGATAACAGAGTGGTCTTGGCTGAGCGCCAAAATGCACCCTAACATCCTTTTCTCCATAGTCCTTGTCTCCTATTGCCCTTTATTAAACTTTTTAAATTTTCACAGGAGAGTGAACGTGGTTTTCACATTGTTGTTTGCCTAGTTACACATATGTATATTAGTAAAGAAGTGTATGTATCTCACTTTCCCCATATCTTTGCCTGAAAGCCCTTTGATTTCAGAGTTAAAATAATTTGGAGGGAAGGGGGTCACATTTTCCATTGCAGAGGAGGTTTCTGCCTTCCTGGGTGGACACCTGGCTTTCAAAGCAAGACACAGCTTCATTGCAGTCCCTCAGGTCCTTGATTCCATTCTCTGGTTGGGGTGAGCTGTTCCTGTGATCCAGCATTGCAAGATGGGAGGTGGGACAAGCCAGACACGGGGCAGATCTGAAGCTGGAGTGGCTTTTCCTGGATTGGGTGGATTTTTAACTGCTTTGGGTTAGGACTGACAACTGAGGCTGTCAGAAATGCCACTCCCAGGGGTCCATTCATGTCTGCAGAAGGAGGGGCTCAGCACCCATCCCGGGGAGGACTGGCCATCGCTGGCCCTGGCCAGTGGCAAAGCTGGTGCCATGTCACCCAACCCAGCCTCCTCCCTCCCATCCAACCCACTGCTTTGAGAACTGGGTGCTGACCCTCCACCAGGAGGAAGAGGAGGGACAAACAGGGTGAGACTGGCTATGCAGGGACCCTGGAGTGGGATGCAGGGTTGGGAGAGGGACAGTCTGGGGGAAACACTTTTTTTCCCTCTTGGAAACATAATTTTGAGGCTGGATGATTGCATGCTGTAGGCGAAGCTCTGAGTCATTCTGTGTGAAATTTAACTCACCCTCTGCAAACCAGGCACAGAGCTGCTTGGTAAGGGCTTTATTGGGCAAAGCTGGCTCCAGCAGGAGGGGAAGCAAATCCCACCCATTCCCAGGGAGCAGGGCTCAGTGTGTCCTGCTCTTGTTCACCTTCCAGCAGGAGTCTCCTGGTGCAGAGGGTCTGCAGCTGGTTCTGTGTGCCCAGCAAAACCTCCCTATGTCCAGGCAGGGAGAAGGAGCCCAGCAGGATCTGTCAGCTGTCAGGACTCTTGAGGCAGGGCATGAAGGAAGCTCAAACCTATAGGATGCAGGCACTCCATCTCATGGCCTCCTTCAGCCCCAGTGGCGGAGTTTAGCTCTGCTCTCCTTGGAGCGGCTCTCGGGCGTTGGCAGTGCCAGGGAGAGGAGGTTCTCAGGCTCCAGCACAAACATGCTATACAGGTTCCAGAGCAGCATGGCCAGGAGGGGCAGGAAGGTCATGCTGAAGCCAAAGGCACGGAAGGAGCGGCCGATGGCATAGGACATCCAGAAAATCAACCTGGAGAAGGCAGAGAGTGCAGGCTGAGAGCCAGGGTGATGCTGTGGGGCTGGCACTCAGTGGTTCTGACCAGTGAGGATTTGGGGTGATGCTGTGGGGCTGGCACTCAGTGGTTCTGACCAGTGAGGATTTGGGGTGATGCTGTGGGGCTGGCACTCAGTGGTTCTGACCAGTGAGGATTTGGGGCTGGCACTCAGTGGTTCTGACCAGTGAGGATTTGGGGCTGGCACTCAGTGGTTCTGACCAGTGAGGAATTGGGGTGATGCTGTGGGGCTGGCACTCAGTTTCTGACCAGAAATCTGAGGATTTCCCTGCTGGAGGAAGAGGAACCCTTCCTGGCTCTGGTGAGCTGGGTGAGGCGCTGCCAGAGTGGGAGTTTGCTCCAAGGGATGGTGCTGGCACTGACAGAGCCTGGGGTGAAGGAGCCACTTACCTGGAGATGGCGAAGAGCCCTGTGAGCAGTGGGATGAGCTTGAGGAGCTCCTGTGGGAGGTAGGTGGCCAGCACGGCCATGTTGAAGAAGTAGAGGATGAAGAGGTGCACGGACTGGGAGACGTAAGTGCGGTGGATCTCCACCTCCCGCTGGAGCTCTCCAAAGGGCTCCAGGGCAGAGGAGCAGAGGCGGGAGATGCCGCTGACGATCATTCCTGAGGGACAGAGAGAGGTGTTTTGTGGAGACAGCCAAAAACTCCACAACTTTGTGAAAGTTGTGAAGCCGGTATGTTTATTACAGCACCAGACGCATGTGGAGATTGTTCTCCTTTAAAGGCATGCGTACCTCTGGGAACTTCAGGTCCCTTTTTATCCCCCTCTCAAATACATCTGTATACAATTTCACAATAGGTTCATACATATTCATTTTTACGAATTTCACGTGACATTTGCTGCTAGTTTTTCTTTATCAGAAAGAATTCCTAGGTCAGACTGACCTGCTCTCACAACAGTCTCTCTGCCTATCACCCTCTGTCTCCTCCCCTTTATTTCTGTCCTTCACTGAATCAGTTTCCCTGAGCCTAGGCTTTACAGTCAAGCTACATAGCTACATTTTCTAACCACAGACTCAAAGATGTACATTTCACCTAAATCAAAATAGATTTCTACTCTGGAGAATTTCTACTCTGTCTCACAGGGGCTCAGTGAGTGCCCAGAGGAGCCATGGTGGACTTTGGGGAGCACCAGGACAGGAGAAAAGCTCCATCTGCTGCTCCTGGTGGGAGTATCAGATCCACAAAGAGCTCAGCTCCAGGGCTCATGAAGCCTAGACCAGGAGCAAAGTGCTCACAACCCAGCCCATGGCTCACCCAGCACGATGGGGAAGGTGGCAAAGGTGGCACAGCGCAGTGTGTAGACCAGGCGGGCACTGACGGTGGGCAGCAGCGGGGCATCGAAGGGCAGGAAGATGTAGGCTCCATAGATGAGGCAAGGGCAGAGGAGCAGGGCCCCTGCCACCGATGCCACGGCCTTGAGGTTATCAGTGCCACAGTCCCTGGCACACGGGCACTGCGAGCCCTCAGCCAGGGGCTTGGCCATGCGCCCCTCAAAGCCCGGTGGGTTCCTGTAGCGCGAGGGGCCAAGGGGGAGGAAGACCTGCTTGTGGTGAAGGCTGCTGGCTCTGTCACTGGAGGGGACACTGGGGGGAACATCCCCCCTGCCCTCCTCCCGGGGCCATGGGGTCGGGTGCTGCTTCTGCTTGAAGGGGCTCTGCTCGATGCACTGCGGGTCAATGGGCACAAAGACGTGGGATGCCATCACGGGCAGCTGGGGAACTTCCTCATCTTCGGCCTCAGCTGTGGGGCAGGTGGGAACAGCTTCCTCTGGGTCTTCATGGCCTCCCTCAGGACTTGAGCGCTTCTTTGTCTCCACAAGCTCCAGCTGGCCCCGGGCATTGTGCTGACTCTGGTCCCATGGCAGGGTGGCATCAGGGTCTCCCAGGTGCTCATCTGGGGCTGGTGGCACCTTGTCCAGGGCCACCTTGCCCAGCTCCAGCAGAGCCACCTCCTCGGGGGGCAGGACAGGGTCTGCAGCAGCCATGAGAGTGCTCAGTTCCACACTGCCAGGGATGCAGCTGGGGGCTGGTAACACTGCTGCCTGCACTTGGGGTGTTCAGAGGGGACAGAGTTCCTGTCCTTTCTGCTTTCACCCTGGAGAGACAGATCAATTTATATCAGAAATGAAAGGTTTGGGGTCACGTGCACAGCCCCAGTTACAAAGTGGGAGCAAACTGGCACTCCTGGAGCCCTCACCACCCTCCTGTCCTTGCACTAGGAGGGGAAAGCAGTGCCTGGTGTCCCCTGGCAGCGGGGTCAGGTTCTGTCCTGGGAGGGTGAACCCTGGAGCTGCAGGTCTGGCTGGGAACTGCTTCCCCTGCTGAACAAACACTCTGGGAGCTCAGGCTGGGCACAGCCCTGATGATACAGTTGGCTCCTCAGTGGCTCTCTCCTGAGCAAGGACCAGCCAAGCTCTGGGGAGAGGTGACCTGGCTGCTTCCCAAAACCGTGGGGACAGCCAGCATGAGCCAGGTTTGCTGCCTTTTGTAGCTGAGACTGATGTGGGGTGGCAAAAGGGGCTGCTGGTGCCCTTCCATGGGCTCAGGAGGCACAGGCAGAGCTCCCATGTTGTTGTTACCCTTTAGGGGAACCCTGTCTCTTGGCCCATCCCATGTGTCCCGCCTGTCAGAGCAAACTTATCTTAGCAGAATTACAATTGAGAAATACGAAGTAGATTCTCTCTTTCCTCAACAATTTTAAGTTTGTCCAGAAGTTTGACAAGGAGAACACTTGAACAAAACATCTGTTTGAGTGTGCTCAAGTCCAAACTGAAGGAAGGGATTTTTTTCTAGAATTGCTGGGGATAGGGCTAACCAGCCCTAACTAAATACTCTGACAAAAACTGGCAGCCATATGAATTAGATACACACAACTCTCACTGAAGGACATTTCCAGTGGAGGGCTGAGACTTTTTCCCCAATGAACTGCCAATAATCCATAAGCAGATTTTTAACTATCTATATGGGAAAAGATTGGAGCAAAACCAAAGCACTTTCATCCCTGCACCCTCAGGAGCCTACCGGCGTGGGGAAACTGAGGCACAGAGCTTCCTCCGAGCTCCACACACGGAAGCAAGGCTGAAACAACTTCTTAGGCCTCCCACACCTCCAGCACCTCATCCTGGACCCCAGGATGAGCCCCCAGCCCATCCCGGAGCCCCCAGCCCCTCCCCGGCTGCAGCACTCACTCGGGCACGGGGCCATGGGGGATTCCAGCTCCATGGATTCCCAGCTCTGCAGGAGACCCTGCGCGATTCCAGCGCTCTCCCGACCGCCTCCGTCCCTCAAACCTGCCCAACCGGCTCGGGTGGGGCGGGCGGAGGGGCGGGAGCTCCGCCCGGCCCAGCCCGGCCCGGCCCCGCGGGGATCGGCGGAGGGCACGGGGCAGCCCCGGGACCCCCGGTCCCTGTCCGGCCCGTTCCGGGTGTCAAAACGCCAATCGCTTGTTTTTAACATTTTAAAGGTAATAAAATGGTTATAAAAATAGTAATACAATTAGAGTAATAATAAGTTGGATAATTTGAATTAGGGCAATATGAGACAATAGAAACAAAGAGTTATGGATGTCCGGGTACCTTTTTCTGGGCAAAATACGCCTGAAACAGGACACCCGTTAACAGAGGATTAACCCTTAAGAGCAACAGCCTGTTGCATATTCATACACTTCATACATGATGCATAAATTCCATTCAAATACAGGATTCTGTCTGGTCATCATCAACTTCTTCCTCTGAATCCTAACAGCGCATTCGAGGCAGGAAGAAGTTCGTTTCTTCTGATAATGGGGCAATAAATTCTCTTCCTCTGAAAGACTGAGGTGTCCTGTGGCTGCTATCTCACTGCGAGTCCTTTCTTTAAAAAAGTATCCTACATAGCATCATTTGTATTTTAACATTTTTTACAACCTAAAACTCTGTTTAACACGCTACTTAAGAGAATTAATACAGCATTACCCTCCAACACTACACATATAATATTCATTTTAATATTTGCGAAAAGCCAATCATAAAATACGCATTTTCACACAGGTGTGCCAAGTTAAAGAGCTCTCTAAACTCACACACAGTTTAAAAAGGAGACAGGAAAGTCAGACCCTGTTTATCCTGCGACTGTGCAAGGTGGAGTTTTCCACAAATCAAGCACACCAAGGGTAACACGAAGTTTCATCTTTTAAACGGTAAAATTTACATTAACCCGTCTAATACACATCCCTGCCCACCTAAAGAATATTTATGTAGCGTCACCTAACACAATGCTGGAAATACCAAGTATTTTTATTTCATTGAGTGTGAAAAACACCAATCACTTGTTTTTAAAATTTTAGAAGTTTAATAGTAATAAAATGGTTATAAATATAGTAATACAATTAGAGTAATAAATAATACCAAGTATTTTTATTTTATTGAGCAATTTTTATTACAGAAATTAGAAAAAGTTCCGTGCCGGCATAGTTATGTTTACAAAAGGTGAGAAGGTTCAGCTTGAAGACACCACTGGGGGAGAATCCGACGGGTGCCTGGCCGGTCCCTGGGGACCTTCGGCAGAGCGGGATCCAGAGCAGGGAGGGATTTCCGCGCTGTTCGCCCCGCTCCCAGCCCCACACGGGGCGGGCTCTGCTCCAGCCCTCGACTGGGACAAGGGGATCCCGGCCCGCCCTGGCCCTCAGCCCGGCCGTGAGGCGGCGGCCGCCATGTTGCCAGCACTAAGTGCGGGCGGCTCAGCTCTCGCGAGACGAGGTCGCCCCCACCACCGCCCTGCCCGCCCGGCGCGGCGCTGTCGCCGCCGCGGGAAATCTCGCGAGAGCATCGAGGGCCAGGGGGCAGCCATGGCGGCCGAGCGGGCCCGGGGGCGGCGGCGGCGGCGGCGCGGGCGGTGCTGAGGGGCCGCGGGGCCGGGCCGGGCCCGCCGCGGGCGCCATGAGCCAGGGTGGCGGGGCCGCCGGCGAGAGCGGCGAGCCGGAGGCCAAGGTGCTGCACACCAAGCGGCTGTACCGGTGAGCAGAGGGGCCGGAGGGGATGGAGGGGCCGGGAAGGGGAGGGAGCCGGTGCCGGGGCGGCTCCAGATGAGGGTGGGGAGAAGCAGCGCTGAGGGGTCGGGGGTTACTCAGGGAACGGGGAAGGATTTGGGGAGGGAGGGTAACAGGGGGTGCACGAGGAGAGCAGAAGGAGAATGGGGCTGGGGGTGACGGGAGGGGATTGGGGCGGGGAGGTTGGGCCAGGCTGGGGAGGACCAGGGTGAAGGAGTTGGTGAGAGACTGGGAGGATAAAGGAAAGGAGATGGGGGAGTTGTCAGCGAGGATGGAAGGAAAAGAGATGGGGGAGTTGTCAGTGAAGGGTTCGGGGGACTGGGGAAGGACATGGTAGAATTGAGATAACAGCAGGGATGGACGGGGTTGGAGGGGCTCTGGAATCCAGGGGAGACTGGGGGAACGACGGCATAGGGGATCGGAGGGATATTCAGAGACAATGGGGAAAGGAGATGGTGGAAATTAGGGAAGATAGAAGTGAAAGTGTGGGGAAATCCAGGGAAAGGATGCAGTGCAAAGGGAGAGGAGAAGGAGGAGGTTTAGGGAAGACTGGGGAAAAGAGTTGTATGAGATGCAGAGGGGATAAGCAGGACATGGAGGGGTTCTACGGGGAAAAGGAGTCTGGTGGCTCCAGAGCAGATAAATCAGACCAAGGGACTGTGGGAGATGCAGGCCAGGTGGGGGAATGCAGAGATGGGGGGAGGAGATAGGTGGGAGAGTGGCAAGGGGGTCAGGGATAAGGGGACACTGAGGATGATAAGTAAGGACATAAGAGTTGGAAAAAGGAGTTCTGTGGGATTCAGGGAGAATGATGGGGGCTGAGTGGAAAGGAGCTGTTGGGATACAGTGGGATAAGGGTGAGATGTGGGGTCATCCAGGGAGAGGGGGGTTGGAGAGGGTCTCCTGGCTTTGGCAGTAGGCAGGGATTGTGTGAGGAGTGCTGCAGAAGAGGATGTGATGAGCAGGAGTGTGAGCTGGGGCACTTTGCTGCTGTGTGGAGGGCAACACAGCTCCAGCTTTGCAGATCTTTCCAGTTCAGCACTGCCTGGGACTCTGCTCCCACATTTCCACTCCATGCATTGGAAATGGCATCAGAGAACAGGACTGGGGCACTCCTGCTGGCCTTGGTGAGCTCAGGCCCCCTCTGCTCCGCTCCTCACCTGTTTTGTGAGGGCAGCCCAGAAATTGTTCCCTTCTGGCTCAGGTTCCCTGTCAGTACAACAGATCCACAGGAGTTCCAGCAGCAGCTCTCAAAGATGAGCAAAGTGATGGAGACAAGAGATGAATTTTACATGGGGGTCCATTTCTTTGTGTCTTGATGACATTGGCTGTGTCCTTGCATCTTGTGGGACTTCACTGCCCTCCTCTAGAGCAGGGCAGGGTTTTGCCTCCCCAGCAGTAACTGCAGGTGTGGGTGGTGGTTGTTTTGTGCTCAGTGCAAGCACGTTGCTGCACTTTGGGGGTTCAGTGGGTTGGTTTATTGGTGTGATGGAGGTATGGGCTGCACAGTCCTGCTGGGGAGCTCTGTGTGTGCTGCTGCCACGCTGAGACACCTGCAGTGATGTCCAGCACATCAGCTGGAGCAGCAGAGTGTGGCACAGGCCTGCAGAGGATGTTTGTCCTTCTGCCTGCAAAGCAGAATGTGTTTTGTTGGAACCATCCTTGTCGTGGTTCCAGACCTGCTCTGCTTTGTTTTCCTGGTGCTGCTCAGCTCATCTGTCAAGCAGAACCTCACGTTCTGCTGCAGAGAACTGCCTGTGGCCAGAGGAGGGATTGTCATCCTTGCAAGGGAGGGGTTGTTTTCTGTTTCAGTTTTTGTAGCAGAATAAGGTGTGTGGTTGCTCTAGAGGGTTTTTACAGCAGAAAAGGAACCACCCTCCTCCTGCAGGGACAGCTCTTCTTTAGTGGGGAGGAAGCATTGTGATTTTAGCACAGAATTTATAGTGCCTGCAGTGGCCACAAATTTCCGTCTCTGTAGCTGACAGTTCTCTGAGCAGTTCCCACCTTAACAGTCTCCTGTCAGTTCCTCTGTCTCAGCCTGAAGTGGGAGTTTCCTGCCCCCCGTTGTGTGCTGAGCGTGGCCCGAGGGCTCCTGGCTGTCACACTAAGCGGCGCCTTTGAGTCACAGATGCGGGAATGCCACAGCTCTAAACGGCGATCCCATGGGATCAGCCTGTGGGAGCTGAGCTCAGCTCTCCAAGGTCCTTGCCTGTCAGAGTGTCCTTTCAGACCCATTGCTGCCCATAGGATGCACTTTGATCTTTTCTAAATCTTCCCGGATTGGCAGTTCCCAGGTTCCACCTTGGGATGTGGCAGCTGCATTATCATGGGTGTGCTTTTACAATGCCTGTTGTGGCATAAGGTGAGCAGGTTTATTTTACAGGTTTCTGGGTAACCATTAGCTCGTGGACTCAGTGCTGCTGGTGCTGTGTGGAGCCTGTTCCAGGCACTGTGGTTTGTGGACTGACACATGCCACAGCACAGCTAAATGACTTGCAGGTCTTTTCTCTTATTAATGTCTTACTCCTCACACACTGTGGCTCTTAGTGATGTCCTAAATAAAGAAACAGAGGGCACAAATGTCCCTGCTGTCCTGCTCCATCCCAGACTGTTAATGACATGGAGGAGAAGGGACAGATCAGTGTCTGTATGGCATTGGCCTGTTTCCACCCTGCTTGGCACCATGGGCTGTGTTTGTTTCCTTTAATAGACTGGCATCTGATGTGCCTCCTTTGTGGCTCTGATGTGCTGTCTGAAAGCAATGTTTAAACTCAGCAGGTGGAAAAATGGGTCCTGGAACAGGATTTGTGCTCTTAACTGCTGGGCAAAGTTGGGAAAGTTCAACCTGTGGTCTTGGTACAGATGCTAAAGTGCATTTCCAGCAGTGCATGGTCCATAGCTCCTGTGTTGGTGTTTCCCAGCATATCTGGAGTGAGGCTGGCTCCTGTCCCTTTTGTCCTCACTGAATCCTCTTTCCTCAGCAGCACAGATGTGGGATCCTGGCAGGGCATCCCCAGCTGTCACAGATTCTGCTTTGCTCCTGCCTCCTTCTCTTGCAGCAGCACCAGAGGGGCTGTGTGGATTGTGGATGGGGACAAGGCAATGTTCCAGCCCTTAGGGCTCACAAACCACATCCCAGTGTGTCAGACTTGCTGCTCTCTGCTCATCAGCTCTGTTTCATTACAAACACTGAAAGAACAGCAGAAATTCCAAATGTGTGCATGTGCCCATCCATGGACTGTTGTAGAAAATTATGTTGTATGGCAGATGCCCTCTGGGCCACCTTGAGGGGAAGGTGATATCCTTCTGTCCCTGGAAGGAAACATTTCTGTACTTCTCATTTGGCAGGGCACTGGGATCATTCCCCACACTGGCTGTCATGGACATGTGCTCTTGTTTCAGACACACACAGCTGAGATTTGTTACTCACAGAATGTTACTTTACAGCTGTTTTGCTGTCTATGTCAAGAATCAATTATTGTAGTTTATTTGTAGTTCTCTCTGGGAATCAAATGAAGCAGCAATTCCTATTTTCTCTGGTCTCCCTGTGAGAGGAATCCAGTCAGCTCCTGGTGTGTGAAGGGACTTGGAGAGCCACAGGAGAGCAGTCCAGGCTGCAGGAAGATGTGCATTGCCTGTGCTTTGTGGGGTTCTGTTGTGGGGCAGCTAAAGTGGGGTTTTTTTGGATTGTCCCAACCCCAATATGAGCTTGCAGGGATGCTGCACACTCAGTGCCTGTTACCTGTAAACCAAAATGTATTTTACCTGTTTCTTTCCTTGCTATGAAGGTATGAGGCTGTCAGAGTTTGCAAACACCCTCCAGGCCTTATGAGAAAGAGGGCAGTGAGCAGGAGGGGCTGGATGTCAAGATGTAACAGGATTTTTTGTGTGATTCTTACAATCTCCTTGCTTTTCTTCATGATTATTCAGTAGGAAGTTGGTTCAAATCTATGGTGTTCTGCTCTCCCAAGGCATTGCATGAGATGTTTCTATTCCCCACGCTTCCCTTTTCCTGATTCTGTGCTTACTGGAAACAAGTGAGATTTCTCTACCTTGAGTGAGAGGCTTTCTGTGGCATAGCAGGAGATGGGACATTTTCTGTGTGAGCTCTGGAATGTTCTGGGGCTTTTTTAAGAGATGTTCCTTTGGATGTAGTGAGTTTGTGAGGAGATTTGCCTTGCTGGGAATAGGAAACTGTTGGTTACTTTGCAGTAACATCTTTAGTTTTCAAGGAAGATTTTTGTGTGATTCTTACAATCTCCTTGCTTTTCTTCATGATTATTCAGTAAGAGGTTGGTTTGAGTCTATGGTGTTCTGCTCTCCCAAGGTGTGGCATGAGATGCTTCTATTCCCCACACTTCCCTTTTCCTTTTTCTGTGCTTACTGGAAACAAATGAGATTTCTTCACCTTGAGTGAGAGGCTTTCTGTGGCAGGAGATGGGACATTTTCTCTGTGAGCTCTGGAATGTTCTGGGGCTTTTTTCAGGGAGGTTCCTTTGGGTGTAGTGAGTTTGTGAGGAGAGATTTGCCTTGCTGTGAAGGTGCTGGCATAGGAAACCTTTGGTTACTTTGCAGTAACATGTTTAGGTTTCAAGGAAGATTTTTGGTGTGATTCTTACAATCTCCTTGATTTTCTTCATGATTGTTCAGTAGGAAGTTGGTTCAAGTCTATGGTGTTCTGCTCTCCCAAGGCATTGCATGAGATGTTTCTATTCCCCACACTTTCCTTTTCCTGTTTCTGTGCTTACTGGAAACAAGTGAGATTTCTCTACCTTGAGTGAGAGGCTTTCTGTGGCATAGCAGGAGATGGGACATTTTCTGTGTGAGCTCTGGAATGTTCTGGGGCTTTTTTCAGGGAGGTTCCTTTGGATGTAGTGAGTTTGTGAGGAGAGATTTGCCTTGCTGGGAATAGGAAACTGTTGGTTACTTTGCAGTAACATCTTTAGTTTTTAAGGAAGATTTTGAGGAGTGACCATGGGTAGGGTGGATCTGAAGCTGAGGGGGAGAACAAGGACCCCTGGGGTGGGTTTGGTGGCCTCAGATACAGGCAGAGCAAAGGCAGAGGCTGGAGGTGACCCCTTGTGTAGGAAGGGTTGGCTGTTATTGTTATTGTGCTTTTTTGAGCTGTCCCTGAGCTATGGATGAGGTTCAGCACTAATGGTGCTGAAAGTCCTGGGTTTGTTTCACTGCAGTGTTCAGAGCTGTGGTGTGATTTGTTCACAGCTACAAACTTCTCAGTGTTTGAGATTTGCACACAGTGTGGGATTCTTCCTCCAGGAGGGTCTTGGGCAATGATTCACCAAAGTAGTTTTTTGCATGGCTCAGAGGTTTGGAGGTTGCTTGCTCTGTTTTTTGGGGGAGAAAACCTTGGAACAAATTTCCTCTCTCTGTTACCTGTCACTGAGGGAACTTTAGGGGTTCAACCAGTGAATCCCTGTAACAAAGATGGGGAAGTTTTGGCAAATGAGAAACTTGTGTTGCCTTCTTTTGTAGGCAGATTGGTAAGAAAATGGGAGTTGGTGGAGGTTTGAATCTTACACCATTAAAACTTACCCCATCAAAACAGTAGTTTTTAGAATTCAATCAATTTTTTAACCACAGAGTTTAAAACATTTAAATGAATCTGAATGTAGGTATAGCAGGTTTAATTGCTGAGGTTGCCAGCGAGTCCAGAGACATTTCTGATTTTGCAGCTGTAGAAATAATTGATGTATTTGATCAGACAGGCAGAGGTAAATGGTGATTAAACCACTGTTCTGCAGAAAAATGCCTATAATTCTGTATTCCATAACCTTCTTCAGAGTGCAAAAAGGAGGTCAGTGACTGTGGTGTGGTGGTACAGGGCAGTGTGCTGACAGTGGGACTAAATAGGGTTCCTTGCAGCCACCTCTGATCTGCAGTGATCCCAGGTGGCCTCTCCTGAAGCTTTGGTTCTGTGTTCTCTTGCAGGGCAGTGGTTGAGGCCGTGCACAGGCTGGATCTCATCCTTGGCAATAAGGCAGCTTACCAGGATGTGTTCAAGCCAGAGAACATCAGCTTGAGGAACAAGTAAGTTGGGCAGCATGTTTGTGTTTGTGTTTGGCTGGGGGAAATCCGTGTGAAGCAACACGTGGAGCTGTTGAATCTGCAGTTTTAATGTTTATTTGGTTTGTAGTGCACCTGTTGACCTGGGATCCTTCCAGGTTTTGCAAGCAGAGGCTGGGTTCCACACCTGTACTTGAGCAATGCAATCCATGGCTTTCCTGGATATCATTGATACAAATAAATTGTCTTTGTGTTGGCCAATTCTTTCCTTGTAATAAAAACTGTGGGGCAGAAGTTTCTTACACATGTGTAAAATCTTTTATCAGGGGTCAGGGTTGTTGAGCAAGGAAGATTATTCTTATTAATTTTTGAAGCTGTCATTACTGCACTTCAGGAAGTCACTGATGGCCAGCTGAGCCCAGAGGGCACTGCTTTAAGCATGTGGCTTTTCCTGGTGCTCTTGTGTGGGAGTGATCCAGGCAGATGGCAGAGCTCAGCCCTTGTAATGGATTTGGATTTTGCTCTCTGTGCTTCTGTAGTGGCAGCTGTGTTTGAGGCTGCAGGACCCACTGACAATGCTCTGCTCTCTGTCCAGGCTGAGGGAGCTGTGTGTGAAGCTGATGTTCCTGCATCCAGTGGATTATGGAAGAAAAGCAGAAGAACTGCTCTGGAGAAAGGTTTACTATGAAGTTATCCAGCTCATTAAAACAAATAAAAAGGCAGGTATCTATGGCTCTGGCATGAGAAGGTCTCTGTGCAGTGGGTGAGGCAAAGTTGAAAGCTTCATTTGCTTGGAGAAGCTGTGGTGTGAGCCCAGGGTGGGGAGCTGGGCGCTCTCACATTCCTGTGGGGCTGCCCTGTGCCTTTGTGTGGCACTGGGCACTTAAGCACTGATGTGCTGTTGAGAGACCTGATGTTGCAGAGGGCATTCCAACAGAATTTGCTTATTTTTTGTGCTCCCCTCTTCATCAGACAGATCTCTCCAGGTAGAGTGATTGTTTCAAGTGCTTTATCAGTGCTGATTGTTTTTACAAGAGTTGATCACTGGAAGATCCTCAGTGCTCTCCTGGCTTTCCAGGGGTCTGGGTGCATTTAAGGTGCTCCAACCAGATACTTTGATTTTATTGATTTATTTTTACAAGCATTTCTCCTTGATGTTAACCCTTAGTAAATACTACTAGGGGGAGCACTGTGGAGCAGGAGGAGGTACAGAGCTGTGCAAAACCAATGTTTTGCTTCACCCTCAGTGCAGCTGAGCCTGAACTGTGCCCAGGGCTGCATTAACATGTTCCTTTTCCCTCTCCCAGCACATCCACAGCCGCAGCACCCTGGAGTGTGCATACAGGACTCACCTGGTGGCTGGCATAGGATTCTACCAGCACCTCCTGCTCTACATCCAGTCCCACTACCAGCTGGAGCTGCAGTGCTGCATTGACTGGACACACGTGACAGACCCTCTCATAGGTTTGTGCTCAAGGTGTTTGGTTCAGAAATTCACCCCACAGGCGGCTTCCCCTTGCACTAGTCCATATTTGTTTCAGCATTCAAGGGAAATTTTCTCCCCCCTGATTAGCAAGGTCTCTGTTTAGAACAGACTGTCCTGCTTTCTTTTCCATGGCACTTTTTCTTGTAAATAGTACTAAATTAGGGAAGAAGGAAGGGTTTCTAATAGAAAGAAAACAGTGTGAGAAAATTCTTTATTGAAAGTGTCTGGTGATGGCAGATTTTTATGGAAAACTGAAGAGCATTGCTGGCTGTATAGAATGTTTTTAAAAGGTTGCTTAAAACAGACAAACAGGGGAATAGGTTCTTGAAATCAACAGATTTCTGTCAGTACATCCTATCCACTAGATGTAAGACTCTTCCTCCTTTTGGTGCCTCTTCTGTCTGTGCTCTCTTCACTGTGTGGTTTCTGAATCTTGGACTGAGAGCACAGGAAGGCCCCGTAGTTCATGTTAGCTGGCCTGTGTGACCTCTGCAGTTCATGTTAGCTGGCCTGTGTGACCTCTGCATGGCCTTGGCTGCAGGGAAATCTGAGGTGTTGTACCTGTTAGAGGAGGAAGAGTAAGAGTATTTACAGTTCTGAAACAGCTCAAGACTGCCTGTGCATTCACATCTTGGATTGTCTTGGGTTTGCCCAGGGTTGTACTCACTGGCCTCAGGGTGCATGGTTCTGTTGTGGGGGTGTCCAGGTGAGGAATGGAGCCTTGAATTTGTGAGTTGTATTAGCAAAGGTTTAACTGGTGTGCTTAAAGTTGGCAGGGCACAGGGCAGCAGCACCTGGCTAAGGGAAACTGGTGTGTCTTCAACAAAAGGAGGTTTAACTTGCTGGGATGCTACTCATAGTTCTGGGAAATGATGGTGTCACTATTGGCTTCAGAATGTTGGTTTAAAAGGCAGATGTTCTTGGCAGGTGTTGCTTTTCACAAGTGTATCTCAGTACTGCAGCATTAATAAATCCTCAATATGCACATTCCAGGTGGGTTTATACCCTGAGGGATGATTTGATTGCATAGGTGGGTTTATACCCTGAGGGATGATTTGTTTGCATAGGTGGGTTTATACCCTGAGGGGTGGTTGCATAGGTGGGTTTATACCCTGAGGGGTGGTTGCATATGAAAGGCTCCCCTTGTTCAGGTTTCTTGGTGTGTTTGGGCTCTTCATTTAAAAGGATGCTGCAGGTGAGCACATAACTGGAGAGTAGAGATGTAGCTTTTGCCTATCCAGAAAAGATGGATCTGAAAGGATCTCCTGTAAACCACAGATGGGGCAGGGCACAGCTTTATGGTTATATGAATGGGAGCAAGAGGATTCAGAGCAAAAAAAGGGAGGGTGAGTCCAATGGTGTATGTGGTCACAGATTGAAGGCTGTGTATTTGTACAGTATGGCTTGGATAACTCCTCTTGGTAAGTGGGAACAGCTCCTCAGTGGTCACTGCAGCCTCCAGATTCCATGTCCACCCTTTTAGCCTCATCAGGAGGGAAGCAGAGTGCAGACTGGATTGGTCTTCAGAATCTTCTTTGGGGTTCCTGCTTGAGGGAGGTGTCTGTTCCAGAAGGTGTGAGTGAGTCCTTGGCAGCAGCAGGCCTGAGCCAGCCTGGTGGCCCAGCAGCAGCAGCTGCTCTCTGGAGGGGAGGTGCAGGCACAGCAGCCTTTGCCTCCTGGTCTCTGGCTGAACTGTGGCCTGCCTGTTCCCTTCCCAGGAGCTGAGTCACTTACCCAACTGAGTTTGATAAGTTCAGTTAGTTCAGATCAGCTGGCTGCAGCCTTCCTCTGTTGCTCTTGACACTTTCCACTGCTTGAATTGCTCTTTTTTATAAGTTTAGTATAGAATAGACAAGGTTATTTCAGTGGGAAGGGACCTGTGATTGTCCAGTCCAACTGCCTGAGCAGCTCAGGGCTGACCAGGAGTTAAAACATGTTGTCAAGGACATTGTCCAAATGCCTCTTAAACACTGATAGGTCTGGGGCATTGACCAGCTCTCTAGAAAACCCATTCCAGGGTGTGACCATCTTCTACTAAGGAGAGGCTTCCTCATGTCCAATCAAAACCTCTTTTGATGCATCTTTGAACCATTTCCATGTGTCCTACCACTGGATGCCAAGAAGAGGAGACTGGCACCTTCTCCTCCTCAGGAAGCTGCAGAGAGCAGTGGTATCCCCAGCCTGCTCTTCTCCAACTTGGACAAGCCTGAAGTCTGTGGCCTCTCTTCCCAGGCTGTGCCTTCAGTGCTGTCACCAGCTCAGTTGCCTCCTGAACCCACTGCAAACAGGCATTTCTCCCTAACTGACTCTGGCTACAGCACAGATTTCTGTCCTAGTTTTCCCTTGTTTAATTTCTTCCCTTTTTGGCTGATCAGTACTAAATCTACATCTTGGTCCTGAGACAATGAGTTTGTTTCCATCTGCATTGTTGGAGAGAGTCTGTCCCTGTTGTGTGTTGTTGCCCAGTGCTCAGAGTTTGTTCTGCCTTCCAGGGGTGTGTTCCTGCTCCCATGAAGGCCTCATTAGCCATGCTAATGAGATCAGCTGTATTAGTTGTGTTAACATGATCACACAATCCTATAGGCAGGAATTGGCTTTTTTCCTGTCATGTGAGGGCAGATGGAGCCAGGTCTCTGTGGCAGACCTTATGGACATGGTGACACTCATTTATTTATGTCAGTGACTCCCATCATAAGGGAATCCAGGGGGGAGTGGATGAACAGCAGAGTCTGGAAGTATTTTCCTGCATTTTTTTCCCCCACATTTTGGCAAGAGTGACCCAGTGCTGCCCTACAAGCTGGCAGTGAGGTCTGACCATGGGGGATTTGCTTTGGGTGCCTTGGGCAGAGGCGTGGGCAGCTCTGGTGTTTCCCAGCAGCCTCCTGCCAGTGCTCTGAGTGGTTCTGTGTTTGCTTGTAGGCTGCAAGAAACCTGTGTCTGCATCAGAGAAGGAGATGGAGTGGGCACAGATGGCCTGTCACCGGTGTCTGGTCTATCTGGGAGATCTAGGTAAGGACAGATTGCCTCTCAGGGCAGCCTGTACATGGCAAAAAGGTGCTGCCTGTACCCACGTGTGAGGCTGTGCTGTTGGGCACCAGCCAAGGTTACTTGCAGATTCTGTTTCCCTCTGACACCTTTGTCACAGACTGGGATAAGCTGAAATCCTCATGGTTGAACTGCTCTTTTTTATAAGTTGCAAGATGATATAACTTTTTTAAACTGCTGCAAGTTGCAGGAGCTCTGTGTTTGGTCAGGTAGATGAGGAATTTGCTGCTGCTGAGCAGCTGTAGCCATGGCTGTGAGAGTGGAAGCCTTTGCAGTATGAGGGATCAAAAAGAGTTCAGTTCAGACTGCTTAATTGTGACTTACAAAGCCACTTCCATCAGCACTAGTGGCACTGGAAATCAGATTTAGGCAATATTGTGCATCAGTCCAGAGTTGTGCCTCTGCAAAGCCCCAGTGTCATTGTGCTTGGCTGTGGGACCTCCTTTTTATAGCAGCATGACTGTCCCACAGTCACGACCTCCTGAAGTGTGTGGTAAGTGTGTCAGCTTCTTGCTGGTGAACATGTGGGAGTAAAGGCAGGAGAAAGCAGCTGTGTGGAGAGCAGCTCTTGGAAGAGTGGTGCAGGTACCTGTGTCTGACACTGCAGCCTCCAAGCTGCTGAAAGCTGTTTGGCATTAGTGTTGCATGTGAATCAGCCTAAGAATGGCATTGCAAATAAATGTCTTGAGGGGGTAGTAGGAATGACTTACCTGAGTGGTGGGAGAGAAATGAGCTCACCTTTTCATAGTGCTGTCATCTAAAGTTTCCAAAATGCCTACATTTGTCAAAAAAAAAAAAAAAAAGGGAAAAAAATAAATGAATCAAGTTCAGTCTAGCCACAGTCAGGTATTTTATGAAGTCAGCTGACTTGATTTCACACCCTGCTGTTCTAGAATACAGTCTGAGGTACAGGAAAATGTACACAACTCTGAGTTACTTCAAGGATAGGTGACTCAGCACTTAACACATGGAGCAGGAGAAGATTTTCCTTTTGCTCATGTGATGCTGCAAGTGTTGCAGGCTCTGCCCTTGGCTGGAAAGGGCAGGAGTTGTGGTGTGTGGTGTGAGCAGGTGGAAGAAAAATGTTTCAGACCAGCCTGGCAAACCCTGTGTGTTGCAGTGTTTGCCAGGAGCAGTTCTTTGGTGGATTTGTTGGCTTGGCCAGTATTTCAGGTTTTGTGGTATTGCTGATGGGGCAGCTGTGCTGGGTTTGTGATGCAGTGTGTGTGGTTTCCTTGCAGCTCGCTATCAGAATGAGCTGGCAGGTGTGGACACGGAGCTGCTGGCTGAGCGATTTTACTATCAAGCCCTTTCTGTTGCACCACAAGTTGGTGAGTGACTTCCCATGAGTTTATAGTTGTTAAAATCATGTTGCTGCAACGTAAGAACAATATAGTGCTACTGGTATAGTACAATATAGTGATATAAACTGGTTAGGTTTATATCCTGCAGCTGAGAGAGGACTGCTTTTATCCTCTGGTTAAAGTTGCTTCCTTCAATAACTTCTTTTGCTGGGCTTTTAGATTTTTTAATTGGATTTTCTCTGTCTCTGCTGGGAGGTTTTCAGGTGATTTTTTTTTTACTGGCAAGCCAAACAGAGGAGTTAAAGTCACTGCTTTTTGCCAGTTACCTCATTGTACTCATCTGAAAAGCTCAGACTTCCCTGACTGTGGTGATGCTGCACCTCTGGGCTAAGCACAGATCCAGCTCCCCATTGCCAGGAGCAGAGCATTATCAGTCACCTTCCCCTTTTACCCATGAAAAAAAAAATCTCATGTGCTGCTTCCTCCTTCAGAAGTGCCTCCTTCTGGGAACACATCAGTGCTGGAGAAGAGGCTGTGTCATACCTAAAGTGTGTGATTCCAGCCAAATGTCCTCTGCATGCTGTCTATGCAGAGTTCTCACTGAACTGTTTGAAAGGCTGTTCCCAAATAAAAGTGGCAGAAGTTTCTGCACCACAGGAGCTGCAATAGAGCTCTCAGATGCTGATAAGATGATGTTTCTGTCAGGGAATATGGAGTCAAGGCCACATCACTCTTAAAACAAAGGAGGAGGTGTGGTTTGCTCTTCTGTCTTACATAGATAACTGGCACAAGGTGGGTAGGATCTAAAAGCTCTGTAAAATGGAAAACAGACCCTGCATGGTTGAAGGATTGAGTAGTCCAGACTTTTGTACTACAGCTTTACTACTCTTTGTGTCTCCTGGCTTCCCTCCTATGTGGAAATGTAGTGAAAGGGAAAGGATCTATTTTCTAGCCAGGGCCATTGGAGAATTCCAAGTAAATTCCATTGCCCCTCTCCTTCCTGACAGGAATGCCCTTCAACCAGCTGGGGACACTGGCAGGGAGCAAGTACTACAATGTGGAAGCAACCTACTGCTACCTACGCTGGTGAGTTCCTGCAGATCTGTGTGTCCTGAGCAGGGAAGCCATGCCCTGCTGCTGTGGGGCCATTTCCCCTTCTTACTTGGAGCTTGGCACTGGTTTTGGCAAATGAATTTTAGGGGAGGGGAAAGAGATGAGTTTGGTTTGTCCTTGAGTGGGACTAATGAGAGTGAGCCTTGGTCAAACCAAACCAAACCAAACCAAACCAAACCAAACCAAACCAAACCAAACCAAACCAAACCACTGTGCTGGTTACTAATCACCTGTGCAGGGCTGCACCTGGAGGGCTTTCTCCAGGCTGGGAGTGGGTTGGAGGTGCTGAGGGAGGCACCCTATGGTATGAGCAGGGTAGAATTCCTGGCTTGAAGGCACTGATTGGAGAATATGTGTAAGCAGGGCAGGTGGAGGCTGTGAGGCAGCTCAAGTGCAGTTTGCAGCCATTGGAGGGAATTTAGGTGCCCAGCATGTCCAGAAAGCAGCACTGGCTGCCTGTGCTCATCCCTCAATGCCTGAATAACTTGCTAGTGAGTTAAAGCCCTAAAGTGTGAGCAGCCTTGTGGAGAGATAACTTTGGCTGTGTCCTGTTTTGGTGCTTTAGCATCCAGTCTGAAGTGTCCTTTGAGGGTGCCTATGGGAACCTGAAGCGGCTCTATGACAAAGCAGCCAAGATGTACCATCAGCTGAAGAAATGTGAGACCAGGAAGTTGTCTCCAAGCAAGAAAAGGTAAGAAGGGAAGGAAAAGGAGAGGTGCACGCTGAGAGTAATGTCTTTGTGGGAAGTGGAGCTGGTAGATGGGCCATTTCAGCACGGTGATTGTTCCCAAATTTTGAAAGCCCCACTCTAGATCCCAATCTTGCTGTCTTGAGTCATAGTTTCAGGAGCAAAGCTAAATGCTGGCCAGGTGTAGAGTTTGCATTTAGGGATTTTTCTCACTCTTCCCTGGAGTTGGGGACTGTTCATGAGGGTTGGGGCATAGTGGTGAAAGTTGGCAGTGTATAAACTGTCTTCTTTCTCTCCAATTTCATCAGAATGGACTTTTCAGTTGATTTACCTGTTAACAGAGCTCTGTCAGCCCAGCCCTATCTGTGATAGGGCACCTGATTTACAGTGTTTTCTCCTCCATCTTTTTAGAGGAAAAGACATTAAGAGGTTGCTGGTGAGCTTCATGTACCTGCAGAGTCTTTTGCAGCCAAAGAGCAGGTAAGGTTATGGTAAATTGTGTCTTCTATTGACAACTGACAGGAGCAGGCACTCAGAATTGGAAGGGATGGTTTCCTGTAGGATAACAGTGCCTGTGCTGAGGCTTTCTGCCAAAAAGCCTGAGATTTTGCCCTGTCCATACATGGAGCATGAAGACTGTGTTTCCAGGGGAGGCTGAAATACCAAAGGGTTAAATCCTTGGTGACTTGTCTAAATCTAAATCAAGCCAGCCTGAGTGCATGCTGAGCTCCTGGGCCTTGCAGCTGTCTCTGTGCTGTGCTTTGGTGTTTGCTTACCCCCTGCACTCAGCAGATGCTTTTTTCTGGCAAGCCCTGTGTTCAGGCTGATGGGACAGCAGAGAGTTGCTGTCCACACTTGTGTGAGGCTGTTCACTGCACTTGGAAGTCTGTAACCAAACACCTTGTTCAAAGAAACACCAAAACCTGGTTGTGTTGGAATAAATGGGAAGCTTTGTATAGCTGTGTGATTTTGGGCGTTTTGATTTTTTTATTGGATTTTCTCTGTCTCTGCTGGGAGGTTTTCAGGTGATTTTAAATAAACCTCTTGAAACAGAAGAGGTGTTTTAAAGGGCTTAAATACAAGCTGTAGTTAAATTCATTGTTGAATGGTTTAGATTGAAGGGGACTTTTTGGGGCTCTGGTACTTCCCCAAAGTAGTGTTCACTGTGAAAGTAGATGCAGATGTGAAGTTGATGAGCTTGCTCAGAGTTTCATCACACTGAGTTTTGATTGAATCCAAGGACAAAAATCCCACACCTTTCTGGTCCCCTTCCCAGTGTTTGACCACCTTTAGCATAGAATTTTTTTCTCCTTGCATCTGATCTCATTTTTCTTTTCTGTAGTGTACCCATAATTTCTCTTCTTTTTGCTGTGCACCACTAAGGAGAGCCTTATTCCATCCTCTGTAATCACCTGTGTGGCATCTGAAAACAGAAGACAACCCCTCCATGCCTTCTGTCTTTCAGGCTGAACAAACTCAATTCTCTTTGCCTCTTCTCTTACATCATGTTCTCTCTTCCTCTGCTGGACTAAATCCAGTTTGTCAGTGTGTTTTTGTTTGGTGTTTTTATTTGTCCTGTGGACCCAAAGACTGGATACAGTGCTCCAGAGGCCACCTTGTGAGTGCTGGATGGAGAGGAGAACACATCCTCAACCTGCTGGCTCTGCCCTTGTTCATGCAGCCCAGTGTGGGATTGGCTTTCCAATACTGCCTTACACTGAGGTGGAACTACAAGAGTCCTCTAATATCCACTCAACATGTATTTAGAACATAAGAAATTTGGGAATTACTTTAATTTCCCAAGCACACTTTCCCCTGAAAAGGCTTTGCTGGAAATTTCACAAGCCACGTCTGTTTTGTAACTGGGAGGCTCCCACAGCCCATTGGATTGATCTCATGGATGCTTCCTTTGAAGGACTGAATAGCTCTGGAGGATTTTGGAATATTCTGGGCTGCAGGAGAGATATGAGAGGAGGAAAAACTGAGTCCTGTGTGTG
Organism: Zonotrichia leucophrys gambelii; assembly: GCF_028769735.1. NCBI lineage: Eukaryota > Metazoa > Chordata > Aves > Passeriformes > Passerellidae > Zonotrichia > Zonotrichia leucophrys. The sequence goes on along the minus strand of NC_088194.1, from coordinate 1,443,059 downwards.
CAGCAGTGTGATACTTTTCACTGAGCAGTTCACCTAGCACTTTTGCTCCCTTTAACATTTAAGTGCTTTGTGTATCTTAATGGCCACTGCTGAGCTCCCAGGGGAAAATTAATCTGGTTTTTGGTGACCCTCTCTAGGTATTGTTTGTCTTTAGTTAAGCAGCTTTAAAGAGGAAAACATAATCTGATTAATGTCACTTACTTCCCTGGTGCTTCATCCTGCCTAGTGCTGAAGGACAGCCTAACTGCCAGTTTTGGTTCAGTTTCTGGGCAGACATGCCAGGAGCAGTCTTATTTATTTTTCACTCTTTTTAAGCTCTTTGGATTCTGAGCTGACATCTCTCTGCCAGTCTGTGCTGGAGGATTTCAACCTGTGCTTGTTCTACCTGCCCTCTCCTCCTAACCTGAGCTCAACTAGTGAAGATGAAGAAGAGTATGAGAGTGGCTACTCCTTCCTTCCTGACCTCCTGATCTTTCGCATGGTCATCATCTGCCTTATGAGCGTTCACAGCCTCAAGAGGGCAGGTGAGCAGTGCTTTGTTTGGGAATTTCCTGGTGAGCATCCAGCAGCACAGCCTGGGGATGCTGTCTGAGCTGGTGTAGTGCTCACCTCCTCCATCCCACTGTGCTGTGTGCTTGCAGGTTCCAAGCAGTACAGTGCAGCCATTGCCTTCACGCTGGCTCTCTTCTCTCACCTGATCAATCACGTCAATATTCGCCTCCAGGCTGAGCTAGAGGAAGGGGAAAATCCTGTCCCAGCCTTTCAGAGTGATGGCACAGGTAAGAGAACAGAGATGGCAGCACCTGGGTCTCCCAGGCTGCCTGCCTACAGGGCTGTCTTTCCCCTTTCTCCCATGGGCATGGGTTTTGTAGTGTGTACTGAGGTGTATTGATTTTTAATTTCTGGTCTGGAATCCCCAAAGGTGGTTGATGTGCTGAGTTGTCTCCAGTTGGATGCTCTTTCTGAGTATCTGAATCACTGCAGGATGGACATGTTACTTTCTTTACAAGGAGATTACTTTCTGTGTCTCTTGGCAGCTCGTTCATCATCGTTTATCCCAATCTGAGATTTTATTCTCTGTCTGTGCTGTTGTTTACTGGCTGTTTACTGAGGAGATGATCTTGGGTAAAACACCCAGGCTGAGGGAGGCAGAAGGGGCAGAGTGGGGCTGAAGGAGACAGGCCCTCTCAGCATACCTCAGTTCTGCTCAGGCAAGGGGGTTTTATTGAGCAGTGACTGAAACTGCTAAACCTTTCCCCTGCCAACAGTCCATTGGCAATACCTCACTGAATGCAGGGTGAGGGAGTTTCTGGTAAAAGCAGCAAGGAATGACCCCTCCTCTGCAGGTTTGGAAGCTGTCACAGTGATTCAGGGCTGCTAGAAAAGCTCCATGCATGTTGGTCAGGAAAGGGATTGGTCAGGTCAGTGTAGTTACAGAGCACATGTCCCTGCCCTGCTCTGTGGGTCACTCAGCTCTTTGACAGTAGAAAGTTGGGGAGGAGAGTTAGAATTCAGCTGTGTTCTATTCTGGTTTAGCAGCCTTGAGCACTGAGGCTGCCTGCTAGCAGAATATTATATATATTATATATAGTACTATATATATAGAGTATTATATATATTATATATAGTACTATATATAGAGTGTTATATATATAATATATAGTACTATATAGAGAGTATTATATATATTACATATAGTACTATATATAGAGAGAGTATTATATATATTCTATATAGTACTGCCAGCTTGGGCAGTAGGAATTCTGACTTCCCAGGTGCTTTTAGAAAGTGAATCTTTCTTCTGGGGTTGCCTATTCTGCAGTGGAAGACACTGATGGAGGTGATGGCTGATGTTTGCAGCCCTGGACCCAGGGCTGGCCAGCAGCAGCCTGTGGGACACACTGTGACTGTACCTTTTATTCTCCCTGTAAATGCAGATGAGCAGGAGCCACGGGAGCCTGTGAACTCAATTGAGAAGGAAGCTGAAGCTGAGCTGGCCAATCATCAGCCCAGTGAGGAGCAGAGGAAAAATGATTGCAAGAAAAGCAAGAAATATTCTCGTCTGTCCTGCCTGCGCCGCCGCCGGCACGCCCAGAAGGTGGATGAGAGCGACCTGAGTGAGGGCTTTGACTCTGACTCCAGCCAGAGCTCCATCAAGGGCAGTGATGGCTCAGAGAGTGGCTCAGAGAAGAGTGATGAGGAAGCAGAAGCTGCTTTTGATGTGGAGACAGACTCCGACATGAACAGCCAAGAGTCTCGGTCTGACTTGGAGGACATGGAGGATGAACCGGGTGAGGAAGGAAGCAGCCAAGGCAAAAGTGGGCCCAAAGAGGCCTTAAAAAACTGTGTGGATAGCAGTGGCCTGGGGGACTCCAAGAGCCCAAGCATCTCTAAAAGTGAAGCTGTGGATCCAGCAGTCAATGGGCCAGCTTCCCTGAGCACTAATGATGCAAGCATAGCCAGTAATCTGCAGGCCATGTCCACCCAGCTGTTCCAGACCAAACGCTGCTTTCGCTTGGCTCCCACCTTCAGCAACATCCTCCTGAAACCCAGCAGTGAAGCACCTGCCTTGAAGGATGGCATGGAGAGCAAGCCATGTGTCAATGGAGATCTGGAGAAGCCCAGCTTGGCAGAGCAAGGTGAGGGCCTTGTTATTGCAATTACGTGTAGAAAGCTGCAAAATATAGCAGTCTGTTTGCTAAATTTACCATTTCTCATGGTGCAAGCTCTCTCCTTTGGATAGGTCTGGAGGAGCAGGTTGGCCAGGTAGTGGGCAGGCCTTGGGTTGGACTTTTCCTGACACAGAAGCTTTACTTTTACTGCCCAGCATGCAGGAATATGTGCACTGAGCAAAGGAATCACCTGTGGCCAGACAGGATTACCAGAACTACCATTGTTCTGCACACTAAATGCTGAGCAGCTGTGATAATCACAGGCCCACAGGCTAGTTTGTTTGGAAGGGACTTGAAATTTGAAAGCCCATGTCATTTCATCTCTCTTTCACTAGGCTCCTCCAGACTGCATCCAACCTGGCCTTAAACACTTCAGGAATGGGGCAGCCACAGCTTCTCTTGGCAACCTGTGTCAGAGCTTCACCACCCTCACAGGGAGCAATTTCTTCCTAATACCACATCTAAATTTGCCTTTCTTCAGTTTAAAGCCATTCCCCCTTGTCCTACACAGGACCTTGTCAAAGTCCCTCCCCAGCTCTCTTGGAGTCTCTTTAGGCCCTGGAAGGGGCTCTGAGGTCTCCCTGGAGCCTTCTCTAAGCTGAGCACCCCCAGCTCTCCCAGCCTGTTCCAGAGCAGAGGAGCTGCAGAGCCCTCAGATCATCTCTGTGGCCTCCCTGGGCTCACTGCAGCAGCTCCTTGTCCTCCCTGTGCTGGAGGCAGCTCTGCAGGGCAGGGTCTCAGCAGAGCAGAGGGGCAGAATCCCCCCTCACACGCTGCCCACGCTGCTGGGGATGAGCCCAGGGCAGTGTTGGCTTTCTGGGCTCCCAATGTGCTGAGCTTCTTGTCAGCCCATCCCCCCAAATCCTTCCCAGGGCTGCTCTCCATCTGTTCTCCCCCAGCCTGTTTGTGTTTTGGGGTGCCCCAATGCAGGTACAACATTTCTCCTTGCCCTTGCTGTTCCCTCTGGGCTTGGCACAGACCCAGCTCTCCAGCCTGTCCAGGTTCCTCTGGTGCCATCCCTTCCCTCCAACGTGTGACCCCACCACACACCTCTGTTGTCAGCAAGCTGGCTGAGGGTGCACTTGATCTCAATTTGTGACACCAGCAGAGATGTTAAAACATGTTGGTCCCAAGCCCTGAGGATGCTCCTTGTCACTGCTCTCCACTTGGACATGGAGCTGTTGGCTGCAGCTCTTTACCCATGACTATCCTGCCAAGTCTTTGCTCACTAAGTGATTTATCCATCAAATCCATGTCTGTCCAGTTAAGAGACAAAGATCTTGTACAGGACAGTGGCAAATGCTCTGCACAAACCCAGGTGGGTGAGGTGAGTTGCTCTTCCCTCATCCTCCACTGCTGTAACCCCATTGTAGAAAGCCAATGAATTTTTCAGGTATGATTTGCTATAGTGAAGCCATTTTGGTTCCAGAGGATGATTCCAGCAGGTATTAAAAATTGCCTCTTCCATTTTCCCTTTGTGAAATATCTAATCACACACTTAGTGTTGCTTCTGGTGACAGGGCAGATGGGGGACAGGAGGTTGTCCATGAGATGACAGATGATCAGCCCAATGCTCATGTAGAAGTTAGTGTGGAAGATGTGACCCAGGTGCATGTGAGAGGAGCTGAGGGTGTCTCTGTCACCCCCCAGATGTGCCTCACTGACTGTGCATGCTGAACCCCTGGGAGATGTGCAGCAGGTGGAGCTGCCATGTCTCCATTTCCACTCAACTTACACAACTCAGTGATGTTCTGGGCAAAAACAGCTGGAAAGGGAGATCTGATAAACTACAGGGAATTGTTTGTGTTTCACATAGAACTACATGGGCCTGTTCAGTCTTGTTTTCCATTCCTCCCAGCTTCCCTGGAGCAAGGAAACATTCTGCTGCCAAATCCAGCTGGCCTACAGCACTGGCAACATCCAGGCTTTGCCTGGGCCAGCATTTGAAGGCACAGTATTAGATCATGTTAGTGTTGACTGGCTCCTGGCACTGCTCCATGGCCACATGAAAGAGATGGGGGAAGAAACAAATGGGCTTTGGTCTGTTTAACCCTTTTCCTCAGTGGTTTTCGTGCTGTTGTGTGGCCACAATGCCTTTACAGGTGTAGAAAATGAGAGATGGAATGAGTTCAGTGTGAACTTTTTAGCTTTGAGCTCTCCTCATGTGTGCTGTGTCCAAACTGCTTTTTTAGGGTGTAACACTGTCAGTGGTGGGTTCTGAATAAATAATTTCCTTTCTTGTGACTCTGAGGGTTTATGGGATGCCCACAGCTGTGCTGATGGGAAGCAATGGTAGACTGGAAATGAGGATCTGTAGCAAAATGTGGATGATTCCCACCTTGATCTCAGCTCATTTGTGTCACTTGTGATTCCACTGGCAATGGCTTTGAGATCCTCACCTCTGGAGAGTTAGAAGAGTGAAGAATATGTTCAATATTTAAAATTCTCTGACTCACAGGACAGCCCTGCCATTTCCTGCTCTTGCCTGGCTCCAGGCTGGGAGCATGTTGGCCTCAGGGCTCTGCTCCCTGCAGGAACTGCTCTGGGCCCTGGCACTGCCCCACTCTGTCAGCCTGGAGGCTGCTGCAGAGCTTAGGCATTGGTCAGACCCTCACAGGGAGATTTTAACCCCCTTATCCCAAGGAGAAGGAAATGCAGGGGTGATGCACTCCAGTAACAGCACAAGGGCCAGGGACTGGTTTTGTGAGGATGTGTGGAGGCATCTGCTATTTCAACTCAATTATTACCAGCCCAGTGCTGTTCTGACTTGACATCCAGGGGATTTAACAGCTGCCATCTTGTGCTTGCCTTTGTTTTCCAGATGATGTGTCTGACTCTGAAGAAAGCATTTCAAGTAACAAATCCTGCAGAAATGAGCGATCCCTTCAGGAGAAGTTGGAGATTGTGACCAATGAAGGGCTGCTGCTTACTGTCAAGGTGTTCCTGGACTGGCTGAGGACAAACACAGACCTCATCATTATGTGTGCTCAGGTGGGGATGGTGTCAGGGCTCTCTACAAGGTTGTGGCAGCTTCCCTGGGCTGGTTGCAGTCCTGGGCAGAGGGTGATGTTATGTCCCCCACAGCTGAATTAAGCTAATCTGGGCCTAAGGAGGATGGTGAATTTTACTCTTCATAAAGTATTCCGGGGGTTGTGAGGTGCTGGAAGGCCCAAGCTGCCTAGTTGTTGTATACATCATGATATTTTCTATGGCCTTTTGTGTTCTGTTCCTGCAGAGCTCTCAGAGCCTGTGGAACAGGCTGTCTGTGCTCCTGAACCTTCTGCCTTCTGCTGCAGACCTGCAGGAATCAGGTACTGGAGAAGGAAGTGGCAATGTCATGTTTCACCAAGCCTAGTCATCAGTGATTCCCAGGGTGTGTGAGAGCCCAGGGAGGGAGATTTCCTAGTAGCAGCTTTTATAAGCACAATAGGAAATAAAGCATGCATGTGTTGTTTTTATTTGTTTAACCACCATTCCAGTTAAATACTGTCCCATGGTCTTCAGAATCATATAATCATAGAACATCCTGAGTTGGAAGAGACCCCTCACCTCACTCCAGGATTGAGTTCAACTCCTGGCCCTGACGGGACAACCCCAAAAATCACACACAAAAATGCTGTATTAATGCAAGAATGTGGCTGGCAGCATACTGAAACACTGGCACCAGCATGTGAGAATCCATGTGTGGCCAGCAGGAGTGAAATTCACTGCCAGTAGCAGGAGTAAGGCTGTGATTTTACCGTGGTAATCCTGGAAAATAGTTCCAGAGCTCCAGCTGCTCATGATGTGCTCAGTGCCTCTTCAGGGCTGAGCCTGAAGTTCCCAATGGTTCATGAGCAGCCGAGTTTAAACAGGGCTGCTCATCAATAGGTGGGAAAGCTGTCCCTCCAAACAGGAGATTTCCCAGAGTCCCCTGGCAGATTGTTTGGGAGATTTAACTCTTTATATTGTGGGTGGGCTGGTGGTTCCTCCTTAAGCAGATGCTCACAGATCGTGTTTCATTAACACCTCTGCCCCAACCATTACAGATCATGTGCCTTAAAGCAGTTCCCCTCTTAGCCCCCTCACCAGTTCTGCTCTCCTTCTGTCCTTCCTGTCCAGGGCTGGCCCTGTGTGATGAAGTCAAGGACATGCTGAGTGATGCTGAGCTGCCAGACCTGAAGGCCAACCTGCTGCTCCCTGAGGACGTGGCCCTGCGCAATCTCCCCCCTCTGAAAAATGCACACAAGAGGTTCAACTTCGAGCAGGACCGGCCCATCTTCTCTGCACTCGAGGAGGTCAGTTGGGCTAAATCCTGGAAAAAACCAGATACAGCCTGGATTGTTGTGTTATGTGGTTCCTTTTCCTGGCACTGAAGGCTTGAGCAGAGGTTTATAGAGCAGGTGTGGCAGGGTGCTGCTGATGTTTCCTGAGATTTTCTTGGGTTGAGGAAGCCCCAGACTCGCTGGCACTGTGACCGTGTTCACAGGGGTCTGAGGATGAGGGAAGAGATGAGGATCTGACTCCATGTTTCAGAAGGCTGATTTATTATTTTATTATATATATATTATATTAAAACTATACTAAAAGAATAGAAGAAAGGATTTCATCAGAAAGCTGGCTAAGAATAGAAAAAGAAGGAATCAATAACAAAGGTTTGTGTCTCAGACAGAGTTTGAGCCAGCTGACTGTGATTGGCCATTAATTAGAAGCAACCTCATGAGACCAATCACAGATGCCCCTGTTGCATTCCACAGCAGCAGATAACCATTGTTTCCATTTTGTTCCTGAGGCCTCTCAGCTGAAAAAATCCTAAGGAAAGGATTTTTCAGAAAATATCACAGCTACAATTCACCTTGCAGCAGTTTTGGAAGGGCTGTGTGTCCATGGGGGAATTCACTGTTACGGTGTTCCCAGGGGTCTGAGAATGAGGGAAGAGATGAGGATCTGACTCCATGTTTCAGAAGGCTTGATTTATTATGATATATATTACATTAAAACTATACTAAAAGAATAGAAGAAAAGGTCTCATCAGAAGGCTGGCTAAGAATAGAATGGAGTCATAACAAAGGTTTGTGGCTCAGGCCCTGTGTCCAAGCCAGCTGACTGTGATTGGCCATTAATTAGAAACAACCACATGAGACCAATCCCAGATGCACCTGTTGCATTCCACAGCAGCAGATAACCATTGTTTACATTTTGTTCCTGAGGCCTCTCAGCTTCTCAGGAGGAAAAATCCCAAGGAAAGGATTTTCCATAAAGGATGTCTGCGACACTGGCACCCCTGAACCTTCTGGCCAGCTGCAGCCTTTCCTGCAGTCTCAGAGATCACAGACATCTATCAGAACTGGGAATTTAATATCAGTTCCTGCCTTTTTCATAAGTGTGAGCTGCAGGTGGGCACTGCCTCAGGCTCACCCTGCCTGTGGTGGCTGCTCACTGCTGTTCTTCCTTGCAGTCTGTCGTGCGCATCTGCTGCATCCGGAGCTTCGGCCACTTCATCACCCACCTGCAAGGCAGCATCCTGCAGTTCAACTCAGAGCTTGGCATCTTCATCAGCATAGCACAGTCTGAGCAAGACAACTTGTTGCACCAGGCCCAGGCTCAGTTTCACATGGTGAGTTGGTAGAGGTGAATGAATCCTCTGTATTCTCTGTTTCCTGTAGGTTACTGTTAGGTTGTAACTATAATCACAGATCTTTGGGGGGAGATGAAAGTTCTGTTCCTTAAAGCAGTTCCACTTTTCACTCTGGAAGTGTATATTAGTGTCAGCTGTGTGTTTCCTGCTAACTGATATGGAAGTTTGGTTTTGTAACTAGGCTGCAGAGGAAGCTCGACGGAACAGGCTCATGAGAGACATGGCTCAGCTTCGGCTGCAGGTAGGAGACTCCAGTTCCAGCCTGAAAACCAGCAGGGTAGTGGCTGGAATGTCACAACCAGGGAAGGGAAGGGGGAACTCTGCTCCTGTCCCACACAGAGGCAGTAACTCCATTCTGCATAGATTGAACTGTAGAGTATCTCAGGTTGGAAGGGATCCCATAAGGATCAGGAGTCCCAATTCCCTGCTCCTCACATGAGACTTTAAACTGAATGCCCACGAGTGTAGTTCAGGCACTCCTTGAGTTCTGGCAGGCTTGGTGTGACAGCCACTTTCCTGAGGAGCTTGTTCCTAAATGTTCAGCCTGAACTTGCCCTGATGCAGCAATGAAGCTGGAAATGAAATGTACCATTTCCTCCATCCCATTGCTACTCACTGGAGAGAGGAAGGCAGCACCTCCTGCTTGCTGACCCCTTGAGGAAGGTGTAGGCTGTGATGGAGTGGTCACCCTCAGCCTTCTCTGCCCCAAGCTGAGCAAACTGAGTGACCTCAGCCACCTGAGGCCTTTCACCATCCTGGTTGTCCCACTCTGGACACTCTCTAATATTTCAGTGCCCCTCTTACATCAAGGTGCCCCAAACTGTTCCCAGTACTCAAGGTGGGGCTGCACTGGGCAGTGCAGAGTGAGATCCTCTTCTCTTGCTGACCCTGTGTTGCATCCAGCCCTCTGTTCTGTATGCTTGGAGTTTGGAAGGGCCTGGTGGGGCTTTGCAGGGCAAGTCTTGTCCTGTTTGGTGATTTGTTTCAGCATCAATGTGATGCGAGTGTCTTTGCATGTGTGTTTTCAGCTGGAGGTGTCTCAGCTGGAGGGCAGTCTCCAGCAGCCCAAGGCACAGTCAGCCATGTCTCCTTACCTGGTTCCTGACACCCAGGCCCTCTGCCAGCACCTGGCTCTTGTCAAGCAGCTGGCCACAAGTGGGAGGTTCATCATCATCATCCCTCGAACAGGTATGGGGACTCCACAGCAGGAGACTGCAGGTGGCTGCCCCCTGACCCTTCTGTGCTGGGAGCAGGCCCCAGGGGCCTGGGTGGTGGCTTTCTCTCCTCCTTCACTTCATTTGGAACAGTTGCAGCACCCTTTTGATGTGTTGCTTTTGGGGCCTGTTCTGTGTGTGGCCCATGCTTGGGATTTTGACAGAGTGTGTCAGAAGAGCTGAGAGAGCTCCTGTTCCCTCTATGCCTCTCCTGTGGGAGCTGTGCATTGGGCAGTGTTCTGTGGAATGGGCAGTACTTTACACCTCTGGATTAGTTTGCAGAAGTGGAACTGTAACCAAGATGGTTTTGGGTTTTTGGTGTTTGTTCCTGTTAGTTATCGATGGCCTGGACTTCCTGAAAAAGGAGAACGCCGGTGCTCGGGACAGCATTCGGTATCTGGAGGCAGAATTTAAAAAGGGAAACAGGTGAGAGCAGGACAGGGTGGGATTTTCCTTTGCTTTTGGAATGGGTGGGCTTTGGGTGGGAGCAGGCTGTGGATCCCTTGGAGCAGAATGAGGAGTGGGCCAAGGAAAAGCCAGAGTTCAGGAATGGGAAGGAGCAGATGCAGCAGCTGGTTCTTCAGATGTGCTGGTAGCTGCTGCTCAGCTGTGAAGTGCAGAAGCTTCTGAGCAGTGGTGGGGTTGCATCTCTGTTGTTGTATAAACTGGAGCAGTGACCTTTACCACTGCACTGAGTGCTGGAGGAGCTGAATTGTGCCTGGGTGCTCTGCAGAAACACTGCTGAAAGGACAAACTGCATCTCTGGGGTCCTTATCAGGGCTGGTGGGCTTGAGACATGTGGTGCTGTGTGTGAGAGGCACCATATGGGAATGGTGCTGAGGCAGGGAGGGGATGGAAGGGATTCACAGAGCATTCCTTGCTGAGGATGGACATTTATTTGGGTGTTAAATTTGGGTTGGGGGAAGCCCTGCAGCACCCAGAGGAGCTGCTGACTTCAGCCTGTGTCACACTCTCCATATGAGCTCAGAGACTCTGCTTTCTCCTCAGGTACATTCGTTGCCAGAAAGATGTCGGGAAGAGCTTTGAGAGGCATAAATTGAAGAGACAAGATTTAGATGCCTGGTAAGATTTCAGCATCTGAAGATGTCTGAGCTGGGCTCACAGCAGGCAGGTGGCTTTGGGGAGAGGTGTTAGCACTGGGACCCATTGCAGAGCTTGTTCTATGTGAATAATGATGAAATTCCTTGGAGATAAGGACAGCCACCTGTGCATGTTACACAAAGCACTCTGTGCTCAGAAAGGTCTCAGAAAAGTCCTTAATGACAACAGGAAAGCAGCTCTGCTTTCCATTTATTGTCCTGAGCAGATGTGGCCTTCCTGCTGACCTTCCCCTCTGTTTCTCTGTTCTGGCAGGAATCTCTATAAAATCCTGGACAGCTGCAAGCAGCTGACAGTGTCCCAGGGCAGTGGGGAGGATGACACCACGGGAATGGTCACCATCATCACAGGCTTCCAGCTGGAGGACCCCAGCTCCTTCTCAGTGCCCATGCAGGTCAGTAGCTCTTGTCTGCCTGAGCTGAGCCATTCTGCTTCCTAGCAAGGATATCATGTGATTGATTGGAAAGAGATGTTTTAAAATGTTTTTACTTTGGCTGATCCCCAAAGTTTGGTTTCCCCAAATTTTTATGTTGAGATTCTGTATTCCCTCAAGGCTTCTTGGTTTTGTGATACAGAGTATTCTGGGACAGGTAAAGAATTTAATTCCATGTCTCTGCAGGCCTCTTGTACCAGAGCAATGAGAATTGGGAGGATTTGGCCTTCCAGCTGTGCCAGGCTGCTGGAGAGTCCCCAGGCTGGGAATGGCAGCTGCCTTGCCAGGGCAAGTTAAAAATTACCCACCTTTTTCTGTGTTTAAAAATTAACCACCTGTTCTTCTGTGTTTGCTTTGCAGTCTGCCATCCAGGCAGCCGCCAATGCCAGCATAGAGATAAAAAATGTTCTGGAGTTTTACAAGCAGTGGAAAGAGATGGGCTGATGGTCAGAAAGGCATCGGGTTGGTGAACCTTTCTCTCCCCCTCTCGCAACGTGCAGCGTCTGAACGAAGGAAACAACAATCTGGGCGACACTTAAGACACGAAGAAGCAGCAGCAGCAGCAACAGCAACAAAAATACCTACCCAAATGAATTAAAAAAAAAAAAACAAAAATCCAAAGTGGGCACGCACACTGACACCCTCCACCTGCATCCTGAGCAGACAGGCTGTACAGCTCTGATGGAGCCAGCTGCTCTGAGAGAGGCCCCTCGGAATGGGAACGGCCGGGGCAGAGCTCTGCCCTTCTCCCAGTGGGCAGAGATGGGCGAGAGACAGGCAGTCCTTCATCCCCCTCCTTCCTCCCAAAGCTTGCTTGGCCAGCAGGAGCAGGCTGGTGGTTCAAAGCATGGACTTCACTTCAGCAAAACCAAACCAGTGCAGCAGAAACGGAGCCCTCCGCCGTGGGGAAGAAGATCCAAAGAGTGTTTTGCTCTTGTTTGGCAATCTGGGGACAGGAAAGTGGATAGGATTTCTCCCCCCCCCCCCATCTCCTCCTTTTGAATTAATTATTTTTCAAGGGTTTTTTTCCTTTTAATTTTTAGTTTTTATATATATGAATAATATTAAACAAAAAAAGAAAAAAGAAGAGTTCCTTTGGGGTTTTGGATACTCTTCCAACATCAGAAAGAAAAGGAAACACTCTATTTAAAAGGGGGAAGAAGCTCTTAATATAATTTTTTTTTTTTCTTAGAACAAGCATATTTATTTCCTTTCCCAGGCCCCCATGGAGCAGGCTCAGTGCAAAGGGATGTTGGCCTGTGAGGAGGGAGCAGCCCCACGTTGCACTCCACTCTCCCTGGGAGCTGCACACTTCATGAGCAACACAAGCTCCACCACGCTGCTCCAGGGAGCCCACAGGACTCTGCCTCCATCCCCAGCTTCTCCCACTATGCATTAGACCTTGGAGAAAAGGAGGAATCTGGCAGAACTGCTGAAAGAGAGAGAGAAGAGCCGGGTGGGATTTATGCACCATTAAGGCTCAAATGCTTGGCTTGAGCACTGCAACACTGGGATGGAGCAGATGTCTCCAAAGGACCCAAAGCCTCTTTTTCATCTTTTCTTTTTTTTTCCCTTTTTTTTTCCCCACTAAATCTTTCAATAGGCTGTGGAGGAGGAAGGAGAATCTCAAAGCCATTATCTTCTGCTGGTTGTTCAATGCACCACTGCTGCAATGCTGTGCTAGAGATGGTGACAGAGCTGTGTCCTCTTTTCTCACATCCCTCTGGGCTGGCAGAGGCTGTGCAGGAGATTCACAGACTGCTCCCTGCTTTTGGCATCCCAGACAGGAGGGCTGATGCTACCTGGAAAGGTGCTGGAAGAGCTGGGAGGGATCCTGCAGAGCTCCATCCTGGCAGCATCTCACTCAGCCTGTGTCTGACACGCTGCCACTCGCATGTGAAGCTGCAGGTTGCTCCCAGGGCAGCAGGAGAGGGGCTGGGCAGTCTCTTCCTGCTCCCTTTTCTTGCCTCTGTGTGCCCACAAAGAGGTGTCTCCATCCACATGAACCAGCAGCAGCTATGCAAGTACAAACCACTGGAGTCTTCTATCTGTCTGTGTTCTCACATGGGCCAGCCAGAAACTGCTACAGCCAGAGAGCAAAACATGAGAAGCTGAGTCACATCCTCCACTCTGTGCAGGCTCTGAGCATGGTGTGTTGTACTGCAGGGGCAGGCTGTTCTTGTTTTCAGGTAAAAACTAAAAATACCAGCACAAGTACCAGAGGATTCATTTCTATTCCAGTTCCAGCTCCTTTACAGCACAGCAGAGGGAAATGCCAACCTGCCTGGTCCAGCTGGAGGGACAGGGCTTTCCCTGCAGGATCTTCTCCTGAAACTCACAGTGCTTTGCTTGGATAAGCCAAGAGAAGGCCATGTGCAGGACAGCAGGGCAGAGACTGGCACACCTTGGGGATTCTTGGAGATCTGAGATGGGTTGTGAAGCTCCCAGTCACTCTTCCCCTCCAGTGGTTTTATTTGAAGTCATTTGTTTGTGGAGCTCATTGTTTCTGTTCAATGGGGTGGAAAAAGAAGGGAATCTCCTTGTGGGACTGTTGTTGGGTGAAGCCCTCCTTGTCTGGTGGGGGCACAGGGTTGATGTGCTCTGCTGAAGAAACCCCCCTGATCCTGGGGTCTGGAGGTCCCTGGGGCTGAGCTTGGTGTGTTTGCCCTGAGAGCCTCAGTGTCACCCTTGTGGCTGCTGAAGAGAAGCTTTGCAGGGCTGTGGTCAGAGCAGTGAGGAGCTGGGGGCAGCCTTCAGCTTCAGGCTGAGCTTTCCCTGGGTCCTGGCTGGACCTTGAGGGGAGGGAGGAGCAGTAGAGGCAAAGCAACAGCCCAGAGGGAATTCCTGTCTCGCTGGTGGCAAGTGTTTCACTTGATGGCAAATGTTTTCAGTTCTTGCAGCTCCCACAGCTGTGCAGGGTGGCAGCTGGGAGCCACAGCTGGCCAGGCTGAGGAGGAGCTGTGTGCTGACTCACTGAGGCCTTGGTGGGCACAGATCCAGTTAAGAACAAAGCAAATAAACTCATTTTCTGTAACCAGAGGCAGAGGAGCTGCTGTGAGCCCATGTGGGGCTACATGGCAACAACAGGGGCTGCTCACAGCTCTGCCTTAGTCACTGCTCTGCTCCCTGAGGGGTTGGTTTGATATTCCAAGGTTTTGCATACCTGCAGGGGGGAATCCTGACTGCCCCCATGGCACCTTCCACTCTAGGCTGGATGGGAAGGGATTGTCACCTAAAAAAGGACACCTGAAGGGTCCCTGTGCTACTCTCCTGTGCTTGAGGAGCTGGTGAATGGTTTTAGGATTTGCATCCCCAGTCAGAGACAGCTGGAGCTGAAAACCTGGGAGGCTGCAGAGTGTGGGAGTGTCCTCCAGCAAGCCTGGCCTTCTGAGGGGGCTCAGCACATCATCCCTGGCCTGGGGAAAGCAAAGCACTGCTCTGCCCATCCCAACCCTCAGGGTGAGCTGGAGTTTCCTCCTTGCACAGATCTGCTCTGTCCCAGGGCTGCTGGGTTCTCCCCTGGCGCGTTGTGCTGCTCAGAGTGGCTCTGGGGCTGGGGGCAGAGGGGATGCTGGGCTGTGGAAGGCTCTGTGCAGCCTGTGGCTGCTGTGGTGCTGCACTGGGGGCTCCCTGAGAGCTCCCCCACCCTGGGCATGCCTGTCCAAGCCAGAACTGTGAGCTGCCTCAGCAGAGAGCATCGGGCAGGGTGGAGGCTGCAGGCTCTGGCCGTGGATCCTCCTGCACCAACCCCAGGCTTGCCCTGTCACCCAGTCCAGTGGTGCCTGCTGCGCTGGGAAGGAGAGCAAACAGAAAAACCATCTTGTGGGCTGAAAAACAAGAGTGTTCCTGTGTTCTGGTGTGTTTCTTGGGTTTGGTTTTTCTCTTCATTACCACCCTGTGGAGCGGTTCGGGGTTCCTGGGGTGACCCCACGCTGGGAGGACACAGGGCTGTGGTGGCTGAGGCTGGCTGGGCTGTCCCCAAGCCATGGTGGACACAGTCACTGGTGCTTGTTGGGCTTCTGCTCCATGGTTTCATGGGCTGTTCCAAGCAGCTCCTCTGCTCCCATCCTTGCTTGGCTTGAGGCCACCCGCAAATGCCTCGGATTTTGTCTCACATCTTCAATTTTGGGCTCTTTTCCTTCTGGGTGTGCAGCAGTGGGCAGGGACAGGGTTGTGTTGCTGGCCTGGCCACTGGCAGGGAGGGGATGCAGGTTGGAGGCGAGGGACAATCACCTCTCCCCAGCCCTCGTGTGGCACAGGGGCTTGCAGAGCCAGGGAGGATTGAGGGGATTGGGGCCCAGCTGGGTGACAGGGGCTGGGGCTCCCAGCAAATGTCTGACCATGGTCTGAGCACAGCAACTGGCTTAATAAAATACCAGATGTTTGTACTGTGTGTGTCCTGTGGTCATTCCCACCTTTCCTGAGCAGCTGAGTGCATTTTCCATCTGTAAATGCACCCAAATCTGCTTTGCTGACGAGACTTTCCAGTGAGGGAAGTGCAGGTGGGTCCTTCCTTAGCCCTGTGATGGGAACAGCATTTCCCTTGCTGTCTCTGTGATTTGAGATGATTTCATCCTCTTTTGGGGCTCTGCTGCCACAGGAGCACCCCTGGCCCTGCACCAGGACCTGGCCTAGCTCATTTTTAATGGGGGCAAGGGGATGGAGAAATGTGACACAAGGAAAATATAAATTTTTAAAATGTGTGACTTTCCAGTGTCCATTCAAGGTGCTGGGACAGGGTGGGCTGGGGGCTTCAGGTTGGAGATTGGGCTGTGAGGGTCCCACCATGCCCTGGTGCCAAAGGAGAGAAAATAAATGAATATTCCTGCCCTGAATTCATTGCTGTCAGAGCTCCTGCTCTGCTTCCCCTGGTGGGGAGCATCGAGCGCTGCCATAATTCTCGCTCCCTCTTTGGTTTCTCTTTGGAGAAAGTTTCGGAGGCTGCCACCAGCAGGAAGGTCAGAGGTGTTAAAAGGGAATCCAGCCTCAGTCCCCAGCAGGGAAAGGGGCTGGGGGTGAGCTCTGCCCTGCCCCAGGGCTGAGCTGGCACAAAGGGACTGGCACTGCTCCATCCCACTCTGGGAATGCTTTTCCCTGCTTGGCAGGGCCGTGCCAAGAGGCTGCCAGCCCTGTACCAAGGCCTGAGCCTCCATTGCTGCTCCGTGCAGGATGGTGCTGCTGGGGGGGCTCTGGGGGTGGGGGTTTGTCCCACAGCCCTTCATGGGAACAGACCGAGGTGAAATTGGAGCAGGAAAAGGCCACAGCTCTGGTCAGCTCCTGGTGCTGCTCCTGTGGAGCTGAATCCTGCAGGAGCCCCAGGAGCTGCTGTGTCTGCCCCTGGTTGTTTCTCACTGCCTGTTCCCCTCCCCTCCTGTGCCTCAGCTTCCCACTTCTGCTCCAGACGTGTCATCCCCTGCCTTGAGCATCTCCCTGCCTGGGCTTGCTGTGCCTCGTGGCTTATTTTGGAGGCACCAGGGTCTGCACCCAGTGTGGAGACCCCAAACCCTCCCTGTGGCCTCCTGCCAGCACCCCTGGGGACAGGGGGTGACTTCCCTTGCCTGGGGCCACCAGAGCAGCAGAGCCCAGAGCACCTCGGGCTCCTTGGACAGGCACGTGGGGGTTTTGGGCTGCTCGTGCTGTGCCCAGCACACAAATCCTCTGGGGATCAATAAATCCCCAAAAATTGGGGTTTTGGAAAGCATCTGTCTCCTCTGTTCCCTGAGCTCCACCCAGCTGCAGCCTGGATCTTCTGCTGGCATTTGCCCCACGGGCTGAGCTGGAGCCTCTGCCAGGTTTTGTTTGCCCAAATTTGGTTTCTCCACCTCTTCCCTCCCAGATCTCCTCCTGCAGTGTGACCTGGTGGGTGTTTGAGGCCCCGTGCATGGACCTGCCTTTGTCACCTGCCCTGGCTGTCCCAGCTTGGTGGCATTTCAAGCCCAGAGCTGTGGCCCCTCCAGCTGGAGGCTCCCGTGTGCCCCCATGCACAGTCAGGGTCGTGTCTGCACTGGGAATTTGGGGGGATTTCAGCCAGAGCAAGGCTGTGGCAGGGTTGGGGATGTGAACAGCACAAAGCTGCCTTTGGGCCCCTGCAGAGCCCCATCTGCCCCTCCTGCCAGGGCAAGAGCAGGACCAGACCCCCAGCCCAAGGCAGGGTGAGGAGGGGGCTCTGCAGGTGACCCCCATGGCCAGCACACCCCTGGTGCTTCTCAGCAGCGCTGCTCTGCCTCCTTTGTCCAGATACTTTTGGATCATTTTGGGTTTTCCTTCCTCTCACTGTGTGAGTTTTGGGCTGAGTGGGTGTTTACTTTTTTTCATGGGGAGTCCAGGTGATTCCCTCATCTGAGATGGGAAATCACCTGGACACCCCATGATACTCCCAACCCACCCTGCCTCAGTTTCCCCAGCTCTTGGGCTGCCCTGCTGTCCCCACAGATCTTCTGGGAGGATGGGATCATGTTGGGGTACTGGGACCCCAAGAGCTCTGACTGTGTCCTCAGCTCCTTTCTGGTGGTGAATGAGACAGCCCTGGACACAATTCCTGCTGAGCAGGAGAGGATGGGGACAGGGATGGGGGTGGGAATGGGAATGGGGGTGGAGATGGGAATGGTGATGGGAACAGGGGCAAGGATGGGAGTGATGAAATGATGGGATGGGAATGGGGGCAGGAGTGGTTGTGGAGATGGGAACAGGGATGGGGAGGAGATGGGGACAAAGAAAGGCTGGCAGTGGGGATAGGGATGGGATTAGGGACAGAGATGGGGTTAGGGACATGGACAGGGAGAGGGATGAGGAGGGGATGGAGATGAGGATGGGGACGGGGACAGAGCTCACCTCAGAACCTGCTGTGCCAGCAGGGATTCAGGTGGCACTGCCTGGTGCTCCCATCCTCCCTGGGGGATCTGCTGGGCCCAGCACTGCTCATCTGCCCGCTGCTTGTCTGTCCCTGTCCCTCTGTCCCCAGCTGTGCCCACATCACAGCTCCATGGCAGTGCCTGCCCAGCACATCTGCAGCAGCTGTGACGCTGGACTGGCACAGGGCTGGGCTGGCACGGGGATGGGCTGGCACGGGGATGGGCTGGCACGGGGCTGGGCTGGCACGGGGATGGGCTGGCACGGGGATGGGCTGGCACAGGGATGGGCTGGCACAGGGAGCTGCAGGCCCCCTGACACCGTGTGTCTGTCACAGGCTGCACATTTGCCATGCCAGACTCCTGGTCAGCCCTGTCTGACGCTGCTGCTTTGTCCCTGTGGCTGCTTTGAGCTCCTTCACCTGCACTGGCCTCTCCTGCTGTTCCCAGAGTGTTTGGGATAAGGAAACTGGGGGTGGAGCTTTCCTCCTTCTCAGCTTTTTGCTCCTCTTGCTGATTCCCCCTGCTCAGGATGAAACCCGAGGTTTTGGGGGGTCCTTGCTGTGGGAGCTGGCAGGGGTCTGTGCCCCCTTCACAATTCCCCCAGCTGGAGCATCGCCAGCAGAGCAAGGAGCTGCAGACTTTGGAGTGCCCCTTCCTCTACACCGACCCCCTGCTCCTCTGCCCGGTGAGTCAGGGTGGCCCAGGGCAGGGCTCAGGCGCTCCCACCACCCCAGGGGGCTTCCAGAAGGTTCCCTCTGCTCCTCCCCCTCCTCCCCAGAGCTGCTCTGCTGCTGGGACTGTGCCTGGAGTGGGGCTGAGCTTGGCTGCTGCCACCGGCTCCTCTTTGCAGTGCTCACCGCCTTCCCCTGCCCATCCCCTGCCCAGAGCCTTGTGCTGCTCTGGCTGCACCCCTGAATTCCATGAATTCATCCCATATTCCCAAATTCCATTTTCCAGCAGTCATCCCATGAATTTGGGGTCCCCACACAAGACCCAGCAGTGTAAGCATGTGTGTCTCAAGGTTAATGAGTAATTAAGGTGGTTTGTGATGAAATTCCCGGCCAGGGGTGTGTGGATCAGCCCTGCTGCTCCCCAGTAACCCCAAGTTTGGGAGAAACAATTTTAAATTAAACTGGGATGGTGATGGGGCAGCTCTGGGCTGGCAGCAGCACCTGGGGGTGACAGCACCTCCTCCTTGGAGCCTGGGGGGCACAGGAGGGAACCCAGGATGGACGGGACGGGGTGACACAGAGCACATCCCGAATCCTCCCACCACCCACACCCAGGCTTGGGGAGGAACTGGCTCTACATTTGCATTTATTTCATTCCAGGGCTAACAGAAGGGTGGGAGGGTGCAGTGTAGGGGTGTGGGGCTGACAGGGGGGGTTCCTGGAGCGCTCAGCCCCCTCCCCAGGCAGGGCAGGGCTCACACCAGCCCGTAGTAACGCCGGTACGCCTCCTGCAGCCCGATCTGATCCGCCAGCTCGTCGCAGTCCGGGTTGAGCTCGCACACCTCGCGCTTGGCCTCCAGCGGGTCCGGCGGGGCCCCGGGGCCGCTGCTGGGGACAAAGGGACACAAAGGGACACCCGGGGGGTCTGCGGGGTCCCTGGGCCACCAAACCTCCCCCGGCTGCACCCAGCGATGCTCACCTGCCATGGCCGGCGTTGCGCTTCTGCCTCTGCACCAGCTCGGCGCTGGCGCGTCTGGAGAGGAAGGCTGCAGGGACAGGGGGGTCAGGGGGGTCCTGTCACCTGTCCCCTGTGTGTGTGTCCCCTGTCCCCCGTGTGTGTCCCCTGTGTGTGTCCCCTGTCCCCTGTGTGTGTGTCCCCTGTCCCCCGTGTGTGTCCCCTGTCCCCTGTGTGTCCCCTGTGTGTGTGTCCCCTGTCCCCTGTGTGTGTCCCCTGTGCCCTGTGTGTGTGTCCCCTGTCCCCCGTGTGTGTCCCCTGTCCCCTGTGTGTGTCTCCTGTCCCCCGTGTGTGTCCCCTGTGTGTGTGTCCCCTGTCCCCCGTGTGTGTCCCCCGTGTGTGTCCCCTGTCCCCTGTGTGTGACCTGTCCCCTGTGCCCTGTGTGTGTCCCCTGTCCCCTGTGTGTATGTCCCCTGTGCCCTGTGTGTGTCCCCTGTCCCCTGTGCCCTGTGTGTGTCCCCTGTGTGTGTGTCCCCTGTGTGTGGGTCTCCTGTCCCCCGTGTGTGTGTCCCCTGTCCCCTGTGTGTGTCCCCCGTGTGTGTCCCCTGTCCCCAGGCTCACTCACCTTCGGAGCTGGGCGAGTCCTTGGTGCTGGCAGAGCCATCGGCGGCAGCTGTGGGTGACACGGAGGGGTGGCCGCGCTCACAGGGGGGTCCTGCTCTTCCCTCCCACCCTGCTCTGCTCTCACCCCACTCATTTTGGGGCTCACGTCCGTCCCTGAGTCCCCCCCAGTCTGCTGAAGGATGTCCCGGTCTCTATTTCTCCATTGAACCCCCGTGCCCCCCAAAGCTCAGCAGAGTTTGCCCAGTCCCTTTGCTCCCTCCAGGGCCCTTCCCAGGGCACAGAATCACCCCCAGTGGGCACAGAATCAGCCCCAGTGTCCATAAAATCACTCCCAGTGTCCAGAATAATCCCCAGTGTCCATAAAATCACCCCCAGAGTCCACAGAATCACCTCCAGCGTCCAGAGAGTCATCCCCAGGGCACAGAATCACCCCTGATATCCACAGAATCACCCCAGGGGCACAGAATCACTCCCAGTGTCCAGAATCACCCTCAGTGTGTCCATGGAATCACCCCCAGTGTCCAGAATCACCCCCAGTGCACCAAATCACCCCTAATGTCCACAGAATCACCCCCAGTGGGCACAGAGCCATCCCCAGTGTCCACAGAATCACCCCATGGCATAGAATCTCCCCCAGTGCACATGGAATCACCCCCAATATCCACAGCATCACCCCCAGTGCCCACAGCATCACCCCCAGTGCCCCCAGCATCACCCCCAGGGCACAGAATCACCTCCAGCGGGCACAGAATCACCCCCAATAACCACAGCATCACCCCCAGTGCCCCCAGCAGCCCCGGGCTCCCCGGTACCTCTGCGGCAGAGGCCGAGGGCGAGCAGGGCCAGGAGGGTGAGCAGGAGCAGGGCCCTCATGGTGCCTCCTGAGCTGGGCTGAGCGCAGCCCCGGCTCCTGGGTGCCTTTATAGGGCGCTGGGGCCTCGGCAAGGGGGGCCCGGCCCCACCAGGGTTATTTGCAGCACATCCGCCACGGCCGGAGCTGCTGGCAGAGCTGGCAATTGTGGTTTGGGATGAACCCGGTGCCCTGTGCCCGGCCAGAGCCCACAGAGGGAGGGAGGAGTGGCCCCAGGCCAGGGGGATTTGCTGGTGGGCCCAGCCCTGCCAGGCTGGCAGTGCCCAGGCCCCACGGGATGGCTGAGGGGGCACTGGGGGCTCCTCAATGCCCTGTCCCAGCACCCCAGAATCATCTTCTGCAACACAGGGAGACTTCCCTGCCAAAACCTTGGGGTGTTCCCAAAGGGAGGGTGCTGGCCCAGTTTTGGGGGAGCAGCAGGTGCTGCTTTTGGGCACCCCTGAGGGAGGTGAGAGGTGCCCATGGCCTTGGTCCCTGCACAGCTCCTCCCTGCCACACGCCAGGGGCAGATGCTGCGTGGCCAGGGTGTCACAGACACGTTTTATGGAAAATCCTTTCCTTAGGATTTTTCCCTCCTGAGAAGCTGAAAGGCCTCAGGAACAAAATGTAAACAATGGTTATCTGCTGCTGTGGAATGCAACAGGTGCATCTGGGATTGGTCTCATGTGGATGTTTCTAATTAATGGTCAATAACAGCCCAGCTGGTTTGGACACAGAGCCCGAGCCACAAACCTTTGTTATGACTCCATTCTATTCTTAGCCAGCCTTCTGATGAAACCTTTTCTTCTATTCTTTTAGTATAGTTTTAATGCAATATATATCATAAAATAATAAATCAAGCCTTCTGAAACATGGAGTCAGATCCTTGCCTCTTCCCTCATCCAAGAACCCCTGTGAACACTGTCACAGTGAATTCCCCCATGGACACACAGCCCTTCCAAAACTGCTGCAAGGTGAATTGTAGCCATGATATTTTCTGAAAAATCCTTTCCTTAGGATTTTTCCTCCTGAGAAGCTGAAAGGCCTCAGGAACAAAATGTAAACCATGGTTATCTGTTGCTGTGGAATGCAACAGGTGCATCTGGGATTGGTCTCATGTGGTTGTTTCTAATTAATGGCCAATCACAGTCAGCTGGCTCAGACTTTCTGTCCAAGACACGTCCGAGACAGAGCCTTTGTTATCATTCTTTCTTTTTCTATTCTTAGCTAGTCTTCTGAAGAAATCCTTTCTTTTATTCTTTTAGTATAGTTTTAATGTAATATATGTAATAAAATAATAAATCAGCCTCCTGAAACATGGAGTCAGATCCTCGTCTCTTCCCTCATCCTCAGACCCCTGTGAACACCATCCCAGCCAGGGCACTCAGAGCCCCTGAATAACATTCCTCTTTCACATCCTGACCACTTTTTTTGATCCTGTAAATCCCAGCCCTGCCTTGGGCAGCAGAACCGGAGGCTTTGGGGCAGACAGAGCTGCTGAAGCAGACCTTTTGTCAGACAAAGCCATAAAACACAGAGTACGTGGGCCAAGAGCACAGCAGGAGCCAAGCTGGGAAGAACAGCCCCAGTTTATTGAGGAGATTCCAGCACAGAGAGGGGAGGCAGAGGGGAAACGCTGCAGCCACTCTGCTGCTCTAATTGCTGACAGAGGCTGGGCTGTGGTGCAGCAGCCACTGCCCCATCCCAGCTGGGCACAGGGCAGGGCAGGAACCCTGGAGCTGTGCCCTCAGAACCTCTGCAGGTGCAGGGGACTCTCCTGCCTCCCTGGGCAGCCCCAGCACAGCCTGTCCATGCTGGAGGAACACTCCACTCACAGGTGGGGCTGTGCCAGGGAGATCCCTTGGCTTCCCCAGCCCACAAACAGGAGAGGCAGCAACAGACAGCTCTGGGTGGGGAAAGCCAGTCTGGCTCTGGAAGATTCCACAGGAAAAACATGAAAACCCTGTGCTACAAAGCCACAAAGCGGAGGCAGGGCTGTTCCAACCTCTGCACAGATCCCTGGGAGCGAACCAGGGCCAGAAAATAACTTCAGAAGAGAACAGAAGGAACGGTAACGAGGAACTTGGGGCAGCAGCTGCTGCCACATCTGCAAGGGCAGTGAGCACAGGGACTCAATGAACCTGCAAACAAGGCAGGAGCCTTGGCTGTGACCCCAGCACAGCCTGCCCTGGGGCTTAAGGCACTGAATTTTGTCTAACACACAGCTAAAACAGCTACAAACGCCCAAATGTGGCTTTGGAAATTGGAACCAGGCCTGTCACAGCACTGAGTACAGCAGATGAGAGCACAGACACACTTTGTGACACTCCTCTGTCAGGCTGAGTAGGAAATAGGGAACTGCCACCCATTTCCAAAGATACCAATGTTGGTTTTTTTTGTTTCTTTTGTTGGTTTTTTGTTTTCAATCAACCCATGCCAGCCCAGCAGCTGTTCCAGTCCCTCTGCAGTCTCCAGTGGCCTGATGGGGTGATTCTCAGTGCACACACCTTGTCCCATCAGTGCTGTGGGATGATGAGCTGTCTCAGCAGAGTCTGTGGGACATCACTGGAGCTCCTGGAGTGCCATGATCAGTTCTCGTTGCTCCTTAGTGATTGCCTGGAAGGAACACAACCCACAGAGCTCAGCATGGAGCCTCTCCCACCCTGCCACACTCAGGGTGGAATGTTGGCACACACTGCTGTTCCCTGCACGTGCAGAACACAAAATCCTCCTCACCTCCCCTGGGACCACCCACAGCCCACACCCCACCCACTGCACAGGGAAAAGCACCTGAGAGCTCCAATGTCCACACCTAAAGTTTCAGCAGGACTTGGCTGCTGGGGAGGTCCTGGGGAAGTGGAGGCTTTGAAAGTCATTCCAGAGCCTCGTTCTCCAGGTGCTGTGAGAATGAGGTTGGGCTGGGTTGGTTTGGTTGGTCTGGTTTAGCGTGGGTTGGTCTGGTCTGGGTTGGTTTGGGTTGGTTGGTTTGGGCTGGTCTGGTTTGGGTTGGTGTGGTTTGGTTTAGGTTGGGTTGATTGGTTGGGTTGTTTGGTCTGGTGGTTGGGGTTGGTTTGGCTGGTCTGGGGTTGTGGTTTGGTTTAGGTTGGTTTGTTGGTCTGGTTGGGTTGGTCTGGTCTGTGGTTTGGTTGATGGTTGGTTAGCTTGGTCTGGTTTGGTGGTTGGGTTGGTTGGTTGGGTTGGTTGTTGGTCTGGTTTGGGTTGGTCTGGTTTAGGTTGGGTCTGCTTTGGTCTGGGTTTGTCTGGCTTGGGTTGGTTTGGTCTGGTTTTGGGGTGGTTTGGTCTAGTTTGGGTTGGTTTGGGTCAGTCTGGTCTGGTTTGGGTTGGGTTGGTCCGGTTTGTGTTGGGTTGGTCTAGTCTGGTTTGGTGTTGGTTGGCTTGGTCAGGTCTGGTTTACTTGGTCTTGGTTTGGTCTGGTTTGCTGTGTTGGTTGGTTTTGGTCTGGTTGGGTTGGTTGGTTAGGTTTGGGTTGGTTTGGTTTGGTCTGGTTTGGGTTGGTTTGGTCGTTGGGTTTGGTCTGGTTTTGGGGTGTTTTGGTCTGGTTTGGGTTGGGTTGGTCCGGTTTGGGATGGTTTGGTCTGGTTTTGGGGTGTTTTGGTCTGGTTTGGGTTGGGTTGGTCCGGTTTGGGTTGGTTTGGTCTGGTTTGGGTTGGGTTGGTCCGGTTGGGGTTGGTTTGGTCTGGTTTGGGTTGGTTTGGTCCGGTTGGGGTTGGTTTGGTCCGGTTTTGGGGTGGTTTGGGTCAGTCTGGTCTGGGTTTTCTGGTGTGTTTTACCTGCCAGGCCTCCTGGCGAGCCTGGATCACCTGCTGCAGCTCTGCAATGCTGTCCCTGCCCTTGAGCACCTCCTGGGCCAGGCTGCTGCTCCTGTGCTGCCTCTCCTGCAGCGCCCGGCGCAGGTGGGAGCGGTGGCGCAGCAGGAACGGCACCAGGGCGCTGCGCACGTCCCGCGCCGGGACCCCGCTGGGCCGCCTGCAAGGGAGCACCCAGAACACACAATACACCCTGCCCTGGGCTCTCAGCATCAGGGGGGTGGGACAGCTGCAAAATCAGGGCTCAGAGATAGCAAAAATGTCATTACAGATAAGCAACAGCCATGAGATTGGTCAGCAGGAAAGTTATAAAAGGACAAATAGAAGAATGGTCTGTGTATTGACATGTCGCAGACATCTTTTATGAAAAATCCTTTCCTTGGGATTTTTCCTCCTGAGAAACTGTGAGGCCTCAGGAACAACATGTAAACATTGATTATCTGCTGCTGTGGAATGCAACAGGTGCATCTGTGATTGGTCTCATGTGGTTGTTTCTAATTAATGGCCAATCACAGTCAGCTGGCTCAGACACAGAGCCTGAGCCACAAACCTTTGTTATCATTCTTTTTCTATTCTTAGCTAGAAATCCTTTCTTCTATTCTTTTAGTATAGTTTTAATATAATATATATAATAAAATAATAAACCAATCCTCCTGAAACATGGAGTCAGATCCTCATCTCTTCCCTCAACCCCTGTGAACACGGTCACATTAACAGAGCATTGCACCTGTACTTTTGTAAACTGGGAGGCTGCAGAGTGTGGGAGCAGCCTTGGGGAGACGGCAGGGAGTGTCCTCCAGCAAGCCTGGCCTTCTGAGGGGGCTCAGCACATCATCCCCTGGATTGGGGTAAAGCAAAGCACTGCTCTGCTCCTATCCCAACCCTCAGGGTGAGCTGGAGTTCCCTCCCAGAACAGATCTGCTCTAAGGGCCAGAGCAGATTCACAAAAAAAGAAAAGAAAAGGAAAAAGAAAGAAAAGAAAAGGAAAGGAAAAGAAAAGGAAAAGAGAGAGAGGAGAGGAAGGAAGAAAGGAAAGGGGAAAGAAAGGGGAAGAAAAGGAAAGAAAGGAAAGAGGAAAGGAAAGGAAAGAAAGGGGAAAAGGAAAGGGAAAGGAAAGGGAAAGGAAAAGGGAAAAGGAAAAGGGAAAGAAGGGAAAGGAAAGGGAAAGGAAAAGGGAAAGGAAAGGGAAAGAAAGGGGAAAGGAAAGGGAAAGAAAGGGAAAAAAGGAAAGGAAAGGGGAAAGGAAAGGGGGAAGGAAAGGGAAAAAGGGAAAGGAAAGGGAAAGGAAAGGGGAAAGGAAAGGAAAGAAAGGGAAAGGAAGGGAAAGGAAGGAAGAAAAGAAAGGAAAGGAAAGGAAAGGAAAGGAAAGGAAAGGAAAGAAAGGGAAAGAAAGGAAAGGAGGAGGAAAGGACAAGGAAAGGAATAGGAAGGATAGAAAGGAAAAGGAAACCGGCAAGTAAAGAGAGGAAGGAGAGGAGAGAAGAAAAGGCGAAAAGAAAGAAAAGAAAAGAAAAAAAAAGAAAAGAAAAACTCCCTAAGCTAAATAAAAGTGTATCTACTGAGATATTAGGAAGTTCTAAGCTTAATCATGGGGGGCTCACCATATCATCCCCTGGACTGGGGTAAAGGATGACACCTCTCTGCCCCCATCCCAACACTCAGGATGAGCTGGAGTTTCCTCCTTGAACACATCTGCTCTATCCAACAGCCAGAGCAGATTCACAAGCATATTCTATTTGTCTAGAATAACTCCCTAAACTGCAGAAAAGAATATCTAGTGAGATATTAGGAAGTTCTAGGCTTAATAATGGGGGGCTCATCATATCATCCCTTGGACTGGGGTAAAGCAAGGCACTGCTCCCATCCCAACACTCAGGGTGAGCTGCAGTTTCCTCCTTGCACAGATCTGCTCTAAGGCCCTACAGCAGATTCACAAGCATATTCTACTTGTCTAGAATAACTCCCTAAGCTAAAGAAAAATATATCTAGGGAGATATTATGGAGTTTGAAGCTTAATAATGGAGCTCTGTACATTGTGTTTTAAGGCTTCCAAGCAGGTATTGTATTTGAAATAAGCAAGTATTGTTTAACCAAAGGTACATGTGATTATAGTGGTCAGATGGAACTACTGTCAATGTGCTTTTGCTTTGTGTGATTGGTCAAAAAACTTTTCAAGTGAGTTGTAGCATTAAGTTCTTTGTCTGCTGCCTGGGATGTGAGCTGCTGGCAGCTTCCCACTGTCATCACCATGGAATGAGACTGATGCTGGAAAATAAACAGCTCAAGCAGCAGTCCCATCCTGTTGGTGATTTGTACATAGACCCTGGCCAGAGATGCTGCCCAGCACTGGTCCCACACAGCTGCTGAGCTGCTGCCAGAGTTTCCTCTGGCACAGGGAACCCAGCACAGCCAGAGCCCCACTGGAGGGCACAGGGAGCTCTTCCCCAAGCCTGGCCCTAAGTGGGTGCTTGGAACATGAGGATCTCCTCACCCCCTCAGCACAGACACACAAAATCCTGTGTTTCTGGTCAGTCCCCAGTGTCTCCAGTGTCTGCTGAGGCCCTGAGCCAGGGACACGAAGAGCACACAGGGGGACTCTGCTGTAGGACAGGTGCTGTGCCCAAACCCCCCAGCTCAGTGGCACTGACCTCCCTGCACTAAGGGAGTGGAAATGGATCCTGAACCCAGAGAAGAACAGATTAAACTGATTTTTGTGTGTTTTAGGCCCAGTGACAGTGCTGTAAAGATACAGCAGCTTTCAGACCCTCCCTTGCAGCATGAGGCCAACAGGACACCCAAACCCAGCCCAGGAAGTGCCTGGTGGCCTTGCAGGAACACGACTCCCATCCCAGCCATCCATACCACGCTGGCTCCTCCCGGTCCTTGGCCTCCTCCACGATCTTATCCAGCAAACTGAAGAGTCCCTCCAGATTCCCTTCATTCTTCACCTCCTGGATCTCCTCCTGAGAAGGAAGGACACGAGGTGAGCAAACACAGGCACCACTCTGCTTGTGAGCCTTGGATGGTCAGGGAATCAGGGAATTGTTTGGGTTCAAAGGGACCTTAAAGCACATTTCCTTCCACCTTCCACTATCCCAGGCTGCTCCAAGCCCTGTCCAACCCGGCCTTAAATTCTGCGCACCCTGTGCCAGGGCCTCCCCACCCTCACAGGGAATTCCTTCCCAATATCCCATCTAACTGGGGGAAACCATTCCCCTTGTCCTGTCACTCCATCCCTTATCCAAAGTCCTTCTGGCTTTGCTCTGGATGAAAAGCTGGAACCATGGATGATGAACACCCTGTGAATCACAATTCCTGGGGGTACTTAACAGATGTGTGGATGTGGCACTCAGGGACATGGTTCAGTGGTGGCCTTGGCCGTGCTTTGACTCCATAGTCCCAGTGGTGTTCTCCTGAACGATCCCGCAGCTTTTTCTGGGGAAGGCAGAACTCTGGAGAGCAGCCTCAACTTTCTGCTTTACATTTAGGAAATATATTTGCTGCCCTTAATATCAACCTGCTCAGCATTTTTCCACCGGCCCCCGGGTGGCTCCCTTGCTCACCTTGATGGACGTCTGGAGCTGGGAGATGAACTGATCGTAGATGCTCCTGGTCAGCTGCGGCTGCAGCTTGTAGAAGCAACGGTAGCAGCTGACGAACCTCTGGTAGCTGCAAGGAGGGCAGGATCAGAACCGGAGGCGTGTTAGTGATGGGGCCGGCGGCAGGGCTGCTCCCGGGGATCAGGGCGGGCTCAGAGGCACGGCACGAGTGGGACCGGGCTCACGGTGGGGCCGGGTCGGGCCAGGCTCAGAGCCGGGTCCAGGACTGCTCCCGGGGATCAGGGCGGCCTCAGTGTCACGGCACGGTTGGGACTGGGCTCACGGTTGGGACCGGGTCAGGACCAGGCTCAGGGTCAGAGCCGGCTGCTCCCGTGGATCCGGTGGGCTCAGTGTCACGGCACGAGTGGGACCGGGCTCACGGTTGGGACCGGGTCAGGACCAAGCTCAGACTCAGAGCCGGGTCCGGGGCTGCTCCCGGGGGTCCGGTGAGCTCAGTGTCACGGCACGGTTGGCACCGGGCTCAGGGCTCCCTCCCTGCCCCCGCCTCACCTCCCGGCGGCCACCAGTTTCTCCAGGAACGTGTCCACCACGGTGCTGAACACCTGGGCGCGCCCCGGGGCCGCCGCCGGTGCGGGCTCGTCCCCGCCATCGGCCCCGCCGCCCTCAGCCCCGCCCGCGCCGCCATCGCCGCCCGCCGCCGCCGCCATGGCCCGGGTGCGCCGCCGTCGCCGCCACTGCCCATTGGCCGGGGCGCCGGGCCCCGCCCCTAACGGCCGCCAGCGCGGGAACGGAGGCGGGAAGAACGGAGCGCGGGAAGAATGCGCGCGGCGCGGGCGGGGTTCGCGCCGCTCGGCGGGGCCGCTCCCGGTCCGAACCAAACCACAACAAAAACACCGCGGTGAGAAACTGCCGCCTCCCGGAGCGGGGCTGCGCCCGGTCCGAACCAAACCACAACAAAAACACCGCGGTTTTTGAAGAATCTGCCGCCTCCCGGAGCGGGAAGCCCGGCCCCGAAGCGAAGCAGCGAGACAAACCCGTCCTTCTCTCCCCAGTGCCCGCCCTGCCCCCCAGCGACTTTGAGGGAAATAAAACGATCAAGCCTGAAGAATTCAAGGAGAAAAGAAACAAAGTTCAGCTCGGTTAGAGAATAAAAAAAGCGACATTTCCCATGTAACAGCCAAGCAGGAGCCAGCCCGCGGCTCTGGGTCACGGCTGCTTGCAGGCATTCCAGCGCTCCAGGCGGTTCTCGCTCAGCCACTGAGTTCTCAGGCAGCTCACGTCCCTCTCCTAGTCCAAAGGCTAAGGGTGAAACCCTTCCTGTGACACGACAAAAGCAGCAGCTTCCCCATGCGTGGAGAGTCATGTGCTTTTAAACGCAGGCACCAAACTGAAGGTCTCTCAAGTTTATTAGTTGTCAAGAACGTTGCTGGTTACGAGAGGAACATTAAGTTTGACAGTGTCTCCCCACACTGGTGCTGCCGCCCCTCCGTTCTGCACACTGGGACTGGCCCTGCTGCACCTGGCAGAGGCTGATCGTTATTGTTCCTGTTCATATCAGCGTTAACATCCGGCTGCCTTGTGGTTTGGAGTGCTGTTCTGCTTTTCAGAGCAGAAGCTATTATTAGAGCAAGAGCCGACTGGTGTCAACTTTTAAACAACAAACAGGTGACAGGAGCAGGTGCAGAAGGTGCTGCTCCAACAACTCTACCAGTGGCTCCAGCATCCAGTGCCTTTCTGAGCACTGCAAGAAACAAAACTGGCATGAAGAGGGCTCTACCCACAGCCCCATCACAGCACTGCACCTTAGAACCAAGCAGAGAAGCCTCTCCCACCTCAGCAGCAGCTGCAGAACTCTCCATCTCCAGCAGGCAGGGACATCACTGGGATGAAGGGCAGAGCCACACTTGGTGAGTCCCTCAGGAAGAGACAGCCAAGTGGAGCCCAGCAACAGCCACGGGTCAGCAGGATCAACACCTCAACCAGAATTCCTGGTTATGGCAGAAGGGGAATGGAGGTGCACCCCAAACCCCCCCAGACAAGCACCACGTGTGGGCTGGCAGCATGAAAGGCAAATCTCAACCACCAAGAGCAGCAGAGTGCAGTCAAACAACCCCCTCCCTCCCCAAAAAGCAGCCTCTGGTTTCATCCCCCTGAAGTTTTCACCTGGTAAAATACACAGGCCATAGCTCAGGCTTCTGATCCAGCAATTGTGCAAAACATTATCCTTGCCCTTCCCAAACTGGAAGAGCAGAATTGAAACTCATGAAGTGAACCATCACTTCTTATTCAATATAAACATGCCTGTCAGGTTTGAACTGGATCAAAAGCCAGCACAAGGTTTTTCCTTCCCCACATCCCATCTAATTGTAGCTCAAAGCCCACTCAGTTCTCATCCAGCTGCTGGCAGCACCACGATCAAACACTTCCAAACTGCATTTCTGGGCTTAAACTAACTAAGGTGGGAAGTGGCCACAGCCACTCTGAACATGCAGGATTGACACACTGAACGAGGCCACAGGACAACCATTCAGTACCCCAGAAATCAGAATAAGCTTCCCTAAAATAAAAAAAAAAATTAAATTACAACAGATTAAAAACACAGGTTAGGTGTCAAAACTGCCATCAGCTAATTCCAAACAGCCAGCTCAGCTCCCCACTTGCTGTCAGCCAGCTTGCTGTTTGGAGGATGAGAGACAGGGAACTTTTTCCAAGAATATACAAAACAAGTATGTAGATCTATTCAAAACGCAGGAAATCAGGTCTGAAGTGGTTCCAGGTTACTCTTGTCTCACATCTTCTAGAAATAAAAGCAGATAATTGGAGAAAGTCACTTGTCTGTTTTCTGCTTCCAGCTTCCCACAGCACAACTGCCACTAGAGACATCCCAGCAGAGGGTCCTGCTGCAGGCTGTGAGACTCCTTGGAAGTTTGGCAAAGATGAAAATAATTTAAAGAGAATAAACTGGCTTTTTGCTTAAGCCAGTAAGTCTTTAATTTAAAAAAAAAAAAGGAATTACTAACTTGCCAGGATGCATTCCCACACCTGGAATGGACTGTTCCAGGCAAAGAGCACTGCCAAAGGTCACAGTTGAAGCGAAACCAGCAGCAGAACCATTGCATGACACTCAGATCTAAAGAGGTGAAGTGCAGCTGCTTTTGCATCTGCCTTGTGCTGTGAAACCAGCCGGAGACAAAGGCGCAGCAGCTGCGCGGCATCCCAGGCTCTCCCCTGCAAGAGTCCAAACTCAGAGAGTTCTCAGGAAGGTTCTCCTCCCCCAGCTGCCTCTACCAGTGCCTTGAGTCCACCAGCTCTGGGCGCAGGCTCAGCTTCTTCAGCGTTTCATAGCCCACCACGATGACGATGGTGGAAGGAGTGGCCGAGATGATGCGGGCAGAGAGGCCTTTGGTCAGCCCCCAGGGACCTTCCTCTGCAATCAGCTGTTTGAAGGTGAGAATGATGGAGCTCTTGCCTTCCACCTGCAATGGCAGAACAAACATTGCCAGAGCTGCCAGACTCCATGCTGAGCTGCTCTGGGGCTCTGCTGCAACTGAACACTCTGGAGACAACAGATCAGCCAGTCTGACAGCATTGATCTGATCTCCAGAACTCCCTGAGGAGGGCAGCAAAAAAAGCACAAAGTCCCAAGGAGGCAGCAGGAAGCACCTCTCCCTTTCTGAAGGGAAAGCCTGTCTGAGCAGGCCAGGCTGGCACTGCCAGCCCGGGCTCTTCTTGTTAATGCTGAGGGTTAATTAAGCAGCTGCTACCCAGGATGAAAGGCCCAGGGAGAGAAGGGAAACAGCTCACCTGAAACCACAGAGATGAGAGGGCCCAGGCTGAACCCCACCCTGCTGAGTGCCAAACAGGCTGAGCTCTTACCTGCACCCGAGCCCTCACCACATCCATGGGGTTGGTGAGAGTGGAGGCTGTGGCAGCTGCAAGGGGCCCCGATATTGCTTGCAGAAGGAGGTGGGGACAGTCCTTAGGAGTCAAACTCGAAAGCTGTTCTGGGAACAGGAGAGAGAAAGTTTCAGACTTTCAGCTTATTATTTCCTTAACTCCAGCTGATTTGCAGTGGGCAGAATCTCTGATTTACAGCCTGCAGAATCTCCAAGTGGTGCTTCCTACACCAAGCAGGAAGCTGGCACAGCACAGGGAGCAGGACTCATCACACTGCTGGCTCCAGGACACTCCCCATGCTTTGTGCCACAGCCTCCCACGCCTGTGGGGGAAACTGGACAGAATCAGCTTCCACACCCCCAAAACAGGGCATGAAAATCCCCACCCTCTTTAGAAGGTGGAGGAAGCCTTAAGACAAAGCTCCACTGGAAGGAGTCAGCAGGGATTTGTACAGAAAGCTGTCACTACTGGGCACAGTGTCCAGGAGATACCCTGGTTAGTGCTGATCCCAGATCTCCTCACTCTGCTCCTGCTGCCTGGCCAATAGGATTTGAATCTCCCACACTTTCATTGGCTGAAGTTGGACAGATGAGTGCTCAAAAGCCCCATTTTTGGCCAATGCCTGGCTGGCAGGAGGGACGGAAGCAGCTCTGTTTGAGACTTTGAACACTGACTGGAATCAGGGCCAGCAGTGTCCTTTGAACCCAAGGAGGGTTCAGTGACCCCAGCTGCTGCTCCAGGGACAGAGCACTGGGAAATGCAGCCAGAGCAGATTCACTGACAGCTGGGGTTTATGCTCCCCACCATCTCAATTCCCACTGAGAAGACAGGGAAAGAGCAAACACCTGGAAGCTGAGAGCTCTGGTTTCTCCATACCAACTGCCTTTTCTTACCTGCCCTCCTCTGAGCCCTTTGGGCATGAAAATCTTACAGTTAGTACATTGGGTTTTGGTCTTATGAACAGCTGACAGGGACCCTGATGGCAGCACTCCCACAAAGCACAGACCAACATGCCAGACTGCCACTGCCATTTAAATGCAGCACCAATGCTTCCTCCAGCTACCAGAACTCTGGAAAGCACACAGGACCTTGGAGACATCTGGATTTTGAAGAATCCTCCAAGATGTTCTTTAGGCCTAGTACAGCAAAACCCAAAGTACTCACTGCCACCACCTTTTGGCAAAAATTAGGTAACCAGGCTCCTAAAAACCATGTGCAAAGCTGCAGGGCAGACATCTAAAGGATCATCAGAGGTGGAAATAAACCTCAGCTGGCCAATACCTTTAGCCTTTGGAAACACCCCAAGGAGTACAAGAACTGAGCTAGGGAGAAAGAATTTCCTGCTGAGTGCAGTTTTCCATCAAAAGACTCAGTGCCAATTTTAAAGTTGCCAAAACTGAAGCAAATCCAGCAAACCTGACAGATATCCAGGGAAGATTTAGCCCTTGTTGGTTTTGCCCCGAGATTTGTGGCTCTAAAAGTCCCTTTACCATCTATGAGATTCCTGAGTTCACATGAACTGAAAGATGAACTATACTTACATGGTGGCTCCAAAATTCTGCCTTCCTCACTCCTGTGGAGAAGGCACTACTTGAGATACGTGGGAGAGAAAGTTAAAGCAGATGCATAAAGCCCCACTTGCTTGGAACCATCCAGTTTGGAGTTCTATAGCACCTGGACCCCTTGTTCTGCATGAAACACTGCTGCTTTGTTAAACTTCCACCCAACACCTGCAGAATTCCCACACAGCCAGATGCAGCTCCTTAGCTCAGGGCAGATTCTGCTCCCAGCCCCAGAGAGAAAACAAATCCCGCTGAATCCACGGCATCAAGAGTCCATCCAGGGGCTCCTGCCTCTCCTGGGGTAAGACACATTTCAAACCTCCTTTCACTTACCAGCATAGAAGTGGTAGAAGGGCCACCAGACAGCACTGTTGGGAATATAAGTGAGCAGCGAGGCCACATAACCCCGGTAGAAACCTCGAAAACCGTCAGCCCTGAAAATCTGTACAATGATATCCTTGGTTTGCCCAAAGACCAGCAGCCGCTTGCCATCTTGGTTCTGCACCTTGAACCTGCCCATGCTTTCCCCTTTCCTCTGCATCATGAGGTGCTGGGAGACCACATCGATGGGCACTGTGATGCTCTGGGCCACCAGGGAGGCCGAGCCTCCGGCCACCAGGGATTTGACGGCGTTGTTGTTGTTGTAGCGCGAGACGTATTTGCGCGTCAGCTCGTAGGTGGTGACGTAGCACTGCCCTGAGATCAGCGTGAAGGTGTTCACCAGGAAGCCTCGGTAGAGCCCGGCCGCCCCTTCTGTCCGCAGGATTTTCACAAAGGCATCGAAGGTGCCGTTGTAGAGGCTCTTGCCCTTCTGCACCTGCAGCCGCGTGCGGATGAGCGTGAAGGGGTAAACGCTCACGCGGATCATCATGGTCATGCAAATGCCAAAGACGTAGAATTTCCTTTTGTCCAGGTGCTCCCACTCGATGATGGGGATGTTGCGTTTGTCCTCCATGGCTCCTCGGGGGCAGGCAGGACAGGTCCAGGTTTCCCTCAAAGGTACAGAGCAGATCCAGGCCCAGCCTTCCAGCCTTGAGCAAGCTGACTGCAAGTGCTGGCACCTGAAACGAGAGAGCCCTTGGGTAGAGGACAAAGCCCCACTCTCTATATCCACCCACATCACCTCAACCTTGGCTGACTCTCCTCGAGCACACAGCCATGATATTTTCTGAAAAATCCTTTCCTTAGGATTTTTCCTCCTGAGAAGCTGAGAGGCTTCAGGAACAAAATGCCTTCTGATAAAACCTTTTCTTCTATTCTTTTAGTATAGTTTTAATGCAATATATATCATAAAATAATAAATCAAGCCTTCTGAAACATGGAGTCAGATCCTCATCTCTTCCCTCATTCTCAGACCCCTGGGAACACCGTAACAGTGAATTCCCCCATGGACACACAGCCCTTCCAAAACTGCTGCAAGGTGAATTGTAGCTGTGATATTTTCTGAAAAATCCTTTCCTTAGGATTTTTCCTCCTGAGAAGCTGAGGCGCCTCAGGAACAAATGTAAACCATGATTATCTGTTGCTGTGGAATGCAACAGGTGCATCTGGGATTGGTCTCATGTGGTTGTTTCTAATTAATGGCCAATCACAGTCAGCTGGCTCAGACTCTGTCCGAGACAGAAGTTTTTGTTATCATTCCTTCTTATTCTATTCTTAGCCAGCCTTCTGAGGAAATCCTTTCTTCTATTCTTTTAGTATAGTTTAAATATAATATATATAATAAAATAATAAATCAAGCCTTCTGAAACATGGAGTCAGATCCTCATCTCTTCCCTCATCCTGGTCCCCCTGTGAACATTGTCACACACAAGCCAGCCTTGCACAGCACTGAGTGACTGTAACCTCCAGAGGCAGGGCCCTACCATGTGCCTGATGGTGACACCTTCAGATGTCACTGTGGCTGTTTTCTGGGCTCCAGCAGCAGCTCTCAGCACAGCCCAGGCTGCTCTGGGGAAAAGCAGAGCTCCTGTGCTTTCAGAAGCAGATGAGCAGCACACACACCTTTCAATGGGCACGCAAGATCAGGGATGGCCAAGCAAAGCAGCTTCTCCCCAGTCATTCCAGGTCTGTCGTGCTCCCAGGTGTCAGGACGTCACTTTTCAGTTGCAGGATCTGTACAAAGAAGAAAGTGACAAGTCCGTTTGTGTTCCTGGATTCCCTGCATGAATTAGACCCATTTCTTTGGGCACTTCCATTCTTATCTCCCTAAAGCTGGAGGGTGATGAGAGGAAAAGAACAACAATGGGAAAACAAGGCAAGACAGCCATGTAGAGTCTCCACATTGATGACCAAGATCCTGAAAAGAAAGGGTTAAATCACAGCCCAGGATCTCTCTGTTGAGCTGCTTGGCAGCTACACCAGCAAAGTCCACCCTCCATTCCAACACTCCATCTCTGCTCCTGGGCTGATAACCCCCCTTCCACTGCTGGCTGTGGAATGGGGAGGATGAGGAGGGAGGGGCTGCTTCAGCCTCCCCCAGCCCCAATTGCTGCAGCTCATCACCAGGTCCCAGCAGGCTCCTCGTACTTTCAGCTGCTCTAATTAGTAAATTAACTTGCTGCACGATTAACCAAGCTTGGGCTAAGGGAACCTACACACATGGCCAGGCAGCAGGAGAGGCACAGCTCAGAGAATCACCCAAAACAAGATGGAGCAGTTCACTGCCAGTAAGGACTTACTTTCACATCAAACTTTCAAAAAATGGGGTGTTTGGGTGGCTGAACTTTTGGGAAAGTGTGTGCCAGGGAGCCCTGGTGCCCTCATGCATGTGAGGTTTGTGCTCTTTTGTTGGTCATGCCCCCAGCTCACATCCTCACTGGATTTGTGCAAAACCTGTTTACAAAGAGTAAAGACATGTTGAATTTTGAAAGAAAAGCGTTTGTAGGATTTAATTTGACCCTTCCACTTAACTCCAGATTAAATAATGGAATGACAAAATGATCTGGACTGCAGCTGGATCATAACTTGTATTCCAGGCACTGGCAGTGCACGAGCTGAACAGCTGGGGAGCAGAGCCAGAGCAAGGAACAGGAACAAGGGAGCCAAAACCTTGATCTGAAAACAGATCCAGCAAGTGAGAGCTCAAAGGGATGGGCAGCCAGCAGCACACACTGACCTGGGGGCACTTCACTTTACCATGACACAACATCAGTGCCCAAAGGAGCTCCAAGGGACAGGCATCTGGGACAGGACAGGACACAGAAAATGGCTTTCCATTGTGCAAGAGCAGGGTTAGGGGGGATATTGGGAAGGAATTGTTCCCTCTGAGGTGTTCCCTCTGGCACAGAGCCCCATCCCTGGCAGTGCCCAAGGCCAGGCTGGACAGGGCTTGGAGCAACCTGGATAGCTGAAGGTGTTCCTGCCCAT
Source organism: Zonotrichia leucophrys gambelii (assembly GCF_028769735.1). Classification (NCBI taxonomy): domain Eukaryota; kingdom Metazoa; phylum Chordata; class Aves; order Passeriformes; family Passerellidae; genus Zonotrichia; species Zonotrichia leucophrys. Next base: position 1,405,838 of record NC_088194.1, on the reverse strand, counting down.
GGGATGAGATGAACTTTAAGGTCCTTCCAACCCAAACCAGTCTGGGATTCTTAGGGAAATGTCTCAACACTTCAGGATTGATGAAGAACTCACCCAGGCCAGAGACATTCTGTTAGAAACACAGTAACAAAACAACTGGAGGTTGTTTACCTCTGGCACAGAGAAGAAATTGCAGTTATGAAATTAAGGCAGAACAGGGGTGGGTGTCCCATTAAGTGACCATTTCATTGCCCATTGGCCAACAAAATATTTGCTGAATAGGAGCAAACAGCATTACAGGCTACCACAGCTCCTGCAGGTGGACAGGGGAGTTAAAAACACCCAAAATTCCACTTTTTTACCATTGTAAAGACAGCTACACTTCACCCTGCCAGCTAAGGCACAACAAACACCCCAGCCTGGATTGCTTTAGTCACAATCACAGCCCTACTGGGTTTGCTAATACTGACATGATTTGACACACAAAGCTTCCTGCACAGGAATTATCTGTGCACAGCACCTATGAAAACACCACTTGGTTCTTGTTAAGAGTCCCTACTAGCTTAATATGTCATTAAAAAAAATTAAAATAGACTCTAGTCAATATGATTCCCTGGTGAAGCCTGAGGGTTTAGTCCATACTCCAAATTCTTCTGCCACCACCATGGAATTTGAGCTCCCCACAAAGGAAAGGGAAGGGCTGCAAAAAACATTCTCATTACTGCAATATGGAAAACAAAACAACAACAACAATAATAATTCCTTGATCTTTATTTAGTTTTATGCGCTCTAGTGCTTTGGGTTCAGAATTTCAGCCACAACTTCTTGAGGAAACAGCTGTACTTTCTTTGGACTCTCACCAATAACTCCTCTCATTCAGGATCTGAATTAGACAAAGCCACTTTAACCCCATGGCTCTGAGGCACTCAAAGTCCCTCCTGTGTGGAAGAAGGAAGGGATCCTGGCAGCTCCAGGGATGAGCAGCATGGCTGCAATTCTTTCTTTGCCAACATAAAAAAACATTCATTTTGCTCAGAGCATTTAATGTTCCAGAAATTTAGACCACGGCCTTGCTCAGGGATCCCATCACACTCATTAAGATTTGATGATCTTTCAAGGAATTTTAGAGAGGCTGATATAAAAGTCATGGTTACATCTCCTGAGAATTGATCTGCCCTCCAAAACAAGTACAAGCACACCACAGCTCACACATCCTTAAACTCTGGAGCAGCTTCTGTGCCAAAACCAGCCCTCAGTGGTTCCTTCCCTCCATGCACAAACAGCATTTCTTGAACTTCTGCCTGGAAATGCAAGCAGGGGGTGCCAAGCAAGGCATCCCTGCTCCTGCTCTCTCATCTGGGCACAGCCTCAGCCTCCCACACACAGAACTCAGTACAAACCCCCCCAGTTCATGTCCTTTAATGCCACCCTGTCAGTCTGGTCCCCAAACCGCTCGTTGCTGCAGCTGGAGCTCAAGATGCTTCTCTGGCAAACACAGACAGGGCTTTGTGTGCCCCGGGCAGGGATGTGCCCTGGCCAGCATGCTAATGCCTCAGCAGCAGCCTGGGAACCTTGTGCAGCCAGCCCTGAGGCTGCCTGGCACCTCCAAGGGCACGGAATCACACAACAGCCTAAGCTGGACAGGGCCCAGCAGGGCCAGCTCTGCAGTGAATGGTTCACTTGGGGATGGAACGCTGGCCTTGGGGTTATCAGCACCACATCAGCTCATGGAGCTCAGGCACCACATCCAGCTCAGCACAACCAGCTCATGGAGCTGAGCTGAGGCACCACATCCAGCTCACCACGTCCAACTCACTGAGTTGAGCTGAAGCACCAGATCCAGCTCATGGAGCTGAGGCACCAGATGCAGTTCACTGAGCTGAGCTGAGGCACCAGATCCAGCTCATGGAGCTGAGTTAAGGCCCCACATCCAGTTTATGGAGCTGAGCTGAGACACCACAACCAGCTCACCATAACCAGCTCACGGAGCTGAGCTGAGGCCCTACATCCAGCTCAGCACATCCAGCTCACTGAGATGAACTGAAGCACCAGATCCAGCTCACCGAGCTGAGCTAAGGCCTCACATGCAGCTCACCGAGCTAAACCCGCCCCTCACACTCACCCCGCGGTAGGAGGGGATCCAGGCCCTCCAGGGAGGCAGTCCTGGCTCTCACCCCAGCCCCGCAGCTCCGGCACAGCTGTGGCTCTGTGAGCGCTGTGGCAGCGGCGCTCTGGGGACAGCACTGCCCTCCCCAGCACCCCCGGCCCGGGGCAGGACCCCCCGATCCCACCCCTGGGTGAGACCCCCACCTCCGTTCCCGGTCACAGCAGCTCGGCCGAGCTCTGGGGCACAGAACAGCGGCACAGCTCGGTCCGGGATCCGCTCAAGGTCACTGCGGGGCCGGACGCGTGCCCAGCCCCGCGGCTCGGTGTCCCCGCTGTCCCCAAGCCGCCGTGGCCCCGCAGCCCCGGGGGGCCCCGGCCGCTCCCCCGCCCAGCCCGGGGAGGGCTTCGGCCTCTGCCCCGAGGACGGTCTTGAACCCTCCAGCTCCTTTCCCCGCGGCCATTCAAGCCCTGTCCCGCCTGCCCCGAGGGTCTCACCGAGGGGGCTCCGGGCCCTCCCCGTCCGCCCCGGGACCCTCCGGGCCTCTCTCCTGGGGTCTTTCAAGGCCAAAGGGTCTCACACCAACCCCCTCCCCGCTTTACGTGCGCCCCTCACCAGCCACCCCCTCTCCTCCACCTGCCGCGTTCCCGCCCAGCCGCGCCGCCTCCACACCTGCCCAGACCTCGCTCGGCCGCCGCCGCCCGCACCGGCGCCGCACCGGGCCGGGCCAAACCACCACCGACAGGCCGTGCCGCACGGCGGCTGGCTTGGTTCAGGCCTCGCCCCGGCCCGGCCCCGGTGCCGGCAGCCGCTCACCTGACGGCGGCGGGAGGGAGCCCCTCGGAGCCCCCGGCCGGGCCGGCCCCGCCGCCCCATGGCCGCTCCCGGGCCGGAAGTGACCGGCGGCGTCAGCACCGGAGAGCCTCCGCCATCTTGGGAGCGGGCAGAGGTCGCACCGGAAGTGCCTACTCGCTTCCGGCCCGCAGTAAAGAGGGCGGCCGGGCCTTAAAGGGACCGCGCCGAATTACGGCTCTTAAAGGGCCAGCGGCTGGAGGGGGAAACAGCACGGGGGCACCCACAGGAGAGAGTGATGGCTGTGAGAGAGCTGTTCCCTGCTCCCCGCTCTCCCTGCGCCTCGTTGCAGGTGGACGCTGCACAGGCGCGTGTGTCCCTGCACACCCACGCATGTCTGTGCACGCCCACGGGTGTCTCTGAATGCCCACACGTGTCCCTGCACACCCACAGGTGTCTCTGAATGCCCACGTGTGTTCCTGCACACCCACGTGTGTCTGTGCACACTCACAGGTGTCCCTGCACCTGTGAGTGTGCACAGGCCACACATGTCTCTGCACACCCATGGATGTCCCTGCACACCCACGCTGAAGTCTCCCTGCACACTCACGTGTCCCTGAATACCCACAGGTGTCCTTGCACGCCCACACATGTCCCTGCACACCCACAGCTGTCCCTGCACACCCACACATGTCCCTGCACACCCACACATGTCCCTGCACCCCCACGTGTGTCCCTGCACACCTACAGGTGTCCCTGCACACCCAATCATGTCCCTGCACACCCACATGTGTCCCTGCACACCCACGTGTGTCTGTGCACACCCACACATGTCCCTGCACACCCACCAGTTCCCTGCACACCCACATGTGTCCCTGCACACCCACGTGTGCCTACACATTCCCCAGGCCCAGCCTCGTACACCCCACAAGCCCCTCGGGGCTGCTCCACAGACCCAGCAATGTCAGGCGTTGAGTTTTCCTTTTTTAATAAAAAAAGCAAAGAGCAGCAAAATGTACAGCTGGCTTGGCTTTGAAAAGGCAGCTCAAGGATGCTGGAAATGGGGTGGGGGGACAGCCAGGGAGCAGTGGGGGCACCCCAGGGACCATGGAGCATTGAGGGGTGGGTGGCAGTGCAGGGTGGGTCCCACGGGGCTGGATTAGGGAGCACATGCAGCACAGCTTGGCCCATGCTGAGGTTTTTGTGGAACTTGTTGTTTTGTCCTGGTGTCAGCATCCACCATTCCCAGCCAGGCCCACCCCATGGTGACATTTCTCCTCTGTGTCACATGCTTTGCCTGTCCCCATGACCTCTCTCCCTGTCCCACTCCCTGTCCCACTCCCTTGCTCCCATTCCACCCCCAGCTCCAGAACGTGAGCCTTAGGTTAAAACAGATGTATTAAATAAAAAAAACCCATGCTGAGGTTTTTATGGAACCTGTTTTTTTTCCTGGTGTCAGCATCCACCATTTCCACCCATGCCCACCCCACGGTGACATCTCTCCTCTCTGCCACATCCATGACCTCTCTCCTCTCCCTGTCCCTTGCTCCCATTCCACCCTCACCCCCAGAACGTGAGCCTTAGGTTAAAACAAGTGTATTAAATAAAACAAAAACAAAACCAAAAAAACCCTTTCACAGTCCCACCCCTCCCCACACCCCCCCTTCCCCAGGGTCTCCCTGACCCACTGCCATTGTCACGCCGTGTCCCCTGCCGGCACGTGCAGCCTGTTGTTGTCCACGTCCACGTCCCCACCGAGCTGGAGGCAGCACGCCTGGGAGCCTTCATCCTCCTCCTCCTCCTCGGTGGCAGCTCCGGGTGCCGGGGGCTCCGCGGTGCCCCCGTTGAGGGGCACCTTCTCCCTCTGGCGTGACGGGGGGCTGTGGGGTGTGCTGCAGCCCCTCACCTTGCTGCGAGCTCTCAGCTGGTCCCGGTAGGCCATGAGGGCCAGGCAGGCGGCCCCGGCCAGCGTCACGGCCAGCAGCACCGTCACCGTGACAAACTGGGACCAGTACGAGCGAGGTGGCGAGCCCACCTCGCCCAGCTGGGCCCCGCCAGAGTCCCTGAGCTGGTAGCGAGCCACGGTCCAGGTGTAGTCGTTCTCTGTGGCCTGGCAGGTGTAGGTGCCAGCCATTCCCTGCTGCATGATGACCACCAGCGTGTGGTCAGGCTGCAGCACCGTGTGCCCCTGGGCACTGCCAGGCTGCTGCCAGCTGTAGGTGGCCAGGGCGGAGCGGCGAGGGCACGGCAGCTGGACCACGGCGTTCAGCGGGGGGCTGAGCCCTGTGGGTGTGGAGAACACAGTGATGTGGTGCACCTGAGGCAGAGGAGAGATTTTTCTAGGGTAGAAATCTAGTTTGATTTAGGTAGAATGTACATCTTGCTGTGCAGTCTAGCTGCAAAAAGCCTAAGTGTCATGGACATCTTTTATGAAAAATCCTTTCCTTAGGATTTTTCCTCCTGAGAAGCTGAGAGGCCTCAGAAATAAAATGTAAACAATGATTATCTGCTGCTGTGGAATGCAACAGGTGGATCTGTGATTGGTCTCATGTGGTTGTTTCTAATTAACGGCCAATCACAGTCAGCTGGCTCAGACTCTCTGCCTGAGACAGAAGCTTTTGTTATCATTCTTTCCTATTCTATTCTTAGCCAGCCTTCTGAGGAAATCCTTTCTTCTATTCTTTTAGTATAGCTTTAATGTAATATATATCATAAAATAATAAATCAAGCCTTCTGAAACATGGAGTCAAATCCTCGTCTCCTCCCTCAACCTCAGACCCCTGTGAACATTATCACACCTAAGCTCAGAGAAACTGCTTCAGTGAAAGACAGAGATAAGGGGGGAGAAGACAGAAAGTGATAGAGAGAGACAGAGACTGCTGTGAGAGCAACTCAACCTGACCTAGGAATTCTTTCTGATAAAGAAGAACTAGCGGCAAATGCCACGCGAAATTCATAAAAATAAACATGTAAATATTTATAAAATATAATGTAAATATTTATAAATATAAATGTAAATATCTATAAAATAAATATTGTAAAATTGTGTGCACATGTATTTGAGACGGGGATAAAAAGGGACCTGAAGCTCCCAGAAGCACGCATGTCATTTTAAGGGAACGATTCCCACATGCGTCTGTAATAAACATCCTGGCTTTACAACTTTCACAAAAGCTGTAGAGTTTTGTTTATCCCCACAAAACACAGCCCATGAGCCCCATCCCACCCCCCATGTACCCCCATACTCAACCCTGCACCGCGGGATCCTCCGGTGCCCCCCAGGAGCGGGGCATGGCCGCGCTCCTCCCGCGGTGGCACACGGCGTCCGGTCTCCCATTCTTAACATCCTGCAGCCACTCGCTCCTGCAGCCAGGAGAGAAGTGTCAGCAGCACCCCAGTGACCCCCAGAGCCCTCCCAGCTCCCACCCTGCTGCTCACTTGTTGTCAGTGGCCAGGTGGGCACGCAGGCAGGCGCCCCTGGGGCTGTGCCAGGCACAGTAGGGGTCCCGTGCCAGCACGCACTCGGCACAGCTCCGGTGCAGGCTGCAGTTGGCCAGCGGGACCTGCAGGACGCCTCTGGAGTAGCCCACATAGAGGATGCCCTGGGGAGGGAGAGGTGCAGGGCTGAGCTTTCCCCCAGTGCTGGTTTTGGGTGGTTGTTGGGTGTCTGGGTGCTCACACCTGCCCTACCTTCCCTGGTGCCAGCAGCAGGTTCTTCACCGGCTCTGGTGCTGCAAAGAGCTGGATGCTCTCCACAATGTGGGCACCCTCCACTCCCTCAAGCTCCACTGCCTTGTGCAGGAAACCCTTGTCTGTGGGGCATGGGGGACATTGCTGAGGCTTTGGAGCCAAGGGGAGGGTGGGATGGGTGACCCTGTGTGCCCCCCATATCACCCCACCTGTGGCCAGGAACATGACACGGCACGGGGTGCCCAGCACATCGTGGGTCTCATGGACTGTGATGCGCGTGTAGGTGACATCTGACTTCACCAGGAGAGGCTGTTTCTGGAAGGGTGACACCTTCCCGTCCATCAGGAAATGATCCTTCATGAAGCTGAGGGCTTTGTCCGAGGAGGCACCCATGGAGCACTGTGGGGGGACAGAGGGGTTTGTGCTGGGGAGGGAAACTGAGACACAGGGAGGGGAGGATGTGCTGCAGAACCACGCTGCCCTGGCCAGCATCAGTGGGGTGCAGAGGGACCCCCTCTCCTTTCCCATCCCACCTGCAAGTGTGGGCACACAGGGATACACAGAGCCCATCTCTTGGGGACCAGCGTTGTCCCCTGGTGGGGAGCACACCCCTGAGTGGGCATCACTCACACTGCCAGGCCGGGGACTCATGTCAGGGCCACTGTAGACTATCCAGCGAGAGCTCTCCTTGTTCAGCTCCTTGTACTTGCCCTCGAAGACCTTCTCCAGATCCTCCTGACTGTAGGCACAGACGGCGGCGCTGCCCGCCCTGCCCGCCTGCCTGCAGGGAGGGACAGTGGGCAGCAGCAGGGCACGGGCCCATGGGCTCCCTGCACAGCCTTGGGCACTCAGCACTGCCAGGTGAATAGCCCTGGGCACTCACCAGTGCGAGGTGAACAGCCCTCGGCACCCACCAGTGTGAGGTGAACAGCCCTGGCACTCAGCCCTGCCAGGTGAACTGCCCTGGGCACTCACACTGCCAGGTGAACAGCCCTGGGCACAAAGCACTGCCAGGTGAACAGCCCTGGGCACCCACCAGTATGAGGTGAACAGCCCCGGGCACTCACCACTGCGAGGTGAACACTGCGTAGAAAACAGTGCGGCCGTCATGGCGGGGCAGAGCAAAGGCGTGGTGGATGACGTTGAAGGGGAAGTGGCCGCTCTCGGAGCACTCCAGCTGTGCCTTCAGGAAAGTTGTCCACTTCTTCTGCAGCACCTTGTCCCCCCCTACATCGCTCTGCAGGAAAGTGCTCATCACCAAGGTGACATGACCCCTTTGTCCCCTGCCATTGTCCCCTATCATCATTGCTATCACAGTACAACTATAATCTCCATTATGGTCTCTTGTGATTGTCCCTGTCCCATTGTCTCCTGTCACATCATCATCATCCCCCACTGTCACTCTGATTTTTTAAGATTTTCTAAGTTTTCTGATATTGACATTCTTGTAGCTAACTTTCTCACACACTTTCTGTAAATAACTCATTGTTTTGCATTCTTTTATGGCCTACTGGGACCAGCTTCTCTTTTATGGAAGAGAAATTTGATAGACTGTTGGATTGTCCAGTGTCATTGGAGAGGTGGCACTGTCACCCTCCAATCCACTGTCACTTTCAGAAAACCATAAATGCTAAAGTCAGAAAACAAACTTCCCTTTTTTCTTCTTCACCTTGAGAGCAGCAGTGTGCGCTCGTGTTCTTTCATGTCCTATAGTGACACCCCATCACTGTGCCCCCACTGCAGCCCACCACCATTCCCTGCTCTCACACCTTGCAGACACGGGCCACCCGTGGCACCAGGAGCTTCTCAAAGAAGTCAAACTCATCTGCTGTCTCCTCGAAGAAGAAGTAAACCTTGTCGTCCCCAGGGAGGCTGAAGGAGGCCACGAAGGCGGCGTCGGCTGCAGGTACAGGTGGGTGAGAAGCTGGAGCCATGGAGGGCTGCAGCACCTCCCCAGGGGCAGCACCTTCCATCTGCTCACCCGAGAGCCAGCGGAGGAAGGCGTCCGTCTTGAGCAGCGTGCGGGTGCCCAGCGAGCGGGAGATGATGGGCTCGTTGCCCTGGAAGTTGTTCATGGTGCCAGCATAGAGCTCTCCGTCTGCCCAGGGACACAGAGGGGGCTGAGCCATGCTGGGGACCCCCCACCCTCGCCCTCCACTCCATGGGAGCCCAGCTGAGAGGCCACTGGCCCCATACTCACCCACCAGCAGGGCTGTGTAAGTGTGCTGGGGATCGAAGGGACACTGGCCCTTCCCGTCCAGGAAGGACTGTCCTCTGCCACTGTCCAGCGTGAAGCTTTCCAGGTGCTGTGCAAAAGGGGAGAAAAATCAGCCAAAGGACCGAAAACAACCCCAAATCTGTAGGGAATAACTGTGGAATAACTTGCAGACATAGGGTGGCCCATGGCTTCAAGGTGGGTGCAGGGATGATGACAGAGGATGCCGGGGGTACCCGGCTCCTGTCACCTTCCCTCATTGTCATTTTGGGGAGCGGCAGTCCCCACCACGTGCTCAGCATGGAGGAGACTGAGGCAGGGACAGAGAGCCTGGAGTCACCTGAGGGGACCCAAAATTGGGGTTTCCCTGCCGGAGGAAGAGTTGCTGGCAGCTGAATGAGAATCACCAAGGGCTCCTTTAGCAGATGGCACACAAGGATGTCCCTTGAGGGGGACACTCAGCACCCCCATCCTGGGCTCTCTTCTGGACTGTATTTTGTAGGTCCTGACAAAGTACAACCCCACAAGCTGCCCAGAGAGCCCCAGAATGCTGCCCTGGGGAGGACACTCACGATGTAGGTGCACGCAGGGCTGAAGGCATAGGTGCCACAGGCGTAGAGGTGGGTCTGGTTCAGGGCCACCAGGACTCGGATGAAGTTGAAGCACTCAGTCTGAGGGGGAAAGAGTTGGGTGCTGAGCACCCCCAGAGCTTTGTGGGGCCCCTGAGCCCCCCACAGGGCCAGCTCACCTCTTTGCTCTTCTTCTTAAAAGTGCATTCAGATGTTTTCACATCTGTGGGTCCCCACCTTATCTATAAAGGAAACAAAGATGTTCCTGGGCTGTCGAGCCTAACCCCACGGGAAAACTGAAACACAGCAGAGGCACCTCCCTCTCCCACCTCCCCAAAAGGGGTGCTGCTCACCGAGGCTTTGGCACGGATGCTGCCAGGGGTGCCAACGGCGAGGGCCAGCAGCCAGTCGCGTGCCCCCACGTAGAGCTGCTCCTCGCTCTCATCCAGCAGGAAGATGTCGTAGTGGGACACGTTGTCCTGGCTGAAGTGGGTGAGGGTCCGCCGGGGGTCCCCTGGCAGGAGCAGAGGGGGTGAGGGGAGCCCAGGGGTCACACACACACCCCCCACCACCCTCCGTGTGCGGATGTGGCAGCAGCTGCCAGCAGAGCAGCTCTGTTTAATCTCACACAGGAAATGGGGTGCAGTTCTTCCCCTTCAGATCTCGTATCAGCATCACCCCTTCACCCTCCAGCTCCCCACTTCCCACTGTCCCCTCCGGCTCCTGCTGCAAGAGCTGGACATCCCCAAGCTGCAGACCCCCAGAAATGGGGTGCATTTCCCCCCCAAGCTGTGCCTGTGATGTTTTGGGGCATCTGTTTGGGGGATGCACTGCCCCAGGGTGCCACCCTGGAGGAGTTACAAACCCCGAAGTGTCAGACTGGGGGTGTCACCAGTCCCCAGGGTGCCCTTGGGCACAGGCAGAGATTGCAGATTCTCATTCATCCCCAGCAGGCACCGAAACTGGGGGATTTTTGCAATTTTGGGCATGGCTGCTCGGGGAAAGGGAAGTGACAGCGCAGTCAGGGCTGGAAAGGCACGACCCTGCCGTGGGGCACAGACCCTGCTGCAGCCTGACTGGCACATCCCAGCCCCCCTAATCCCCTGCTTTGCCCCCATGCCGTGCCCTGTCCCTTCCAGAGGCAGCTTCTCATCCCCTCAGCGTGACCCTGAGCACACCCTGGGTGCCAGCTGGGTGACAAAATCACTGGAGGATCCGGCCCATCGAGTGCTGGGGTGCCAGTAAATGATTCTCTCATCCGCCCCCAACACCACCTGCAGCCACTGGTGCTGTCCCCAACCCTCTGAGGGTCACTCATGGGGCAGGGGGGGCTACACTGGGGGGCACCCCAAGCTTCCTGATGCTGGACACTCAGCCCTGGGGATGGACCCTGCCCCAGGCAGAGGCTGTGCACCCCTCTCCCCAGCTGTGTGCCCCCCTCCCCAGCTGTGTACCCCCCTCCCCAGCTGTGTACCCCCTCCCCAGCTGTGTACCCCCTCCCCAGCTATGTACCCCTCTCCCCAGCTGTGCACCCCCCTCCCCAGCTGTGTGCCCCCCTCCCCAGCTATGTACCCCTCTCCCCAGCTGTGTACCCCCTCCCCAGCTGTGTGCCCCTCTCCCCAGCTATGTACCCCTCTCCCCAGCTGTGTACCCCTCTCCCCAGCTGTGTGCCCCTCTCCCCAGCTGTGTGCCCCCCTCCCCAGCTGTGTACCCCTCTCCCCAGCTGTGTGCCCCCCTCCCCAGCTGTGTGCCCCCCTCCCCAGCCGTGTGCCCCCCTCCCCAGCTGTCCCATGCCGTACTCACCGCTGGGGAAGGCGAGGCGGGGCAGGGGCTCGGCAGAGCAGAGCAGGGCAGCCGGCACCACCACCCCGCAGAGCAGGCGGAGGGCGGCGGGCATGGCTGGGGGCGGCAGGGCTGCGCCCCACGAGAGTCCCACCACCATCCCTGCGGGCAGGGAGGGAGAGGGTCACACGCTGCTGCTGGGCTGGCTGCGTGTCACCGCCCCCGGCGGAAACCAGAGGGGGGAAGCGGTACCCGGGAGAGGGAGGAGGAAGGGGGTGTCTGCAGTGCCTCGAGTCCCCGCGTGGCCCCCCCAGTTTGGGCACGAACTTCCCACTGCCATGCCGGCACCCAGAGAGGTGCCCCCTGGGCTCCTCACCGACATCTTGGCACGGTCAGGATGTCCCCTCACCCTCTGGATTCCAGCACCAACCAACATTTCTGGCACAGAGATGTCCCCTCGTCATGTGGGGTTCCAGCACCACCATCTCTGGCACAGTCAGAGATGTCTCCTCACCCTCTGGGCTCCTCATTAAAATCTCTGGCATAGAGATGTCCCCTCAGCATGTGGAGCTCCTGCACCACAATCTCTGTCACACAGAGATGTCCCCTCGCCATGTGGATTCCAGCACCAACATCTCTAGCACAGTCAGAGACGTGCTTTCACCTTCTGGGGCTCCTCTACCAAAATTTTGGCAGTCAGGAGGTCCCCTTAACCTCTGGGGCTCCTCTACCAAAATTTTGGCACTGTCAGGATGTCCCCATGCCCTCTGGGGCTCCTCCAGCAAAATCTTGGCACAGTCAGAGATGTCCCCTCACCTTCTGGGGCTCCTCATCAAAATCTCTGGCACAGAGATGTCCCCTCAGCATGTGGGGCTCCAGAACCACAATCTCTAGCACAGAGGTGTTCCTTCACCCACTGGGGTTCCTCACCAAAATCTCTGGCACAGTCAGGATGTCCCCTTGCCATGTGGGGCTCCTCACCAACATCTCTGGCACAGAGATGTCCCCTCACCCTCTGAATTCCAGCACCACAATCTCTGGCACACTCAGAGATGTCCCCTCACCCTTCTGAGGCTCCTGCACCACAATCTCTGGCACAGTCAGAGATGCCCCCATGCCCTCTGGGCTCCTGTACCAAAATTTTGGCACAGTCAGGATGTCCCATCACCTTCTGGGGCTCCTGCACCAAAATCTCTGGCATGGTCAGAGATGTCCCCTCACCCTCTGGGTTCCAGCACCACAATCTCTCACATTCAGAGATGTCCCCTCACCCTCTGGGGTTCCTCACCAAAATCTCTAGCACAGTCAGAGACATGCTGTCGCCTTCTGGGGCTCCTGCACCAAAATCTCTCACATTCAGAGATGTCCCCTCACCATGTGGAGCTCCTGCACCACAATCTCTGTCACAGTCAGAGATGTCCCCTCACCCTCTGGGGCTCCTGTACCAAAATTCTGGCACAGTCAGAAATGTTCCCTCATGCTTTGGGGCTCCTCACCAAAATCTCTTGCGCATTCAGAGATGTCTCCTCACCCTTTGGGGCTCCTGCACCAACATCTCTGTCACAGTCAGAGATGTCCCATCACCTTCTGGGTTCCTGCACCACAATCTCTGGCACAAAGATGTCCCCTCGGCCTCTGTGCTCCTGCACCACAATCTCTTGGCACAGTCAAAGATTCCCCCTCACCTTCTGGGCCTCCTGCCCAGGACCCCAGCACAGAGGCATCCAGAGGCTCCTGCCTTTGCCCCCAGAGCTCAGAGCTCATCCCCACCAGCGATTCCTCTGCCTGGCTCCATCAGTGATCACAGCATCCACAAAATGGCGGGGAACACACACAGGAACCCCCTTCCTGCAGCACTGAGGACAGAGCCACATCTGCAGAGGCCGGCGGTGCCCAAACCCCTTTGCCCACGGCCACCGCATCCCCAGCGAGCAGCATTACCTCTCTGGCAGCCCAGGACGGAGCCTCTCACCTGCAGCCCTGGCACGGGAGCCCCGGGCAGGTGCCCGAGCCCCGGGGGCTGCGGCCACGCGTGTCCCGCGGCTCCATGCCCGGCTCGCTCCGAGCTCGCAGCCCGGCTCTGCCGAGCCCGGCCCAGCCCAGCCCAGCCCCGCGTGGCTCCGGGAACCTGAAAGTCCTGCTGGAAGAGGACGAGCCCCGGCAGGTTGGGGCAGTGGGTGCCTGAGCCCGCCTCTCCTGCCTCGCATCCCTGCGGGGAGAGCAGCGGAGCCTGGCGGAGGCGGCCGGGATGGGAACCGGGATGGGAAAAGGGGAGCTCTGCTCCTCCAGCTGGGTGCCCCGGCGGTGGCAAAGTGGGGGACAAGGGTGTGCCCAGGTGCCAGGCTTTGCTCGCTGGGGAAGGCTTTGGGGTGAGGAACATAAATGGCATTTTCCCATTGTGCGGATTGTGCGGGCCAACAGCAGGCCTGAGCATCATCCCCAAAAGAGCCCCATGGGGATAGGCATCACCCAGAAAACCTGCACCCCAAAACAGCCTCATGGGGCACCCTCACAAACAGCCCCATGGGGACAGGTATCCCCCAGAAAACCAGACCCCCTAGGGGGAGGAGTGCTCCCCAAAACAGCCCCATGGAGCACCCCAAAAACCGACCCATGGAGCACCCCAAACAGCCCCACTGGGCACCCCAAAACAGTCCCATGGGGCACCCCACAACCAGTCCCCCATGGAGCACCCCACAAACAGCTCCATGGAGCACCCCAAAACAGTCCAATGGGACACCCACAAACAGACCCCCATGGAGCACCCCCATAAACAACTCCATGGAGCACCCCCACAACAGCCCTGTGTGGCACCCCAAAACAGCCCCACAGGGCAGCCCCACAAAGCTCCCACAGCTGTTCCCCAAACCCATCTTCCCCTGGACATTCCATCCTCAAGCCCAGGCTGCTCTGGGCTGGCTGTGGGCAAGAAACTCCCCAAAAACAGCCCCATGGTGGCAGGCATCACTCAGAAAACCTGCACCCCAAAACAGCCCCATGGGGCACTCCACAAACAGCCCCCTGGGCAACCCCACAAACGGCCCCATGGGACACTCTAGAAAAAACCCCATGGGGCACCCTAGAACAAGCCCCCTGGGGCACCTCAAAACAGCTCCATGGAGCACCCCACAACAGTCCCATGAGGGCTGACATCACCCAGAAAACCAGATCCCCAGAGGGGAGCAGTGCTCCCCAAAACAGCCCGATGGGGCACCCCAAAACAACCCCATAGAGCACCCCCAAACAGCCCCATGGGGCAGCCCCACAAAGCTCCCACAGCTGTTCCCCAAACCCACCTTTCCCTGGACATTCCATCCTCAAGCCCAGGCTGCTCTGGGCTGGCTGTAGGCAAGAAACCCCCCAAAACCAAAGCCCTGGAGTTGCTCACCATCCCCGAGGCACCCCAATATCCCTGAGGACGAGGCTGAGGAGCATCCTGCCCTGCTGGAACCTCCTTACCTGCCTCTGCCATGGCCAGAGCAGCCCAGGGGAGCCCCGGCAGGGCAGCGCTGTGCTCAGCACCTTGCTTGGCTGGGACAGAGGCTCCTTGTGAGCACAGAACGCTGAAAGTAGGTTACTCTGCCCCGGATTTCCCACTTGGCAGGGGCTGCAGGGGGACGGGGCCGCACGGAGCCTCGGACCGGCCCCATTGTTCTGCCCTGGGCTGCAGCCACCGAGGCCGTGGAGGGAGGGGGGGGGATGGAAACGGGAGCAGAGGCTCCTCAGAGAGGCTGGAGATTTGATTTGGCTCCTCAGAGAGGCTGGAGATTTGATTTGGGGCTGTGGTGGGGCTGAGGAAACCGCCGGTGTTACCCAATGTGAGGCAGGGCTGACGCAGGATGTGAGGTGGGAAGCTGGAATCCCCTCTCAGCCTTGTCTCTTCTCTTTTTTTGGGGCCCCGCGTCACGGGGGTGTAATTTGGGGTGTAATTACATCTGGGGATGTAATTTACAGCCTCCTTCTATAGGATTTGGCACATGGGAGGGAGACCAAGGGTCCCTCATCACTGCAGTGCTTCATTTTCCCCCTGGTGCTTCAGCTCACACAGCTGGTTTCATGGTCTGCTCTGTGCCATCTCCTTGGAGGATTCCTCAGACGGTTGGAATGTAATTTCCAGCCCCTCTCTATAGGATTTGGCACATAGGAGGGAGACCAAGGGTCTCTCAACACTTGGACGTTTCAGTTTTCCCCTGGTGCTTTCTGGCTGAGCACAGCTGTGGTTTGTTTCATGGGTCCTGCTCCTGCTTGGATCTGCTCCTGGAGGGTTGGGAATGTAATTTCCAGCCTCTTTCTATAGGATTTGGCACATGGGAGGGAGACCAAGGGTCTCTCACCACTGGGGTGGTTCAGTTTCCCCCTGGTGCTTTCAGGCTCAGCACAGCTGTGGTTTCATGGGTCCTGCTCGTGCTGGCATCTCCTCCTGCAGGATTCCCTCCAAGACAGGGAGCGTTGTGCTGTCAGTGAGCACAGAGCCACAGGATGGAGCCAGGCCCAGCCCTGGTGCTCACCAAGGTGGGCTGTGATGGATGCACTATGGAGCTGTGGCACTGATGTGCCAGCTGCTCAGACATCCCCCGTGCCTCAATTCCCAACAGTTTGTTCCTTCTCTGAAGCTGGGCTGCAATTCCCTGCCCATGCCAGCTCCCAGGAGCATCCCCGTGGTGTGGGGGGTGCAGGAATGATCCCAACACCCAGAGGGGCTGGGGCAGCTGGGCCTGGGGGAGGCCCCGAGATCCAGATGTGAGGGGAAAGCCCCGAGATCCAGATGTGAGGGGGAAGCCCTGAGATCCAGATGTGTGGGAGATGGAAGGCAAGGCAGGAGGGGGTGGGCTAAGGGCACGGGAGGATGAAGGGGAGGAATTTGGGGGTGTACACAAGAGGAAATGGGAGCTGATTGTGCCCATGGGGTTGCTCCATAGCAAGGGTGGGGAGAGCTGGGGGGTGCAGGTAAGGGAGAGGAGGATGCACAGGAGGGAGCTGAGGGGTGCAGGAGGTGTGGAGGGGTGCACAGGACATGGGGGAGAGGGAAATGTGGGAGGAATGTGAAGGGCAGGGGGTGCGGGGGGTACCGGGGGTCTCCCCAGGGCCGGCACCTCATCCTCATCCTCATCCTCATCCTCATCCTCATCCTCATCCTCATCCTCATCCTCATCCTCATCCTCATCCTCTTTGTTGCCGCTTTCAGCATCAGCGCGGGGGGTCCCCCAAGCCCAACCCCACTGTGGCGATTTCCCCCTTTCCCCCTCCACCTCCCGCCCCCGCCGAGCCTCCCCAGAGCCCCCGGGGCCCCCCGGCCGCCCCCGGCCCCGGTGGCGGAGCGGCGGTACCGACCTGCGGCGGGCGGGCGGGAGCGGCATCCCCCGGCCCCGCATCCGGCTCACGTCGCCATGGCTACGGCTGTACCGCGGCCCCCCCCGCACCGACAGACAGACAGACAGACAGACAGACCCGGACGGACTGACGGACGGACACGGGGCCACGGCTGTACCGACAGACAGACCCGGACGGACTGACGGACACGGGGCTGCGGAGCCCAAACCCCCCCGCACAGACAGAGCCGGACGGACGGACTGACGGACATGGGCACGGAGGGGGCTCTGCCTCCCCTCACCCCACACAGCACCGAGCCTGCACCCCCAGGAGGGGCAGGGACACCCCTCTGCCCCCCATGATGTGGGTTACATCCTCTCCTGACGCGTTCCTGTGCCCCCAGAACAACACTGGGGTCCCTCAGCCCAGTTGTGCTCTCAGCTTTTGTCAGTAAGTCCCTGCACCCCCATCTCAACACCCCCAGATCCAGAGCCCCCGGTATCCCACACCACACCCCATATCGGCACCCCCCTACCCACAATCTATCCCTGCATCGCATCCCCACACCCCATCCCTACACCCCATATCTGTACCCCCAAACCCACATCCTATATCTGCACCCCGCCACCGACACCCCATCCCTGCACCCCCATACCCACATCACATCCCTGCACCCCCAGACCCCATCTCTGCACCCCCAAACCCTATTCCTGCATCCCCAGACCCATCTGCCTCCCCACACCCCATCCCTGCACCCCCAAACCCTATTCCTGCACCCCCAGACTCACACCCCATATCTGCACCCCCATACCCCGTATCTGCACACCCAGACCCCATCCGTGTACCCCCAAACCCTATCCCTGCACCCCCAGACCCCCAGACCCCATCCCTACACCTCCCACTTGATTGCTGCTGGCTCTGGCTTCCCATGTTGTGGATTTGGGGGTCCCTGGAGCACTTTGGGGTGCAGCCGTGTCCCCAGGCTCTCTGGGTGTGTCCCCCCCCTGTCCCCAGCACCCACAAATTCTGCTCTGTGGCATTTCCCCCTTGGAATTTCCCCTGCAGGGAGCCCGGCCTGGCTGGAGCCTGCAGCCCTCACTGTGGAACTTTCTCCCTTCCGCTTCCCAAGCTGAGTGAGAACCCCAAAACAGGATCCCAAAGCACCACTTCCTCCCCTCTGCAGCCACCCACCTGCCTGCATGCATGCCCCAAATCAATGCATCCTCCAAAAAACCCTCCAGCATTGCCCTGCATTGGTGCAGCTAGACCCAACCCCGCGCATTGCCTGCAGGCTGGTGCAGCACAGACCCAACTCACATTGCCTACATTGCACATCCCCCAAAACCCTCCAGCATTCCCTGCCAGGGCTGGAGATCATCATCAGCACCCCAAACCCTCCAGCTTGCCCTGCCCAGGTTTGGGAGATCAGCTATCAGCACCCCAAAACCCTGCAGCATTGCCCTGCCAGGCTGGGGTGCAGTATCAGCACCCCAAACCCTCCAGCATTGCCCTGCCAGGTTTTGGGTGCAGCAGCAGCACCCCAAAACCCTGCAGCATTGCCCTGCCAAGGCTGGGGTGCAGGGCAGTATCAGCACCCCAAAACCTCCAGCCTGCAGCATTGCCTGGAGAGCAGCATCTGCACCCCAAAACCTCCAGCATTGCCCTGCCAGGGCTGGGGAGCAGCATCAGCCTCCCAAAACCCTCCAGCCTGCAGCATTGCCTGGGTTGCCAGCCCTGTACCAGCTGGGGAGCAGCATCAGCACCCCAAAACCCTCCAGCATTGCCTTGCCAGGGCTGGGGTGCAGCAGCAGCCCAAAACCCTCCACCCTGCAGCATTGCCCTGCCAGGGCTGCAGAGCAGAGCCGAATGCCCCTGCAGCTGCCAGCTTTGGGAGGCTGGAGCCCTGGGCAGGGATCTGGAAGGAGTTTGTGCCTCGTGCCCAGCAGCACTGGCAGCCTGGCAGGAGCTGGGCACTCCCCAAGGCTGAGCTGCAGCCCCTCGGGGTGCTGGACACCCCCAGGGTGCCCGGGGGGGGCTCTGTGCCCTGCAGCACATTGGGGTGCAGCCCTGGGGGGTGGCAGTGGGCACAGGCTCACATCTCAGTTCCTCCTTTGGGATTAGCAGGGTGGCTTGACCTTAATCTCCCCGGGCATGCAGGGGCCTGGAGGGGCTGCCCTGGGGCTGGCAGGGCCCCCAGCACCCCTGGGCCCTGCCTGGCCAACCCTGGTGCCTTGCCAGGCACTGGAGTCACTCCCAGCCCTGCCCCATCCCAGTCATTGCTCCAAGGCTTCCTGGGCTGGATTTCCCCCAAAAAATTCTGGTGGTTCTCAAACCCCGGTGCTCCTGCCTGCCCAGGGTGCCTCTGAGAGACCCCAGCATGGCCATGGCCCTGCTGTGGGACCCCATCTCCCTCCTCTGAGCCACACTCTCAGGGCTCAGATCCACGGGACAACGGGAGGAGAGGGACAAACCTGACCTCGAGTCGGTGCTTTGGCTGCAGTAGGGCTGGAGATCCACCACAGGCTCCTCTGCAGAGTGTGTGAGGGCCCTGTGGGCTGCAGCTCCCTCTGGGCTGGGCAAGGTCCCCATGGGCTGCATGTGGCTCCACAGGATGTGCAAATGTCCCTGTGGGCTTGTGCAAAGTCCACACCAGGGAGTGCCAGAACCCTGTGGGGAGTGCCTGGGTCCCAAGGGGCTTTGTAAGGAGCCCAAAATGTCAGTACTGTCCTTACAGGGCTCTGCAGTGTCCCTGAGGGCTCTGTAAGGAACCCATCATATCTGTATTGTCCTTAGAAGGCTGTGAAGTGTCCCTGAGGCTGTGCAGGGACCCCATGGGGCTCTGTAAGGAACCCATAACATCTGTATTGTCCCCTAGGGGCTGTGCAGAGCCCCCATGGAGCTCCAGCTCAGCCTTTTCCCAGTGCCAGGACTCTGTGTTCCCCATAGGCGACACGGGGGCGATGCAGGCTGTCAGTTCCCTGTTGCATTTCCCCATGGCAGTTCCCCATGGCAGTCCCCGTGTCTCCTGGCCTGTCTCCTCCCAGGAAGATGCAAGCAGCATGGCTGGCTTCCCCCATCACTCCAGAACGGGCTATTTTGGGCCCAACCTCATGACTTTTGGGGGCAGGAACCCTGGGGAAGGGTTGAATGGAAGGGGACAGGATGCAGCAATGTGTGGGTGGCTGTCCAGCTGGCAGGAATGGGAGGCAAACAGCACAGAGAGGGGGACACTGTGTCCCCTCCCATGCTGTGGGCCTGTCTCACCTCCCTGTGCCCCTGTCCTGGTTCAGAGCAAATTTGGGAGAGAATCCCCAAAGGGGCTACGGTAGGAAAGCAGGAGCAGGAATGTGGAGGAAAAAATAAAAAAACCTGTGCGCTTCTTCTGTCCCCCCTTCACTCTCTGGAACATGTCTTAAAGGTGCAAAACTTATTATTCAGCATAAACAGAACGAGATGATTTGGGATAAAAGCATCATAGAGTCAACTCCACAGAGAGGGGGACACTCTGTTCCCTCCCATGCTGTGGGCCAGTGTCACCTCCCTGTGCCCCTGTCCTGGTTCAGAGCAAATTTGGGAGAGAATCCCCAAAGGGGCTACGGTAGGAAAGCAGGAGCAGGAATGTGGAGGAAAAAAACCCAAACCTGTGCGCTTCTTCTGTCCCCCCCTTCACTCTCTGGAACACTCTTAAAGGTGCAAAACTTATTATTCAGCATAAACAGAATGAGATGATTGGGGATAAAAGCATCATAGAGCCAGCTCCTGGGAGGGGAGGTGGCACCTCGCTCACCTCTCTGGTTCCCCACAGCCTCCCTTGAAGCTGGGAGGTGGCACCAACACCCTGCACCCCCTGGCACCCCCTGTCCCCCGAACCTCAGCCCTGCTGCCCCCAAACCTGGGGTGATGCGACCCCGCACAGCACGGGGGGGCTCAGGTATCCAGCACAGGGGGTACCCCCAGGCTGGGCACCCCTGGCACCTACCTGGCAGTGCCTGCGCCCCGGCCGCCCGCCGGCGTCCCTCGCTCACATCGCGGCTCCGCAGCGCTGTGCCTGGTAAAGCCGATTATGCAGCGGCTTTAGAGCTCCCCTCCCCAGCGTCCTGCCCGGCTGCAGTGCCTGGCACGGCCCGGGGGCACAGGGGGTCCCTTGGCAGAGGGGCAGGAGCAAAGCTCCGCTCAGGTTCTGTGCGCCCCTATCCCAGCCCAGCCTGGGGATTGTTTGGTCTAAAAAACCCCCAAGAGGAATCTCTGAGTCTGTACCTGAAATTCCGGCCCTCCCCAGCCCATCCCAGCCCATCCTGGGGATTGTTGGGTCTAAAAAACCCCAAGAGGAATCTCTGAGTCTTTACCTCAAATTCCAGCCCCCCTCAGCCCATCCTGAAGAATGTTGGGTCCCCAAAACCCCCAAGAGGAATCTCTGGGCCTTACTCAAATTCCAGCCTCCCCTATCCCATCCCATCCCATCCCATCCCATCCCATCCCATCCCATCCCATCCCATCCCAGCCCATCCTGAAGAATGTTGGGTCCCCAAAACCCCCAAGAGGAATCTCTGGGCCTTACTCAAATTCCAGGCCCCCATTTCCCCATCCCAGCCTGGGGATTGTTGGGTCCCCAAAACCCCCAAGAGGAATCTCTGAGTCTTTACCTCAAATTCCAGCCCCCCAGCCCATCCCAGCCCATCCTGGGGATTGTTTGGTCTAAAAAACCTCAAGAGGAATTTCTGGGTCTTCACCTCAAATTCCAGCCTCCTATCCCATCCCATCCCATCCTGGGGATTGTTTGGGTCCCCAAAACCCCCAAGAGGAATCTCTGAGTTCTTTCCTCAAATTCCACCCCCTGGCCCAGCTGTTAGTGACCCACCCTTGTGTAGGGGATCACCCCATTTCCCCCATCCACAGTGGGTGCTGAGCCCCAGCCCTGCCTGTGGGGGTGAAAAGAGATCCTTGGGGGGTCCCTTTGCTGCTGAGGTGCAGCACAGCACCCCCAAATCCCCCTGGAGAGCAATGATGACAGCACACGGCATGGGAAGGGTTCAGCTGTATTTTGACTCTGGAAGAAAGTACAGGCAGTAATACAGAAGCTTTGCAAGCATAGATACATAACAACCACCCCAAAACCCACTGGAGTGGGGGGCTTGTCCTGGCACCTTCTCCAGCCCCACCCCTCTGCTGCCCTTGAGGTCAGGGGGGGCTGCAGGCGTTTCCCAATCCAGGCAAAAAGCCAAGAGATCTTTGCCAAAGGCTGGATGGGCTCCTGCCAAGGGGGAAGCTGCACCTATCAGACCCCAAAATCCACCTCACTCGAACAAAAAGCCTTCCTAGGTGTTTTCCTGGCCAACCAGCTCTGGCCTGGACTGAACATCTTTCTCTTAATCCCTGAAACAGCTCCTGAGCTCTGGCCACCAGAGATGAGCCTGAATGACTGCAGGAGAGGGAAGGTGGGGAAAACCCCTTCAGATGCAAGGGGGGTGAACCCCTCTGATGGGATGAGCCCCTCTGGATGCAGTGGGGTGAACCCCTCTGGGGGATGAACCCCTCTGGATGCAGATGGGGGTGAATCCCTCTGGATGCAGTGGGGATGAACTCCTCTGGATGGATGAATCCCTCTTGGGGGGATGAACCCCTCTAGATCACTGGGGGATGAACCCCTCTGGACAAGTAGGGGATGAACCCCTCTAGGGGATGAATCCCTCTGGATGCAGAGAGGGATGAACCCTCTGAATCAGTGTGGGGTGAACCCCTCTGGGGGGGATGAACCCCTCTGGGGGGTTGAACCCCTCTGAATGCAGGGAGGATGAACCCTTCTGGATGCAGATAGGGGTGAACCCCTCTGGATGCAGATGGGGGTGAACCCCTCTGGATGCAGATGGGGGTTAACCCCTCTGAATGCAGGGAGGATGAACCCCTCTGGAAGCAGATGGGGGTGAACCCCTTTGGGGAATGAACCCCTCTGGATGCAGATGGGGGTGAACCCCTTTGGGGGATGAACCCCTCTGGATGCAGGGGGGATGAACCCCTTTGGGGGATGAACCCCTCTGGATGCAGATGGGGGTGAACCCCTCTGGGGGATGAACCCCTCTGGATGCAGATGGGGGTGAACCCCTCTGGGGGATGAACCCCTCTGGATGCAGTGGCTCTCAAAGAGGGGGCCTGGGGGGCCCTGCTGGGGCTGAGCTCGTGGGACTGAGCTCCATCACCCCAGCTGTCAAATCCATCTGGTCCCAAACACGCAGCTCCGCTGTTTTCACTTGCCCTGCTCCATCTCCGCTCCAGTGGGGCTCCCAGCCCAACCCCTCAGCTAAGGCACAACTTGGCTGATTTAGAAAAAGGGCAAGAGGTGCCTGGGATGGGGAATCAGGGGGATACAGTACACAGAGCAGGGAGGGCAGGCGGGCAGGGGGCTGGGGAGGGGGCAATGGCCACACAGAGACGTGGGCATCGCCCGCGAGCTGCCGGGAGCCCCCGCGCCGGCACCGCCGGGAATCACAACTCAAAAACAAGACAAAAAAAAGGGAATTTTGGCTTCAGATCCCAAGAAAAAAGGGTTGTAAAGGCACTGTGCTCCACTTGAGACAGGACAGCAGGCCCTGTGGCACGCAGCTCCAGTGGGTATGGCTGCGCTTCTCCCTGTCCTATGTAAAAAGCTTTGGCAAAAAAGGTACAATGTAAGGAGCATTTCAACTACAAACTCCTCCTGCATGGCTGCTCTGTAAACACAGTTCTTTGCTGTCTTTGGCTGAAGTTCTAAAAAATATTTGAAGCTGAAAAGCTATTTTTTGGTTTGGTTTTCTTTATATAGAAATAGATTTTTTTCTTTACAAAAAAAAATCAAAGCATCTTTTAGCACTTTTAATATATATATATATAAAATTCCTGCTATAGAAAACAAAACAAAAAAAAAACAACCTTGGTTTTTGATATCTTGTTTTTTTAAAGGGAAAAAAAATTTCTTTGCTTTGGGAAAAAAAAACAAACCTAACTGGAGACAGGCAGGAACCACAGGAATGCGCCATGGAATTACATGATGCTGCAGTTCTGCACAGCCTGAGCCTGGAAGGGAAAAAGAAAAAGAGAGTTAAGAAAACCCCAGTGTCACCATCCACTTGCTCTGACTGCAAACTGTCCAGTGGGATCCTTTGGATGCCCACAGTGCCCCCAGGTTCTCCTCCATCCTAACCCTTGGGGTGTGATAAATAAATCCTCCCAAGCTGGGATGTTCATAGTTCCAAAATTTGAGGATTAAGGGTAGGTGATATATGAGGATTATAATATCGACTAAAAATATCAATATAGAATATATTGTATATTAATCCAATATATAGATATAAAGTGCTGAAATATTCACATTACCAGCATGAACACTCAGCAGCAGTGGAATGAGTGATGTGGTGTCACAGACATCTTTTATGAAAAATCGTTTTTTTAAGATTTTTTTTCTTGAGAAGCTGAGAGGCTTCAAGAACAAAATGTAAACAATGGTTATCTGCTGCTGAAGAATTCAACAGGTGCATCTGTGATTGGTCTCATAGAGTTGTTTCTAATTAATGACCAATCACAATCAGCTGGCTCAGACTCTCTGTCTGAGCCGCAAACTTTTGTTATCATTCTGTCTTTTTTTTTCCATTCTTAGCTAGCTTTTTGATGAAATATTTTCTTTAATTCTTTTAGTATAGTTTTAATATAATATATATCATAAAATAATAAATCAAGCCTTCTGAAACAGAGTCAGATCCTCAACTCTTCCCTCATCCTAAGACCCCTGTGAACACCATCACAACGTGGAGGATGGGGAATGCTCTGGGGTGCCAAGGGGGATGAGTGAAAGATTAAATGGGGTGGGAAGCATCACTTTCCAATCCCTCTCAGAACCCTCTATCCCTTATAAAGAACCTTGTGTGAGCTCAAAGAGAAAGAGCAGGGAGAAGGAGAGCTGGGAGAGGACAGGATTGCAGGGAGGGGACAGCATTGCAGGGAATGCTCTGGGGCGCCAAGGGGGATGAGTGAAAGACAAAATGGGGTGGGAGGCTGCTATGGCCACATCCCTTTCCAATCCCTCCCAGAACCCCCCATCCCTTATAAAGAGGTTTGTGTGAGCCCAAAGAGGAAGAGGAAGAGCAGGAGAAGGAGACCTGGGAGGGGACAGCATTGCAGGGAATGCTCTGGGGCGCCAAGGGGGATGAGTGAAAAATGGAACGGGGTGCCTTCCAAAGAGGAAGAAGAAGAGCAGGGAGAAGGAGAGCTGGGAGGGGACAGCATTGCAGGGAAAGGACAGTGACAGCACAGGGTGCCCCAGCAGCACGGTGCCAGCTGGCAGCGCGGTGCCAGGGACTGGCACTGGGAGCGGCACTGACCTGTCTGCGGGGGCTGGAGCTGCCCAGGAGGTAGTTCCTGGTCACCAGGCTGTCCCCAAGGCCGATGCCCGAGTCGCCCATGCTGCGGTAGCTGCGGGTGACAGTGACGCTGGAGCTGGACGAGCCCGAGGACATGGAGGTGATGCCGGCGTTCTGGGAGCCCGACTTGTCGGCCGGCTGGCCACACGTGCCACACACCACGGTGCGGGAGCGCAGGTTGTACTCGCCGGGGTCCCCAGAGCCACTGCAGCCCTGCACATGGGGGGGACAGACAGACAGAACGGCCTCAGGCCCTGCCAGAGCGTGCTCTGCACAGAGTGGCTGCCCTAGGGATGGTGGCAGGAATGGTGTGAGCCAGGAGAGCTCGGGAAGAGAGCCTGGCTCACCTGTGCTCTCCATCATGGGGTATAAAAATAATATATATTATATTATATTATATTATATTATATTATATTATATTATATTATATTATATTATATATTACATATTATAACATCATATAACTTTTTATATATATGTTATATGTATGTGTGTATATATATGTTATATATATGTTATATATAACATATATAACACATATATATAACAAATATTATAATATAATATAATATAATATAATATAATATAATATAATATAATATAATATAATATAATATAATATTATATTATATTATATTATATTATATTATATTATATTATATAATATAATATAATATAATATAATATAATATAATATAATATAATATAAATTTATCCCTATTTATTATATTATTTATTTAAATAATATTTAATCAATAATAAATACTATTCAATTACTGTGTTTCTAATCCCAAGTGAACTGGGGCCAGCACGCTGCCAGTGGGTGACCTGCCCTGCTGCCCTGAGCTCTCAGCACATGGGAGACACCTGAACTGTGCTCCTGAAAATATCCTCTTCCTCACCACCTCGTGAGCTGGCAGCTCTCCTATGGGAAGTTTGCTCCTGGAAAGGATTCAGCCTCCTGGAATGGGCAGCAGTGACTGCAGGAGCTTGGCTCCTCTGCCCAGGGATGGTCAATACAGAGGAGAATCACAGAATCATGGAATGGTTTGGGTTGGAATGGACTTGACAGCTCATCTCATTCCAGCCTCCTGCCATGGGCAGGACATCTTCCACTAAACCAGGTCACTCTAACCCTGTCCAGCCTGGCCTGGAACACTTCCAGGGATGGGGCAGCCACAGCTTTCCTGGATAACCTGTGCCAGGGCCTCACCACCCTCACAGGGAACAATTCCTTCCAATACCCCATCTAACTCTGCCCTCTAACTGTCAGTGGGAAGCCATTCTCCCATGTCCTGTCACTCCAGACCCTTATCCAAAGTCCCTCTCCAGCTTCCAGGAGCCCCTTTAGGCCCTGGAAGGAGTTCTAAGCTCTCCCTGAAGTTTTCTTTTCCCCAGGCTGCCCCCAGCTCCTCCAGCCTGCCTCACAGCAGAGAGACTCCAGCCCTCAGAGCATCCTCATGGCTACTTCTGGACTTGCTCCAGCAAAAATTCCCTGTCCTTCTTGTGCTGGGGGCTGAGAACTGGACCCTGCACTGCAGGTGGGTCTCACAAGGGCAGAGTAGAGGAGAACAATCCACCAGCTCAACGTGCTGGTGTCAATCTCAGCACAGCTCTTCAGATCCAGAGAACTCAGAGGGGAGTGGATGATGGATGCCCCAATTTGCTCCTGGAAGTGACATCTAGATGATCTTCCACCCTCACTGAGGCACAGCTTGGCCACAATGGTGCCTCTTTGCACGTGATTCCTGTGGGCACCTTGTTTTTCTCTGGGAGAAGAGGCTGCAGCTCTGGCCCTGGCATGCTGCCTGCTCCCTGTCCACTGCCTGCTGCTCCTCCTGGTGCATATTGCAGCTCCACATGGGGAAAAATGGGCTGAGAGGAAGGACAAAGCCACCTCTGGATTTGTTCCAGCACCCTCATGAAGCAGAGAGGACAGAGCAGCTGCTGACAAAAAGTGTCATCCATCACCTTCCCACCATCCTATCCTCCAAGCAATGCTCAGCCTCCCTCTGACTCTTCTGGCCCTTTTCATGGCACATCAGGGTTCTTTAGGGTTGGAGACAACTTCTAGCAAGGTTTTCAGAGCTTTTTTAGTGAGCAGCAATCACCTCCAGATGCCAGAGGTCTGAGGGCTTCTCTGATGCTGCAGTTTCCACAGCAGCCTCCCCACTGCCTTCTCCTGTATGCCTGATCCTGCTCTGAGCTCCCTCCCATCCTGCCTGGAGCTGCATCCCCTCGAAACCAGCAGCATCCCCTACTCAGGGCCCTACTCACGTGGTGGTGGCGGTGGTGGATGCTCATTTCATCATCATCCTCATCCTCATCGTCATTGATGATCACTGTGCGCACCAGTTTCCTCATGGCCACCTCCTGCAGGGGACAGGGGGTCAGTTGGGAGGTTCAGAGCCTGTCACCCCCCTCCCTGTGTGCCAGAGCTGCCAGGGGCTCTCACCTCCCCGTTGGAGTTGATGAGGGCGGTGCGCAGGCTGTCCCCGGAGCCCCAGCTGCTCTGGGCTTTCCACACCAAGTTGCTGGGGGGGCTGTGGGTTGCTCCAGCTCCCGAGGCCCAGATCTAGGGAGAAAAGCAGGAGAAAAGTGACTTCTCTGGTGTGTCTATCACCCCACACCAACCATTCCATGTAAGTGGCCTGGCAGGGTTTGGGATCTTGCCTGGATCCTCCACCAGGCAGGGACTCACCGTGACCACCTGGCCAGCCTTGAGGGTGAACTTCGGGGGGAAGCGGTAGGTGAGGGGGGGATCATCCCCATTCTGCCTCTTGATCTGCCAGTTCCCCATGGCCTGGTCCTGTGAGACAGAGCAGAGACCCTCAGAACCCTCTCCAGCTTGTCCCATTCACCTCCTGCCCCTAGGGTGAAGCAGGGCTGAACCTCACCCCAGGGACCATAGGGTGTCAGGACCCAGCACATCCCTCTGTCTGTCCTGAGCAGCCAAGACCCTTGCCAGGGCTCTCAGAGACCCTGGCACAGAGCTCAAAATGCCTGTGTGGTTTTGATTATGACCTGTGGAACAAGTTACCAACCTTAGATGAAGATCTGCAAGCCACAACAGTTTAATAGAATAATAGTGAAGTTATCACGGGGTGAATAAATAGATTTTAGGGTTTTCAGAATGGGGGTTCAGGGGGCAAGGTGGAGGGATCTGGGTGTGCCCAGCCTTTTTCCTTCTTCTTCTTCTTGACCTCTATCTTCTGCTGTGATGGTGGCACTTTTGGATTGGTTTAGAGTAGAAGCTCACTGTCTAACATAGGTGTTGGGAAGTAATTGTAAATATTGTACACGTAGTTTTTAGTATAAAGACATAACACTGCCCTGGGGGCAGGCAGAGTGCCTGGACTGTCTTGCTGAGTGGATCTCAGCAGGACAGGAGAAAGAATTTTGTAGATAAGATACAATAAACAACCTTGGAGACCGAGAAATGAAGAGCCCTGACTCCTTCAAGCACTGGGCTGGGAAAAGAGACTTTCCAACTTTTCTTGGGGTCACTGTGACCAGCTAGAGACCCCGACACCAGGAATCTCACCAAAGGCAAGCTCACCTCGTTGGACTTGTTCCTGAGACGGACAAACTTGCCCTCCAGGTCCACCTCCTCCACGCCAACACGGCCGCTGGTCCGGGCATGGTGGGAGAAGCTGGTCCGGCTCTCGCTGTCCTCCAGCTTCCTCTTCTTGGAGGAGCTCGAGGTGGACAGGTGGCTTCGGGAGGCACCTTTGTGGGATGAAGGGCTGGGGGACAGCCTCAGCCTGGCAGGGAAGAAGAGGAGATTAAACCAGTGAGTTCACAAAGGCTGGGACCCTGTTGAAGATTGCAATGCAAGGTGTTTTCCATTACCATCTGTATGGCAGATTGTCAAGTGGGCAGTTTGCTTTATTTCTCTCTTTGAGTGACCACATTCACACCTCCCTAGGGAGGGGACATTGCTGATAACAGCTATTGAATGTCACTGCATGGCTGATAAGAACTACAGCATCCCACTGGGAGATGTGAGCCCAGAGGGAGGAGCCAAGCATTGCTACTCGGATATAATCCAGAGGTTTTGAGACACCAGCACGACTTTCTCCATGGGATTCCCCAGAGGAGCAGCAGTTGTCTCTTCCTCCACTGGATCTTCAGAGGAAGAATACATCCTTCTCTACAGAACCCCCTCGCTCCAACAGAACCACCCCTGACACTTCAGGAGGACTGCAGCCACATTTCCAATGGCACTGCCACCAACACCCTGACCCACAGGGTGTCAGGTTGGGTTCTGACTCTGTCAGTGTTGTTCTACTGGACTGCATTGTTTATTTTATACTTTTTCTTTTCCCTATTAAAGAACCGTTATTTCCTGCTCCCATATTTTTGCCTGAGAGCCCCTTAATTTAAAATTTATAGCAATTCAGAGGGGTGGGGAGGGTTTACATTCTCCATTTCAGGGGAGGCTCCTGCCTTCCTTAGCGGACTCCTGTCTTTCCAAACCAAGACAGACTCTCACGGCCCAGAGCTGGGCGCAGCACCCTGAGCTCACCGCTCCTCCTCGCCCTCCAGCAGCTTGCGGTAGGCGTTGATCTCCATATCCAGGGCCAGCTTGATGTCCAGCAGCTCCTGGTACTCATCCAGCTGCTGCTGCATGCGCGCCCTCATCTCGGCCATCTCCCGCTCCTTGTCGGACAGCAGGCGCCGGTTGGTCTCGCGTTCCCTGGCCAGGATGTCCTCCAGGTCGTGCAGCTTCGCCTCCTTGGCAGCCAGCTGTGGGGAGGGGACAGATTGGTCTCCTTGAGCCAGGTCTTATAAGCTCTTGGAGGTCTATATGACACCTGAGATGGCTCAGCCACCTCAGATGGCATCAAATCAGCAAGGTGGCTTCTGTGGTGGTTTGGAAACTGAAAAATTTCAATAAAGGCAAAATAACAGCTCTTTACAGAGAAAAACCAAGCCAGGGGTAAGAGGCTTTTGCTCCTGGTAAAACACCTCACAAAAGCAATTGGTTCCTTTGTTCCCTTCTTTTTCTACTGAATTGCTTAGGTGGGAATTTTCGGCTTCTGTCCAATTGGATATCCTTAAATTTGAGGTGAAACCCCCAATGTCCTATGAGGTGTCTTTTCACCCAATTGAGGAGAGAAACTTCTGGGCTATTTTCCTTTTTTTAAGGAGACAAAGGATAATTTGGTCACTCCGTCAACAGGGGGCACATTCCTACAGGGAGGGAAGGTGAAGGCAAGCCACTCCACCTGGGACCATCCCAAGGAACCCTTTGGTGTCAACCCACCTGCTTCTGCAGCTGGCTGACTTCTGAGGAGAGGTTGTCAATGCGGATTCGGGTCTGCTGCAGCTCCTCGTGGGCAGCACCCACCATGTTGCTGTTCCTCTCAGCTGACTGCTTGGCATTCTCCAGCTGGGGGACAGGACAGGGGCATCAGCACCTCATCACCCGCAGCCCACCCGCCCTCTTTGGGGCTGGAGGGACGGGAGAGCGGCGTGGGGGATCTGCTCACCTTCGCCCCGTAGGTTTTCTCCAGTTCCTCCTTGTACAGCCTGATCTGGGCCTCGTGCTGGCTGCGCAGCTCCTGCAGGGCCTCGGAGAGTTTGCTCTCAAACTCGCGCTGCCGCCCGTTGTCGATCTCCACCAGCCGCGTCTCGTGGCGCCGCTTGGTCTCACGCAGCTCCTGCGGACACCAGGGGACACTGGCTTGTCACAGACATCTTTTTATGAAAAATCCTTTCTTTAGAACTTTTTCTTTCTGAGAAGCTGAGAGGCCTCAGGAACAAAATGTAAACAATGGTTATCTGCTGCTGTGGAATGCAACAGGTACATCTGTGATTGGTCTCATAGAGTTGTTTCTAATTAATGGCCAATCACAGTCAGCTGTCTCGGACTCTCTGGTCAGTCACAAGCCTTTGTTATCATTCTTTTTCTATTCTTAGCTAGCCTTCGGATAAAATAATTTCTTCTATTCTTTTAGTATAATTTTAATATATCAAAAAATATATCATAAAATAATAAATCAAGCCTTCTGAAACATGGAGTCAACATTCTCATCCTCAGACCCCTGTGAATACTGTCACACTGGGTCACCTCAGGGAGGGGACACAGCACACCCAGTGGGGCTGATCCCACACAGCACATCCCAGCTCACCTCGCTGTAGATGTTCTTCTGGAATTCCAGCTCCTCCTTGAGGGTCTGCAGTCGGTTCTCGGCATCCACGCGCCGCAGCATCTCATCCTGCAGCTGCTTCTTGGCTTCACCCAGGGCGCTTTCCAGCTGCCAGGGGATGGAGAAGGAACATCACAGAGGGCTCTGGGCATGGCTGGGGACCCCCACCCAATTGCATCTGCCCCACAGCCCCTGGCAGCCCCAGGCAGCGGGGAAAAGGGATCCTTGGGTCAGCTGCCACTGCTCACCTTGGCCACTTGTCCCCTCAGGTCCCGCACTTCATTTTCCAGGTTCCTCTTCTCACCCAGGGCCGTGGAGAGCGCGGCCTCCTTGGAGTTAAGCAAAGCCTCCACGTCCTTCAGGCGTGCCTGGGCAGTCAGCAGGTCCCCTTCCTTCTTGGCATTCCTGCAGGGCAAAGGGTGGCACAGGTGAGTGGCACGGCAGGAATAATCACAGTCACCAGGAAATTATGGAGCTGCTTTGGTTCAAAGGGACCTTAGAGCTCATCTATTTCCACACCCTGCCAAGGGCAGGGACATCTTCCACTATCCCAGGTTGTTCCAAACCCCGTCCAACCCGCCTGGAACACCTCCAGGGATCCAAGGGCAGTCACACCTTTTCTGGGCAACCTGTGCCAGGGCCTCAGCACCATCACAGGGAACAATTTCTTCCCAATGTCCCATCTAACCCTGCCCTTTGGCAGGGGGAAGACATTTCCCCTTGTCCTGTAACTCCAGACCCTTGATCAAAATCCGTCTCAAAATTTTCTAGTTCTTCTAAGTACGGAAAAGGACTCCAAGGACTCAGCAAGCTTCTCATCCACCAAAACCTCCAAGTTCTTCTCCTTATGGCTGTTCTCAGAAAAGCCCGAGCACAAAGAGTGTCACTCCTGCCCTCCTCTGATCACTCCCAAAAGTGGCTGCACCACTGTCGCTAAGAACCACCCACAAGGGGACCAGCACATCCCAGTCCAGCTGGCTCAGACTCTCTGTCCAAGACACAAGCCTTTGTTATTCATCCTTTCTTTTTCTGTTCTTAGCCAGCCTTCTGATGAAATCCTTTCTTCTATTCTTTTAGTATAGTTTTAATATAATATATATACATGATAAAATAATAAATCAAGCCTTCTGAAACATGGACTCAGATCCTCATCTCTTCCCTCATCCTAAGACCCCTGAATACCATCACACTGTCCCTCACCTTTGCACTGCCCCGAGAGCAGGGTCAGCCCCCAGGCCCCTGCACAGAGCAAGTGTCTTAGGTTGGCTTTATGATGCTTTTATCCCCAGTTGTCTTCTTCTGTTTATGCAGAATAATAAGTTTTGCACCTTTAATACTTGTTGCAGAGAGTGAAGAGGGGAGAGAAGAAGCTCAGTTTGTTTTCAGACACTGCTCTCACTCCTCCACATTCCTGCTCCTGGACTGTGTTGTCTGTGGATGGACAGACAGCAGGACAGAGCTCTCCTTTGCTTTTAGTTAGTTTAGCTAGCTGAGGCAAAGAAGTTCCCTGGACTGTGGGGTTTTTTTCTTTTTTCCTTTTCTTTGGAGCTGTTTAAACCTGCTCTGGACTGAACACCCAGCAGAGCACCTGCAGCTCCACCTGTGGCCACCAGGCCTGGCCTGTGACATTTCCAGCGCCGGAGGGACTGAGCAGAGCCTGAGTGAGCTGAACTGCAACCTGGGGATGGGGTCTTTCTGAGTTTGTCATCTCTTTTGGAGCAGCAAGGGGTTTTATTGTTTAATATTATTTAGGTTTTATTATTTAATAAACAAATACATTTATTTTAAATAATAAATAATTATTATTTATTTTTTTCCAAGGAGGTATTTTTCTCCCGAACCAGTTGTGGGGAGGGGCCAAATGAATCTGCTTTCCTAGAGGAGCCCCTTTGGGGTTCTCTCCCAAATTTTGCCTGAACCAGGACAGTGAGCCAGACCCTCTGTGTGTGGGTGTCCAGATTGGAGCATCTCACCATGTGGCCGAATAAAACACCTGTGGATATTATGCAAAGATCCTTTTTGTTTCCTTACTATATATTTTTATATATATACTATATATAAATATATATTATATTATATTATATTATATTATATTATATTATATTATATTATATTATATTATATTATATTATATTATATTATATTATATTATATTATATTATATTATATAATATTATATTATATTATATTATATTATGCTATATATACATAAATAAATATAAATAAATAAATGAATATATATATATATATATATATATATTTCCTTACTATACTAGCAGCTATTCAGGCTGCTACACAGCATGGCACGGATCTGCACTATGAGGGGTGGCAGAGGCCACTGTGGCATGGGACACTCAGATGTGTTAGCATGGCAGAGGCCACCATGGCATGGGACGCTCAGATATGTTAGTGTGGCTCAGCACAGTGTGGCTCAGCTCTGACGTGGGGCTGGATGGTGGAGCAGCAGCTGGGGAGGAGCTGGAACTGCCCATGGCCAGTGCTGCCCACTCAGGTGCCCAGGCAGAGGACTCTGTGGCACCCGTGCCAGTGCCAGGAGTTTGGGGACTCTCCTGGAGCAGCCAGGGAGCACCAGGGATTGCCCTGCTCTGGCTGTGCCTTGCCATTCTCAGGATCTTTTGCTGGTCGAGAAATGTTAAAAGTCTCTTTTCCCAGCCTGGCTGTTGAAGAATGAATGGAGCTCTTCATTTCTCAGTCTCAAGGTTGTTTATTGTTTCTTATCTATAAAAAATTTTCTCCTGGCCTGCTGAGGTCAGCTCAGCAAGACAGTTCAGGCACTCTGCCTGCCCCTGTGGCAGTGTTATGTCTTAATACTAAAAACTACCTCTACAATATTTACAATTACTTCCCAATACCTATCACCCATGTTAGACAGTGAGCTTCTACTCTAAACCAATCTGTAAGTGCCACCATCACAGCAGAAGATGGAGGCCAAGAAGAAGAAGAAGGAGATAGGCTGGACACACCCAGTTCCCTCCATCTTGCCCCCTGAACCCCCATTTTAAAATCCCCAAAATCTATTTTTCACCCTGTGATAAATTCACTACTATTCTACCTAAACTGTTGTGGCTTGCTGATTTTCATCTAAGGCTGGTAATTTGCTCCATGGGTCATAATCAAACCCACAGGTGTTTTGTGCTTCTGAGCCCCCTGGCAGGGGTCCTGGCTGTTCTGGACAGCCAGAGGGATGTGCTGGGTTCCCACAGAGCTCAGCTGGTGCTCAGTGGGTGCAGAGCTGTGGTGCCTCACCCCCCCAGCCCCACCTCTGCCATCCCCACCCACCATCCTGGGCCCCCTCTCTTTTCCAGCCTGTCAGAGCCGCTCCTCATCCCCGCCGTGTGACCGGGGAACCTGATCTGACTGCACACCCAAACACAGCCTGGAGCTATTTCGGTCGTTCCTATAAAAAGAAAACACCCAAGGGCTCCCCAGCAGCCGCCAAGCCCAGGCTGGGACTGTCACCCCTGCTGGGGGCAGGAGAGAGCACCAGAGCGGGGACACGGCGGTGACAAACACAGGGAGTGGCTGTGGCACTCAGCCCATCCCATGGCAGCACCCAGAACCCATCCCATGGCAGCATCCAGAGCCCATCCCAGAGCAGCACCCAGAACTCATCCCATGGCAGGACTCAGAACTCATCCCCTGGCAGCATCCAGAGCCCATCCAGAGCCCATCCCATGGCACCATCTAGAGCCCATCCCAGAGCCCATCCAATGGCACCATCCAGAGCCCATCCAGAGGCCAACCAGAGCCCATCCAATGGCAGCATCCAGAGCCCATCCCATGGCAGCACCCAGAACCCATCCCATGGCAGCATCCAGAGCCCATCCCATGGCAGAACCAGAGCCCATCCCATGACAGGACCCAGAGCAGCATCCAGAGAGCATCCCAGAGCCCATTCCAGAGCCCATCCCATGGCAGCATCCAGAGCCCATCCAATGGCAGCATCCAGAGCCCATCCAGAGCCCATCCCAGAGCCCATCCAGAGCCCATCCCATGGCAGCACCCAGAGCCCATCCAGAGCAGCATCCAGAGCCCATCCCAGATCCCATCCCATGGCAGCACCCAGAGCCCATCTAGAGCAGCATCCGGAGGCCATCCCATGGCACCATCCACAGCCCATCACATGGCACCATCCACAGCCCATCCAGAGGCCAACCAGAGCCCATCCAGAGCCCATCCCATGGCAGCATCCAGAGCCCATCCCATGGCAGGACCCAGAGCCCATCCCAGAGCACCAGGCATGGACCTGGGAGCAGCAGGACAGAGCTCCCAGACTCTCAGATGAGCGATGTTGGAAGCTCCTGGACTGGCCAGCAGCAGATTTCCCTGCATTTCTTTCTGTTTCCTGACCCGAGCCAGCACGCAGAAGCTATTCTGTTATTTTGGGTTTCCAAGCCCCAGGTTTCAAAATCAGGCTACTGTTTTTAAGTGCAAACCTCCCTTCAAATCCCAGGATATTCCATGTTAAAAGAGCAGGAATTCCCCTTAAGGACAGTTAAAAAAACCCCACAATTCCTACACGTACAGCAACGAAATTCAGAATCACTTAAAGTGCTGCTGGCAGGAAAAGCAGAGCCCAAGAGCCTCTGGGAATCTGCAGACTTTTTCTTGGAAGTAACTGAAGATCTGCCTTCTGCCTTTCTTTCAATTTCTGAAAGCTCCTTTCCCAGCCCAGAACACTCTTTATTGTGGTGCAAAGGGCCCAGTATAAAATGTTGGATTTGTAATGAATTCTAGAACGTATCTGTGGTTGGATTTTCATATTTTAATGTTTGGGGCTCTCAGGTAAGAGGGTCTCAATGCTACGCACAGAGTATGATTTCATAGCCCATAAATTCCATAAAACAGCCTCTTTTATGTCTAAACAGCATTTCAGCAGTCTGGAGAATTTGGAATTTTGCCCACAGAGGAATAACTGACCAAGAAATGCTGCTTTTTCAGGGAACCACAGTCCCATTTGCTGCTGGATCCTTCCTGTCCAACCCCCTCCTTTTTGTGCCCGTGACTCACAGGACAGGAATGCCAACTGGGAGTGGGTCCCAGGCTGCTCCAAGGCTCGCTGAGTTTTCCCATCTGGCCCTGGATCAGCCCCCTTGGCCAGCGTGGCCACCCCAGCACTGCCCTGTCCTTCGTGGGGAGTGATGGGGCTGCTCCTCATCCCTGGGGTTTGGGGCTGTTCCTCATCCCTGGGATTTGGGGTTCTTCCTCATCCCTGGGATTTGGGGCAACTCTCTGCTCATCCCTGGGGTTTGGGGCTCCTCTCTGCTCATCCCTGGGGTTTAGGGCTCCTCATCCCTGAGGTTTGGGGTTCCTCCTCATCCCCGGGGTTTGGGGCTCTTCCCTGCTTATCCCTCGGCTTTGGGGTTGCCCTCTGTTCATCCCTGGAGTTTGGAGCTGCTCCTTATCCCTGGGCTTTGGGGCTGCCCTTTGCTCATCCCTGAGGGTTTGGAGTTCCTCCTCATCCCTGGGGTTTGGGGCTGTTCCTCATCCTTGGGGTTTGGGGTTCCTCCTCATCCATGGGGTTTGGGGCTGCCCTTTGCTCATCCCTGGGGTTTGGGGCAGCTCTCTGCTCATCCCTGGGGTTTGGGGCTCCTCCTCATCCCTGGGGTTTGCTGCTGTTCTTTACTCATCCCTGGGGTTTGGGGCTCCTCTCTGCTCATCCCTGGGGTTTGGGGCTCCTCATCCCTGAGGTTTGGGGTTCCTCCTCATCCCCGGGGTTTGGGGCTCTTCCCTGCTTATCCCTGGGCTTTGGGGTTGCCCTCTGTTCATCCCTGGAGTTTGGAGCTGCTCCTTATCCCTGGGCTTTGGGGCTGCTTTTTGCTCATCCCTGAGGGTTTGGAGTTCCTCCTCATCCCTGGGGTTTGGGGTTCCTCCTCATCCATGGGGTTTGGGGCTGCTCTCTGCTCATCCCTCAGGGTTTTGCTGTTTGTTTTGGTACAGCTGGAGGACTCTGGCTCGTTGGGATGGGGCTCCAGCATCACCTGGATGGTGTCACTCTTTCAAGGGACAGCAGCTCCATTGACCAGGGACAAACAGAGGGGAAAATGCTGAGGGTTACACTGTGCCTGCAGCAGATTTGCCTCTCCAGGGACCAGAAGCATCCAGGGCTCTGGGCATCAAGCCCCATAGTAAATCTCATTCAAAGACCAATCCCTTCTGCTTAGAAACCTCCTGTGCTCAGCTCTGTGCTCCACTGTGAAGAAAACCAAGAGCTTGGAGCTCACCAGCCTGAGCTGAGAGACAAATCCTCTCCTGTACCCTGTTCTGGGGGTCCAGTGAGGCTCCCTGGGCCTGAGCATCTCCGCCAGGTTCCTTCCAGACACACCCTGACCCCAAAGGTGGCCATCAGTGCCTGGATAAGGAATCAGCACACAGGTGAGTCCCCTCTGGCTGTGTTCAGGCCAGCCCTGCTGATCCCAGGGTTTGAGTTTTCCCTTCTCCTGCCCTCAGGTCCTGCTTTTTTTCCAGGGAAGCCTCACAGGCTCCAGCTGGCGCTGGGCTAAAAATAAAAACTTCCATGGCAGCTGTGTCACTCCCACCTCCCTGGAGAGCAGGACGAAGGCAGACCTTCCTCCTCCTCCCCAGAGGCTTGCACTGGCCTCTGCTAGAGCCTGCAAGATCCCAAATTCCCCAGTGAAAAGGGAAGCAGAGAAAAGGGAAGCCCTCCTCATTCTGGAGGGCTGGGTGCCTCCAAATCCCACAGGATTTGATCCCCTGTGCTGCAAGCACCACGGGTGAAAACAATCCAAGGGGAGAAAAAACAACAGAGGCATCAAATCCTCGAGAAACAAACGTCTCAAGAGAAAAGATGGAGGGAAAAGGGGGCCTCAAGGCATTTTATTTTTAGCTTTTAAAAGCAGGAAGAAGGAAAAAAAAAAAAAAGATTGAAAATTGCAGTTGAGCTGCCAGAAAATCCAAATGTTAATGGAAAGTTGGATCTGCTCTGGCTGCGCTCAGCACAGGCAGACACGAGGCTGTGAAGCCAGAGAGGGCTCAGGGATCTGCTGCTGCTCCCCCCTTGTCTGCCCCAAAATCCCAGCCAGGAAACCTGGAAATCTGGGCTCTCCCTCTGGAAAAGTCAAGACAGGACAGAGTTGTTGGAGCAGCTCCAGGCATGAGCCCACCAGGCTGCTGGAGAGATGCCAACCCTCTCCGAGACGCCACAGCCCACTCTGTGCATTTTTAGGAAACACTCTTTGGTTTCCCTCTCCGCTGTGAATCCCCACAAGTGCTCCTGAAGCATTGTGCACTTTGATCAATGAGTGGGATGGAGCTTGTAGAGGCACAGTTCCCCTCCCTCCCTGCCTACCCAACTGCAGCTGCCCCGCCCTGGAAAAGCTGCCAGCTCAGGGAACTCGCTGGCTCCTGCCCCATCCATAAATCTTTATGGAGCTCTGCAAATTTCCCCCCCAGACTGCAGATCCCAGTCCCACCTGGCTGCCAGGGCCCACAGCTGCTGCTCCTGGATATCCCAGAAAAGGATTTGACACATTCTCAGCTTAGGAATGTGACAAATGCATGTATTTTATGATCGGCTTTTTGCAAATGTTAAAATGAATAGTAGATGTGTTGTTTTAGAAAGTAATGCTGTGTTAATTCTCTTAAGTCCTGTGTTAAATTTAGTTTTAGGTTATAAAAATCGTTAAAATAGAAACGATGCTGTGTAGGATACTTTTTTCAAAGAAAGGACTTGCAGTGAGATAGCAGCCACAGGACACCTGAATCTTTCAGAGAAAGAGAATTTATTGCCCCATTATCAGAAGAAATGAACTTCTTCCCACCTTGAAGGCACTGTCAGGATTCAGAGGAAGAAGCTGACGATGACCAGACAGAATCCTGTGTTTGAATGGAATTTATGCATCATGTATGAGGTGTATGAATATGCAACAGGCTGTTGCTTTTAAGGTCTAATCGTCTGTTAACGTGGGTCCTTTTCCAGGCTCGTGCTGCCCAGAAAAAGATACCTGGACATCCATAATACTTTGTATTTATTGTCTCATATTGTCCTAATTCAAATTGTCCAAATTATTATTACTCTAATTGTATTACTATTTTTATAACCATTTTATTACTATTAAACAAAAAAATTTAAAAACAAGTGATTGGCTTTTTTCACAGGAAGGAGTGGCAGTGTGTGCCCAGATTGCTGGGAGGATCCAGGAAATCTGCTTTGCTCCACCTTGGGCAGTTTGCTGTCCATGGCACTGCCTCCAGTGCCAGGGATCTGTCCCAGGATCACCAAACATTGTCGTGGTTTGACACTGGAGCAATGCCAGTGCCCCCATGAAAATACATTCTCCCTGGTGTCTGCTGTGAGATGTGACCAGGAATAGAGCAAAGCAGGCTCCAGCTTAGGAATAAAGAAGAGAAAACTTTATTAACCTACAGCTATATGTAAAAAAAACCACACAGAAAGAATGAAAACCTTCCAAAAAACATTCGTCCTCCCCTCACCAAATTTCCAATACATCCATCCCTCAGATCACCAACTCTCAGTCCATCACCACCCTTTAGATAATCAGTTCAACAAGGAGTGAGGAGTCTCTCTTGTATTATAGGCTTCTTCTGGAAACACAGCTGAGACCTTGTGTGTTTCCATGTCGCCCGTGGCACCGTGTCCCACCCATGCCAGGGACCATCACCCCACTGCAGGCACTGCTCCCCACTCCCAGGGCTTGTTTTGTTCCCCCATCCCATGGAGCAGGGGCCCCACAGGATGAGGAGAGGCAGAGCTGGAAAAGCTCTGCGTTGGGGCAATGGGAATGTGGCAAAGCAGCTTCTCCCAGCTTGTGACTCATCTGTGCCGCAGCAGCTCTGCCAAATCACCAGGATAAACACGGGCTGGTCTCCATGCAGGGGAGCTGGAAATAGCCAGCATGATGCACTGCAAGGACAGTGTCTGCACGGAGCCAGCATCCTGTGGGGCACCAGAGGCAGCTGGGCATGCCAGCCCTGCTGTGTGCATGGAAACAGCCCCCACATCTGGCACCAGTGGTGCCAAGGACCCTTCCCGGTGCCAGGGCCGGTGCTGGCCCTCCTGATGCACTCATGGCATGCTCAGCCACGGGGATGAGGGGCTTGTCCAGCTCCACGTGGCCCCTGTGGAGCACAAACAGCTCACTGGCACCTCCCAGGAGCTGGGCTTCCCCTCCTGGAACTGGGATCTGGCCTCTCCTTGTGCCCTTAAAGTGAACCAAAACTGCTGCTTAAAATGAACCAGAACTGCTGCCTCGTTGGGAACCAGGACAAAGCCTTCAATGGGGAGGCAAACAGACTCCCCTGTCCAGGATTCCCCAAATCCAAGATGTTCTTAAAATGAACCAAAAGTGCTGCTTAAAATGAGCTTAAAATGAGTTTAAAATGAACCAAAAGTGCTGCTTCATTGGGAACCAGGACAAACCTTTAATGGGGATGAAAATAGACCCCCCTGCCTAGAATTCCCCAAATCCAAGATGCTCTTAAAATGAACCAAAACTGCTGCTTAAAATGAGCTTAAAATGAACCAAAACTGCTGCTTAAATTGAGCTTAAAATGAGTTTAAAATGAACCAAAACTACTGCTTCGTTGGGAACCAGGACAAAGCTTTTCATGGGGAGGCAAACAGGCCCGCCTGTCTAGGATTCCCCAAATCAAAGATGTTCTTAAAATGAACCAAAACTGCTGCTTAAAATGAGCTTAAAATGAACCAAAATTTTTGCTTAAAATGAGTTTAAAATGAACCAAACTGCTGCCTCGTTGGGAACCAGGACAAACCTTCCATGGAGAGGCAAACAGACCCCCCAGTCTAGGACTCCCCAAGATGTTCCTGTCCCTCCACAGCTCCCACCACCAGGAACACTGCTGGGACCTGTGGGTGCACACCTGACCATGCTGGTACCCCCAGGAATCAGCCACAAACGTCCCTCTGAAGGTCTGGACAAGCTTTTCTCCTGCTGGATGCACCAGAACAAAGACCTGTCGCCCTTCCTGCCACAGGAGAAGCCCTTCAGCCTCAGCAGCACCACAGCAGCCACGCTCTGCTCAAGAGCTCCAAGCACATTTCTGACAATAAATAGAGTATTAATTGTTCAGAATTAACAATGCTGCAGCTCAGTGCTGGCTGGGGAGCCCCAGAGTGGCTCACTCCCTGTCCAGGCTGTCACGCCAGCTGGTGACTCACCAGCAGCTCGAATGGAAATCCCAAATCACCAACCGACGCTGCTGCTTGGGCTGAGTCCCCCACAGCAACAGCCCCTGGGTTTGGAGGGGGCTCCAGAGCTGGAAAAGGGGGTTTTGCCCTTTTGCCACATGGGAATCATCGGGGGAATGGGAAGGATTTGGTTTTCTACAGCCCACGTTGTGTTTTTGGGGGAAGTTTGTGTCAGGCATAAATCTGTGCACAAAGGGCAGGACTTGTGCTCCAAGTACACATCACAACACCCCAGTTTTGTGTCTGCCAGAGCCTGGCTGCCTGGGAGAGCCCCAGCCAGCTGTGGGACCCCATCTGCTGCCCGTGGGACCCCCTGTTACCCATGGAAATCCATTTCTCAGCTGCCTGGCAAAAGCTTTTCCAGGGTGCAGCAAAGCCCAGGAGATGGATGCAAAGAGGATGCAAAGTGCAAGGAGGATCAGCCCTGGAGTCCCCAGTGCTGGGGGCAGCACAGGGAGCCCAGCAAAAGGGGGGCAGGATTTCCCTGTGGGGAATTTTGCCACCAAGCCCTGGGTTAGCTGGAACCAGCCTCCAAGCCTGGGGGGGACATGCAAAGTGCTACCAGTTGAAACTTGATTTAGCAAACTGGCCCAGCCCCAGCTCTGTTAGCAATCCCTGAAGAGCTTGGGGATTACATGGCACTGGGAAAACCTGGCCAGTGTCCGTGCACATCCTGAGGGGGCTGAGCCTGGTGTTTCCCTGCTTGAAAAAACTGCAGTTTCCACTGAAAAAAGTCACCAAACACCTGAACAGGGCAGTGGTGGAGCTTCCCCCTTCCTGGAGAGATTTAACAGACAGGTGGATGTGGCATCTGGGGACATGGCTTAGTGGCGGCCTTTGGAGGAACTCAATGGTCTTGGAGCCAAACTAAATTATTATATGATTTTATGTCTTTATGAACCTGACCTATTTTTATTTTATTATTTTTAATTATTATATGATTTTATGTCTTTATAAACCTGAATATCTCAACTCCTCAGAAGATCAAACATTGGCCAACCCCACTGCAGCCCAGGCTCAGCACAACCCAAACCCATCCATTCCAAACATGCCAGCCTGCCTTTTCCCAGATTCCCATGAAATATTGAATTAAGTGAGCTAAAAGACACTTGATGGCCTGGGATTGAATCATCCTAAATATAGATTAAAGCAATAATACCCCTTTATCAAGAAAAAGAAACTTGCTAAAAAAATTTTGGAATTGAGCTAGAAAGTGGATTTTTTTAGACACAACTCAAATATGTCAATTTGAGTTCCACCACCTCCCGCACTGCTAATTCCACCTTCTGAGGGCAAGATTTCAGTACGAGAGACAGGAGAAAAAAAGCTTTGAGATCATGGAATATCCTGAGTTGGAAGGGACCCACAAGGATCACAGATTTCAGCTCCTGCACAGGACAGCCCCAAACACCCCACCATGTGCTTGAGGGCGTTGTCAGCTTGTTTTTCCCAATCCAGAATTTGCTAACAGTTTGCAGTGTTGTGTGTTGCTGACTAAAGCCAAAGCCTTTGGGAAGAGGAGGGAAGTAGGAAATTCCAAGTCTTCATGCCACTACTCTGAACATTCACCATTTTAACAAGTCAGATTTGTACCATAAATATAGTTAAATTACACATTAAGTAATAACAAATTAACAATTAAGCTTTGGACTGGTTGGAATTGAAGGAGTTTTGCCCAGCCTTTACTATCTTACTCCAAGCCAGCTTTTGAATAATTGGGCTAAAACTTAATGGGAAAGTTGTGGGTTTGGTGTTTTTTATCACCCAGAGCAGCTCTGAGTGCTGCCCCTCCATGGCAGCCCCAGAACATTCCGTTCACTTCAACACATCCCAAACCCATAAACCAGCACCTCAAAGGATGAGGACAAAGCAGAGATTCCCGGTGTTTCCCTGGGAGATTGGGCACGGTGGGAGCCTTACAAAGGCAGTTAAAAACAGGGAGCTGAGTCACTGTGTTAGTCATGCCTTCGGGACAGGAGCACTGGGGGAAAACAGCCCTAAAACTCATGTTTAGCTGGGAGCTGGTAACACAGCCAGGATGTGCAGCAGGCATGCAATGCCAGGGAGGCAATCCCAGCCCCAGCAGCAAGGAAACATGCTGCCACTGGTGCAGATGTGGCTGTAATTCCCTTCTCTCTGCTCACACGTGCAGCTCCTGAGCCCAAAGGGATGGGGAAGGATGAGGCGGTCGCTCTGACCTGCGCATCCTGATCCACAGTGGAAACAGGGTCCTGTGCAAGCTGGGACAAGGCAGAAAGGGGACCCAGAGCAAGGAAACATGCTGCCACTGGTGCAGATGTGGCTGTAATTCCCTTCTCTCTGCTCACACGTGCAGCTCCTGAGCCCAAAATGGGGTGGGAAGGATGAGGATGTCACCCTGTACCTGCTGCATCCTGATCCACAGTGGAAACCTGAGCAAGCTGGGACAAGGCAGAAGGGAGGCAAGAGAG
The DNA here is from genome assembly GCF_028769735.1 of Zonotrichia leucophrys gambelii. Classification (NCBI taxonomy): domain Eukaryota; kingdom Metazoa; phylum Chordata; class Aves; order Passeriformes; family Passerellidae; genus Zonotrichia; species Zonotrichia leucophrys. The sequence goes on along the minus strand of NC_088194.1, from coordinate 1,362,195 downwards.
GTAAAACAGCTCCAGGAGCAAGGAAACATGCTGCCAATGTGCAGATGTGCCTACAAATCCCTTCCCTCTGCTCACACGTGCAGCTCCTGAGCCCAAAGTGGGGTGGAAAGGATGAGGATGTCACCCTGTACCTGCTGCATCCTGATCCACAGTGGAAACTTGTGCAAGGTGGGACAAGGCAGAAGGGAGGCAAGAGATGCAAAACAGCCCCAGGAGCAAGGAAATACATGCTGCCGCTGTGCAGATGTGGCTACAAATCCCTTTTCTCTGCTCACACGTGCAGCTCCTGAGCCCGAAGTGGGGTGGAAAGGATGTGGAGGTCGCTCTGTACCTGCTGCATCCTGATCCACAATGGAAACAGAGCCCTGTGCAAGCTGGGACAAGGCAGAAAGGAGCCAAGAGAGGTAAAATGGCTCCAGGAGCAAGGAAACATGCTGCTAATGTGCAGATGTGGCTGTAACTCCCTTCCCTCTACAGCTCCTGAGCCCAAGGTGGGGTGGGAAGGATGAGGAGGTCACCCTATGCCTGCTGCATCCTGATCCACAACAGAAACAGGCCGCAATGGAAACAGGGCCCTGTGCAGAGTGGGACAAGGCAGAAAGGAGCCAAGAGAGGTAAAACACAGGATGAGTTCAAGGCCTCCTTTTTCTCCTCAGAAGCAGCAGGAACTCACTGTGTTTTTCATAAACTGGGTAGGCAAAGCTGCTGGCCAGCAACATTTGCTTAAGAGACAAAGCAGGGGATTGTTGGCTCCAGATGCCACACATACTGCTGGGAACAAAAGGGTTTGCCAGGCTGGCTCCAGCAGCAGATAAAGGCACACAAGGTGTTTACATTGCCCACAAGGTCTGTTTGCATGTGGCGGTGACAGCAGCGTTGAGTCACTGCCGGCACAGGCAGCTGCAGCTGCTGCTGGGGTGGCTCTGGGGATGGACAGGGATGGGATTCCAGCAGGAAAATGCAGCTCAGCACAGGGATGAGCAGCGAGCAAGGTGCCTGGTGCTCTGTGCCATGTGCTGCCAGCACACCTCTGCCCGCTTTCCCTGCAGGGACAGAGCCCAGACCTGCTTGGCACGTGGGCAGGAAATCAGCACTTCCCCACAGTGAGGGCTGCAGTTGTGGCATCCCTAGAAAGCAGAATTTAGCCCCAGCTGCTGCTTGCACAGAGCTGCCTGTGAACGGAAGCACCATGAGATGCTCCAGCCTCACACACCCACCACCCAAACCCACCCCAGTCTGGTTTATTTGCCCTGGAACTGCAGAGCTGAGGCTGGGTGGCACAAAGCAGCATCTCTGCCTTGAAAGGGGGGCCTGGTACCCACCCAAACAGCAAAGCACAATGCCCAAGGCTGAGGCTGCTCTCCTCAGTCCTCTCCTTCCCCCTAGAGCTCCCAACACAGAGACTCAACTTGGAAACCCCCCCAGTTTGTCCCAGTATAGCCTGGTGTCTGGCAGGGAGGCATCCTGGCAGCCCAGGGTGCTGCTGGGCTGTGTGCCATGGTGCCAGGAAGGAAGGAAGGGGCAGAACAGGGCAGGGGGGGCCCCCAAAGCACAGCCCAGAGCCACAGGCCGGGCATGAGTCACCTCCCTGCTCTGATCTGGCACGGGCTGTGATGGAGGGCACACAGCTCTTCACAGAGGAGCCATGAAAAGTGAAATATTAGTGAAGACTGGAATTGAGAGGAGTCGATTCTCATCCAGCTCTGTTTGGGTGGAATCAAAAGTGTAAATTGCAGGGGGAGATGGGCAGTGGGGCCAGGGCATGCTCCAGGGCTGTGTTTGTCACTGGGGCTTTGTAGGATTGAAAAAATATTTGCATCAAGTCAAGAAGCAGCTTCTGATATCTGGGGGAAGCTGTACAATTATTTTCTCTCCTTTTCCTCACTCAGACTTGTTGCAAAAAGCACAGTTGGAAGCCAGTTATTTTATTTCTTTTTCTCACTCAAAATTCTTGCATTGCCTGAGATTTTATCCTGAGCTGTTGGCTGTGATTAAAAATCGTTTGAGTGTTGATTAGGATCAGTGAGAGGAAGAGATGGTGAGGAGGGTAAACAGAGCAAGGATCGCTGTGTCAGTGGATGAGTTTGGTGTACAGAGCATGGATGGATGAGGATGGATGGATGAGGATGGATGGATGGATGGATGGATGGATGATGGATGGATGGATGGATGGATGGATGGATGGATGGATGATGATGGATGGATGGATGGATGGATGGATGGAGGGATGGATGATGATGGGATGATGGATGGATGATGGATGGATGGATGATGGATGGAAGATGGATGATGGATGGAATGGATGATGGATGGATGGATGATGGATGGATGATGGATATGGATGGATGATGGATGGATGATGGATGGATGGATGATGGATGGATGATGGATGGATGATGGATGGATGATGGATGGATGGATGGCTGGCTGGCTGGATGATGGATGGATGAATGATGGATGGATGGATGGACGGATGGATGATGGATGGATGGATGATGGAGAGGATCCCAGGGATGGATGGAGAGGATCCCAGGGATGAAGCAGCTCTGCTGTGGAAAGAGGGCACTGGCAGCTGGCCACCCCTCAATGCCCATGGAAATGACTTCCTTTGGGAGCTTCCTTTGGACTCCCACCCTTTTTTGGAGCCCACTTTGCACCCCCACACCAACAGCTTGGATGTTTGTTTGGGCTTGTGTGACTCACAGGGGGTTTTAGGGAGAAACTGTGTCGGGAAGCTGTTAATAAATAACCACCAGAAAGTGAAAGTTTTTACCTCCAGTTGAACACCACGGCGTGGTGATGCCAAGCTGTGCCTGACCAGGGTGGTGGCACTGGACTGGGTGGCAGGAGGACAGACAGGAGGACGTGTGTGTGTGCAAAGCAGCAGCCAGAGAGAGTGCCTGGAGGTGGCTTTTGTGCAAGAGGAAAGAGAGACCTCTGCTATCAGAACCTTGCTCCTCCAGAGGTGCTTCTGAGCCACTCACAGCCCCGACAGAAAAATTCAACAGGAGAGCCCATGTTTGTTATTGAGCAGCTTCAGGAGAGCCCATGTTTGTTACTCTAGACCTTCAGGAGAGCCCATGTTATTCTAGAGCCTCAGGAGAGCCCATGTTTGTTACTCTAGAGCTTCAGGAGAGCCCATGTTTGTTACTCTAGAGCTTCAGGAGAGCCCATGTTTGTTACTCTAGAGCTTCAGGAGAGCCCAGGTTTGATATTGAGCAGCTTCAGGAGAGCCCATGTTTGTTATTCCAGAGCTTCACGAGATCCCATTTTGTTATTTTAGAGCTTCAGGAGAGCCCATGTTTCTTACTCTAGAGCCTCAGGAGATCCCATGTTTGTTATTCTAGAGCAGTTTCAGGAGAGCCCATGTTTGTTATTTTAGAGCTTCAGGAGAGCCCATGTTTGTTATTCTAGAGCCTCAGGAGAGCCCATGTTTGTTATTTTAGAGCTTCAGGAGAGCCCATGTTTGTTATTCTAGACCTTCAGGACAGCCCATGTTTGTTCCTACCTGGCTCTGCCACCTCTCTGCAGCACCAATGCCTGCAAGGTGCCACCCCATAATTAAAGCAGGTTCAGTACAGGCAGGGCAGCTCCCACCCTGTGTGCTTATCCCTGCTGTTGCTGCAATTCCCAGCTCTGCCAACCATGGCAGGCAGGAATTGAGCGTTGGCTGCAGCCTGGGGGACACCTCAAGCCAAGGGCACCTTCACCTTCACTGGAAATGGTAATTGCTTTATGACAGAGAATGTGAAATGTTGACTCAGCCTCACCAGGAACAGAGGTGTCCCAACCCCAGCTGGGTTTTGTGGTGTCTCTGTGGGCTGAGTTCATTGCACCTCATTAACCAACTTCCACACCCTTTGGCTTTCCCCGGCACCCACACAGCCCTGGATTTCACACCATGGCTCGTGGACATGCTGAGACATCCTTCATGTACAGGAACAAGGAAAAACGTGGGGATTTTATTTTGCACTTATCAAGGTTGTGGAGTGACTGGGCGAAGCAGAATGGCTTTAAAGTGAGAGGACAATTTAGACAAGGTATTGGGAAGAAACTCTTCTCTGTGAGGGTGGTGAGGCCCTGGCATTGCTCAGAGAACCTGTGCTGCCCCATCCCTGAAGGTAGCTGAGATTCTGGCTGTCACAGAGAGGTCTCTGCAGTCAGGGCTGCAGCTGCCCCTGCACCAGGCAGGGCTGGGGGACCACGCCAGCCCCCACAGTTGTTCAGCCTCACACTGGGGACATTCAGCCCTGGGCAGGGAGGGGAAGGCAGCAGGGGCAGGTGGGCACCAAGCCCTGACACCACGCTGTGATGGCAGCTGTCAGCAGGGACAGGTTTTACACAGCACCAGCCTCAGCTGTTTGGGAACGTGCTGAGCTGGTCACAAAGGAACAGGCTCAGCAAACAATCTCACAGAGAGGAGCAGGATGGTGAAACAGGTAATGCAGCCAGTGGCAGGGCAGTGGGAGGTGATTCCCAGCTCTCCCTGAGCCCACTGGGCTGACACTTCCTGGGGAATCCTCCACCACAGCTCTAATTTTGGCCAGGAGCAGAGGAAGAACTCTGGTGACTTCCTCCTTTCCTGGCTGCCAGCAGCACAAAAGGAAGCTACCCCTCCCAAAGGGCATGAATTCAGCAGAATAAGGAGCTGGCAGGCGTCCCACATGTCCCACCCTGGCTGTGTCACCTTCTCTGTCTGCCTCCCTGAGCACCACACAGGGAACTCCCCGTTCTCTGGGCTCTGGAGTTTGAGTGTTAATGGGACTCAGACAAGTCAAGTGGCACGTGCAAGGCTGAAAAAACACTTGTGGCAGCATGTGAGACCAGGCAGGCTGGGATGGATCCCTTCCCACACCAAACACAGCCCTGACTCTCTTGCAATCACTTCTCTTTAATCCCCAGCTCCAAAGAAAAGGTCCTCAATTTTCCAGAGTGGATCCTTTCATCCTAAATACATATGAGACAACAGGACTTCCCCTGACTCCCCTCATTGCTGGGAAAGGTGAGGGGATGAGCTGAGACACTGGCAAACAGAAAACTGCTAGAGCACGTTTCTCTGCCACAATTTTTTCTTGGAAAAAGAGGGGCTGGATGTTTGCACAGGCAAGAATTCCTCTCCACTGGGAACAGCTAATGAAAACCTTCTCCTAGAAGAAACGTTTTGCCACAGAGCCCTGCAGCGTGCCAGGAGGGCCAGCACGCCCAGCCACCCTCAGCTGCTGGCAGCACATGTCAGGGGACACCCAGGGCTGGAGATTCAGGGGGGCTGGCGTGTTCAACAGGGTCCCAGAGGGCCACGGAGGTCTGGATCAGCCCAGCCCTGTGTTGATGACTCCCCCCAAAGTATCCCCAGCTGCACAAGCTGCTCTTTGTTTGCTCAGAAAGGGCAAAATCTCCTCCCAGCCAAAGCATTCCCTCCCTGGCAGGGATCCCATGAGGCAGACGGGGGAGAAACCCAGGAGCCTGAGGTTTCACCCCACGCAAAATGTTCCAGCACAAGCTCATTGCTGCTGAAGGAAGGGCATGGTCCCCTCCTCCCCCCACCAGCAGCCCTGAGCTTTAATTTGTTTTCCTCCCTTTTTTCAATTAAACAGGTTTTATTTACCTGCTCCTGCCTGCAGGGTCACAAAACAAGGGGCAAAACCCCCTTGGACTGGGGAAGGCTTGTGGGGTTCTCCTCCTGGCACCCCAGTGCCTCTGCCCTTGGATGAGCTCCCCCCTTTTTCTCAACGTTTGGGAAAAAGGAGATTTGTCCTCATTAGAGCCAGGGAGGAGGAAGAGGCTCTGCCAAGGCAATGCCTTAATCAGGTTAGGGGCTGCAATTCAGGAAGGCATTGCTCATCAAGGGTGCTGCTAACGAGGGCTGGTTCCTGCCTGCAGAGGGGAGCTGGTCATGGTGTGCCCACCACATGGCCACTCCTCACCCATGAGGAGCAGGAGCATGAATTCCTCAGGGGTTTCTCCTGGGATTGAGGGTGCCAAAGGCTGTATTCTACACCCGCTGTGTCCCCAGGCTGGGGCTTGCACTGTGGGATGGGATGGGATGGGATGAAGTCCCATGGGGCAAGGCAAGGGCTGTGGCTCTGCTCACCCTGTGAGTCAGAAGGCAGCTTAAGGAGAGGGAGCAATGGGCAGGACCCAGCACAGAGCAGCTCTCCAGCCCCATGGAGGTGCCCATGGAGGTCTCCCAGAGCATCTCTCCAACTCCATGGAGGTGCCATGCTGGAATCCAGGCCCTCCAAGGAGGGGACAGAAGCTTGAGGACACACCAGGGACAGGGCATTTCAGACTATTCCTATCTCCACCCGTGGCCTGGGAGGGGATGACGCCGGTGTTGCCAGCACCCCTGAGTCACCAGGCACCCTCCCCACACCCTCTGCCTCGCCTGAATCGTGGCTGCAGCACAGCCAGAGGCCATCCAGAGCTGGGGACACAGGACAGGCAGGACTGCCCAGAGGGGTCCCTTGTCCTGGGGCACAAGCAGAACCAGGCTGCTGAGGGTCCCTGTGCCAAAAGCCAGGTGGGCACTTTGGGGAACCCCTCCTGGATCACCACTGGCAGTGGGAAGATCCCTCTGGAAACTTTCCCGAGAGGAGCTCAGCTGGCCAGGAGCAGAGGGCAGACAGCCCAGCTCCTCTCAGACCCTCCTCCACCCATGCAGCTCCCGCACTGCTACTGGTTGGACTGGTCTGTGTTAGCACAGCCCGTCCCCCTGCAGCCAGCAGCTCTTTCCCCACCCCAGACAGAGCACCCAGCACCCGGGGCTGTGTCACGTCGTGCCCTGGCATCCCGGCCCCCCACCCTCCCTCTGTGCCGCCGAGACAACCCCTGCACCAGGCAGCGGCGATGCTGCGGCTGCTGATAACGCAGCCCCGGGCGCCTGCCCTGCCGGAGATACCCGCGCTTCTCCGGGGCTGACGGGCACGCCGAGGGGCGCAGAGAGCTGCCAGTTACTCATTAGCCAAAGTCAAGGACAGCGAAAGGGCCCCAGGGCTCACACAAATGCTCGGGATGGGCGGGGAGAGCCGGCAGAGCGGGCACATCCCTGCCCAAGCGGATGGCAGGGAGGAGAACAACGTCAGAACGGGGCCATCCTGATCCCACCAAAAACTCTGGCCCCTCCGCGGGGCTGGGCTCGTTCCCTCATGCCCCAAAAATTAGGGACACCCCATCAAAGTGAGCCCAGGGAGCAACATCGCAGCTCAGCAGTGGATTGTGCTGCTTTCTGAGCAGCCCTGGCACATCGAGCAGGTGCCCAGGGACACAGGATGAGCTGCAGCCTCCTTGAAAGGGTTTTGGGGTTGGGGAGCAGCGCTGGCACATCGAGCAGGTGCCCAGGGACACAAGAGGAGCTGCAGCCTCCTTGAAAGGGTTTTGGGGTTGGAGAGCAGCCCTCACACCGCGCCCTAAGAACACAGGACAAAGCAGAGGCAGGAATGAACAGCAGCGGCTTCCCCCGCATCTGCGCTCTTCCGTGACTCAGAGATGACTCAACACAGAAACACCCCTGGAAACACCCCTGGCCCCCCGAGCCCACCGAAACCCATTTCTCGAGCACAAGCCGCTCTCCGGGAACCCCCACGAGTCACAGCACTCTTTCAGAGGATTTATCAGCGCCCAGGAACAAGCACAGCAGCTCCAGGAGCGCAGGGAAAAATTCCACATCCCAGCTCCCAGCTCCCCTCCAGCCGCGGCTGCGGGCCGGGCATTTTTTCCAGCCCTCGAAAGATCGTAGCCAAGATAGTTCTGGGTTTGCATAAGGGAGAAAAAAGCCTTCAGACAACTCAGCTCCTCCTCTCAGCAGCGTCCGGATCCTCGGGATCCGGGAACAGGGATCTGCAAACCGCCTTTATCCGAGGACGAAGCTGCAGCGGCGCACGGGAAATCGAAAGCTAAATATAAACGCGCACAGCTCCAACAGGCAGCACAGTCCCTCCCTCCCTCCCAGGTAGAATATTTATGGCATCTGCTAAGGAAGTTAATTTTAGCCTCATTTGGTACGGGCTCAAAACGAGGAGCCCAGAATAAGAGGCAAAAGATCAAACCGAATGAGAGGGGGCTGTCCCGCCGCTGCCCAGCCCGGACGCGGCTGCGAGCCAAAGGTGATGACGGAAAGGAGCGGCACTCTCGGGGAACGGAGCGCCACAGCGACATGTCCCGACACTGCACGGGCTGGCAGAGCCCGGGGGAAGCCCGGTGCCAGCCCCTGCTTGGCCAGCAGCGACATTGGCCAGGGAGCCCCGTGTCCTCAGGGGACCTCAGGGACAGCCCCGAGCAGGGCAGGGTGGCAGCAGGGAGGGGCCCACGAGGGGGCATTTCTGCCCCAGGGAGGGAAAGAAAAGAGCCCGGAGGAATTGGAGCCTCGACGGGAGCACATCACCCGGTGACAGCTGCTGGGAGGGGGGCACGAGCGCTGCCCGCGTATTTCTTCCCCCCCAAAACCAGGGACCCCACAGAGCGGGAACAGCTTGGCATAGGGAGGGTTAAGGCAAACAAAAACCTGGAGCAGGTTCTTTAACCGGTGCCAAAGACAGCAAAGGAAAATGGGACGAGCAAGAGAAATCCGTAGGCAGGACAGAGCCAGCTGGCTGGCACCGCTTCCAGGGCTGTGCCGGAGCGTGTTTAGGAATAGCTCCAGCATGACGAAGGCACAGGGGCCGCCAGCCCGGCGCTTGTAGACCCTACCGGGGGCCCAGGACACGTCTGCTCAGCCCCTGCCCCAAGCCACCCCAGCTCTGCTCCCAAATCCCCGCTCCAAGGGCATCCCGGCCAAAGATGGCGCTTGGAAGGAGAGCAGGAATGACGAGACAGCTTCTCTCCTCATTTGGTCCCTACCACAGACACCCCAGCCCCGGCCAGGCCACGGATTTTTCCTCTCTCCGGGTCACTCCTTCCTCCCTCCCGGCTCCCTGCCAAGCATGACGGCAGCACCCGCCATCCCCAGGGCACTCACCGCGCTTTCAGCTCCTTGTGCTCCTCCCGCACTTTGCTGAGCTCCAGCTGCAGCCGAGCCCTCTCCTTGGCCACCGAATCCAAGGTCTTGCGGGCATCCGCCAGTTCCGACTCGTAGGCAGCCTTGATGCCCGACACCTCCCGGCTCACCACCTCCTCGGACTCGGTGATGCGGAGCCTCAGGCCGGCGTTCTCCAGCTCCAGCGAGCGCACCTTGTCGATGTACACGGCCAGGCGGTCATTGAGCTCCTGCAGATCCTCCTTCTCCTGCAGCCGCGTGATGCGGGTGGGGGACAGGGGGGTCCCCGAAGCCCCGCTGCGGGTGCTCCTTTTTTGCGAAGGCGTCGCCATCGGGGTGCGGAGTGGAGGCGAAGGGCACGGCTCAGGTCGCGGCGCGATGTCCCCACGCCACCCGGCCAGCTGTCGCGGCAGCTCCCCGCTGGCTCCGAGTGACTCGCTTATATCCCAGCTGGGCTGTTCGCTGGGAGGAGGAGCTGAGAGGCGGCGGGTGGAGTTATCCAAAACCTGGGTGGGGACAGCTCGCATCAGTCCCAGCCCTTCCTTAGGAGAGGCTGGGAAAATATCCCTGGGTAAAGGGGACTCGGGAGGGCGGATATGGGGACGCAGTTCGGGGAAACCTCCTTGCACACGCTTTTCTAGGGCGATTCCCCCGATAGAGGCTGGATTGCAGACTGGGGGGACATAGCCAGGGGAAAGGGCACCCTGAGAGGGGCTGCCCTAGGGCTGAGCACCCCCAGGACATTGCTGTCCCACAGGGCAGGGCAGGCAGCATCTCCGCAGCTGACCCCAGGGTTTGGGGGGTCTGGCACACCCTGAAATCAGGACCCTGCGGTACCTAAAACTCTGGAGTCCAGGGACACAAATACAGCCCCGAAACACCCTGTTCTGGGTTCCCCGAATCCTGAGGCATCCCACACCAAGAGCTCTGGGGCACCAAAGAATGTCCCCACTCACGTACCCACTTCCCTGCACTGGTTTTGCCCACTTAGCACTGGCATTCCCCATTTCCCAGCTCTCCTCAGTGCCAGCTGTGCCAGTTTGTAACTCCCCAACTTCTGAGCACCCCACCCCAATTCCCTGTTTCCTGTTCTCCTGCCTCCCAGCCCTCTCCAGTCGCACTCAGCCCCTCTCCCAGTATCTCCAGCTCCCAGCAGGGGTGATTCCCAGTTCTATCTCCCTCGAAGCTCTGCTGAGACTCGTGATTTCCACATCTGCCAAACGCTTCCGGCACTCCCAGTGCTGCCAGAGAGACTCGGACTTCATCCCCTTCCCTGCCTTGTGCCGTGGAGGCAAACCCTCCCGTGTGTGAGAAATGGGAATGGAAAATCAAAATCAACCCTTTTACACCCTAGAAATGAGGGGAGGTGGGTGGGGGTTCAGGGGGGGATCCAGCTTCCTCCTGCTTGGAAAGTTGGGCTCTGTGGCAAGGAAAAATGGGAAGGCAGCTGCCTTGTGCGTTGTGGAGCCAATGTATGTGAAAAATGGGAATGGAAAATCAACCCTAGAAATAACGGGAGGTGGGTGGGGGTCCTGGGGGTATCCAGCTTCCTCCTGCTTGGAAAGTTGGGCTCTGCGGCAAGGAAAAATGGGAAAACAGCTGCCTTGTGCGCTGTGCTATGGAGCCAACGTGTGTGAGAAATGGAAATGGAAAATCAACTCTTTTACACCCTAGAAATGAGGGGTGAGTGGGGATCCTGGGGGGATCCAGCTTCCTCCTGCTTGGAAAGCTGGGCTCTGCGGCAAGGAAAAATGGGAAGGAAGCTGCACCTTGAAGCTGGGGACACCGGCGAGAACCGGAGCACCCTAAAGCACAGCCTCCCCCAGGCATTCCCTGCGAGCAGAGGGGTCCAAGGTCAAGGGCAGCGCCAGCCCGAGCCGCCCCCGGAGCCGCGGCTCCTCCCGTCCCTGTCCCTGCCGCAATCCGAGCTCAATTTGCTTTTTCGGCTCAGGGAGGGCAGCAGAGCCCCGGGCGGGCTGGGAATGACTCACACAGCAACGGAGCAACACACGCAAACACGCGGGGCACACACGCGTGTGCGCGGCCCGGCAATGATTAACCCGCTGGCAGCCGCTGGGGAAAGGGATGGGGAAAGGAGCCGGCAACAATCCAGGGTGAAAACTTTGAAAAAGCAACAGTTCCGTGCTGGGGAAAGGAGCCGGTAATAATCCAGGGTGAAAACTTTAAAAAAGCAACAGTTCCCCAGCGCCACGTCAAAAACGGGAGGGGAAAAGGGGAGAAAAGGAGGGAGGGTACAGCTGGGCAAAGCCCCCCTGGCACTGCCACGGGGAGGGGTTGGGGGTCGGGATTCCTCCTCCTTCTCGCTCCCCCGGCCTCGCTACAGCCCCTTCCCCACCCTGGCTTCTCTCTCTGCCTGGAGAAGCCCCCCGAGTGCTGCAGCACTGCTGTGCCACCACCCGCTCAGGGTTTATTTCACTCAGCACTGATCTCCCTGCCTCTCCAGGGGATTCTGCGCTCCTTCACGCCATTCCTCGGCTCAGTTCCGCACAAATTCCTCCTTCCCTGCCCCCTTGTCTGTCCCAGGCTGCCTTTCCTTCCTTCCCCCTCGCATGGGCACAGCTCCATCCCTGGTGGCTGGGGGGGACACCCGTGCGTGTCACACAGGCAAAGAGAGCCATGGGGCAGGTGTGAAAAATGCATGTATGTTATAGTCGGCTTTTCGCAAATATTAAAATGAATATTATAGAAATGAATGCCGTATTAATTCTCTTAAGTAGCGTGTTAAATATAGTTTTAGGTTGCAAAAAATGTTCTTTGTCTCTATTGTCTCATATTGTCCTAATTCAAATTGTCCAAATTATTATTACTCTAATCGTATTACTGTTTTCATATGATATTTTAAGATAATATATTTACCTTAAAATATATCTGAATATATTTATTTTAAGATAATATATATAATATAATATAATATAATATAATATAATATAATATAATATAATATAATATAATATAATATAATATAATATAATATAATATAATATAATATAATATAATATAATATAATATAATATAATATATTTGAAATATATTTATAATATATTTTATAATATCTATAATATATAATAATATTTATAATATGTAATGTTATTTATAATATGAAGTATATTTTTAATATAATAGAATTTATGTATAATATATTTGTAATATATTTATAATATATTACAAATATATATAATATATATATTATATACAATATATATTATATATAATATATATTATATATAATATATATTATATATTATATATAATATAATATATATTATATAAAATATATAATGTATATAATATTTATAATATATTTTAATAATATTTATAATATAGACTAATATTTATAATGTAGAATTATTTATAATATATATTATATGAATAATATAATATACAATTTATATATTATATTTATATTATATTTTAATAATATATTTTTATTACTATTTTTATAATATTTTTATTACTATTAAACTTTTAAAATTTTAAAACCAAGCGATTGGCGTTTTTCACAGCAGGGATGGCAGCAGGGACGGTGCCCAGGTGTGTGCCCGGGGATGGTGGATGGTGCCCCGCGGGCAGAGCGAAGCTGAGGGCGGGCTCCGCGCTGTTTTCTTTCAAACGCCGACCCTTGATGGGAAGGAGGGACAGCCAAAGGCCGTTTGGCTTTGGCCCCAGGTGCTCTCTCGGCAGGAGGTGCCCGCCTGCCTCCAGGGCATCCACGCTCCAGGACACAGACCTTGGAGCGTGGCCAGGGTCACCAACTGACTTGCCTTAACGTGGGAAACGCATCCAGGGTAAAGGCGGGAAGGGACAGGCTTGGGCAACAGCTGGAAATCACAGCCAAGGGTCACTGGCTCAGCCTGTGGCTGATCTGGCTCCTCATGCTCCCTGCAAAACCTCCTCTGTGAATGGGACCCGGCTCAGCATCGCACCCTTCCCTGCCCGGGGATCAAACCTGAGGGGTCCCTCGGGCTGGGCATCGAGGGGGGATCTGGGGGAGCCTGCAGGCTCCAGAGCCCGAGGGGTTCTTGGCAACCCGGAGTGAAAATCCCCCAGGGAGGGTCAGACTTCATTCATGGGATGGGGGGACAGTGCTGTCCCCACACTGCTCCTCTGCAAACCTGTCACAGACCTCTTTTGTGAAAAATCCTTTCCTTAGGGTTTTTTCTCCTGAGGAGCTGAGAGGCCTCAGGAACAAAATGTAAACCATGGTTATCTGCTGCTGTGGAATGCAACAGGTGCATCTGGGATTGGTCTCATGTGGTTGTTTCTAATTAATGGCCAATCACAGCCCAGCTATCTTGGACTCTCTGTCCGAGCCACAAGCCTTTGTTATCATCCTTGCTTTTTCTATTCTTAGCTAGCCTTCTGATGAAATCCTTTTTTCTGTTCTTTTAGTATAGTTTTAATGTAATATATATAATAAAATAATAAATCAGCCTTCTGAAACATGGAGTCAGATCCTCGTCTCTTCCCTCATCATTGGACAACACTGTCACACAAACCCCCTTCTCCAGGCCATGGAGATGCTGCTGCCCTTCCCCAGCAACCCCCAGGGACAGGAACAGGGAGTTAACACAGCCCTGAGCTGGTCACTGGCTCCTGAGCAAGGCAGGAGGGCTGAACTCAAAGCAGATGAGCCAGGAGGTCTGGCTGTGCTCCATGGCTCTGGGACATTGCTGTGCTCCAAGCCACCAATGTGGATTTCTCCAGGATACACTAATGTGGATTTCTCCATTATCCACCAGTGTGGATTCCTCCAGGATCCACCAACATGGATCTCTCCAGGATCCACCAAAATGGATCTCTCCAGGATCCACCAGTGGATTCCTCCAGGATCCACCAACATGGATCTCTCCAGGATCCACCAAAATGGATTTCTCCAGGATCCACCAGTGGATTTCTCCAGGATCCACCAACGTGGATTTCTCCATTATCCACCAACATGGATTTCTCCATTATCCACCAACATGGTTCTCTCCAGGATCCACCAAAATGAATTTCTCCAGGATCCACCAATGTGGATTCCTCCAGTATCCACTAATGTGGATTTCTCCAGGTTCTGTGGGCACTGAGGAACTTGGGGTGCAGAACATGCACCTGAATAATGGACAGTGAGGGCCAAGGCACTGGGGACAGGAGCTGGGGTGTGAGGAGAGGCCCTCAGCAGAGGCTGCATCTGTCTCACATGACTCAGAAGGCACATCCCCGGAATTTCAATGCATTTCCGGCTCTTTAGCCTCCAAAACCAGCCCAGTTTTGGGGCTGTAATTGATACAATTTTGTGATACAAACAATGTGAGGGCAGTGATGAAGCTGAGAGGACAAGAGGAGCTTCAGGGACCCCTCCATCCCTGGCTGCTGCACTGGAGGGGCACAGGAAGGGATGAGCCGTGGGGTCAGGCAGGGTCCCTGGGGGCTGCTTTGCTGATGGCTTTTCAGGTCTTTTAGGCTCTTTGGGGTTCATTTTTTAGACTGCACAGCTTTTGGCACCTGTTTTTGCAGGGCTGAGCCACCCCTGTCTCCCAGACAGCTTCCAAATTCTCTCCCCAGCCAATGCATTCCCCTCTATCCTGCTCCCAGCACAGGGAAACTTCTCCTTTCCAGGGCAGACAAATCCCATCTCCAAGTGGGGCTTTTCCCCTTCTAACCCATCCTTAGGGCCCATCCTTAGCCCTACACCTTTATCTGCCTCACTGCCAGGAGGAGACGATCCCAGCCTCAACATTTCTTCCCATCTGATCCCAGAAAGTGGAGAATTCCTGGGTTGGATGCACGCAGCAATCCTGATCCCTGATAGCCCCGGCTGGGTGACACACCAAGAATGAAGAGACAGGGGGTGGTACAGGCAGCAATGGGACATGGGGAAGGGTGAATGGGTTTAAACTGGAAAAGAGAAGGTTTAAAAGAAGGAGATGTTAGGAAGAAATTGTTCCCTGTGAATGTGGTGAAGCATCAGCACAGGTTATCCAGAGAAGCTGTGGCTGCTCCTGGATCCTGGGAAGTGCCCAAGACCAGATTGGACAGGGCTTGGAGCAACCTGGGACAGTGGAAGGTGTCCCTGCCCATGGCAGGGGGTGGAATGAGATGAGCTTTAAGGTCCTTTAAATCCAAACAAGCCTGTGATTCCATGATCTCCCCACCCAGCATCCTGACCCATCTCACCTGACCTCGAGACCCAGCTGCAAAGGGCTCCCAGCTCCCCCCATCCACCAATCTGTGCACATAAGGGGCTTGGGGTGTGTGCATGGAGGAGTTTTAATTAGCTAATAATCTTTAATAGGGTTTAATTGCCTTGTTATAAAAGGTAATTACAGCAATACATCAATTAGAGCTGTAAAATTAATAGATTTACCAGTTGTATTTATCGAGGAGCTGCGACTGGCAGCGCGCAGCAGCCAGGGCAGTGCTGGTGGCTCTGCTCTGATACCCAACAGGGGGAAGCAGAGCAGCCCCCAAACCCCTCTGGATTTGCTCCTGCCCTTCCACCCAGGACAATCTGAGCACCAGCAAACTGCCCCAGGACCAGCAGCGAGGCAGAGCAGATGGACAGACAAACCAGAGGGGAATATGAGGCTCACAGTGTCCCTGCCACGTCCCTTGGGGACACTGGAACACGTCCCCTCTGCTCTGCTGGAGATCCTGAGATGGGAACAGCTCTGCCTGCACATGCAGATGGCTGTGGAGATGCCCCTCATGCCCACGCTTCACTTTCAGGAGAAAAGCCATGCCCATACCCCTGAACCTGTCTTTAGGAGAGACCCGTGGGTGCCAGGATGGGTGCCCAGCCACATGCCAGGCAGAGGGGAGGCACTCTGGGCTCTGCAGCCTCCTCCCAGCTCTCCCACACCCTCCCAAACCCCGAGCACGGCTGCTGTGCTCACACTGCCAAGTGGCAAGGGGTGACCCAATGGAAAATGCATCTCATGGCTTCCCAGAGCCCTCCCCTTTAAAGGAAAAGCTGGTTTTGTGTGTGCTGCTTTGTGGCTTTGTTAGTCATGGCATGGGTTAAGCACATGGGAGATCAGGGATGGGGCGCTGAGCCCTCCCAGCCCCTTTCCAGCTTTGCTGATCCTCCTCTCAAGCAGCATCAGCCTCTTTTCCATGGAGGCTGGAACTTTGTGTTTTGAGGAGGTTTCCTCCTGCAGGTGAGGTGGACTTGTGATTTTTGGAGGTTTGCTCCTGCAGTCAATGTGGATTTGTGATATGAGGAAATTCCCTCCTGCAGTCCATGTGGATTTGTGATTTGTGGAAGTTTCCACACTAGACCACACAAACATCTGCTCAAATATCCCATTTCACTGAAATAAATGGTTTTGAATATAAGATCCCAAACAAGCCCCAGTTTCCTGCTCCCACAACCCCCAGCCCCAGTTTCCCACTGCCCACAGCCCCCAGCCCCATTTTCCTGCCCCCCACATCCCCCAGCCCCATTTTCCCACTTCCCACAGCCCCCAGCCCCATTTTCCTGCTCCCCACAGCCCCCAGCCCCAGTTTCCTGCTCCCCCAGCCCCATTTTCCTGCTCCCCACATTTCCCAGCCCCAATTTCCCGCTCCCCACAGCCCCAGCCCTGTGGGTTTGGGTCAGGCTCACATTCCCATGCCCAGCTCTCCCAAAGCTGTGAGTTGGTGCCTGCAGGAAAAGCCAAAACACAATGGGCTGGCATGAGACCAGGCCAGTGTGGGGCACAGGGATGGAGGCTCACACACACAGCACCAGCCCCATGGAATGCCAGTTTGGAACAGCCCCCAAACCTGCAGGGACTGAAGGCATCAGTCCTGAGGGGGGACTCAAAGGAGTTAAAAATCCCTTTGAGCTTTGCCCAGACATCTGGGGTAAATTAGGGGACTCTCAGCACAGCTGGAAATGAATCTTTGCTTGAGGGAAGCAGCAGAGCCATCTCAGCCTTGGAGAGAGCAGGTTGGTGCAGCAGCTGGTGCTCTGGAGGTTTCCTGCTGCAGTCAGTGTGGATTTGTGATTTGTGGAAATTTCCTCCTGCAGGTGATGTGGATTTGTGATTTCTGCAGGTTTCCTCCTGCAGTCCATGTGGATTTGTGGTTTGTGGAGGTTTCCTCCTGAAGTCCATGTGGATTTCTGATTTTTGGAGGTTTCCTCCTGCAGTCAGTGCGGATTTGGGATTTGTGGAGGTTTCCTCCTGCAGGTGATGTGGATTTGTGATTTTTGGAGGTTTCCTCCTCCAATGTGGATTTGTGATTTGTGGAAATTTCCTCCTACAGTTGATGTGGATTTGTGATTTGTGGACATTTCCTCCTGCAGGTGATGTGGATTTGTGATTTCTGCAGGTTTCCTCCTGCAGGTGATGTGCATTTGTGATTTGTGCAGGTTTCCTCCTGCACTCAGTGTGGATTTGTGATTTTTGGAAGTTTCCTCCTGCAGTCAGTGTGAATTCGTGATTTGAGGTAATTTCCTCCTGCAGGCTCTGTGGATTTGTGATTTGTGGAAATTTCCTCCTGCAGGTGATGTGGATTTGTGATTTGTGGAAATTTCCTCCTACAGTTGATGGGGATTTGTGATTTCTGCAGGTTTCCTCCTCCAATGTGGATTTGTGATTTGTGGAGGTTTCCTGCTGCAGTCCGTGTAGATTTGTGATTTGTGGATGTTTGGGATACCAGGACAGGGATGTGATTTGTGAAAGTTTCCTCCTGCAGTCAGTGTGTATTTATGATTTTTGGAGGTTTCCTCCTGCAGATGATGTGGATTTGTGATTTCTGCAGGTTTCCTCCTGCAGTCCATGTGCATTTGTGATTTTTGGAGGTTTCCTGCTGCAGGCTGTGCCAACTCCCCCTGGCACACAGGGCACTGGAGCCGCTGAGCACCAGCAGGGCTGGCATTGCCACGGGCAGGATTTGGCTCTGCCCGCCCTCATGCCAGGCCAGAGGAGCCCCCAGCTGCACTCACCCCTTTCCTTGCAGGGCACTGGAGGTGCCCAGGGGATGTTTGTGCAGAACAGAGCTGGGCAGGACCCAGGCCAGGGGCAGAGCTGGCTCTCCCCAGTGCCACACTGAAGGTGGGTAAAAGCCATCACAGCCCTGCTGAGCTTGCCAGCACCCTCCAGGATGCCAGCCCAGCCCCAAACCTGGGCTGAGGGCTTGGCAGGGCTCCTGGCACCTTCACTCTGTCCTGGGGAAGCCCAGGATGGGTCCTGATGTAAGAAACTGCAGCCAAGGGCTCTTGCAGTAAAACATCCTTGTGCTCAAGGGTCTCCACTGCTTGGGACTTTAAGGATCCCAGAAGAAAAATCATCTCCAGGAACAGCTTCAGGATGAGTTATTCCCACCTCTACAGTGACCTTTTCCTCTTCCACATTTTGTCCCTGTGCACAATGTCCAGCTCTGCCCCTCTGCTCCAGGGATTAAAGCTCAGCTTCAGCCCCAGGCCTGGCTCCCTCCTCCCTGCTGCCCTGGGGAAGGGATGGGGACAGGGACAGGGCACAAGGGACACCTGGAGCCCCACATTGCTGTGCAGGTATTCCCGTCCCTTTTCACTGCCTTTAAAGGGGGAGAGGCCTTGGCAAGTCCCTGCTGGGATCCTCGGTGCAGAGGGACAGAGCAGACACACTCCATGCTCCAAGCAGCGCCCCATGTCCCCAGCAGCTTTCATGCTGTCCCCATTCCTCAGGTGGTGCTTCAGACACCTCCTGTGTCCCTGCAGCTCCTCAGGAAGGGGCCATGTCTGCAGATGTCCACGCACAGCTGGGAGCAGAGCACCTGGAGCATTCCACACTGGCAGAAGGGAATCAAGCCCCAGCAAATCCAGCTGTCAGCAAACCCAGCTCTCAGCATCCTGAGGTCTTCTTGTGCCAGAGATGTTTTATAAGCTCACTGCTCCTCCAAAGCCAGCATCTTATCCCTGTTTGTCCTTTGACCACCCTGGAGCTGACAGCAGGGAGCACCTCAGTGCCAGCACAGCGTGCCAGGAACATCCCAGATGTTTTCTCATCTAAAAGGCGGCGTTGGCTCATTTCAGCTCAGAATGACAGGGACATGGAAGTCAGCCTGCCTTCCTTTTTCCTTTCCTTTCCCTCTCCTCTCCTCTCCTCTCCTCTCCTCTCCTCTCCTCTCCTCTCCTCTCCTCTCCTCTCCTCTCCTCTCCCTCTCCTCTCTCTCCTCTCCTCTCCTCTCCTCTCTCCTCCTCTCCTCTCCTCTCCTCTCCTCTCCTCTCCTCTCCTCTCCTCTCCTCTCCTCTCCTCTCCTCTTTCCCTCCCTTTGCTGCTGTGGAGGCAGCTCTGAGCAATATTGACAAGCTCAGAGAGCAGGATTCCATGGGGAAACTGCAGAATTATGGAATATCCTGAGCTGGAAGAGAGCCACAAGGATCATGAGTCCCACAAGGACTCCTGGCCCTGCACAGACACCCCAACAATCCCACCCTGTGCATGGGAGCAGCGTACAGACCCTCCTGGAGCTCTGGCAGCTGTGACCATTTGGATCTGTGACCATTCCCTGGGCAGTGCCCAGCACCCTCTGGGGGAAGAACCTTTCCTGAAATCCAACCTAAACCTCCCTGGCGCAGCTCCAGCCCTTCCCTGGGGGAATTCTCTCCCTGTTCCAAGTGCTCCTTATGCTCTCAGCATGCTCAGCATCCCCTGGCTCCTTCTCAGCAGAGCTGCTCAGGGCAGCCAGATCTGAGTGCTGGGGCTGCAGCCTCTGGGGAGGGTCCTGCATGGCCAGGCCCTGATGGACACCAGCCCAGGGCCCTGATGGATGGACACCAGCTCATGGCAATGATGGATGGACACCAGCCCTGATGGACACCAGCCCAGGGCAATGATGGACACCAGCCCAGGCCCTGATGGATGGACACCAGCCCTGATGGACACCAGCCAGGGCAATGATGGACACCAGCCCTGATGGATGGACGCCAGCTCATGGCAATGATGGATGGACACCAGCCCTGATGGATGGACACCAGCCCTGATGGATGGACACCAGCCCAGGATAATGATGGACACCAGCCCAGGGCATGGATGGACAGATGGATGGATGGATGGATGGTCACCAGCCCAGGGCCCTGATGGACACCAGCTCATGGCAATGATGAATGGACACCATCCTAGGGCACTGACAGACACCAGCTCAGGGCAATGATGGTGGAAGGATGGATGGATGGATGGATGGATGGATGGATGGATGGATGGACACCAGCCCAAGGCCTTGATGGACACCAGCTCAGGGCCCTGATGGATGGACACCAGGCCAGGGCACTGATGGACACCAGCCCAGGGCAATGATGGACACCAAACCAGGGCAATGATGGATGGACACCAGCCCTGATGGATGGACACGAGCCCAGGATAATGATGGGCACCAGCCCAGGGGATGGATGGATGGATGGATGGATGGATGGATGGATGGATGGACACCAGTTCAGGGCCCTGATGGATGGACACCAGCCCTGATGGACACCAGCCCAGGGCAATGATGGACACCAGCCCATGGCCATGGGGGTGCTTAGCACCTTTCCCATTCTCCACTCTCTGTATTTCCTGGAGATTTGCTGCCCATATCCCATCAGCAGGAAAAGCTGCATGGGGCAAACCCTGCCAGGTGTGTCCACAGCCACTTCCATTCCTTTCCATCCCCAGTGTCTTCTGTTTTCTGCTGTTCACTGCTCTTCTCCCTCCTGGCCTGCTCAGTGCTGCCACTGGGGTGGAGGGCAGTGTGGTGTGACTGGTTGGCTTTACCACATTCAGTAATCAGAAAAACCAAATTCAAAAGAAAAAAAAAATGTACTCAAAATAGTACTGAACCTAAGTGGTGGGAGAGTCCCTCAGATTAAAGGAGAAAACGAAACTGGGCTCAGTTGTAGAAGTCAGAGCAGGAGGCTGCACAAAGCTGGAGTCAGAGCATGGTGCAGAGGGGGTGTGGGACACTCTATCAGCCCTGCACAGGTAGAAATCTTTTCCCTGAGGAGGCTGAAATCTTTTCCCAAAGCAGGGTGCAGAAAGCTCTGTGTGCTGGCTCTGGAGCCCCAAAATATCCTCAGGAAGACCCTGATTTGTGTTTTGCAGGGGGAACCCGGGGCTGGCAGCACGGGGCAGAGCCAGAGCAGCTCAGCTGTGCTGCCCCTTGGAGCTGCTCCTGCAGCACCCCCAGGCCAGCAGCAGGATTCTCCCGATGGGGTTTGCACGTAAAAGGCAGCAGAGGCTGGAAGTGAGCAGATTAACATCAAAGGAAAAGCATGATAAAAAGGTTCTCCATGCCAGGAGAGGCCCGGTGGCCAAGCCCCACCATGAATCACCAGGCTGTGACGAAGGCACTGAGGAGCTGTTTGTTTGCCTGTTGCCAAGGGCCCCGTGGCTGTGGGCTGGGATCTCTGAGCCCTGTGGTTCAGCCACTCTTTCAGGAGGGTTTGGGATGGGGGAGCCCGGGGATCCCTGCTGTGGTTTGAGGGCAGAGCTGAGAGCACAGGGTGGGGTTGGAATGGGCAGGATGGAGCTTGTGGTGGCAGCAAAGGGGGCTGTGCTGGCTGGAGAGCCCAGGAGCTGCAGGGAGCAATAGGATGGAGGCTGTGGGAGCAGGAGCAGAGGGTGCTGTGACACACCAGCCCCAAGAACCACTGTGCAAGCAGGGCTGGAGGACAGACCCCACTGGGAATGACTCATGGGCAATCAGAAAACTCCCTTGGCTCCAATGACAAACACAGAGAGCACCAAACTGCTCTCCTGTTCCGTGCTGGAGGTGAGTTTTGAGTTTCTCTTTCCTCTGCATCCATTTCTACCTTCTGCCCTTCTCTGTGCACAGCCTGGCCCCACTCACTGCATGCTCAGATCTGCCTGGTCTGCAGTGCCCAGCCCAAGTGCTAAAGCATCCCCTGCACCCTCCAGCAAGCTGTGGGGTCCTCAGAGCTCATCTGTCAACCATGCAGAGCTCCATGCCTCCATTTGCCAGTCTGGGTTCAGCACTTTCTGCCATTTTTCCATTCCTCCATGACTCTGTTAACTCCTGGAGCTTTGTCTGCATAGAGGTGGTCTCTTCAAGCATGCAGAATCTCAGAATCACAGACTGATTGGGGTAGAAGGAGCTTTAAATCCCATCTCCTTCCACCTTTGTGCCATGGGCAGCATCACCTTCCCCTGGAGCAGGTTGCTCCAAGCCCTGTCCAACCCTGA
This sequence comes from Zonotrichia leucophrys gambelii, assembly GCF_028769735.1. Taxonomy (NCBI): domain Eukaryota; kingdom Metazoa; phylum Chordata; class Aves; order Passeriformes; family Passerellidae; genus Zonotrichia; species Zonotrichia leucophrys. The sequence goes on along the minus strand of NC_088194.1, from coordinate 1,340,079 downwards.
GCATTTCCAGGGATGGAGCAGCCACAGCTTCTCTGGGCACCCTGGGCTGCTGCCATCACTCTCACAGGGAAGAATTTATTCCGAATATCCAAACTAAACCTACTCTTTTAAACTTTAAATCTGTTGCTATTTGTGGTCTTTCCATGATCCCTGCTCCCACTGCCTGTCCATTTCCTTCTTGCCCTTCCAGTGGACCAGCAGGTCTCCCCCCAGCCATGCCAGCCTCTTCTCTTCCTTTCCTGATTTATTTCTCATGTGGATTCAGAGTTTTTGCACTTTATTAAAAGAGTCCTTGAAGAGGACTGACTGACTAACTAACTAACTAATTCTGTTCTGCCCCCTTGTCCCTCAGGACAGTTTCTTAGAGGTCCCATTGACCAGCTTGCAGTTTGCTTTCCTGAAATTCAGGGTTCTGTCCTAATCTTTGCCTGTCCCACATCCCCCAGGGCTGTGAGCTCCACTGCTGTGTGGTCCCTGCAGCCTCCAATCCTGATGTTTCTGATGAGCTCACCTGTGTTGGTGACCAGCAGGTCCCATGGTTTACCTGTCCTCTCTGTAGGATTTCCATGAGTGGCTCCTTGTAAAGCTCTGCTTTCCTACGAGGATGCTGAAAATTACCACAATGCAAATAAAGCAATGTATTATTAATGATAATTATTAATGTATTCATGATAATTCAGCATCATAATAATTATCTGATTACTTAAAATGTAGTTTAGAAGTTGCTCACCAACAGGTGCATTTTTGATGAATTCCATGTGAATTGTTTTTACTTAATGACCAATCCCAGTCCAGCTGTGTCAGACTCTCTGGTCAGTCATGGGTTTTTATTATTATTCTTTTCTAGCCTTCTGATGTCTCTTTTCTCTTTCTTTAGTATAGTTTTTGTATATAATTGCTTATAATATTATATAATATATGATATGATACAATATGATATGATATATGATGTAGTATAATATGATATAATGTAATATAATATAGTAATTATAATATAATAAAGATAGTAAATATAATAAGAATAATATGGAATAATACTGAATAATATGTAATAATATAATATAATATAATATAATATAATATAATATAATATAATATAATATAATATAATATAATATAATATAATATAATATAATATAATTAATATATGCCCCTTCCCGCGCCCCCAAGGGGAGCCTCCATCCCCGGGGGAGATGCCAAGGTCACTCCGTGGCCCGGCAGGGACCAAGGCTGGGCCGAGCGCATCCCGAGCCCGGCAGGGCACAGGAGGGATCGGCAGCTCCATCTCGTGTCTGATCCCCGCAGTACCGAGCGGGGAGCCCGGCCCCGGACAGCGCTGCCCACGGCGGCTCCGCGTCCCGGCGGGTGGGACCCACGGGCAGCCTCACCCCGTGCCCCGAAGGGATTGGGGACAGAGGTGTCACTCGGCTCTGCCAAGTGCCAGCCTGGAGCCTCGGAGCGGCGAGGCGATCGTTGGGCCGCCGTGCAGAGCCTGGAGGCTCCCGGCAGCCCGAGGGTGCCGCTCCCTCGCTGTCCCTTGCCATCTCCTCCCTGTCCCGTGCCACTCCCTCTCTCTCCCGTGCCACCTCTCACTGTCCCGTGCCACTCCCTCGCTGTCCCGTGCCACCCTTCGCTATGCCGTGTCACTCCTTTCCTGTCCTGTGCCATCCCTCGTTATCCCGCGCCATCCCCTCGCTGTCCCATACCGCCCCCTCACTGTCCCGTGCCATCCCCTAGCTATCCCGTGCCACCCCCTCGTTGTCCGTGCCAACCCCTCTTTCTCCCGCGTCACTCCTTCGCTGTCCCGTGCCACCCCTCGCTATACCGTGCCACCCTCCCGCTGTCCCGTGCCATCCCTCGCTGTCCCGTGCCACCTCTTGTAGTCCCGTGCCATCCCTCGCTGTCCCGTGCCACTCCCTCGCTATCCCGTGCCATCCCCTCGCTATCCCGTGTCACTCCCGCGTTGTCCCGTGCCACCCTGAGCACAGACCCCCAGCTCTGGCCGTGGCACAGAAGGCACAAGCACATTTTCATTTTTACAGGCACGGGGCCAAGCCCGAGGGATGCTTCTCATTAGGGAAAAGCAGGGCTGGGAGTAAAAGCTCCCGAGCTCCCACTGTAGGCTGGAGGATTCCCGAGGGGATGAGGGGAGAAGCCATCCCTTGTTGGGGTCTCATTGCCAGCAGCACTTGTCCCTTGTCCCTGAGGCACTGAACACCCCGAGTGGGGGAACATTGGGGGAAAATGGGGGGAACATCGGGGGAGCATGGGGGGAACATTGGGGGAACATGGGAGAAACATAGGGGGAGCATCAGGGGAACATGGGGGGAACACTGAGGGAAAATGGGGGGAACATTAGAGAACATGGGGGGAACATGGGAGAAACATAGAGGGAACATCAGGGGAACATGGGGGGAATATTGGGGGGAGCATGGGGGAAACACGGAGGGAACATGGGGGCAACATTTGGGAAACATTGGGGAACATCGGACCAATATTGGGGGACCATGGGGGAACACGGGGGGAACATAGGGGGGAATAATGGGGGGGGCCATGGGGGCAACATGGGGGGAACATGGGGAGAACATGGCGGGTACATCGGGGGTGCGTCGGGGGAACATCAGGGAAACACGGAGAGAACATTGGGGGAGCATAGGGGAACATGGAGGGAATATGGGGGGAACATCGCGGGAGCATCCCCTTGATGAACAACCACTTCTCCTGTGGGCACAGCCCTGGCATCCCCGGAGCAGAAATCAGCCCTGCACAGCCCTGGCATCCCCCCGTGCAGCAATCAGCCCTCCTGCCCCTGCCCATGGCCGGGATCCCGTTGCTCCCCCGGCACGGCGCCAGGCGCTGGGCATGGAGCGGGGCAGGCTGGGCTGCCGCAGGTGTCGGGCTGGCGGCAGCAGCTCCCGCTGCTCGGGGCTGCTCCGGTTTCCAGAAACCAGATCTCCAGGGAGCTGCTGGCCCCAGCACCAACTGGCAGACGTGGCAAGCGAGGTGCTGCTCCACTCACCACAGCCCTGCCAGTCACGGGGCTGTCGCCTTTGGAGCATCCCAGAGGACCACGGGGGAGGGACAGGAATGAATGAACAGCGGGATTTTGGTGTTGCTCCAGCCAGATGGTGGCCAGCACCCACCTGCTGGTGCTGGCTCTGTGCTGCTCCAAGGCATGGTCCTTGTGCCCACTGCATCTCCCGACAACAGGGTCAGGAACAGGGCCTCATGTGTCTTAAAAGGGCAGGAGGGGCCTCAGATAGCTTGAGGGGATCTTTGCCCAAATGCTGAATTCTTGGAAACTCCTCCCTGTGCTCACCCACCCTCGCCAGGGCAAACCCAAGGTGGGATTTGAGGCAGGAGCAGGGGAACACTTGGGATCAGCACTGCTGCCCTGGGTGTCCCCCCTCTCCTCCTTTGGCATGGCCCAGGGGCAGGGTGACACTGTCCTGGGCCACCTCCCTGCCTCCAGGATGCTGAAATGAAGGAGTGGGAGGCTTCAGCCCATATGGTGGTCTCCTGGATTTGCCAAAACAGCTGCCCTGTGCTCCATAGAGGGGCCTGAGCCCAGGGCAGCAGGGTGACACTGTCCTGAGCCGCCTCCCTGTCCCTGAGATGCTGAAATGAAGGAGTGGGAGGCTTCAGCCACTGTGGGGTGCCCTGGGGGTCTCCTGGATATCCCAAAGCAGCCGCCCTGTGCTCCATAAAGGGCTCTCAGCCCAGGGCAGCACTGGGTGGTGAGACCCCCCCAGCTGGGGCTGTGGAAAGCTCAGGAATTGCCTCCCAATCCCCTTCCCCTCTCCCTGCTGGCTCTGTGCATGTGCCAAACACAGAGCCCCCGTGCCCCACACATGGCCAGGACTGGGGGAGCTCCGGGCTCTCCCCACAGCCGAGGCAATCCCGGCATTTTGGGAAAAAGCAAACTGCAGCTCCCGCTCGGGTTTACACCGCCGGGCCGGCTCTGTGCTGCTTGCCCAGGCTCCGAAACCATCCCAAGCCCCCCTGCTTTGTTATTAAATCAAATCCATCTGGCCTCGACCACGGCCCGTTGTTATTCGAGATCCCTCTCCTAGAGGAGCTGGGATTAGCTCCGGGCACGGGGGATTCTCCCTCCCTCCCTCTCTCCCACCGCTCCCAGCCCTCCTGCCTTCTCTCTTTTGTGTTTCTTCACTTCTCCAGGAGCAGGGGGAGGCGCGGGCTCGCTCGGCAGCTTTTGTGCAGCCCGAGCTGGCTGCAGGATGTCCCCGCAGTGCCACCAGTCCCATCTGCACATCCCTGCACCCCCGAGCCGCATCGGGGCAGCCAGAGCCCCCCGAACCCTGCGGGCTGGCACGGGGGGTGACAGTGACACCAGGCTTTGTGCCAGCCACCTGCCACCCCCATTTCTGACCCCAAAAAGCTGCTGTGCAGGGCTGAGCTGGGTAATGCCCTCTCCCAGCCCCACAGAACCCAGGAGAGCAGGGTGAACTAGAATGGGGTAGGATGCGAATGCCTTTAGCTTTACAGCAAGTGCCCTGAGTGCTGCTGCTTGTCCTGGTGTCACTGCTGTCACCTCCTTAAGGCTGTAGCTTCCAAACAGCACTGAGGAGCTGATGGGTGGAGGATTTGGCTTTTGGAGCCTTCATGGGCGCGATGGATTTGGCAACGCAGAAAGCAGTGGGTGAGTTAGATGGAGATGAGCTGCCAGCAGGAGGCAGAGGCAGGGCACCCAGCCGGGGTGGGGATGTTTGTCTGCTCCTGGAGCAGCCCTCGGGGCCACCTGGACCAGGATAAGGTGACAGCATGTCTGGCTCCAGCCCTCCAGAGACTCTTTAGGTTGGGCAGATGGAGCCGTGGTCCCCTCGTGGGCTCTGCAGTGCTGGGCCTTGTGCTCTGGCTGGCAGCAATTAAGTGTTCCAGCTTGTTTTGGAGGGATCGCTGGGTCTGGGCTCTCTCTGAGCAGTGCTGGGGCTCAGAACACGCCCTGACAGACCTCTCCTGGCTGAGCTTGACCTTGGGCGCTTGCAGCTCCTCTGCTGTAAACTTCTCTCACAAGGCCACAGTCCCCACCAAATGACACCCCAGAAGGTGTGCATGAGGCACATCCCTCCTGGGAGGAGTGGCTGTGGCAGTGTGGGGTGAAGGCACAAGGTCAGAGGCCAAATTTAAACATGAGTTCAATGTTTAAACCCCTTTAGTGTGTAAATCTACAAAGCAGAGAGCACTTCCCAGCCTTGGCAAAGCTCTCACCACACCCCAGGAGAACCAGCACCAACCTCTGTGTTTCCCTCTGACCACAGGGATACCTGGACTGGGAAGTGGCACCTGGGCATCCTGGATGGGCCTTCCATCACCCCTGGAAGCACAGCAGCACCTGCTGAGGCTCAGAGCTTCCCTGCACAGCAGCAGCAGCCCCCAGGTCACTGCAGCCCTCCTGCAGCCAGGTCTGGTGCCCTCCAGCCTGGCTTCCAAGCCCTGCTCCTTCTGCAGCTGACTGGAAAACATAAAAGGAGACAAGGCACTTGCTGAGGGAGCCCAGGGAATCAGCAATGTGGGAATTGACACCTTCACTCCTGGGTCACACCGAGGCACAGACATCACCACACCTGCTCTGCTCCCTTGGGGCACCTGCAGCATTTAGGCACAAAGTCTGCATCCCACAGGAGCTCAGTGATGGCACCAGGGACTCTCCAGCGACAGAGATGGTGCTCTCATCTTCCCTGGATGGCCCAAAGCACAGCCCCCTCCATCACCCAGCCCTGCAGCAGGCTGCCAGCCCGTTGGGGAAGAGATGGGAAAGTGTCCACTTGATGTGCCTGAAAAGCAGCACACATCTCCCTGTTGCTATGGAAACGCTGCTTTTAAAGCAAATTAATAATAATAATTAACACCATCTATTAAATAATGGTAATAAAAGCATTAGTAATGACTTGTAATTGGGAAAGCACTGGGAATAATGCACACTCACCCTGTGCCCTGCTCCCAGCTCAGAGCTGGGGCTGGGGGCGGCATCTCCCACCCGCAGGGGAGTCCTGGCTGAGGGCGAGTGCCCTCTGCCTTCAGTGCTGCACAGGCAGGGGCTTAGTGGGATTCAGGGAGGGATCAGACTTTTATCTGGATAATGAGGATGTCTAGACTGATAAGAAGAAGGGGTAAATTGGCTCAGGGCCTGATTCTGCCTCGCTCTGTGCTCGGTGCAGCAGCACGTGGTGGTGGTGGTGGTGGTGGTGGTGCCCGGGCAAAACTGAGGTGGGTTGAGAGCAGAGTCTGTGCCAGGCTAGACAAAGACCTGGTTCCTCCCAGTTTTTAACCTAGAAATCAGGGTGCTTCCAGGACTGTTAACCCCTGGGAGGCAGAGGTGAAGAGAACTCTGAGAAACTTTTAATGTGCTCCAATTCAGCCTGGAGAAGGGAAGGCTCCAGGGAGACCTTGGAGCTGCTTCCAGGGCCTAAAGGGGCTCCAACAGAGCTGGAGAGGGACTTTGGACAAGGGCCTGAAGGGACAGGACAGGGGGGAATGCCTTCCCATTTCCAGAGGGCAGGGTTAGATGGGATACTGGGAAGAAATTGTTCCCGGTGAGGGAGGTGAGGCCCTGGCACAGAGAAGCTGTGGCTGCCCCATCCCTGGAGGTGTCCAAGGCCAGGTTGGACAGGACTTGGAGCAACTTGGGATACTGGAAAATGTCCCTGCCCATGGGAGGGGCTGGGACAAAATGAGATTTAAGTTCCCTTAGAACTTGATTGCAGCCAAGGGGATGGGGCAGCCACAGCTTCCCTGGGTCCCTCTGCTCTGTTCTCTCTCATTGTGTCCCACTCATCAACCTACACCACCAAAAGAGGTGTCCAGAGCAGAGCAGTGCAAGGCTGAGCCCAGAGCCATGATAAAACACCCTCTTCTCAAGCTGTGAGATGCTCCCAAAAGGATCTGGAACTGCAGAGAGAAAATCAATGTGAAGACCTGACAGCGTCACCCGCTTGTTTGTGCCCAAAGCCCCTGTGCTGACAAGGTCTTCTCTGCACAACAGAGCAGGGACCTGCTCCATCAGAATCACTCAGCATTCCCACAGGAGCCTGCCCAGACAGGCAGAGCCAGGATGTGAACACCTGGGAAAACCTGGCTCTGAGTTTAGGTGCCTGCATGAGACTGAGCTGTTTGGAAAAGCAGGTCCCCACTGTCCCTGCTGTGCTTCTGGAGAGGCATCAACCATCCTTAGACTGGCATAAACAAGTACAAAACAGCTAAAAAAGTGCTGAGATGCGTTCCTTAGACTTTTCCCAGCCAGGTCTGACAGCCAGACTGCAGGGCTGTGCAGGATGCCAGAGCAGAATTAGGATTGCAACACACCTGCGTGGCTCAGGCTCCATCCCAGCTCAGCACCCGGCAGCAACTTCCACCACGAGACTAAAATTAGCAGCGACAGGAAGAGCTCTGGAGCACGACAGGATGATTAGAGCCTCCCTGGAAAGGAGGCATCACCTGCAACGTAATGACTTTGCTCGTCTCTGTCAAAATGTGCAACGACCGGTGCGGAATATGATGGGGAAAAGTGAGGCAGTGAGACAGGGGAAGTGCTTCTGCACAAAATTGGAGTGATAGCGCTTGTCCAGAGGAGGAAAAACAGGATGCTGGATCTCTGGACTACACCACACCCTGTGTGACAGTCATACCTGAAAGGCTGTGCCCTGGACCTGCTGCATGACTTCAATCAAATTGCTTAGAAAGACACAAAAGACTTGAGGATCGTGAATGCCAACTCCACCCAAGGTTTAGAAACAGCAAGAAAACACCCAGATAAAAGGTAAAAATAAATATCTCTTTTACATGTATTTAACTGTATATGTTGTGAGTGTGAATAATCAGTGTCACTCTTCTCCAGCACTAAATCCATGCTTCAAAACTCTTTGTTGGCCTTCTTTGGCTAAAAATAGCCAACACCACCCACATCCATGTTCCTGAAAGAATGGGATGTCATTGGGCATCACCCCTCCTATAAACTTGCCCTGTTTTCATTTAAAGTAACTCATAACTAGAAAGAGCATTAAAAGTGGGTGCACTGAGCCTCCAAGTGGGAAGATGTGACTGTGCTGAGGGAGCTCTTGTGCAGCTCACGGAAATGCCAGTGCCAGGCTTGCTGCACCTAGTGCAAGTTGGTTTGACTCCATGACTCACATTCCTGTCTTGAAACTGGAATTCATGGAATCATAGAATCTTGGGGTGAGTAGTGTTGGACACAACCTTAAAGCTCATCAAGTTCCACCCCCCCTGCCATGGGCGGGGATGTCTCTCACTATCCCAGGTTGCTCCAAGCCACATCCAACTTGAATACTTCCAGGGATGGGGCAGCCACAGCTTCTCTGGGCAACTTGTGCCAATATCTAACATAAATCTCCCCTCTTTTTAGTTTGAAACCACTTCCCTTTATCCTCAGAACACGGCCCATCCCTCTCTCTCCTGTGGCCCCTTACAGAGAGGGTTCATTTGTCAGGATAACAGGAGACAGGCAAGTCCCTGGGATGGAGAAGTGTTCCCCTCCAAGATCTCCTGGACAGAAATACGTGCACATGCTCTGCACAGCTTGACAACGAACACATCCTGGACGTGTTGGGTCTGCTGGGCACACATGGACCATCTGGCCAACACATGGGCCTCGGGCTTGACATGTCCAGGAAGCATCTGAGTGATGGTGGATGCAGCAGGCAGGCAGAGGGAGCACGTGCAGGAACCCAGCCCCACTGGCACCACGGTGGGTGTGATGCTCACAGAGCTGATCCGTGGCATTCCTGGGCTGATTTCTGGAGGTTCAGACACAGGTGAGTGCCAAAACCCCAATGTGCCCCTGGACAAAATTCAAAAAAGGGATATAATCAAGGAAACTCATGGTGATTCTGATGGTCTAGAAATTGAAATCAGGAAATATCTGCTTGCAGAAGATGGGATTCCAAGAGGAGGAAAGCGTGTTCCTTGGAAAATGAACTACATGTATACACAGCAGGAATAAGGGAAGAGTGTGACCTTGAAATTGAGCACCCCCTTTTGATCCCAGACCTAAAATTATGCAGATTTCAGCAGAAGTTTCTCCAGCAACCTTAGTGCAGATTTTACAAACAAACCCCTGGTGACAAGAAGTCCAAACCCTCCATGTTATGAACACAACCAAGTCTGCCAAGGGTGCAGCACCATGATCCCAGCGCCAGATTGTCCCTGTAGCTTAGCACCCATCTGCAGCCAATATGCTGAGCTCTTAACAAAATTGAGGGGTTTTAAAAGCTGCTCTCCTGGGCCTGATCCCATGGACCTGGGCTCACCAAAACCAATGGACTTCAAGGAGCTTTGGATCAGGCTTTGCGCTAATTTACTTATCTCATAGAACAGCTTAATTAACAAATGTTTGCAAAGCACTTCAGGATCCTTGCACGGATAGTGAGACTCCTCTTGCTGCCAGTCCCATTGACAAAGCAAAGAGGTTTAATGTCAACAGGCAGCAGATGAATTGTATGGACACAGACAGGGATGGAGGGACATCCCAGGTGGATTGGCCACCATGGAGTCCCCCCTGATCTGTGTCCTACAGGGAATGGCCAGCACGTGGGCTCAGAGTGGGAGGGAGCCCTTAGAGCCTCCCAGCATTTGGGATGCTTCTGTTTCACGTGCACCTGAGCAGTTCTTGAAATGACCTGTCCAGGGACAAGGAGATGATGTCTCAAAGCACTCATAGTGAAGGTATCCCAGCTTGAGCTTTCTGCCTCAGGATATTCTATGATTCTATGCAAGATGAAAACGAAGAAAAGCCTAAAAAAGGTGTCCTGATTCCAAGCTGGTGTTTGCTCCCCCTGTCCTCCCCACCACCAGCTCATCACCTCAGTCCATGGGACATGGGATGCCTCCACAGCATCAAACCTTTCCTAGGAGCTGCCACCTTTCCCCCAGGCTTGTGTCCTGTCGGTGGGCAGGGGGATGCAGCACTGGGAAGCGCCAAATTCGCCTTCACATCGAGGACACAAATTCATCCAGAAAGTTTCTCCCTGCATTAGCTCTTGATGGTGACTCTCAGTTCTGCCTGAGGACAGGCTGCTGGCACCTCCTCAGTCAGTGTCAGCTTTATTCCTGCCTCCCACAGAACTTTCTGTCACCAGCCCTGGTGCCCGGCCACCCCTCCCGATGGCTCTGGCACCAGCAGCAGCTGCAGTTTGCAGTTTTTCCCTTTTCTTTGATCCTTCTGCAGCCTCCTGCCTCGGCAAGGGGCACGTGATGCCTCTGCCTGATCCCAACCTCTCCGCTCCGAGCCGCCGTCCCTGGCTTTAATTAATACTTTTTTTTCCCCTTCTGACAGTAATTCGGGGATGTGGATTTTAAAACATTTGGAAATACCCGCTTTTTAACTAGAAACACTGAGTTTCTGCCAAACCCTCGGCGGGGTGTTCGCTGAGTGGATAGAGCTGTGCAGAGACTACACCCATGGCGAAATCCTCGCTCGCAACCCAGCTCTGCCTCCCCCTCAAAAAGAACCTTTTACCTCTCCATCCATGGAGCTGGGAATGATCCAGCCCCCTGTGAGCCCCTATGACCTACTCCAGCTCAAGCCACCTGGCAGAGCTAACTTTAACCTGAATTACTCCTGAAATCCAGCTTCCCCAGAGGCAGCGATGCCAGACGGGAGGTAAGATCATTCCCAAGCAGCTGCTATCGCTGGGAAGAGGATCAAAGTCTTGGTTGTAGCCCAGCTACGCCCCCAAAATATTGTATGAACTGAGAGATGCTGCTATCAGGGACCCATCAGGATTAGTCACTGCCCATGTTGCCAATTCCTGTGATTTTTTTTTCCTAGGAGCGTTTCTGGTTGCCTTAAATTCCCAGCTCTGTGAGTCATGTGAATCTGCCTGAGTATGAATTTTTGGTTTTTAAAGTAAGTTTCTAGACCTTGTGGCTGTGCAGAAAAGCAAGGTGATGTAACCAGAGTGAAATCCAACAGCCCCAGGAGAAGGCAAATGAGAAGAAACTCAATTTTCAATTTTTGTTTTTGGAGTCACACAAACTTTTTAGTCAGTTTGGTCATTTCTGGGCCTGGCTCATGCTGCTGGAATGCTCAGAGCTGGAGGTCCACAGTTTTTCCCTTTTTTCCTTTCACTTTCTGATTTCCAGGAACACTTTCTTCTCCCAAGACCTCTGTAACAGAACTTAAAATGGAGCTGGAAGCAAAACCATATCCCTAAAATGAGGTGCTGCCTCCAGAGCAGGCATTGCTACCAGCCTCATGCATAAGATCCAACCTGGACAAGTGAAAAGTCCAGAATTTGCAGGGCAGAACACCTTTAAATTCCCACCACCATCACATGGACAGGCACACAATCCTCACCCACACTGGGAACACCCCTGCATGGAGATGTGTGTGCACACAAATACCTCATACATGAACACGTGTGGTTTATGGGATATTTCAGGGTACATAATTCTGTGTGTTACACCTGTAACACGTGCTTACACACACACACAAGGGTTTCACCTGGTTGTAAGTGTGGAGTGAGCCACAGCCAGCAGGTGTGTGAAGGGAACCAGCAGTGTGTGTGTGTGAACATCCATGTGCATTAAATACACATTTTTGGCCATTTAATGGGGCACACACAGCCAAGTGCCTGTGTTAAAACTTGCCATGGGATGTGTGTGTGCAGTGGGGAGCCACCACTCATCACATCCCACTACAGACAGAACTCTTAGAAGAAGGAATATCCCAAATTGCCACAAAGGAACACGTCCCAAACTGCCGCTCTCAGGACTCCCATCACCACACAACAGTGAAAAAAGAAATAAATCCCAATTCAGGACACTGACAAAAATGAGCTGCATGAAACACAGCAGTGGAGGGGTTCTCCTGCCCTTAACTTTACTTTTTTCCCTCTTTTTTATGCACAAGCTCCAACCCACAGCACGGCTCCTGCGCAGAGGGGCCCTGCCCCTCCCAGCATCTCCCTGAGTTCGAACCGCACATCAGGCAAAGCTGGATGCCAAAAACAAACTGAAAGCAAAAAATTCCCCCTTCCCAAAGTGCCTGGGCAAACTCACAGGGAGAGCTCCGGCAGCACCTTACCGGCTGAGTCAGTGGATGAGCCATCTCCTTGTGCTGGCTGCCCCATCTGCCGAGTTTAGCCGCAGCTGAGATCTTCTGCTGGTAGACCCAGAAAGGGGAGGTGGGGGGGAAAGAAAAAACCTTCCCGTAAGGATCCCAGAGCCAGAGAGAGCAAATCTGCACAGGATGCAGTGTGGGGGGGATGGAAATGTCCAGCCCCGGTGACAAGGCAGCGGTGCCACCACCCCGCATTCATTGCCAGCGCTGCGCAGCGCGATGTGGCTCGGCGGGAGCCTCGCATCCCTTTCTGCATTGTCCCTCTCCAGTGTGAGCTCCGGCAATCTCATTTCATGGGAGACATCTGGTTTGATTCAAAGAGAAGAAAGGGGCGAGGGGGGAACGGCGCGCTCACACGCTCAGCGCCCAGCGCGGCTGCCTGGGAGCTGGGGAGCGATTGTCAATGCTTCCCTCCTTCCCTCGGCGCTGAATCCTCCTCATTTCAATGAGAAAGGCCAGCCCGGGAGCAGGGCTGTCCCACGGCTCCCCCCCAGCATTCCCAGTCTGCAGGAGGGGACTTTGCTGAGGCACAGAGCCGGGGTGGGGAGCTGAACCACAGCAGCCTCACCAAGCCTGGAGCCTCTGCAAGGCCTTGGGGGGCTCCCCCTTCTTATTTTCCAAAATTCCCAGGCCTGGTGGACATGTAGTATTGTCCCTCAGATTCTTGTGGCTGTGTCAGGGGTCTTCCCACTGCAAGACTGAAGACCTCATGTTTGCGGAGAACCCTTTTGGAAGGCCATGTCCTCTTTCACAAGGACAAAGCAGTGAGCTCCTTGTCCATGGGAGGGGGATCCTGCCCCATTGTGCCATCCTGCTGACACTGGTGCCCTGTTGTCCTGTCCCCAAAGTGTCCCTGCTGAGCCACCACTCCTCCCACGGATCCCTGTGGGTCTCTGCATGGATCCCAGTGGTGTAACCTGACCCAATCCCTGTGGGTCTCTGCATGGATCCCAGTGGTGTAACCTGACCCAATCCCTGTGGGTCTCTGGATGGATCCCAATGGTGTAACCCAACCCAATCCCTGTGGGTCTCTGCATGGATCCCAGTGGTGTAACCCAGCCCAATCCCTGTGGGTCTCTGCATGGATCCCAGCCCTGGACACCCCTGTAACACCCCTCAGGAGTGGGCAGCAACAGGTCCCCACACAAACCCTCCTTCACCCAGTGTGGGGCACATGGTGGGTGTCCACAGAGACCCCTTCCACTCATGGTCCTCCATGCTGGGTGCACCCAGTGGGTCCCCTCACAGACCCCTCATTCCTGGGACCCCTCTCTGCCAGGGTGTGCACAGAGAGCCACTCATGGAACCCAGAGTGGGTCCCCATGCAGCCCCTACACCCACCCAGGGCATGGTGGGTCCCCAAGGAGTCCCCTCCACGTGTGACACAGGGAAATCCCACTGCAGCTCTCTCCACCCATTGCACAGTGGTCCGACCACAGACTCTTCCACCCATGGCATGGTATATCTGCGTTTTGGGGTGCACATCTGCGTTTTGGGGGGCACATCTGCATTTTGGGGGGCACATCTGCGTTTTGGGGTGCACATCTGCGTTTTGGGGGGCACATCTGCGTTTTGGGGTTGTGCTCCAGTGTGTGCACATCTGGCCACAGCTCGGGACACCTGGGCACACCTGGATGTGCATCATCCTCCAGCCGGGTCACGGTGGCTTCCCCGCAGTCCCCTCCATGGTTGGTCCTCTCACACCTCCCTAACCCGTGTCACAAAGGGACCCCCCACCCCATCCCCATGCCATGGCACGTCCCCCTGCAGCCCCTCCACGCGTGACACAGCGTGTGTACCCTCTGCACGATGTGTGTCCCCACAGCAGCCTCCCCTCCGTGTCCCAGCGGACCCCACACCACCCTCCACCCCTGTGGGTTCCTCTCCACTCGTGTCACCGCGGGTGCCCTGGAGCCCCCTCACCGTGTCCCGGCCGGTCCCTCGCATCCCACATCCCACATCCATTCGTGTCCCCGTGGGTCCCCGCATCCCCCTCGCAGTGTCACAGCGGGTCCCCCATATCGCACATCCCATATCCCACATCCACTCGTGTCACTGCGGGTTCCCCGGATCCCCCTCACAGTGTCACGGCGGGTCCCCCACATTGCACATCCCACATCCACTCGTGTCACAGCGGGTCCCCTGGAGCCCCCTCACCATGTCCCAGCCGGTCCCCCCATCCCACATTCCATATCCACTCATGTCCCCGTGGGTCCCTACATCCCCCTCGCAGTGTCACAGCGGGTCCCCCACATCCCACATCCCACATCCCACATCCATTCGTGTCCCCGTGGGTCCCCGCATCCCCCTCGCAGTGTCACAGCGGGTCCCCCATATTGCACATCCCACATCCCACATCCACCCGTGTCCCCGCGGGTCGCCCTCCGCACGCCGCCGGTCCCCGCCGCCCCGGTGGCCGCCGCCGCGGGCGGGGGTGTGCCGCCACCGGACTACATCCCCCATGAGCCCGCGGGCCGGGCCGCTCCCGCAGCGCCCAGCCGCCTTCAAACAAAAGAGTTTCCCCCCGCGGGGCCGCGCTCCGCTCCGCGCCCCCCGCACCCCCCGCACCCCCCGGCGGCGGCGGCCGGGGGCGGGGGCGGCGGCGGGGGGACCGCGGTGGAGGCGGCGGGCGCGGGGCTCGGGTTACACGGGAAAGGGGCTTGGCCAGGCGGGGGGCGGGGGGCGGAGGGTCCTTTTCTCTCTCTCGTTCTCTCTCTCTGCCTTTTTTTTTCCCTTCTCCCTCCCGAGCTCTTTGTGTCCCCCCCCCCCCCCCCCCCCCCCCCCCCCCCCCCCAGCCCCCAGCCCCCTCCCAAGCCTTTGTTAGCCATGCCTAGCCTGGTAGTCCCAGGGATAATGGAAAGGAACGGGGGTTTCGGCGATTTAGGCTGTTTCGGTGGGAGCGGCAAAGACAGAGCGCTGCTTGAGGATGACCGGGCGCTGCAGCTCGCCCTGGACCAGCTCTGCCTGCTGGGGCTAGGCGAGCCTTCCTCCTCCTCCTCCTCCTCGGCCGTGGTGCTGGTGGAGGACAGCAACAACAACAACAATAACCCGCCGCCGCCGCCGCCGCAGCAGCCCCCGCCGCCGCCGCCGCCGCCGCAGCAGCCGCCGCCGCCGCCGCCGCCGCCGCCCCCGGCGGCCCCGAAGGGCTCGGCGGCGCCCAGCGCCGGGGCGGCGGAGCCCAAGTTGTGCGCGCTCTACAAGGAGGCCGAGCTGCGGCTCAAGAGCAGCTCCAACACCACCGAGTGCGTCCCGGTGCCCAGCTCCGAGCACGTGGCCGAGATCGTGGGACGGCAAGGTGAGCGCCGGGCCCCCGGTACCCCCCGATGTGCCCCGGTGTGTCGCCGCTCGCCGGCCCCGGGACACTCCCCCCGCGGCCGCGGGGCCCCGCCGCTCCCTCCCGCCCATTGTTCGGGGCCGGGGCCGCTCGGCCCCGCCGGGGACAAAGCCCGGGGCTCCCGGGATGTGGGCGGGCGGCCGCGCTCCCGGCACGGCGGTGCTGGGGAACGGTGGCATGGGGGCTCTGCGGGAGCGCTGCGGGGGCTTGTCCGGCACCGGAGCCCCGCGCGCCGCTCCCCGGTTCTGCCCAAGAGCCGAGCTCGACCGCGCTCTGCTTAAGAAAGGAAAAAACCCTGGGAATAAGGCGGGGGAAGGGCGGGGGGTGCAGGCTGAGCCCGGCCCCGCGCCTCGGAGTCCCCCTTTGTTGGCCGGGCGGAGGGGGTGTGGTGGTGCCGCCGGGCTCGGTCCGAGCGGCCGCTGGAGCGGCTGGGAGCCGAGCTGCCGAGCTGCTCCCGCCGCCCCCCGGCAACGGGGGGGACCCCGGAGCGAGGGGACCCCGGAGCGGGAGCCGCCGTCCCGCGTGGGCCCCCCGCAGCCGCTGCCCGCGCGCCGCCACAGTGATGCTTTTGTTCTCCCGGCTCCGTTCGGAGCGAGGTGGAATGGAGGAGGGCTTTAAAAAAAATTACATATATATATCTATATATATATATATATATCCCCATACCACACCCACTCTTAAGTCACCCCTCGCCCACCCCCACCACTCCCGGGTGTGCGGTGCGGGGCCCCGCGCCTCCCGTGGGCACTGCGGGAGTCGGGGCACGGCGCTGCCGAGAGAAGTTTTGTGTCGCTACAGAGAAAAAAAAAATAATAATAGTGCGGCTAAGTGTTGGGCTTTTTTTTTTTTCCTTTCTTTCTTTCTTTCTCTGAACAAGTAACTTGACGCTCTGGAAGTGCGATGGGCAGAGCCTGCGGCTCCATGGGCAGATGCTCTCCTGTGGGTTGGGATGGAAGGGCCCTGAGCAGGGGGTTTGTGGGGGGACACGGGGGGTGATGACCCCCAGTGCCCCGAGAAGGGCTGAGGTGGGCGAGGGGAAGCCACGGGAGAGGGACACAAATGGCTCCGTGCTGGACATCTCTGGCGCTAGGGCGTGCGGCTGGAACAATGGGGCCTGCGGAGGCTCTGCTTGCTCCCAGCCCTGGAGCAAGGTCCGGTTCCACGGGCCGGTCCCGGTTCTCCGGGATGGAGAGCGGGCAGCAGTGCGGGGGTGCTGACCTCCCCAAAACTCGGGGTCTCTGCAGCCGGGGGAGCAGCTCCTGCTGTGGTGTTCACACTGGGATGGGGGCCCCTCACTGGGGAGATGGGCAGGAAGGGGTGAAGGTCTGGCCCAGGAGATCCCACTGGCCCCGATCCTGATCCTGATCCTCCCTTCGCTTTGCAGGCACGGTGGGGCTCAGCACCCACTCTGCGCTGGTGTGTGTGTGTGTGAGGCCATGGAGAATCAGGCCCCCTTTGTTTAATAAAGTTGGGAAAGAGGATTCGGCAGGCGGAACCGAGGGGGAAATGTGCCAGGGCTGTTTTGTTGCAGGATCTCAGCGCTGCCCCAGACTCCTGAGAAGGGGGTGTGTGCTCAGAACGCAGCACGTGCCTCTTGTGTCCAGAGCCATGGAGAGGAACGTGGAGACCTGGATTTTTTCCACCATTTTTTGTGTGTGTGTGTGTGTGTGAGTGAGGGTTTTCCCACATCTGGGAAGCTGAAATGTCAGCGTGCTGGAGCTGGGGGGATGCAGCTGTGGCTGTGCTCCCTTGGCTGGTGGGGCAGATGGTGCAGCCTGTGCCCCACCGTGGAGGTGGGTGGGATGGATCCTGTGCTGGGGGCTCCTTCAGCACGGTCCCTGGAGCTGTGGCTCTTCACTCCAGCGCACATCATGGCCCACACTTGTTTCTGAAGGCCTGCAGGAATGTCTCTGCTGTCTCCTGTGCCTTGTTTTTGTGTAGAAGGCCGGATTAAGAGGGTCTGGAGCTGGGTGTGGGGCTCCCTGGGGGATTGATTCCTGGACTCTCATGGATGCCTGACCAGGAATCCCAGAATGCCAGATTGTCATCCCTTGGTAGTACTGCTCCTGTTGCAGATGGTTTTCTAGGAAAACAATTGTGTTTATGGGTACCTTTGAACAGGGTGACGAACGTCTTGAAAAAGGGAGGGGGAAAAAAGTAATAATGAAATAAAAAATTATTTCACAGCTTTACTTGGTAACAGGGTTTAGCTTTTTCTTCAACTTATTATTTTCTGAAGAAACACACTCTCCCTTCAGATTATTTTATAATAACATCAACCATCTATTAAAGTGTTCCTCACAGGCAGGTGTGGATATGAGAGGCCTGGATCTGGGCACAGGGACCTGGCCACAGGAATTCCACCTGCTATCAGGCCACTCCTCACTTTGCCAAAGCACTGAAAAGGCACTTAAGTGTAAATAATGCTCAAGCCCGATGTATTTTTATTGGAATGCCTGTAAGAGTGGTTTGTGAAGAGGTGTAATTGTGGCAGAGGGGGTGGCTTCACTCCAAGCAAGGATGCTGCAGGAACTCGACCTGAGCCTGGCAGCTCCTGCTTTCCCCAGGAGCTGTGAACGTGCCCTGGAGGAGCCAATGGCCTGCTGGAATCCTTGCTCCAGTTTGTGCTGGGGCTGCTTTGTGCTCTGAATTTGAGCCACGAGCCAGCTGGGGTGGGGGACTGGCCTGGGGTGAGGTGGTGGTGGCTGTGGAAAGGGGGATTGGTGGGAACTGGCCAGGCTGGTGCCCCTGGGTCCGTGGCAAAGAGCTGGGTGGCTGGTGGGATGTGCCAAGGGCTGCTTTGCAAACTGGAGGGCAGGAAACAGGGAAAGGAAAAACGAGGGGATGAAGTCACAAGAATCCCTTTGACTGGGCATGGTTGGTGGTGACACCCCTTCCCTGGCTGGAGGTGGAGCCGTGACCTCCATGCCTGTCCTTCTGTGGGACGTATCAGGGGTGAGTCTGCCTGAGTCAGGGCTCCTGCAGGTCACCCCCTTCCCCTGGCATGTGTGTGAATCCAGCTGTGCTGAGTTTGGGTGACCAAACCTCCTGGTGTGCCCCATGGCACGGCCAGTGCTCCCTGGGGCCTGTGTGACACATCCGGGGGCTTGGTGGCCCTTGTGTTCCTCCTGCCACCCCTCATTGTGGGTGTCCTGCCTGCAACAGCCTGTCCATGGCTCTGCTGGCTCTCACGGCCATGCCCATGAAATTGTAAAGACAAAGCACTGGAGGGGTTTGCAGCAGGTTTTTCTGGAGATGGTGGGACATCAAGGGGTGTGTGTTGAGATGGGGTGTGGGTGCTGGGAGGAATGCAGAGTGTCTGAAGGGCACCATGTTTTGGTTGTGCAGGCTGTGAAATTAGGAAGGGGCAGAAATCTTCAGGCGCTGCAGCTCTTTCCTAAAAGTGACCCGAGGTGGGTGTGGATTAGCCAGATCAAGATTTGTATCCAACTTTTCTGCCTGCTCCCACAGACAAGCTGGGCCGCTGTCGCTGCAGCCAGGGGAGAGGCTGAAGGGCACGTTTGAGGCCAGATGTTGTGGGCAGGGAGACATGGTGCTGGTTCTTTGTGTGCCTGGTGTGTGCAGGTGTCGGGAGAAGCCGTGGGGTTGCTTTGGCTTCGTGCTGCGCCCACTCCCAGATAACACTTTCCCTGTAAGGATTTTTGGACTCTCTTAAGGATTTTTGGTCCTTCTAAGGGTTCTTGGTCTCATCACAGTAATAGCATCCATTGTCACCTGTACTCACAGACACCCTTTGATGCAGCATCTCCCAGCCTGCTCCAACCAGCCTGTTGTCACCAGGAATGAGATTATGCGAGAGAGGATCTTAACATAAATTGCTCTTTCTTGGCAAGGTGAAGTCAAATAACAAGAGGCTCCACTAAACCCAAGGTGATTGGGTTCTTTGTGTAGCTCCAAACATGCTCCAATGCTTTCAGCATTTAAAAATAGTCCGAGGAAGCCTTTTCCATTGAGGAAGTCTGATGATGGCAGCTCCCCCACCCACCCTGTGGAGGTGGATGTATGTACAGCATCCGAGGAGCAGCGAGGGGGGCAGATCTTCTTGTCTCCTTGTTTCATGGAAATCTTGGCTCGAAATCCACCCGATCTGCTGAGGTCTGAAGGCTGCTCCAGCAGCTCGGGATGGGCCCGAAAGGGAGGGAAAGATTTTGCAGTCGGTATCGGATTGTTACAAAGTGTTAACGAGAATTACTCCGAATTTACACCGCGGGGGGAAAAGTGCGGAGCGGCATCGACTTTGTGCCGTTTGAACCGGAGGTGGGAGGAGAGAACGGCTCTGGGAGGGAGAGAGAGAGGGAGACAAAGGGAATTTTCTGCGAGGGAGCCACGCACGCTCCCCGCGCAGCGCTCGGGCGGCCGGTGCGGCGCTGACCGAGTGAACCGCAGCGCAGCCGCCCGGAATCTAGGGCAGTGGGGAAGAAAGCGGCGCTGGCATTGGGTGGGGGCCCCCGCCTTTGTCTGGCAGCCCCCTCCCTCGCTGCCCGCGTCCCCCCGCGCTCGCCGTGCCCCGCTTCCCCCGCTCCGCCCGGCCCCGGCTCGGCTGGAGCCGTGCGGGACCGAGCCGTGCCACGGGCACACCCACTCCGCACCGGGGGCTCCGCTTCCCAACTTTGCTCCGCCGCACAAGGGTTGTCTGTGCCTCTAGGCTTGATGCTGTTTAGTGTTTTTTGTTTTTTCCCCTTTTTCTTTGTGGTTTTTTTTTGTTGTTTCATAAACAACTTTCATCACAATGTGAAAAAGCGTAAAATCGCCGCGCTGGAATGAGGCAGTCGCTGGTTTTCCTGGCATGGTGTGCGTTGGGTGGTGTTTTTTTTCCCGTTCTTGTAAACACAACTTGCATCATCAGGACAATAAACCCTCCGTGCAAAGAGATTTAGTTGGTTGGTTGTGGTCCTTTTGTGTGCATTTGTGGGTTTTTTTGACACCACTTTCATCGGGTTTTCGATGCAGCAAAACCTTACCCCACAGGCCGTCAGTAGGGTTTATTTGTGAAGTTCTTTGTGTGCTTGTCTTTTAACAAGGCTTTCATGTTAACGGGGGAAAGAATGCCCCACCTTACCCGAGGTAGCTGAGGGTTGTTTATTTTATGATCCTCTTCAATTTTATGACTACAATAGGAAAAAAGGACCAAGTTCTAATGTGCCCTTAGACCCTCTTGCACCCCACTGGCAGTGCCAGAAGGGACTGGTGGGGTATTTGCAGGTGTAATTTGTATCGGCGCCTTGCCAGAAATGAGGAGAGGGCTTGAAAAGCTTTTGTCTGCAGAGATTACTTTGTATCTGATGAAAACATGAAATATCAGGACCTGGAGTGATTTGTGGGGTGTGTTTTCCAAAATAAAACCACGACGCAGTCAATCAAACAAAAAGATGCCGCTTGGGGTTGGCTCTGGAGCTGTTTGCTGTGGCTGGTACAGCTCCCTTGGTGCTTCCAGGGTCAGGGTCATGCTCCTGGCATGGAGGTGCCGTTGGTGCCAGGTGGGAGCCTCCCCTCTGCATCAGTGGCGGAATATACCTGTGCAGGATCTGGCCTTGTCCCAGCACCGAGGAGAAGGTCATCAGCAGGTCTAACTCTGAATTTACACCAAAGTGAAATTATCTGAGGGATCTGCTCCACAGACAGGCACAGCTGAGTGTGCCACTGCACTGTCCTGGTGGCATTGTCACCGTGGTGCTGTGCTGGGCACATCCCTTCCATGCACTGATCATCCTCTGCCCACTGATGGAGCAGCACCTTGGGGTAAACCCTGTGAAAACACACTGGTTTGGGGCTGCTCAGAGTGAGAACATTTGGGATGGGTTTGGCAGCTAGATCAGATGCATCCAGCACCCTGGTGTCCCTTGTCTTTGCTGGAGAGGTGAACCAAGCTCCTGGAGCATTCTCTGTTGATTTTGATGGATTTGTTGCCCTGATGCAGGGGAAAGAGAGAGAGAGAAGGTGGCCGTGCATCCAGATCTCCCCCTGACCCCCCACCACCCATCTTGGCAATGTGTAGACTCAATTTATTTCTGTGTTTTCAGCCAGAGATGGCTGCTCTGCGGATTAATTCCAGTTAGCTGACTGGTCTGGGCACCAGAGGCTCTCCACTCCTCCAGGGTTTGGTCCTGTGTGGGAATGTTTGTGATGTACTCAGGTAATTTGCAAACACGTTTACTTTGAGTCAATTGGTAATCAGTGAAATTAAAGAGAAAAAAGGATGAGAGGAGGAACTGAGCTTATAGCCTCCTTCATGGAATGCTTTGGGATCTGCTTTATTGACAAAACCCAGGATAATAGAAGGTAGGCTGTGGAAACACAATGAGAAAGGGCTTAATTCTCTGTTTAATATAAAAATCTAAGTGGCAGGGGTCTGCCAGGGATCGACACACTGATGTCTGTGCACTGCCATAAGAACATAGACCAAGTTATGTTTCATGGTCCCTTTCTTCCCTCAGCTTCATTTTGACACCACCTGCCAGGCAATCCCCTCCCTTCCACCTCCCTCCCCTTTGAATAATCCCCCGAGTAAAATGCTTTGTTACACAGTGTTTTCAAATTTCAGTTATGCACGAAGGGAAAGTGTCAGAAACCACCCCATGCAGGATGAATTTTGTTTGGAATAAGCACATTGGGGTGTGCTGCCCATCTGGCTGGGGCCACATCCTGATCCAGCTGAGCTCCATCAGAGCAGGGGGATCTCAAAGGAGGCTCAGCCCCTTTTTAGTGTGCAAAGCAGTCAGGGATGGGGCTGAGATGGGCCTGAAACCTTGGCACTAAGTGAGTAAATCACGTTTAAGCCCAGCCTGGTTTTAGCTGATGTAAAAAACCAGTGCAGCACCCCTGGAAGTTGTGGAGTTCTCTGGATTTGGGCTGCTGATGGTTTGCCCATTGTCTGTGCCAGGTCAGAGCTGCTGGAGGTCAGGGCTGCTGAGCCCTCTGGGCTTGCTGGGGTTGGTCTAATTTCCTAGGAGGTGATTTTCTCCCGTTTTTAAGCACAGGATCCCCATCTGTCTGTCTCCACAAAGCTGGCTTTCCCGTCTGCAGGCCTGCACAGAGACCCTCCCTCCTCCCCCCCTTCTCACACCACCGACTGCACCACGCGTCCTTTTGTCCGTTCCACATCCTCCTTCCCCTCCCTCTCGCCGTGCTCTCTCCTTGCCCACCTTCCTTTTGCCCTTTTGGGGTGTCTTTGGCTTTGCTCCCACGCACCTCATTCTCCTCCTCCCTTGGAGGCATCAGGGTGTGCCTCTCCCTCAATTTCCACCACCTTTGCTCCATGCCCAACTCCCTCCCGCTCCTCCAGCTCGCGTAACATGCTTACATTTGCCCTCATTCATGTGGATTCCTTGCCACTGCTCCCTTCCATCTGTCCCCAGCATGGAGCCCTGGTCCTTTGTCACAGCTCTGCCTGCCTGACCCTCCCTGTCGGCTCTGTGATTGTTTCCTGTCCTGCCGGGCTCACATCCCTGTCCCCCACATGCTGTCATTGTCCCACAGCTGAGAACAGCACGGAGCCCAAATCCAGCCCCAATCTTAGCCCCAATGCCAGCCCCAATGCCAGCCCCAATCCCATCCATGCCACACGCCTGCCCGAGGTCTTTTCTGCGCAGGAGAGCGAGCTTGGCTCCAGAGGCAGAGCTCGGGTCACTGCGGAATTCCACGGAGCTCCTGCAGCCCGGGGTGATGCACAGGGAGGCATTTTCAGCTTGATGCTTGCTGTGAACACCCCCCTGTCTTTTCCACGCGATGCTCTGGTGATATCCCTGGGGAAATGGTGGCATCTCGGTTAATCTTCCTAAGATGGAATCTCCCTCTTTGGAGAGGGAGGGAGCAGCACAGGAGAGGGGCAGGGAAATGTCTGCCAGCGGTGGGGCAGGGACAGCCCACCCTGCCAGGGCTGCCAGAGGGCACGGGTGACCTCTCAAGAATTTATCCAGCTCTCCTTGGGATGCGCCTTTATTACTTATTATTATTTATCCTATAGTTGAGTTGTGCCTTTTTCCTACAGTTGAGTTGTGCCTGGCTCACTGAGGTCCTGTCCTCTGAGTTTCCTGGAGCTGACAGCACACCACTGCCTGACCACTGCTCCACATGGGCTGTTTGCAAACTTTACTCAACAAAGCATCACAAATCTACCTCAGGGTGCAAACTCCGGGGAGTAACCCGTGAGCTACATTGCATTTGGTGAGGGGTGGATTTGGTTTGGATTTAGGGATTTTCCCAGATCCTTTTTTGTGGCATTTCCATTCCCCAGGAGTGTGGAATTCCTGTTTCAGAGATGGCTTGAGTACAGTGCTGTGATGTGGAGCATGAATGGGAATTTTGTGGGAGCACAAGGCAGGAGACAGCAATTCCTGCTCCAGAAACGGGAAATGAGGCTCGGGGAGCTGAGGTGGCTCTGAGGAGTTCAAAATCACAGCAGGAGTTGACAGTGAAGCTCTGATTTACCAGCGTGTGTCCCGTGCTGCTGCCAAGACCCTCTGAGGGGCAGTGGGCTCACGGCTGTGCCAGGGGCTGTGTGGGGCTATGGCTGGCCAGGGCTGTGCCCGGTGCCTGTGTGGTGCCATGCCCGGTGTCCCTGTGGTGCCGTGCCCGTGCTGTGCCATGCCTGGTGCCATGCCCGGTGTCCCTGTGGTGCCGTGCCCGTGCTATGCCATGCCTGGTGTCCATGCAGTGCCATGCCCGTGCTGTGCCCAGTGTCTGTGCTGTGCCATGCCTGGTGTCCCTGTGGTGCCATGCCTGGTGTCCATGCAGTGCCATGCCCGTGCTGTGCCCAGTGTCTGTGCTGTGCCATGCATGGTGCCCACGTGGTGCCATGCCTGGTGTCCCTGTGGTGCCATGCCCGTGCTGTGCCATGCATGGTGCCCGCACGGTGCTGTGCCCAGTGTCCATGTGGTGCCGTGCTGTGCCCGGTGCCCGTGTGGTGCCATGCCCGGTGTCCCTGTGGTGCCATGCCCGTGCTGTGCCATGCCTGGTGTCCACACAGTGCCATGCCCGTGCTGTGCTGTGCCCAGTGCCTGTGCTGTGCCATGCCTGGTGTCGTGCCCAGTGTCCATGTGGTGCCGTGCTGTGCCCGGTGTCTGTGCTGTGCCCAGTGTCCCAGCAGCGCCATGCCCATGCTGTGCCCAGTGCTTGTGTGGTGCCGTGACCGTGCTGTGCCATGCCTGATGCTTGCACGGTGCCCGTGCTGTGCTGTGCCTGTTGTCCATGTGGTGCCATGCCCGTGCCGTGCCTGGTACTTGTGTGGTGCCATGCAAGTGTGGTGTTGTGCCTGCTGCCCACGTGGTGCTGAGCCCAGTGCCTGTGCAGTGCTGTGCCCATGGGATGCCATGCTCCATGCCCACGCGGTGCTGTGCCCCTGCTGTGCTATGTCCAGTGCCCATGCCATGCCCGGTGCCCACATGGTGCCACGCCCGGTGCTTGTGGGTTCCATGCCCGTGCTGTGCTGTGCCTACTGCCTGTGCGGTGTTGTGCCATGCCATGCCCAGTGCCCACATGGTGCCGTGCTTGGTGCCCGTGCGGTTCCATGCCCCTGCTGTGTTGTGCCCACTGCCTGTGCGCTGCGGTGCCATTCCTGTGCCATGCCCGGTGCCCAAGTGATGCTTTGCCCGCTTCTTGTGCTGTGCCATGCCCCTGCTGTGCCATGCCCAGTGTCCACATGGTGCCATGCCCCTGTGGTTCCGTGCCCATGCCATGCCCGGTGCCCAAGCGGCGCCAGCACTGCGAGGGCAGTGCCCGCGCTGAGCGCGCTCCCCGCCAGGCACTGCTGGATGCAGTGGCTGCCCTGGCACCTGTGAGCCCAGGGAGCTGTTTGTGCCAGCTCTCGTGGCACCAGGCTGCTCCAGTGCCACAGGTGTGGGTTCAGTTCTTGCTGGCATCCCAGGGGGCACCCCGATGTCACCAGCCTGTGTCTCTCCAGAAGGGCTGAGCATGAGTGGCAGCCCTGAGCTGCCAGCCTGAGAGGTGCTGTTATTTATCAGGATCTGTAGAAATAATAAAATCCAGCCCAGGAGCTGAGGAATCGCATTCGGTGGTTGCAGAGGCAGCGTTTGCAGGTCGTTGTGTGTTGAAGTGTGGTGTCAGTGGGGTGTGTGGAGGAAAAGCTGCTGGTGTGTCGGGTAGTCAGAGGAAAATGGTCTTTTCTGGGGAGGGAAGGTGGGGTAGGAGGTGCTGGGGGATCTCAGAGAGGTCCCAGTGCTGTGTCCTCATCCTCTGGTTCTGTCAGACACCCAAATCCTCAGGAAACCGCAGCAAAGTGCTCACCTTGCTTCATCTGCGCTGGAGAATCACAGGTTTTAACTTTCCTCTGCTCAGGTGTCCTCTGATCTGAGCTCAGAGCACACCTCCTGCAGAGGAACCCCCAGCCTGCCCTGGAGCTTGTGCCAGAAATGCCTTGGGGCACAAAGTGAGGCTTCTTGAGGGGCAGGACAGCAGCAAGGAGGGCTCCAGGGGTAGTTTAGAGAACTGTGCCACATCTGTAAAACCTCTTAGTTGTTGATGGCATCCTGGTGTCATCTGGGAACCTGAAGCCAACCAGCTGGATCAAGACACTCCAAAAGATCATTTGGAAGCCAAAACACACTGGAAAGTCTTTTGTCCTTTTTGGGAAAGCAGAAGGCTGTTTTCTGAGCTGTGGGGAGCTGGAGGAATGGGCTTGGTCAGTTCTAGGATTTGGGGAATGGGCTTGGTGGGTTCTAAGATTTGGGGAATGGGCTCAGTGTGCTCTGGGATGTGGATACTGGTACACAGAGAACACCACATGGCCAGTGATCTCAGCAGAGGGTCTGAGCACCTGGAGCAGGAGTCTTTGCACAGCCTGCTAGGGCTCACAGGAGGGCAGCCCTGCCCCATTTCTTGCTGTTTCAGCCCCAAAGCAAATCCTGGCCCCATGCCATCTAGCTCTGCTGGCATTTGCTGTCCTGCCCTATCTGCAGTGGGGAGGCCCAAACTGCTGCATCTCTGCAACTCCCCTACAAACTTGTCCCCTGAAATTCATGGTATTCACCCCAAAACCTCCTCAGTAGTACCAAAATCCTCCGGAGTCAAGGCAACTCCCCTTGGGAGCTGGCACAGGGTGGCCAAGGGCTCCACATTGGCAATCCAGGCTGTGGGACCAGCATCTCTCTGTTCTCCTGTGACCTCCAGGCTGCCCCATGAGGGCATCAGCTCTGTCCCCAGAGCCCAAGGATGACCACTGTCACTGGGGGGGCCACCCTGGGGCTCTGGGGACAGGCCTTGTCACAGAGACCACTGACACCAGGTGTGGATCTCCCATTGCTCCATGGTGTTGGGGTGGGTGGAAGGGAGATCTTTGGGATGACTGCTGAGGGAAGGCAGTCAGGGGGGATGGTGTGGTGGGCTGCAGCACACAAAATGGTGATCCCTCTTTTGGGGGATGGGGGAGCATGGCACTCCTGAGAGAGGGAATCTGAGAATGGTGAGGGTGGGCCTCCCTCTGGCATTTCCCCTCAGGGAGGGAGTCTGTGGGAATGGTGAGGATGGACTTCCCTCTGGCATTTCCCCTCAGGGTTAGGGGCCTTTCCCTTGTTCCACGTCCTGCACAGTGGCTGCCAGGTGGCACAGGAGATGGTGGCCTGGTGGGGCAGCCTCGTTAACTGCTGTGCCTTCTTCTCTCTCTTCCCAAGGCTGCAAGATCAAAGCCCTGCGGGCAAAGACCAACACCTACATCAAGACCCCGGTGCGAGGGGAGGAGCCGGTCTTCATGGTGACGGGGCGGCGGGAGGACGTGGCCATGGCCCGGCGGGAGATCATCTCGGCGGCCGAGCACTTCTCCATGATCAGGGCCTCGCGCAACAAGGCGGGCACCACCTTCGGCAGCGCGCCCACCCTGCCGGGGCAGGTCACCATCCGCGTGCGCGTGCCCTACCGCGTGGTGGGGCTGGTGGTGGGCCCCAAGGGAGCCACCATCAAGAGGATCCAGCAGCAGACCAACACCTACATCATCACGCCCAGCCGGGACCGGGACCCCGTCTTCGAGATCACCGGCGCACCGGGCAACGTGGAGCGCGCCCGCGAGGAGATCGAGACGCACATCGCGGTGAGGACGGGCAAGATTCTGGAGTACAACAACGAGAACGACTTCCTCTCCAGCAGCCCCGACTCCGGCATGGAGAACCGCTACTCGGAGGCCTGGCGGGTGCACACGCCGGCGCCGGGCTGCAAGCCCCTGTCCACCTTCCGCCAGAACAGCCTGGGCTGCATCGGCGACTGCTCCGTTGACCCCGTCTACGAGACCCCCCGGCTGAACGACCAAAACGACTTCAATTACGGTTACCTCTTCCCCAACTACGGTGTGAACAAGCAGGATTTGTACTACGGGGTGCCGGAGTCGGGCGCCCCGATGTGGGCCGGGCAGGAGAACACCAACCCCGTCTCGGTGCTCTTCTCGAAGCAGCAGCGCTCCAGCAGCACCGGCGCCATCCACCCCAACTCGCACCGCTCGCCCTCCTCCTCCATCCCCGAGCCCGGCCTGTCCGGGCTGCCGCGGCGGTCGCAGGGGGAGCCCCTGCAGGGCTTCTCCAAGCTGGGCACGCCCGCCGCCGCCCGGACGTCGGTGGGCAGCAGCCGCGAGTGCATGGTGTGCTTCGAGAGCGAGGTGACGGCCGCGCTGGTGCCCTGCGGCCACAACCTCTTCTGCATGGAGTGTGCCGTGAGGATCTGCGAGAGGACTGATCCCGAGTGCCCCGTCTGCCACGCGGCAGCCACTCAGGCCATTAGAATATTTTCCTAAAATAGACAGAGCAGGGCATTGGGGGGGGGTGGGGGTAGGAAGGGAGAGCGGGCGGGATGAGAGAAAAAAAATGATGATAATAATAATAATGATAATAATAATAATAATAATGACATCTGAAGAACAAAAAAAAAAAGAATGAAAGAATAAATTAATTTAAAGAAGAAGAAGAAGAAGAAGAAAAAGAAGAAATGAAATTATTTTACAAGCAATGTATGTTATTTTTTAAAAAAATAATAAGTGAATAATAAAATTAAAATGAATAGCAAAGCCAGAAATTTTGAAGGGCGAACAATGCTCCAGCCTGCAATGTCTTTTGTAAACCAAGTACTCAGAACGCACACTCGGATCTCGCAAGCAAAGCAGTTTAGTTCAGTTTTTTTTGGTGGTGAGATTGGGACTTCTTGGCGATGACCAAGCCAGGCCACCTGGATCGACCGGGGAGGGAGCAGGGATGCAGGGAGGGCCCTGCCAGCCTTTCTCCAGCCACCTTCAACCTTTGTCTTGGCTTGAAGCCCCCACTCTCCTCCCCCCAGGGTTGTCGGCCCAACTGGGAGCTCAGAAAGAAACAACAGAAAGAAAGGAAAACGGATGACAGGGATTTGGAAGAACAAGAAAGAAACCATCAACCTCTGGGAACCTGTTAGAACGAGGGCACAACTGTATTACCTCAAAGATTTAAACAAAAAAAAAATCACAGCTAAAGAACTTTTATTGTTTTCCTTTTTTTCTAAAAAAAACCCAAACAAAAAACACAAAAAAAAAGAAAATCAAAAAAAGAAGGTGAAGAAATAAAAAACGACGCCAGTGAAACTGAAGAAGGTTTGGAAGAACCTACTGGGATCACACCAGGCGACGAGCATTTATTTTGTTATTCTGAGCCACCGTGGAGTCTGGAACTTTGTTCTTTTTTCCTTATCCAAGCAGGGATTTGTTCATCAGTCCAATCAGGAGTCACTAACAGGGTATTTCCAAAGCATTCCCGTCCATGGGGGGAGTGCATCGACTTCCACATTTCCGTAGGTCACTCTTCATTCTTTCCTCCAAGTGATGCCAGCTGCAGCTACACACACCACACACACACACACACAGAGAACATTGTGCTTTTCTTTTCTTAAAAAACATACCTATTGCACCAAAACCTAAGAGAGACGATCATGCAATACAGGCAAATGAGCCCATATGAAACCAACATGCATCCCAACAGAGAGCAAAAAAAAAAAACCCTGAGTTTATAGAGATAATTTTGTTGTCGTCGTTTTTAAACTGGACCAAAACTTTTGTTACCCAAACCAAGTAGGGGAAAAAAAACAAAAAAGAAGAAAAAGTATTTCTTTATGGACCAAAACCTCTTCAGCTGTCCTTTTCCTGGATCTTCCTGAGGTTGGCCACTTTTATATATTATATTTTTTTCAGAACGAAACAAAACAGAAAAAAAATTGCCTTGTTGAACATCCTTTAATCATTTCAAGACTCCTGGTTTTGTTAAATGAGATACTTTAAAACCATTGGGAAGTGGGAGAGGATGGGCTTCAGATCTGGCTCCCGTGCCAACGCATGCAAGGTGCAGGCCAGCACCTTCACTCCATCAGGTTTGTTCAGCTGGTCTGTGGATGCCAAAATGCTGTGATGTTAAAAATGTGTTGGATTGACCTATTGAGTACCAGTACACCCAGCTATAAATATATGTGTGTATATATATATATAGGCACTTAATTAATCAAGCACCTATATATATATATATGTGTGTATATAAACCCATATATATAATTTTTCTCCCACTACCACCACTTCCCCATTTCCTACCCCTCAACTTCTGCTCACAGATCCTGGACCCTGATTTAGAACTGAACCAACAAGTTTCACAACTTGGCACAGACAGTTCTAACATTAAAAAAAAAAACCCAAACAAACAAACAAAAAAAATCACCTGAGATTTTTTTTATTCCCTTCAGTTACAGGAGACTTTCTTTTCATCGTGGTAATGTTCCTGGGAACATCCTCCCTTCTGCTTGGTTTGCTGCCTGTGCCCTGGCACAGCGGGCTCAGGGGCACAGTCACTGAAGGGCTGAGCTCACTGTGCTGGGGCAGGTGCTGCTGGTGCTCTGTGCTGATAAAAATCCACTTTTGATCTTCAGATACCAGTTGGAGGGTTGGAAATGGTGGTGGGATGATGGGATGCCTCCACTCTTTTGCATCGACAGTAATGTATTCCGTAGGGGCGGATTGGAGGGGTGGGCAGTGTTCCCAGGCTGTAGTGGATGCTGATGTTTTGGAAGCAGTAAAGACAAAAGTTAAAATGCTGTGGCAATGGGACACTGTCAGGCAGGATTGGTACTCCCCTCCTCCCCAGAGCTTTAGGAAATCCCTGGCCAGGCTGTTGTCCCAGCCCTGCAGCCTTTCACACCAGGAGCGGGTTGGGATGCGAGCACTTCCTGGGGGAAGGCGCCGCGTTCTGCACCCTCTGGTGTGGGGCCTGTGGGGTGATGGGGTCTGGGGTGCTCTGGATGAACCCCCAGAGCCCCCATGTCCCGAATTGTCCTGGGGCACAGCCCATCCTCAGCATAGGAGCCCCAGCCAGCACTGGCCACATCCTTCCTAAAACTGCCCCATTCTCATTCAAAATCTGGCCTCAGTTTGGTCCCAGTTAAGGAAGGGAAGGGCAGGGCAGGGAGAGGGGGACATGGCCGTTCCCTGGGAACCTCTCCCCTCCCCAGTGCCCCCTCCTCCATGCCGTGCTGCCCTCCCCACCCCAGGGCTGCATTGGATCCCTTCGTGGCGCGGAATTCTCCCGCTGGTGTAGAGAGAGTGGTGGAAGCACGAGCTGGGGGGCGGGGGGTGGGGGTCGGGGGTGGGCAGGGGGCTCAGCCACCCTTCAGAGGGGCGTTCAGAAACGTTGGTGTTGGTGCTGGAGGGGCTGAGCTGGGGGCTCGGCCGCTGTGTTAGTGAGTGAGTAGTCGTTCTTGGCTGAGTGGAGTCTGTTCGTGGTAATGTGAGCAAGTTCTTGATCAATGTCTTTATTTGATGCCAGGTTGTGAAGAGGTGGGTGGGAGTGGGGAGGGGGGAAGAAGACCCCTGTGTTGGGGACCTGGGGTGGGGGGACCTGTTCTAGCACTGACTGTAGGGGGTGAGGAATGGGGAAGGTACAGGGGGCTCAGCTCTGCTCCTTGTAGCTCCTCCCTCACCTTAACAAGCGAAAACGATGTAAAAGCCTCCTGCATGCTGAAAAAAAAAATGTTAGAGAAAAAGACAAAACCCCTTTCTTTAAAAAATAAAAAAAAAAAAAGAAAAAAGAAGGGAAAAAAAAAAGAAGAATCATGACCCAAACAAACGTCCAATGCTTGCTGTTGGGAACCGGAGTGGGGCTGTCCTGGGGGGGCTGCCCCTCTCTGCAGATGAGGTTCCTACTCAAGTCTCCAAGTTGGCCTTTAATAAAATCTTCAGTTCCAATAACCTTTATATATATATATATATATACACATATATATATACATATACATATATATTAAAAAAAAAAAGCTTGATGTAGCAGTTCTAGTTTAAAATGAATAGAAGTATTTCGGCCCCTGTTTTTATTTTGATTTTTTTCCCCCTGTCCCCTGCTTCCCGCTGTACCCCCCACCGACTCCATATTTTGATGTAGCAACTTTGGAAGAAAGAAAAAACAGGCGCTGTAAATGCACCGAGAGCTACCTCTGCCTCGAGTGGGGGCTGCAGGGAACTCGGGGGGCTCATGGGGCACCCAGAGAGGGGCAGCCCGGGCCCTGCCTGTTGGCATCCATGGGGAGCCCGGTTGCGGGGCTTGAACAACAAAAATTTGCGTAATTTTTTTTTCCTCTTTTTAAATATATGTATATATATAAAAATCTTTAAAAAAAATAATAAAAACAAAAAACAAGAAAAATGCCCATGACCTTAACTATTTGCTCTGACTTGTATCTTCCTTGATAGGTGACTAAAAATGGCTTGTTGGTCTAATTCACCAGCAATAATGATAACTAAATACAGCCCCCTCCTCCTGCACCCATCCCTTTTCTGCAGCGCCCACCGAGCCGGGTCCTTGCACTCCTCCCCTTCCCTCCCACCTCGAGGATGCCCTTGGTGACCCCTTGGTGCAGTGTGAACCAACTGGCCTGAACCTGGCTGGCTTCAGCTGCCCCACGATCCCTCCCAGGCTTTTGGGATACCCCTTTGGGGTGCTGAAGCCATGGGGGCTGGAGGGAGGCAGGTGGAACTGGGACCCCGTACGCCAAACTGGGTGTTCCTCCCTCTGGAGTAGGAGCAGCAAAACCCTTGTGGGAAGCCTGGTCCCTGAGACCTCCATCCTGCAAAATCACGTCCCAGCAAAGCAGGGTGGGTTCCTGGGAGTGATGACAGGACAGTGGCACCCCCGAGGGGGGCTGATGCCAGTGGGTGCTGCTGGTCTCCCCTTGGCCTGGCTGGGAATGGGGAGATCCTTGGGGTTTGCATTTGCTGGAGCTGGGGTGGGGACCGAGGTGACCCGTGCCATGCTGTGCTGTGTGTGGTGATGGTGGTGATCTTTGCAAGGCAGTGACAAGAGGGCACAAGCAGTGGCACTGAGGGCAGGTACCCAAAACCCAGGGCTGGGAGCAGAGAGGGCAGAGCTGCGCTGGAAGGCGCTGAGCTGCTGGTAGGACATGGCCAGGTGTGAGCGGGACACGTCCAGGTGTGAGCAGGACACGTCCAGGTGTGAGCAGGACATGGCCAGGTGTGGGCAGGACATGGCCAGGTGTGGGCAGGACACGTCCAGGTGTGAGCAGGACACGGCCAGGTGTGGGCAGGACACGTCCAGGTGTGAGCAGGACATGTCCAGGTATGGGCAGGAGGTGTCCAGGTCCAGGCAGAACGGGTCCAGGTGTGTTCAGGATGTATCCAGCTTTGTTCAGGACCTGTCCAGCTTTGTTTAGGACATGTCCAGGTTTGTTCCTGACCTGTCCAGGTTTGTTCAGAACGTGTCCAGGTTTGTTCAGAACGTGTCCAGGTTTGTTCAGAACATCTCCAGCTTTGTTCAGAACATCTCCAGGTCCAGGCAGGCTCACCCCAAGGGAGGACAGAGGGGCTGTAGTGGGGTGCCCACCCAGTTCAGCACTGGGATTTCCATTCGTGCTTTGCCAAACTGCCGCCGAGTTCAGCCCTGGCTGCAAATAAAGAGTGGGGCCTTGGGGCTGTGCTGGGTTTGGGACTCATCCTGTGACTTTTCCTTGTGGATGTGACCTCCTGGGTGGAAGGGAGTTGTGGCAGGGCTGTGAGAGCTCCCTGTTCCCATGCCAGGGTCCTGCCATGTCCCCAAATTCTGTTTTGGGGCGGTGTTTGAGAGCTGCCGTGGGGGGACAGCAGCTGCTGGACAAGGGACGGTGCAGGGGAGTGGGTGACAAATAACAAAGGGAAATGGAGGGAAAAAGTAATATCATGCTGTGATGTCATCCTCATCGACATAAATTATATAGAGAATAGTGTGTATTATAATGCATAACAAAAGAAAGTAAAAAAGAACCAAAATTGGATTTATAGTTAATGAGGAGATACTATAAAAATATCTTGTCCTAGCTCCCATTTGCAAAAGTATTTTTCAGCTGGAGGGATATCTATTATTTTTTTCTCTTTTCTTTCTTTCTTAAAAAAAAAATAATAATCTTCATACATACAAAGGCTCAGACTGTTAATATCGTTAACCTCTGAAATCAAAATACTCCAACCTGTTTTGTTTGGTGTTTGAAGGGTTTATTTTGATGCATTTCCTGGTGTTTTTTAAAGAGAGAGAGAGGAGGGAAAAAAAGATTAAGATTTTAAAATTAGAACATTTCTTTATAATTTAATATTCTATTTTAATAAATGCATTTATTACATGTAAATGTAGCAAGGAACTGGGCTAATAAAAATACTTTTTATTAGGTAATTTATTATAAGAAAAAAGGATATTTTATTTTATGATAAAGTGATCCTTAAAAGTTTAGAAGGTTTAGAATATATGTAGGTTAAAAAATACATTTGTATCCAGAGTATTGCTTAAAAAGTGTTTTTAATATATGTTTCATTTTTCGTGTGTGCGTGTGTGTATGTAAAGGTGATAGTTATGGTGCAGATAGCCCTTTCCACAAATAAGAAATTAACACAGTTGGATGTATTTAAACAAAAGAAAAAAAGATTTAAAAAAAAAGGTGATTAAAAACAGAGAAGTAGAAGAGAAAAAACCACTATGAACCCAAGCCTGTGCCCCCATCCTGTGGCTGCTCCATCTGGGAACCCCCTTGGAAAGGGTCGAGGTCTGGATTTGGGATTGGGGCAGTTTTTGGGTGGCACAGCCCTTCCTGGGCACCCTGAGCATCCATCCCAGGCTCCCACCCCACCTGCCAGGCTGGGGAGCAGCGATTGCTCCTGCTCTGCTTCCCTGGGGCTCGTGGAGAGCTGGGTGCTCGCAGGGCAAAGCTGGCACTGCCAGCTCCCACCCTCCTCCTCCTCCTCCTCCTCCTCCTTGTTGCCAGCCAAAGGAGCCAGAGGAGTTTTGTCCTTGCTGTGCTTGCAGAGAGCCCAGTGTAATGCCAGGATCTGTGGTGCTTTCCGCAGCCTTGCAGCCAGGACTGACGGACACTGCTGGCACAGACACCCCCTGGACACGCTCCTGGGGGCTCTGGGTGGTCTCTGGTGCCCCCCTTTAGGCTTTGGCTCTGTCTCTTCTGTGCTGGGTGGGTTGCAGGGACCAGGAGGGTTTTGGTGCCAGTGTTGAGGCCAGGCAGGATCTGAGACCATCCCTGGTCATTCCTTTGGAGGTTGTGCCACACCAGAGCCCTGCACTCGTCCTGGTGCTTTGTCCAGCTCACACAGAGCTCCTGGCCGGCTCCAGCCCATCCTAGGAGGGAACAGATCCACCCCATCTGCTCCTCGAGGCAGTGTGGGCACAGCTCCTGCTGGACACCCATGGCAGGGACAGCCAGAGCAGAGCGGGCGCCCCCGATGGGTTCTGAGCTTCTGTAAATCCAGGAGAGCACTTCAGCATGGCTCCAGCACATCCTGAGGGGTCTCCCAGCATCCTGTCTGCTTTAGGGGTGTGCTGAGCAGCCACCACCTCCCTGTGGGCTGAGGATGGGGAGAAATTTGTCCCCCCTCACACCCCAAATCCAGCCCGTGCCCTGCAGCAGGATGATGGGGTGATGTTTCTGCTCTGTTGCCTTTCAAAGAAGCATTTTAAAATAAGATTTTTTTTTCCTGTTTGTTTGTTTGTTTTTAACCAAAAATGAGAAGAAAAAAAAAAGTTTGCTTTGATGGGTATTAAAAAAATGTTAATAATAATAAACACTCAAATTTATTTCATATAATCCTAGAGTAAAGATTAAAAAAAAAATTAACTAGTTCAAATAGTAGATGCTATCCATATTGTTTAATCTATAGTAGATCCAAGTGATCCCAGACAGAGCAGAATGTAAAATAAACTTGTGAACACGATCATTGTTAACTTCCCCAGGAATTCCATCTTTTTTTGGTACTATTTTTCTGAAGCAAACAAATAAATGACCGAAAGCCTAACAAAATAACAACCACCAACTGGTACCTTCTGTCAATCAAAGTCCTGAAGTTATTTTTATAGAGGGGAAAAAAAAAGACAAAAAAAAAGGGATCTAATAATATGTATTTTTTTAAAAAGATACGTTTGGGGGTTTATGTTGCTTTTTTAATAAAAATAGACAGATTTGGCTAGTCATGGAACAAAATAAGGAAGTTTTAGGCCATTAATTTTTGCCTTATTCTGACTTCCAGCCTTGGGCTTGGAGCAGGAAATTGCAGAAAAATGTTCAAAGTTGCTGTTACTTTCCTTGGGCTGTTGTTGGTTTTTGAACTTCTCCAAGCACCAAAGGTGTGGGAAGCTCCTGGGCTGGGCAGGCGGGGCCGTCCCAGGCGGGAAGGAGAAGGAAAGGAAGATTTGGGTGATCTCCCCTCTGTAAGGTGACAGACAGAGCTCGAGGGCAGCGAGGTGCCAGGAGGAGGCTCTGCCCTTGCACTGGGCAGTGCCAGGGCATTAGGGTTGCTTTGTTCCCTCTTTGTTTTCTTTCTTTTTCTTGGTTCTCTCTCACCCCGGTGCTGCGCGCCTCGAGGTGAGCTCATTGCTTCGCGCGCGGCATCTTCCAGGAGATTTGCTTTGTTGGGCGTCTCTTTGCCTCCAAACATCAGCTTTGAGCACTGGACATGCTGTGAGATGTTTGGGAAAGCTCCTGCTGGCCCCAGGGGGCTTTCTCACAGCCCTGATGGGGCCACCACGTCCCTGATTCCCCAGCTTTGCTCCCTGGCAGCTGCCCTGGCACTCAGTGGCACTGGTGGCACCTGCCTGGGTCTGGCTGCAGGAGCACAGAGGGGGCTGAGGGCTCTTCTTAGCTGTTGGGTATGGATGGATCTGAGTCCCTGCAGTGCTGAGGGCAGGAGCAAGGGCTCCTGGAGCTGGCAGCAGGCTGGGGGTGATGCGGTGGCAGATGGGTTCAGATGCTGAACCCCTGGCACCAGCACTGGGGCAGGACGTGGCCCATACCCCTGCCAGCTGCTCCAGTCACTCCACAGAGAGGCCAGCACTTCTCTCTGGATGCTTTTCACTGCACCAAAATCTCTGCTTGAAGGAGAGAACTCAGAAAGAAACATCCACGAGGCAACGTTGTGATTAGCAAAGAAAACCCCCTTGGGAGTTGCTTCCCTCTGGGTTTAGCCTTTGCTCCTCTCCTCTGAGCTGTGGCTCAGCTGTAGCAAACCCACGGATCTCCTGCAGCTTGGGAGCATCCACACAGATGCCTTGAGGAGCACGGTGGCCTCCCCTTGCCCCCTGCCTGCCTCGGGGGGCTGGGGGGGCCCTTACCAGCATTCATCACTCAGCAAAGCCATGCAATAGGTCAGGACAGGAATGAAGACAGTTCTCATTCGGTTTCTGAGCATAAATAGCACTGTGAATCTGAGATCCCTCCCCTGGGACCCTCCTTGGTGCTGGGGTGTTTTGGGGAGCGGGGCAGGATGGCTCCTGCACTTCTGGGGGGTTCACACTCGGTGAATCAAGCGCCTGGTCCTTCCCTGCCGGGGTGGCGAGGCAGCCTGTTTGCTCTTTCAGTTTTGTTTTACCTCATTTTTGTTTTTGTTTTTTAATTTGATACTTGAAGAAGCGTCAGTGATGGACATTGTGCATTGTGGTGCCCCTGGACTGGAGAGTGGATGCACTTTATTGTCACTTGTGTGTCACAGTGGCTCCATCCCACCCGTGCGAGCCCCAGCCAGGTGTCCTTGGTGTGGCAGCAGAGCCAGCACGGGCTGGTTCTTCCAAAAACCCTTTCTAGGATGTTTAGGGAGCAATCTCTGTGTTTTAGTGTGGGTTTTCACATCCTGTAGAAACTTGAAGTCATGTTCTGCTGTCAGTTGACCCAGTGGAAAATTCAGCTGGGGTTGTGCTGGGGCAGAATTTGGTTTGCCCCTGCCAGAGGTTGGGCAGCTCCTGCCTCCCTCCCCTGTGATCCCCCTGTTCCAGTGGGTTTCTGTGCTGGAATCTGGAATCTGGAGGCTGCAGCATCCCTGCTGGATCTGCTCCAGCAGCGCTTCAGGGCTGCTAATGGAGCAAATTGAAAGTCACCCCCAGTAAAGTGACACTAATGTAAAATCTGGAGTAGTTCCACCACTGTCTGTGTGAAAATGAAGTCCCCCTCCAATGGTGGCACCGGGTTGCTGACAGCAGGATGTGCTTTCTGGGCTTATGATGATGCTTTTGAAACAACTTGCAGAGAAAAGGAGCAGTGAGAGGTAGCAGTGTGGTGTGGCCATTGAGATCTGCTGCTGGCTCCCAGGAGCTGGGGCACAAAACTGGTCACAGGCTGTTTTGCTTATCTGTGAAACCATCAGCATTCCTTTTTCCCTTTTTATTTATGAATTCTGTTCAAGATAATCATAAAAAAAAGGGGGGGGGAAATAAAAAGGCCAGGGGCTGGATCCTGTTTTGCAGTATGGGATTTGCTCCTGAGTTAGAAAGCAGTGCTAAGCAAATGGCTCTGCTTGCACAGCACCACGTTGGCTTCCTCTGCTCAGAATGATGCACACAGGGGTGTGTGCCCGCTCTCCCTGGGCTCTGGGGCTGGCACAGCTCCTGCCCCACGCTTCTCCCACCTCATGCTGAGCCAGCTGGGCACGGGGTCCCCTGGCATCGCCACGCCAGCTCCGTGCCCCTTCCATTCAAAGTCCATTCCCTAGTATTTTTATTTTGTGTTTGCTTTTTTTTTTTGTTGTTGTTGTTGTTGTTTTTTTCCTCTTTTCTTTTAACATCATAGGAAACCTGTAGTCGGGATTGTTACTATTGGAAACCGATCACATGTTCCATCCAGGTATTTTCATCTCTCTCTGGCAAAAATAAAGGCCTGAGAGAGAGATATAACCGAACATAGAAGTAGAGTTAGGCTTGTTGTCTGAGTTTTGAGGCATATAGTATAATGGGAGAAGGAAAAAAAAATTAAAATAAAATAAAATAAAATTAAAATAATGATGTTGCACAACTTGTAGAAAACAAAGAAGGGAAAGGGTTAATGTATTAAATGTGCTAAATTACATTAAGAACTTAATTTTATTAAAGTATTATTACTTAAGAAACTTGGTGTCTGCTCTTGATTTGTGTCTGTTCACACTTTAGGAAGGGCCAGGGCAGTGGGGCTGAACCTCCCTCTGCCTCCCCTCCTGTGTGTCCCACCAGCCCCCTGCTTTTGGCAGCACTTCTTGGGGTTCATTAAAGCCCCTGTGAGATGAGGAACCTCCCAAGGCAGCTCCTTCTCCCAGAGCTGGGGATAGCAGGTCCCACATCTATGTCACATTTCACCCTTTCCACTTCTTCATCCCAGCAGAAAACACCCAAAAACTGGAAAGCCTGGATTAAAATTGTTGCCAAGCCCAAAAGTGCCTCCATGAGTCCATAAATGAACCCACCAGCCCTGTGCCCCTGCGTGATGGCACATCCCATGGCAGAGGGGCCTGAGGGACGCTTGGCACAGCCCTGTCCCTTTGTGGAGCAGCATCCCTTTTCTCCATGCCCACCTCTCCAGCCCCTGGGGCTGACATCACCTCTTGGCACTGTGCTGTGGGCAGATGGTGTGGGAGGAGGGAGGTGGTGCTTGGCACTTTTTTCCACTTTTTTCCTGCACGTTTCCAGGGCTTTTCCAGCTGAGGTGGGCATGGGGTGAAGCACAGCCACCATCCAAGCTGGGACAGCCCCCAGAGCTGCAGGCAGAGCCAGGGTTTTACACCAGAGCCAGCCCAGGGATCAGGCTGCCTCTGGAGGGGCAGTGGGTGGACAAAAAGGGGCACCCCTATGATCTAGCTGCTTCTGCACCCCATTTGTGCATCCCTGTGCTGGCACCAGGATCCAACCTGTTCTAATCCTGAATTTCAAGCTCTCCCCTCGAGCCTCCCAGCAGGACACAGCCATAGCTTCCTCCCAGCCCTCCTCCTCCTCACCCTCCATTGCCTGTGGGTGCTTCCCTGCTGCCCCACTGCTCTTGCCTCAAGGAGAGACCTGGCAGAGAGAGAAGAGATTCCAACAGCAGCTTTATTTGGGGATTTTGCCTCAATTTCTGTTTCATTGACAATTCGTGCCCCAAGGGGGAACCACAGCCCAGATCCTCCTGGCACAGCCAAGTGAGATGCAGACACAGGGGGCAGCTGTGGAGAGAAAGATCCCCCAAAACCCCACTGGCAAGGGCCACACTCGCAGTACTGGTCAATGGGGCTGGCCTTCCCACATTCACCCCATTGATTGACACCTGCCAATCACCCTGACAGCAGCACGGGGCTCAGCAGGGTCTGTCCCAGTACTCTGGGGGGTGGCTGCTGTCCCCAAGGCAGGGGACAATGCCACTGTCACCCTGCTCAGCAGGCACCCCATGCAGTGGTGGCATGTCTCCAGCCACAGTGGCCACACACTGGAGCAGGACAGGGCCAGCAATGCCAGGGGGACCTCGAGGGGGTCCCCAGTGCTGACCCTGGCTCCCCCACAGGGTTCTGTGCAGAGGGACCATGTGCACATCATCCCTGCCCTCACCCCAAATCCCTGGTGTCCCCTGTCCCCTCCTTGGGGGTCCCCAAAGACCCCCAGTCCCTGCTCCCATCCCTCTCCATGGAGGAGTCACAGCTTTTCCCTTTGCTGGGGTCACAGCACAAACACAGAGTCACCCCCACATCCCTCTCTGGATGACCCCAGCAGCACCCAGAGACACTCCCAGCTCTCAGGGATGCAGGGCTGGGCACAACAGAACACATCACTCAGGCAGGAGAAGGATGCACCCATTGTCCCCCTCCACACCCACCCCTGCCCTCACCCCCAAATCCCTGGTGTCCCCTCTTTGGGGCTCCCCAAAGGCCCCCCAGCTCCTGCTCCTATCCCTTCCCATGGAGGAATCACAGCTTTTCCCTTGGCTGGGGGAAAATTCACTCTCAGGGATGCAGGGACAGGGCACTGCAGGACACATCACTGCTGGCTCCAGCAGGCAGGAGAAGGAGGCACCCAGTGTCCCCTCCACACCCAGGGTGTCACCAAACAGGGACTCAGCACGTTCAGGCTTGCTCAGTGCCACCCAGTGAGCATGCCTGCAGGGCTGAAGGGAGCAGGGACACAGGGGATGGCATGGGGAGAGCGGGGACACCCTTCTGCTTTGCCTCTGCCCTGTTTTTGTCAGTCCTACACAAATACCGGCAGAGCAGCACAAGGGCAGGGGGATGATGCACAAACAGCAGGCAGAGCTCACTGCCCTGCCCAGAGCTGCAGGCTGGGGATGCCACCAGGGGCTGGGGGGCACGGTGGGGGCAGCCCAGGGGCTCAGATGTTCTGGCAGCACGGTGCCTGCCTGCCCTCCTGCTGCGTGGGCAGCACCTGGATGGGCTCGATGGAGGTGGAGGGGCCAAACTCGGACTCTGGCTGTCCTGTGATCTGCCTCTGCGACACGATGTGGTAGATCTCTGCCAGAGAGAGAGCAGAAGGGGAAATGTTCTTTAAATAAGTATTTCAGT
The DNA here is from genome assembly GCF_028769735.1 of Zonotrichia leucophrys gambelii. Taxonomy (NCBI): domain Eukaryota; kingdom Metazoa; phylum Chordata; class Aves; order Passeriformes; family Passerellidae; genus Zonotrichia; species Zonotrichia leucophrys. The sequence continues at coordinate 1,298,874 of NC_088194.1, read as the reverse complement.
GGGGGATCTGCTCCCTCCTGTCACAGACATCTTTTCATTAAAAATCCTTTCTTTAGGATTTTTCCTCCTGAGAAGCTGAGAGGCCTCAGGAACAAAATGTAAACAATGATTATCTGCTGCTGTGGGATGCAACAGGTGCATCTGTGATTAGCCCATTTTAATTGTTTCTAATTAATGGCCAATCACAGTGAGCTGGCTCAGACAGATCGTCCAGCCACAAGCCTTTGTTATCATTCCTTCTTATTCTATTCTTAGCTAGCCTTCTAATGAAATCCTTTTTTCTATTCTTTTAATATAGTTTTAATATAAAATATATCATAAAATAATAAATCAAGGCTTCTGAAACATGGAGTCAGATCCTCATCTCTTCCCTCATCCTCAGATCCCTGTGAACACCATCACACCCTCCACAAACACACAGCTGCCCACCTCTCCCCAAGAAGGGCAGCAGGATTCCAACCCAGACCCCACTCAGGTCCCCAGGGGTTGTCCTGAGAGGCCACAACGTCCAAAGCCATCTCCACACTCCTTTCCCTGCCTTTCCTGGCTGCCCCTTACCCGAGAGGATGTTGTGGAAAGCCGTCTCCACGTTGGTGGAATCCAGAGCAGACGTCTCAAGGAAGGACAGCCCATGCTTCTCTGCAAGAACAGCGTGAGCTCAGGTGGGTGCCAGGATCTCCAGCCAGACGGGAATGGAGCAGGGAAGGGCCAAACGATGCCAGGGGGGCCTTGAGGGGGTGCCCAGTGCTGACCCTGGCTCCCACACAGGGAGCTGTGCAGAAGGACCATGTGCACATCATCCCTGCCCTCACCCCCAATCCCTGGTGTCCCCTATCCCCTCCTTGGGGCTCCCCAAAGGTCCCCACAGCCACTGCCCCATCTCTTTCCATGGAGGAACCACAGCTTTTCCCTTTGCTGGGGCAGTCACAAGGAGGGGCTGCACAGGATAGGGGAAGATGTAGGGGGATAGAACATAAGTAAATAAAGGTGGTATAGAAAGTAATCTGACCCCCTACAGAGTTGCAGCTGGGTTAATTATTATTATTATTATTAATAATTATTTAATTATTAAAATCAGGAGCAGGCCTGATTTTAACAGGCCACACCTGTAGCCAATAAGAAGAGTGTTATAAAAGAGTGGATTGGTTGGTGGAGGGAAACTGGACTCAGTTCGCTGCTGTGAGGACAAGGAAGAGTCACTAGAGGAGCTGCCTGTGAGAAACATGAAGGAGGTGCGAAACTCTGCCAATATGGAACCCTTGCAGTGTAATGACAACAGGAAGATACCTGCAAAGCTCCTGGCCTCGTCGGTGGGCACAGCCCTCAGGTGCCTCAGGTCACTCTTGTTGCCCACCAGCATGATGACAATGTTGGCATCGGCGTGGTCCTGCAGCTCCTTGAGCCAGCGCTCGGCGTTCTCGTACGTCAGGTACTTGGCAATGTCATAGACCAGCAGGGCCCCCACTGCCCCTCGGTAGTACCTGGGGGTCACACACATCTCTTATCAAAAATCCTTTCCTTAGGATTTTTCCTCATGAGAAACTGAGAGGTGTTGCTGGCAGGGGGCTATTTACAAATCACAAATGGGATGGGGCTGCTGCAGAACGTGCCTTGAACTGTTTTATTTTCCAGCATCAGTCTCATTCCATGGTTATGACAATGGGAAGATGACAGCAGCTCACATCCCAGGCAGCAGACTAAGAACTTAATGTTACAACTTACTTTATAAGTTTCTTGACCAATCACACAAAGCAAAAGCATATTGAGTTAATACACAGACCATTGTTCTATTTGTCCTTGCTTTTCTACAGTTTAAATATTTTTTCTGCTGACCTATCCCACGGCTGCTGCTTAGCTCCAATCTCAGTTCTGCTGTCCCTGAGGCCTGCCTTTTGCAGCTTTCCCAAAACCCTCTGATTTTGTGGATTCCAACAAGAGGCTTCAAGAACAAAATGTAAACAATGAGTATTTGCTGCTGTGGAATGCAACAGGTGCATCTGTGATTGGTCTCATGTGGTTGTATCTAATTAATGACCAATCACAGTCAGCTGGCTCGGAAACTCTGAGCCACAAGCTTTTGTTATCATTCTTTCTTTTTCTATTCTTAGCCAGCCTTCTGATGAATTCTTCTAATCTTTTAGTATAGTTTTAGTATAATATATATTATAAAAAAATAAATCAAGCCTTCTGAAACATGGAGTCAGATCCTCATCTCTTCCCTCATCCTCGGACCCCTGTGAACACGGTCACACCTGGGCACAGGGAGGGGACAGGGTCACAGCAGGGCCCCAGGCAAGGGCTCCAGGGGATGGAGAAGGAGACTCACGCGGAGGTGATGGCGCGGTAACGCTCCTGCCCGGCCGTGTCCCAGATCTGAGCCTTCACTGTCTTGTTGTCCACCTAGGGCACAGATATGTTTTATGAAAAATCCTTTCCTTGGGATTTTTTCCTCCTGAGAAGCTGAGAGGCCTCAGGAACAAAATGCAAACAATGGTTATCTGCTGCTGGTAGCCTTTTAAGCTAAAGAAAGATGGTTTCCCCCCTGTTTAATGATATGCCTCAACTAAACCCCAGCCTTATGCTCACTTCATGACTCACTTTCTCTTTAATTATCCAACCCAAACTTCTGTCATTCGTATCAATAAAGTCCCCTCTAGCAAACCACCCATCACTCCAAGCACTGCAACCTGAACTTGACCATGCAACAGGTGCATCTGTGATTGGTCCCATGTGGTTGTTTCTAATTAATGGCCAATCACAGTCAGCTGTTTGCACTGTCTCAGTCAGACACAAGCCTTTGTTATTTCTTCTTTTCCTATTCTTAAATAGCCTTCTGATGAAATCCTTTCTTCTATTCTTTTAGTATAGTTTTAATATAATATATTAAATATAACATTTAATATAATACAATATAATTATAATATAATAGTTATATATATAACTATATATAGTTATATATACTTATATATATAATACATATTTAAATATATAAAAATATACTTATATATATTTAAATAGAAATATATTAGAAATAAATATACATATTTATCTCTAATATTTGTATAATATTTATAATGTACTATTTATATTAGAAATATAAATATTATATAAATATGATATATATAATATATAAAATATTGTATATACTATATAAATCTTATCTATTATATAATATTTATATGTCTTGTATTTATATTTATAATATGGATATATTATATTATACATCATAATTCCTTCTGAAACATGGAGTCAACATTCTCATCTCTTCCCTCATCCCAAGACCCCTGCAAACACAAACACCACCACACACCTGGATGCTCCTGGTGGCAAACTCCACCCCGATGGTGCTCTTGCTCTCCAGGTTGAACTCGTTGCGGGTGAAGCGGGACAGCAGGTTGCTCTTGCCCACCCCTGAGTCCCCGATGAGCACAACTGGGTGGGCACAAACAGAGGGTCAGCTCTGCCAGGCAAGGGGAACCCACATCCCACAGCCTGGCAGGGATGGGAATCCCCCATCTATCCCCACACCTCCATCTCATGCAGGAGGAGCTGCCCCCAGCCCTCCCAGCAGCATCACTGCTGCCTGTAAATCCCCCTTGAGAAAATCCCTGCCATCGCTGGGACATTACCAGAAGTGGAGGGGGTTGCATCTAACCCCTAAAAAAACCACAACCCTAAAAATAAAACAAATTCTATCATAAATTCCTCTCTCCGAGATCTATGGCCTGAAAACCCATTGTTATAAAATTTAGCTACAGGAATGCTAAACTCTCCTCTCCTTTCCCCCTTCCCTCCCCCTGCGAGATGGGAAAGCACAGATGATCTGCACTGATGTACCCAAAATGGGCAGAAAAGCAGGGTCAGGAGTGTGCAGGGAGAGCCAGGCAGAGCTGGGGCTCCTCTTGCCAACCCTGAGTGCCCTCCAGCCCTGAGGGCACACTGGAGGACTTTTAGACATGGTTGGAAAGGAAGCATCCTCCTCCTCTGCTGCAGCCCATGAGCTGGGAAGTCCCTGGGTGTGGGTTAAATGCACTTTGTGCCTGTCCCAGATCAGGCTGGGTTCCTGTAAAACCCGGTGAAACAGGCTCTGGAGGAGCTTTATCACACACCTCCCCAGTCTAGTTTGTTGAGTTTATGACTCAACAAGTTTTGGTTTTAATTTTTAAGTTCTTTCTTAATTCCTTCATTGCCTATCCTGCTCATTGCCCAGGTGCACTCAGACACTTTACCCATCTGTGGGACACATCTCCCCAGTTCCCAACTCAATTCCCAGTTCATGGGACAGGAGGGCATTCCCAAATCCCTCCATCTTCCCTTCTGAACCCCCCATTCCAAAAACCCCAAAATTTTACTTTTTCACCCTGTGACAAACTAACTATCATTCTTCCTAAACTCTCATGACTTGTAAATCTTCACATAAAGTTGGTGATTTTCTCCACAGGTTAAAATGAAAGGCACAAGGGTCGGTGGCTTTGTGGCAAGGTCTCTGAGCCCCCTGGCAGGGGCTGGAGCCCTCCAGGGAACCCAGAGGAGTTTCCTGGGATCCGACCATGGTGGTCTCTGGAGTCCTTAAAAGAACAGGAGAATTCAGTTTTCAATGCAAGGGCAGCTCATCCCTTCCAAAGCAGGAGCAAAGTCAAATGGAAATGCAATGTTTTGCAAAGGGGCTTGGATTAGTGCTCCCAGGGTCCAGCAGCTCTCCCCCATGAGACAAGGGAGATTGTCACAGCTGGAAGCAGCATCATCCCCAGTTCCACTGAGGTGGGAGCATCAGCAAAGCACAATGCACATCCCAGCTGTGCAGTGTCCCCTCCTGTGCTGCTGCAGGGGCTCAGAGTGGCTGAGGAGCTGCTCTGGCCATGGCTGCTCCTCACACCCTTCCCTGGGGCCCTGTGAGGAGCTCCAGGCTGTTTCCATCCCTGCAGTGAGGACAGAAAGTGCCAAAGGCTTTTGTGCCTGGGCTGGGGGATGCTGCTGCAGCTCCTGGAGCCATTCAGGCCCAGGGACAGGGGGCTCATCCCCCCACAGGCTGCAGCACCCACCCTGCATCCCTGGTGTGCCCAGGCCCTCTGGAGTCTGCCCTGGGGCATTGTGGCACTTGAGATGGGGAAGCAGCTGCTCCATGGCCTGGATAACTCCTTCCCTCTGCTCCAGCTCGTAGATGTGGCTCCCCTGCATGGTGCAAAGCCTCCTACACCAGTGCAGCTGACAAAACCCTCAGGCTGGTGCCAGGAAACCCAGCAGGAAACAGAGCAGCTCTGTGGGATCACTGGGGGAAGCTGGAAGAGCTCAGGACAGCCAGTGAAGGAGCCAAGGGCAGCTCCTCCACTGCATCACAGAGTGCTTGGGGTGGATGGGACTGCAAAGCTCATCTCGTTCCACCCCTTGGTTCACCATCCCAGGTTGCTCCAAGCCTGTCCAGCCTGGCCAGGGACATTTCCAGGGATGGGGCAGCCTCAGCTTCTCTGTGCCAGGGCCTCAGCACCCTCACAGCCAAGAATCCCCTCCCAATATCCCATCCATCCCTGCCCTCTGGCAGTGGAAAGCCATTCCCCCTTGTCCTGTCATTCCATCCCTTATCCAAAGTCCCTTTTCAGCTCCCTTGGAGCCCTTTTGGCACTGGAAGGGGCTCGGAGGTATTTCCAGAGCCTTTTCTTCTGCAGGCTGAATATCTCCAGCTCCCCCAACCTGGCTCAGCCCTTGGAGCATCTCTGTGACCTCCTCAGCTTCTTCAAGGAGCTCCACACCTTTCCTGTGGTGGGAGACCCCCCCAAAGTGGAGCAGAGGGGCAGAATCTCCCCGTGTCACGGACATCTCTTATGAAAAATCCTTTCCTTAGGATTTTTCCTCCTGAGAAGCTGAGAGGCCTCAAGAACAAAATGTAAATATTGATTATCTGCTGCTGTGGAATGCAACAGGTGCATCTGTGATTGGTCTCATGTGGTTGTTTCTAATTAATGGCCAATCACAGCCCAGCTGGCTCAGACTCTGTTATCATTCTTTCTTTTTCTATTCTTAGCTAGCCTTCTGAAACACTGAGTCAGATCCTCATCCCTTCCCTCATCCTCAGACCCCTGTGAACACCACCACACCCCTCACCCTTTTCCCAGCTGCTGGGGAGAATTCTCAGCTGCTGCCACTGCAGGGAGGTCTGAGAGCACCATGGCAGCCTGGACTGCCCTGGAAAAGGCAGCAGGAAATGCAGGCCAGGTTCGTTAGCACTTTCCCAGCTCCGAAGTTTTGGTGTGAGCTTGGTTTTTTACCAACAGGAAATTGCTGCTTCCCCAGCCCAACTGTCACAGTGCCCATCCTGGCAGTGCCACCATGCCCCAGGGCAGGCTCCAGAGGGCCTGGGCACACCAGGGATGCAGGGTGGGTGCTGCAGCCTGTGAGGGTGATGAGCCCCCTGTCCCTGAGCCTGAATGGCTGCAGGAGCTGCAGCAGCATCCCCCAGCCCAGGCACAAAAGCCTTTGGCACTTTCTGTCCTCACTGCAGGGATGGAAACAGCCTGGAGCTCCTCACAGGGCCCCAGGGAAGGGTGTGAGGAGCAGCCATGGCCAGAGCAGCTCCTCAGCCACCCTGAGCCCCTGCAGCAGCACAGGAGAGGACACTGCACAGCTGGGATGTGCATTGTGCTTTGCTGATGCTCCCACCTCAGTGGAACTGGGGATGATGCTGCTTCCAGCTGTGACAATCTCCCTTGTCTCATGGGGGAGAGCTGCTGGACCGTGGGAGCACTAATCCAAGCCCCTGAACATTGCATTTCCATTTGACTTTGCTCCTGCTTTGGAAGGGATGAGCTGCCCTTGCATTGAAAACTGAATTCTCCTGTTCTTTTGAGTACTCCAGAGACCACCATGGTCAGAACCCAGGAAACTCCTCTGGGTTCCCTGGAGGGCTCCAGCCCCTGCCAGGGGGCTCAGATACCTTGGACCTTGAAGCCCAAGGCCCCTGCACCTTTAACTCATGGAGAAAATCACCAACTTTATGTTTAAAATTTACAAGCCACAAGAGTTTAAGTATAATGACAGTTTGTCACAGGGTGAAAAAGTAAAACTTTGGGGTTTTTAGAATGGGGCTTCAGAAGCCAAGATGGAGGGGTTTGGGTGTGCCTTGTCCTCCTTCTTTCTTCTTCTCGGCCTCCATCTTCTGGGTGATGGTGGCACTTTTGGATTGGTTTAAGGTAGAAACTCACTGTCTAACATAAGTGATAGGTATCGGGAAGTTACTGTGAATAATGTACACATAGTTTTTAGTATAAAAAGATAACACGGCCTCAAGGTGGTCTATGTGCCATGAACTGACCTGCTGGACAGACCATAGCAGGTCAGAAAAAGAATGTTAGAAATAACAGAGAATAAACAACATTGAAAACCAGAACAGAAGAATCCTGACTCCTTCTTCGATCTTGGGACTGGGAAAAAGAGACTTTCTGATACCTCGGGGTTATCTCAACCACATAAACCCTGAGATCTTGGCATTCCTGGGCGGGCAGCTGGGCTGGGCTTGGGATGATGAGCTCAGACCACTGAACATCAGAAGCTCAATCCCAGCCTGGGAAGAGGCACACCATCAGATAAAAATTCCTGAGCAGACAACCTGACCTCTGCCAAGACAAGTCGCTTCAAGCTCGACCCAGAAAGGAGGAAAGCCCAAAGCACCTGGGACCTCCTCACCTGTGAGCTGCTGGCCAGGACAACCTCCAGATTGACCAAGCTTTTGGTGGGAGAGGTCAAAATTGAGAACATGGGGGTAGCAGATTCCCAGGATGCGCGCTGATGATGCAGAACCCGTAAGTCAGAACAGGGGGGTTTTGTCCCGTTTCACAGACACGGCTGGCACAGACATATTTTATGAAAAATCCTTTCCTTAGGTTTTTTCCTCCTGAGAAGCTGAGAGGCCTCAGGAATAAAATGTAAACAATGGTTATCTGCTGCTGTGGAATGCAACAGGTGCATCTGATTGGTCTCATGTGCTTGTTTCTAATTCATGGCCAATCACAGCCCAGCTGGCTCAGACCCTCTGACTGAGCCACAAGCTTTAGTTATTCATTCTTTCTTTTTCTATTCTTAGCTAGCCTTCTAATGAAATCCTTTTTTCTATTCTTTTAGTATAGTTTTAATGTAATATATAGCATGAAATAGTAAATCAAGCCTTCTGAAACATGGAGTCAGATCCTCATCTCTTCCCTCATCCTAAGACCTGCTCACACACAGCAGAGGTATCAGTGGGGTGGGACACCCTGAGACCCAGGAGGGGGTGAAGAGCCTGTGGTGAGCTGCTCCCAGGGAAAGAACAACAAGGGATGGACAGACACACGAGGACCATGAGCTGAAGGCGCCTCAGAGCCACGTAGCCGGCACAGCACCGGGTGGGAAATGCAGAACAAAGCAGCTGGGGGAGCTCCTGCCTGGGCATCCCCGTGCAGCCACCACCCAGCATCAGAGTTTCCCCCAAGCAGGTGCCAGAGTGACTCCAGGCAGGAGGATTTTCCTGGGCAGCAGCCAGGGGAGGTGTGCAGGGAGCCAGGGGCTGCCAGAGCGTGGCTGGCTGGAATTACGTCCTGTGCTGGCTGGAATTACTCAGGGCCTTGCAGGCAGGCCTGAGTGGGTAGGCTGACTCACAGGTGAGCTCACAGCCTGGATTTTACAGCTCAGGAGGCTGCTGTGGCATTGCCAGGATGTCCCTTTGCTTCCCCAGCAGTGCTTTGGCCACAGCAGAGCGCAGGGAAGCCTGGAACACACAGGGTGCCAGGCAGAAACGCCAACGTCGTGTCTCCAAGGGTCTGTCCCTGTCTCCCACCCTCCCTGGGCACAGTGAGGGTGGGGGACAGGCTCTTGGAGCTGTGAGGTCAGAGCATGACCAGCACCAGGAAGGGTCCCTGGATGCTCTCCCTGCACTGCAGCTGGGGAGCAGCAGGGCTTTCCCTCCTGGGGACATCACTCAGCTGGGCTCCCTTCACCCAGCACCGCAGAGCAGAGCACCCATGGGTGCTCAGGGCCTGACACAGCACCCACAGAGTCCCACGGAGCAGCCCTCCCCAGCACCCTGCCATGGTCACAGCCACAGTCACAGCCACCCTGCCACCCTCCAGGGCACTGCACACTCGGGCTGGGGCTGCAGCCCCTCCTCAGGAGCCAAGAGCAGCTGTGATGAGCATCAGGACCACAAAACACAGGAGCAGCTCCAGCAAACCCTCTGACCCCCTCAGCCTCAGCAGCACCCACCCTCCTGCACAGCACAGTGAGACACCACAGCAAGCCCCCCTCCCATCCTGTGAACTGGGAGCTGAGTGTTCTATCCCAATACAAGCCCCCACCATGAACTGGGAATTGAGTGTTCTATCCCAGTACAACCCCAGCTCCTGTCCCATTAACTGGGAGCTGAGTATTCTGTCCTAGTCAAGCTCCAGTCCCCCATCCCCTGGACTGGGAATTGAGTGTTCTATCCCAGTATAAGCTCCCTATCCTATGAACAGGGAGCTGAGTGTTCTATCCCAATACAAGCCCCCTCCCTATCCCCTGGACTGGAAGCTGAGTGTTCTATCCCACTCCAAGACCCCATCCCATAAACTGGGAGCTGAGTGCTCTACCCCAGTCCAAGCCCCCACCATGAACTGGGAGCTGAGTGTTCTATCCCAGTCCAAGCTCCAGCTCCTGTCCCATGAACTGGGAGCTGAGTGCTCTATCCCAGTCCAAGCCCCAGCTCTCTGTCCCATTAACTGGGAATTGAGTGTTCTACCCCAGTACAACCCCAGCTCCTGTCCCATGAACTGGGAACTGAGTATTCTGTCCTAGTCCAAGCCCCAGTTCTCCATCTCCTGGACTGGGAATTGAGTGTTCTATCCCAGTACAAGCCCCTCCTCCCATTCTATGAACTGGGAGCTGAGTTTTCCATCCCAGTCCAAGCCCCCCATCCCATGAACTGGGGGCTTGGTGTTCTATCCCAGTCCCAGCCCCAGCTCCCGTCCCACACCAGGGGTGCCCGCAGCGGGCTCATAGCGGGCACGGGCGCAGCTGGCACGGGCAGCAGACCCACCTTTGAAGAGATAATCGTACTCATCGTCCTTGCCCCGCATCTCTCCCAGCTCCACAGCCCCGCTCCCACTGGGCCAACTGGGATTTCCGGCCCTTCCCAGCCCGGCCCGGGGCTGTCCCCAGGCACCCATTGGTGGCCACAGCCTTTCCTGCTCCGCACCCATTGGCGGCCAGGGCTGCCCGTCACACTCAGGTGTGCTCACCTGGCCCAGGTGAGGGGGCAGGGACACGGCAGCGCCTGTGTGCGCTCCTGATGGGGACAGCGCGCCCTGCACAGAGCCGCGGGTGTGACACCGAGCGGGGCTGGTGCAAAGGGAAATCCAGTGAAAACACGAGAATCCAGCAGGAATTATCCCTGGGGTTGTTTTTTAGAATTATTCCGAGGGGTTTCAGATAGCCGGCAGAGGCTGCGTCATTGTCTGAACTGATAAAGATCAAACAGGGGAGCTAAACTGGGAAAGGCTGCATGGGGAGGGGGCACAGGGGGCACGGCTTTAGGGTGGGAAGGGGCACAGGGGGCACGGCTTTAGGGTGGGAGGGGCAGGATGAGCCGCTCAGGGTGGACGCACGTGTTCAGGGGGTGGGAGTGGGCAAGGGGCACAGCTTTAGGGTGGGAGGGGGCACAGGGGGCACAGCTTTAGGGTGGGAGGGGGCACAGGATAAGCCCAGCTTTTGGGGGGGAGGGGGCACAGGGATCCATGGCATCGGGGTAGGGGGGCACAGGGGAGCCTTGGCATCCATCTGGGCAGCTTTGGAGGCCACGATCTTCAGCACATTATGAAGGTGGGGAGCCCCAGGGCGTGGAGCACAAACACGCAGGAATTCCAGCTCAGTAAACCTGCATTTCACAAGTCCTTTAATGATTGTGTCACGCCCCTGCTGGACACGGAGCTGCTCCCTGCCCCGTGGCACCGGGCCCTGCTGGGGCAGCCAAGGGCTGAGTGCTGCCACTTCACACCCCAGAGCAGTCCCTGGTGGGACAGACACCTGCAGGGCAGCCTCATCTCAGTGCAGGGCACAGGGTGGCCCTACAGGAGCCACAGGTAATCAGAGAGGCTCCTGTTGCTGGCATGATCCTGCCCAGAACCTCCTGGCTCCTTCCCCAGAGGGTGTCCTGGTCATTTTGCCCTGCAGGTTCAGAAGGGCTGAAACAATTCGTGACAATGGTGATGCTAATCAGGGCCCAGCAAAAATGCAACAGAGAGAGAAGAGCTCCTGGAACTGCGGCTTCTCACTGTTTATGGCACAATTTAACCCCTCCCTGTCCAGGCTGCTGGACCCCACTGCACCAGGACAGGGGTGGCACTGCGGGCAGGGTGACACCAGCTGGTGCTGGGGGCCACTGGTGCGTCCCGGGCTTGTGGGGGTCCCTGGGGACATCCTGGGGTGCTCAGAGGGCCACGCAGCACGGGCGCCTCTCTGCCTGTGCTGGGGCTGTGCTCGCAGGGCTCTCACTCGCAAGTGACACCGTGTTGCTTTGGCTGCTCCTCTGCTTCTGCTTCTGCACTTTGTAGAAGATTTCTGCAAAAGAAGAAGTGCTGGGGAGGGGGGTCTGCGTGTCAGGGAAAGCCCCCTGGGGATGCAGGGACAGCTTCAAGCCTGCAGCCCCCACTCCTGTGCGTGCTGGTGGCTCCCCTTCACCTCTGCACAGCACAGGGGTGACAAGGCGTGAGGGATAGAATGTAAGAAATAGTGCAGAAGGCAATCTCACCCTCATCTCTGAGGAGCTGGAGCTGTGCTAATTACCAAAGGTTAGGAACAGGCCTGCTCTTAATAGGCCACAAGAAAGATGAGTGCTATAAAAGAGTGGGTTAGATGGTCGAGAAGAGAGCTGGAGTTTGTTGGCAGTGCTGTGAGGAGCTGCCCATGAGCAATCACCAAGGATGCATGGAACTTTTGCAATAAGATAAAAACAAGGGACAGGGCCTGCATCCCTGCAGTGCTTGGGGAACACCCTGTGCTTGGGCCATTTCCTCTTGCTCAACCTGGGATTAGTGCTTCACCCTGTGCTGGGGCTGGCAGCTCACTGGGCCAGGCTGGCTCAGCGTGGCATGGCATGGAATAGCACTGCATGGCTTGGCATGGCTCAGCATGGCATGGAACAGCACTGCATGGCATGGAATAGCACTGCAAGGCATGGCACACCTCACTGCCTGGATGCTGCATTCCTGGAGAGCTGCTCTTGGACTCCATCCCTGGCCCCCCAGGTCCCCCCAGCCGGTTTGGCAGGATGCTGGAGACACCAAGTCATGAGCCCAGGACAACAGGAAGGAGACTGGAGATTATGGGGGAGAAGCAGCTCCTGGGGCTTCAGGGATGCCCAGGGGCCGTGAGAACAAAGTTTCGGGTGTGGGGAGTGAAACGCCCAGCACCAAAGGCTGAAAACCAAAGCAGACAGAAAGGCAACACTAAAAGACCTCATGAAAATAGCTCCAAATAGCTCAAGTGGAGCAGGGAGAGAAGTGCTGCACATCATCTGCCCAGCCCTGCATCCCTGGGACCTGCTGCAGCACAGCACCAGTGCCTGTACCCTTCAGGATGGTCTCGAATGCTTCCTCAACATTGGTGGAGTCCAGCGCCGAGGTCTCCACAAACAGCAGCCCGTTGTTGTCTGCAAGGAGAGGAGACCCCTGAGATGATGCAGACCCCATGGCTCCAACCTGGAGCACCTTTAGAGGTGTTCAGGTGCCATGGCTCCAATCTGGAGCACCTTTAGAGGTGTTCAGGTGCCATGACTCCAATCTGGAGCACCTTTAGAGGTGTTCAGGTGCCATGGCTCCAATCTGGAGCACCTTTAGAGGTGTTCAGCCCCATGGCTCCAATCTGGAGCACCTTTAGAGGTGCAGGTCCACACTGTCGGGGAGGTTCTCAAGCCCCCAGCCCTGTGGGGGAGTTCCAGCTTGTACCTGCAAACATTTTGGCCTCCTCCATGGGCACCTCTCGAGCCTGTGCAAGGTCAGTCTTGTTCCCCACCAGCATGACAACAATGCTGGCCTCAGCGTGGTCGTAGAGCTCCTTCAGCCAGCGGTCCACCACGTCGTACGTCTGGTGCTTGGTGATATCAAACACCACCAGAGCACCCACAGCCCCCCGGTAATACCTGTGTGAGAGACCCCCACCATCATTCCCTGCTCCAGTTTCCCCCCCAGCACCCATCCTCAGCCGTGGGGCTGCAGCCAAGCCCCAGCAGGGCCGGCTCTGAGGTTCTTACGCGGAGGTGATGGCGCGGTAGCGCTCCAGCCCGGCCGTGTCCCAGATCTGAGCCTTGACCGCGGCGTCCCCCACCAGGATGGTGCGCGTGGAGAACTCCACGCCGATGGTGGTGCGGCTGTCGTGGTTGAACTCGTTGCGGGTGAAACGAGACAGCAGGTTTGTCTTGCCCACCCCTGACTCACCGATCAGCACAACTGTGGGAGGAAGGAAAAGGAAGAGGAAGGGGAAGGAAGGAAAGGAAGGAAGGAAGGAAGGAAGGAAGGAAGGAGGGAAGGAAGGAAGGAAGGAAGGAAGGAAGGAAGGAAGGAAGGAAGGAAGGAAGGAAGGAAGAAGGAAGGAAGGAAGAAGGAAGGAGAAGGAAGGAAGGAAGGAAGGAAGGAAGGAAGGAAAGGAAGAAAGGAAAGGAAGGAAGGAAGGAAGGAAAAGGAAGGAGAGAAGGAAGGAAGGGAAGGGGAAGGAAGAAGCAAGGAGAAGGAAAGGGAAAAGGAAAGGAGAAGGAAACGAAGGAGGAAGGAAAGAAAGAAAGAAGGAAAGGAGGAAAGAAAGAAGGAAAGGAGGAAAGAACAGAGGAAAGGAAGAAGAAAAAAGAAAAGAAGAAAAGAAAAGAAAAGAAAAGAAAAGAAAAGAAAAGAAAAGAAAAGAAAAGAAAAGAAAAGAAAAGAAAAGAAAAGAAAAGAAAAGAAAAGAAAAGAAAAGAAAAGAAAAGAAAAGAAAAGAAAAGAAAAGAAAAGAAAAGAAAAGAGAAAAGAAAAAAAAGAAAAAAGAAATCTCACTGTGCTGCCTCAGCTACCAGCACTGGTTGCATGGGCATCGCTGGCTTTGCCTGGTGCCCCAGGCTCGGCATCTGTGTGGGTTTAAGCCCTGGTGGGGTCCCTCCTTCAGCAAACAGGGTCCCCGTGGGAGCCCAGCTGTGCTCCCTAGTGCTGGTCAGGGGGGTCATGGCTGCTGGCCTCTGGGCAGCAGGAGCAGGGCAAGGACGTTGGTGAGCCCTGGGTCACCCTGCTGCAGTGGGCACCCAGAACAGGTGCCACACCAGAGCCTGTGCCCACTTGCCCAAAGGGAGCCCTGAGCTCCAGCCGAGTCCAGCCAACAGCACCTGGCAGTGACCAGGTGGGCCCAAGGAGCTCAGCATGGGAGGTGTGAGGCTGTGCCCCCATTTCTGCAGCTCAGCTCTGACCCCCATGTCCTCAGCATGTGCCACTGCCCACCACATCAAATGACTTTTCAATGCCCACTTCTCTCAGGGCTTACAGGCTATCATGGCATTTGTCTCACACACTCAGCCCCAGCTTCCACACCCCCCCTATCCCATAGCAGTAATTTGCCTGGCACTGCACACCTTCAGCCTTGGGGTGAGTGTGGATCTCCCCGGGTCTCTGTGGACCTTCCTGCTGCTCACCAGCCCTGGCTGGCCTCACTGCCTGCCCCCTCCGTAGCTCCCGGTGCCCACCACAGCCGCAGGGCTCATCAACACGGTGCCAGCTCAGGGCACAGCCACCCTGGCGAAAGGGCACCCTCGTTCCCTCCCCGCAGCCCCTGGATTTCTGCTCCCCTCCTTTTGGGGAAGTGGGATCACACCGAGCGCAGGACTCACCCTTGAAGACAAAGTTATAATCCTCCTCGGCGCTGCCCATGTCGCCCCGGCCGCCGCCCGCCCTGCAGGGCCGCCCTGCCTTTGCCTTTCCTCCTTCCCTCTGCCGAGCCCCGAGCACCCGGCGGGGCGGAGGCACCGAGGGAGCGCACGGAGCCGCCGGAGGGTTCCTCTGTGCCGGGAGCGAGAGGGGGGTCCGGGACAGCGGAGGGTCCGGGGCAGCGGGGAGGGAGAGGCCGAGCTGGCGACAGCGCGGCCGCTTGACTCAAGGGGTGGGACCGGGTGTCGCAGCGCAGGTTGGGCAGGTAATGTCACCCCTGGGACCGTCACGGGGCGGCGGGAGGAGGAGCCAGGGACCGATCCGAGTGCGGGCCGGCTGGGGCGGCCAGGGCAGCACGGGCAGAACGGGCAGCGTGGGCAGCGTGGGCACGGAGGGTGCGAGGGCAGAGCGGGCAGGCTGGGGCAGCGAGGGCACGGGAGGGCAGCACCGACAGCATGGGCATGGAGGGTGCGAGGGCAGCACCGACAGCACGGGCAGTGTGGGCAGCGCCGATAGCACGGACAGGCTGGGCACGAAGGGTGCGAGGGCAGCACCGGCAGCACAATGTGGGCACGGAGGGTGCGAGGGCAGCATCGACAGCGTGGGCACAGAGGGCAGTACCAACAGCACAGGCACCGTGGGTATAGAGGGTGCGAGGGCATCACGGGCACCGTGGGCACGGAGGGTACGAGGGCAGCACGGGCAGCGCGGCAGGGAGAGTGTCGCCCTGATTTTTTAAGATTTTCTAAGCCTTCTGATGTTTACAATCTTGTAACGAACTTTCTCACTTTCTGTGAGTAACTCATTGTTTTGCATTCTTTTATGGAGGAGGAGAAATTTGACGGACTGTTGTATTGTCCAGTGTTATTGGAGAGGTGGCACTGTCACCCTCCAATCCACTGTCGCTTTTGGAAATCTGTAAATGTCGGAGTCAGAAAATAAACGTCCCTTTTTTGCCTTGAGAACAGCAGTGTGTGCGCGTTGTGTCATTTCGTATCCTGTAGTGACAGGGAGGGTGCGAGGGCAGGACACGGGGGGCATCACGGGCATCACGGGGAGGGTGGCACGGCCGGGAGGGCAGCACGGGGATGGGATGGGTGCGATGGCATCGGGGGCAGCGATGGCAGCAAAGGCAGAGCGGGGCACTGTGGGGTGGGCTGGGATGGCAGCGAGGGCAGCTGTGCCAGGAGCAGAACCCCCGCCCAGCCCGGCTCCCGCCGCTCTCAATGTTCCCTCGCCTCTGCTGCCATCGTGTGAAAGGCTGGGAAATAGGGATGGGAAGGAGCCCCCAGCACCCCCAGCTATCCCAGGGTGACCAGCAGGGCTGGGCCGGGGCTCGGCTCTGTTGGAACCCCTCTCCTTTAACAACAGCCCCTTGCAACCTCTTGTCCTTCCCCGGGGCGATGGGCACCTCCCAAACACTGCCCAGTGTCCTGGATTGTCAAACAAATTGTATTCCATTTCCCATCTGTAGGGCAGTTGTCTTCTGTTAAGTGGGCAGTGTTCCTTATCTCTTCCACAACTGGGGAGACATCTGCTGATAACAGGCTATTGAATATCACTGCATGACTGATAAGAACTACAGCATCCCAGTGTGAGATGTGAGCCCAGAGGGAAGAGCCAAGCATTCTACTCAGATATAAAGTGGAGATTCTGGAACACCAGCACGGCTTTTCTCCACTGGATTTCCCCAGAGGAATAGCTGCTCTCTTCCCCTGGATTGTCAGAAGAAGACTACACCTTTTCTACAGGATCCTTGCTCCAACAGAACCACACCTGGCACTGCAGGAGGACTGCAGCCACATTTCCAACGGGACTGCTGCCAACACCCTGACCCACCGGGTGTCAGGTGGTGTTCTCACTCTGGCAGTGTTGTTTTAGTTTACTGTGTTCTTTATCTTTTTATTTTCTTCCCTATTAAAGGGAACTGTTATTCCCTGCTCCCATATTTTTTTGCCTGAGAGCCCCTTAATTTAAAATTTATAGCAATTTGGAAAAAATGTGAGAAATGTGGTTTACATTTTCCATTTCAGAAGAAGCTCCTGCATTCCTTAGCAAACACCTGCCTTTTGAAACCAAGACAGCCCAGTCTGGCTGTGCTACCCCTCAGCTCCCCCAACAACAGACACAATGGACACAAGCATCAAACACACTTTATTCACCCCAGATTCTGGATTCCTGCCACATTATTTTTCAGACCACACTGAAGCTCTGTGATGCCCGTGGGGCCACTCATGCCCAACCCACAGTGGTGATGGTGATGCTGTCAGGGCCTCCACTGCCTGCTCACGATGCAGCCACCTGTGTGAGTGGCTCCTCCAGGTACTGGACCAGTGCCTGTGCCTGCAAGCAGAGAATGGCATGAGACACGCTCAGGTGGGTTTTGCAACACGTGTGCCCACTGCCCGCTTGCTTATTGTAATTTATATTTCAGTTTAGAACCTTAAAAAGGTGTCACGGTGGGGGGAGGGAGACAGAGGAGTCTCTGCAAGGTGCAAAGAGTGTCCCAGGCACAGCAGCTTCCTCCAGCCCTTCCATCCCAACCCTCTTCAACAGCTCCTCCCCACACCAGAGCAGGGATGCAGCCCTGCAGCCTCCCCAGCCCTTACCTTGGCTTTCAGCATCCCAAACCCGACCGTCTCCTTGGCGTACATGCAGAGCAGCAGGTTTGCCACCCGTGTGATGGCCACTCGCCCCTCCTGCCCAGGGAGAAACAGCACCCATTGCACCCCAGCTCGGCCTGCAGCCCCAGCAGGGCCCTGGCACCACGGGCACGGCCCCAGGGAGGGCAGGGCAGGCTCCAGCCGCACATACCATGCAGTCCATGAGGATGAATTTCAGGTTGTCCTCATTGAAGGCCTGGTGCCCGTTTTTGTCGTAGGCCACCCAGATGTTGCTGGCGATGGCTGCAGTGACCCTGGCATCAGTGTCCCCATAGCCAGAGTAGGCAAGCAAGGAGCCCTCGTTGTTCAGCAGCCTGGCAAGGACACAGCAGGGCAAACTGATGCCTCTAACACCAGAACCCCTTTCAGCACCAGGGGAAGAACAAACCCTCCCACCCAGTCCCAAGCACTGCTCCCAACACACTCCCACTCTGCAGGGGTCTGGGGGCTTCAAAGCCAGAAAGTTCTGCAGCGTCCCCAGGCCCGAGCAGGGCAGTGCAGGATTTGTCTGGTGAAGCAGCAGGACCTGCCACAGGCTGGGCACGAGCCTGGGGGACAAACACTGTGCACAGCCCCAGCTCTGTGCGTGGCCCTTGCACTGTGCACCAGGCACCAGGACCCCACACACTGTGCACGGTGCCAGCACCGTCTGCAGCCCAGCTCCATGCAGGGTGTGTGGTCTCAGTCCCATGCCTGCCTCTGGAAGGGCCCCTCACCTTCCCCAGGCAGGGACAGCAAGCATCCCTAGGCAGGAGCAAGGGCAAGGAGAAACGCTGGGCAGGGACAGGCAGCATCCCTGGGCAGGAGCAAGGGCAAGGCGCAAGGGCCAGGAGCAACCCCAGGCAGGAACAGGAGCAAGGGAATGGAGTATCCCTGGGCAGGAGCAAGGGCAAGGAGCATCCCTGGGCAGGGGCAGAGGCAGGGGAAAAGTAGGCAGCATCCTTGGGCAGGGGCAGCATTCCCAGGGCAGGGGCAGGAGCATCCCCAGGCAGGGGCAAGGGAAAGGAGCATCAGCAGGCAGGGGCAGGGTCTGGGTAATGGCAGGCAGCATCCTTGGGCACGGACAGCATTCCCAGGACAGGAGTAGGGAGCATCCCCAGTGCAGGGACAGGGGCGGCACGGCCGAGGCAGGTTCAGGGACACGGGCAGGAGCAGGGACAGGGTCTGGGGCAGGGACAGGGGAATGGCAGGCAGCATCTCCGAGCAGGGGTAGCATCCCCTGGGGCACGGACAGCGGCAGTATCTACCGGGGTCGGTACGAGGGAACCATTCCCGGGCAGGGAAAGCATCTCCCCTCAGGGGCGTCACGCCGCATCACGGAGCGCCCGGTGCCCGCTCGGGGAAAGGCGCCCCCCGCCCGGCCCCCCGCACTCACAGCGTGCTCTGGACGCCGCCGGTGTTGGCCTGGCTGAGCACCTGCGTCAGGGCCTTGGGCCGCAGCATGGCCGCCGCCGCCGGCACCGCGGGGCGGGGGTGCGGCCGCGCCGGGCCGCGCCGTCACGGGGCCGCGCCGGGCCCGGAGCATTCTGGGGGTTGTAGTCCCGCCCGGCCCCGCCGCTGGCCCCGCGGACACCGGGACTCCAGAGGGGACCTCGGCAGCAGAAGGGGGCGCGGGGCAGGTGCGGGGCCTCGGTGGCCGCGGGGAGCGGGGATGGGGCCGGTGAAAGGGGAGGTCGGTGGGGGCACCGGAGGGCAGCACCCCCTCCCCAGGCTCCGGCCGCCCCTTTCCGCTCCCGTTCCGCCTCCGCGCCCCGCGCTGCCGCTGTTCCTCCGCGCCGCCGGGAGTCGCTGTCCCGGCCCCAGGCGGTGCTGTGGCGCCGCTCCCGGCTCTCTGTGGTGGCGGTGGCCCGGGCTGGCGGCGGGCGGCGAAGATGGCGGAGCCGAGTGGCGGCGGCGGCGGCGGCGGCCCCGGCCCCGGGTCTGGCGGGGAGGGCCAGGCGGGGCCCGGCGGGGCGCTCATCCGCGTAACCGTGAAGACCCCCAAGGACAAGGAGGAGATCGTCATCGCGGATGGCGCCTCCGTGCGCGAGGTGGGGGCGGCGGCAGGCCGGGGAGGCGGAGAGGCCTGGGGGGCGCTGCCGCGGGTGCTGAGGGGCGGGGGCGGCTGCTCCGCGGGGGCTGAGGGATCCGGGGGTGCCGTGAAGGGGTTTTGGGAAGGAACCTGAGTTTTGAGGCCGGGGAGGAATTTCGGGCGCGCCTGAGGAGCGGGGGAAGGGTGCTGTGGGCTGGGGGGCGGTCAGAGGGTCCGGGGGCCTCTTGGAGACGCGGATCAGGGCTGGGGCTGCGTTCGGGGGCTTTTCGGGGCAGCCCCGGCCTTTGGGCCTTGCTGGAGCCAGGGTGGGAGGGAGCGGGGAGATCCGAAGGAGGGCAGGTGCTGGAGGCCTTTGGAGGGCTCTGGAGGTGGTTTGGGGGGCTCACCTGTGGGAGGGGTCGTAGGTGTGGAAACCACAATAACTGAGGGGCTCGGAGAGCGGCTTTGGGGGTGGTGGCAGTGGGAAGGACCGGGTGGGGTCTGGGGGCTCGGCCCGTGGGCTGGGCTGAGCTGGGCTGGGCTGGGCTGCGGGGGAGAGCGTTCCCTGGGCGGAGGGGTGGGAAAGGTGCTGGGGTTGTGGGCAGAGCGTGGGGGGCTGCCCCGGGGATATCTGGGGGTCCTGGCGTGCATCTGCGCTTCTCTGGAGGGAAATTCTCCAGGCGAGGGGCGAGGAGCCGGGCAGATGTTTGGGGCCAGCGCTGGATGAGGTGGAGGAAAGGAAACATCGGGTGGGCTGGGGGGGTTTGTGCACCTGCTAGGGAGCGGGAGAGGGCTGGGATTGCCGAGAACTGCGCTTAGCAAAGGCTGCCATTGGCAGGGGCGGGCTCTAGGGCCGGTCCTGGCGTTGAGGAAGCGGCGATGCCCACTGGGACAAGGTGTCATGGGCTCTGCGTTGGGCTGGCTGGCGCTTCGCTCGGGCGTAGGGCACGAGGTCGGCGTGTGAAGGGCCTGGCAGGGAGCTCTGGGCAGCAGTTCATGCTGTGGGCAGGAGCTGGGCACGTGTGGCCCTCCTGATCCTTTCCCTCGGGGGGATCCCCTTGGTAAGGGGGTGTGGGGAGAGAACAGACAGGGTGATCTGGGCCCAGGGCTGTGCTGTGCCCAGCCTTGATTTCAGAGTTGTGAAGGCTGAGAGCTCTGGAACCAGCATGCGTTTCACTTTCCATCCTGGCCTTCCCCTCTGAATTCCCTTAGTTTTGTGTTTTCATCAAATTCCCTTCCCCTCTGTAACCAGCGCGTGTTTCACTCTCCATCCTGGCCTTCCCCTCTGAATTCCCTTTAGTTTTGTGTTTTCCAAATGCAAGGCTTTATGTCCTCCAAAACAATCTGGGGATGCCCTGGCAGGGCCAGCAGTGAGAGTCTTGCCTGCAGGTGTAAATCCCAGCATGCAGTAAGGATGAGGTGTCCATGCTCCGTGGCATGCTCACAGGGAATTCAGTTGCAGAAATAGGAATTGGAGAAGACCTAGTTTATTTCCATTGGCTGATAAAGGATTATTGCCTTTTCCATAGAGCTCTGTCCTGTATTAATTCAGAGTTTGGCTTTCCTTAGGAAAAAAAAAAAAAAACTCAGATGAGCAGATGAAACCAGTTCAGTCATTCAGCATAAAAGATGTGTTTGGGTTAGGCCTAAAGCAAATTGGTCTGGCTTTGGAGGCCTTCAGCCTCTTCTGAGGGAATGGCTCTGTTTTTTATGAGTTTTTCTCCATAATTTGTGATTTCAGAGCTTGTCTTTGCTTTGGTTTGGTTTTCATTAACACCTCAGACATCATCAACTACTGATGAATGTGTGGTACCTTCATGAGCTCTGAGGGTTCTTCCTAGACTACATGTGAGCCCTGGAGCTCTGTGTTCCTGGTACCAATCCTTTGCCTGAAAAATGCTGTTTGTTTTTCAGTTCAAAGAAGAGATTTCTAGACGGTTTAAAGCCAAACAGGATCAGCTGGTTCTGATCTTTGCTGGGAAGATCCTGAAGGATGGAGACACGTTGAATCAACATGGGATCAAAGATGGGCTCACTGTTCACTTGGTCATTAAGACTCCGCAGAAGTAAGAGCTTGGTCTTGGGGGAGGCTGGGGTAAAATGGGGGTGGGAATTACTGACTGTGATGATTTTTCCCTGCCCCAGCTGTGGGGTTTGTCACTAACCTGTCCATGGATGACACAGCTGTGGTGATGTATGGCAGGTACCTGGAGGGGCTGGTACTTTAACATTAAATGTGTGTGTCTGTCTTGGAAGAACCCATCAGAAATGGATACTGGTTCTAGCAAACCTGCAAGAGTTCTAGGAAAAGTTGCTGATAAAAGGAATTACTTTCCCAGTGAATTTGTGTTAGTACCTGGGTTTTCTGTCACCTCCTCAGGCTCTGAGAGGTGCCACAGGGGCACACATACCCTGCAGGCACAGCTGCCCAGGCTGGGGCAGGCACAGGGCACTGTGGGGTTCACTCATGTGGGTGCACCTGGGCAGTTCCCTGTGCTCAGGATGTGGCTCAGGAGCACCACAAACCTCACACTGAGAGCAGGACACAGGGCTGACCTCAGGTTCCTGCAGGTTTAGCTCTTCCCTGCACTTTCCAGAGGGGTGGTGGGCATGGAAGGGCTTTGGGAGCAGCTGCTTTGCTTTAGTTGCAGCCACATTTCATTGATCTTGGAAGGCCCTTACAGCCATGCCTCAGGCTCTGGCCACAGTGAGCCCCAGCTCTCAGGGCTGTGTCTCTGTGCAGTTCTGCTGTCCCCTGGAGGAGCTGCATTAATCAAGATGGGTTTTTCCCTTTTTTTTTTTATTCCACTTGTTTTTTTCACAAACACAAGGAAGTTTGCTGCCAGGTTCTGCAGCCTCTCCTTGGATTCTGCCTCTCCACTATAAATGTGGTATTGGTAAATCATTTCAAAGAGGGAATCAGAGCTGTCCTGGGCTGCTCATTTTTCTCCTGCTAATAGTTCTAGAAAAGTCCTTACTGAAGACATTACAGAGAAACCAAGTGCCCTTTCTCTGGCTTCCTTCTTCCTTTCTTATTCAGCTTCCCATTTGCTTTGTTTCCCCACTCTTTGCCTCTCTCAGTGGCCACTGGTTTTCAGCAGCAGTCAGGTCTGTCTGGACAGTGGACAGGGACCTTCAGCATTGATTTTTCAAGTTCTAGAAGAGTGAAAAAGAAAGGGAGATAGAGAAAAGGAATAATTATTGGTTTGGGAAAAAAATATCAGGAAATCATTGATATTATTGGTATTATCATAACAGCATTATTGAGGTAAGTGAATTTTGTGGTCTAATTTAATGAAAGCTCTTCAACACTAGTCCAGGGCTCACTGTTGTGACTGCAGGGGCTTCAGAAAATCTTTAAATGTTCTCTTCCAAATTCCTGTAACACACTCTTGAGAATAACTGTGGTAAGAAGGTACTAACCTGGGTTGGTGCATTCAGCAAAGCTGATGTCCTGCACCTCCTGTGTGGTGGCTTACAGCACAGTGTCTGTGTGGGTGGGTTTAAAGAAGCTCCAGACAATTGTGTTGGAGCAGGAGCCTTGCATCAAGGTGCAGCCAGTGGCAGAGCTGAGAGTTTGGAGCCAAGCTGGCCAGAAACATCCCATGGCTTTGTGAGACAGGTGCTGGCTGCCCCGTGCCTCAGTTTCCCTCTTTGTACAGTAATGCTGATGCTTCTTTTTGCCCCAGAAGCACTGGTAGGAATATTCAGAAGTGAACATTGTTGTTTACCCCATGCACTAGCCCTGCTGTAACCTCCTGTGGTTTCTGTGGGAGCAGCAGAAGGATTTTGCTGTTTGGAGCACACTCCTTGCTCAAGGATATGGCTGCAGTAAATAGTTCAGTGGGATTCAAGGAAGAGCTGGAGACAACTCAGGGTAAGACCCGTCCAGGAGCTCTGCGTGGGCCAGGACATGTCAGGGGCTGCAGTGCTTCAGGAGGGAGGCAGATCCCAGCAGATGGAAGGCATCTGGGAGCACAGCTGTGCAGCAGTGCAGGCAGACACGGGGTGCAAGCTGGGCTGGCTGCTGTGCTGGGACCTGCTCATTGTGGGCTGCACATCCTGTGTCCCCACAGAGCACTCCCCTTCCCTTTCCCCAGTACCAGCAGTTTAATACCTTTTATCCTTTGCAGGGTCCAAGATTCAACATCTGCTGCTTCTGCCCCCAATGCTGCTTCTGCCCCCAATGCAAGCCCTTCTTCTCCTGCTGCCCCATCTCAGCCCTCCACATCCAGCAGTGCTGGCCCGGACGCAGGGAGCGGCAGCAGACGGAGCAGCGGCTCAGGGAGCGTGGGAGGGCCTGGAGATGGAGGCCCCAACAGTGCTGCATCCATCCTGTGTAAGTGGGCACTGGGAGAAGGAAGAATTTCCTGGGCTTAGACCAAGGAGTTGGGGTTCTTGGCCCCTGTGGTTGCCATGGGTTTTGCTGAGTCACTCCCATGGCACACCTGTCTCTGCTCAAGGTAATGCCACTTGGTGAAGTGTGTGTGTGTGTGTAGGGGTGTCCTTACTCAGAGCTGGCTGCTGGAGGAACACAGGGTACCCCTGGATTTGTGGGGAGGCAGTGCTGTGCCTGTCCTCTCTGCCAGTTCCTGACTCATGCCTCTCTTCCCCTGTGTTGTTCCCTCTCCAGCTGGCTTCGGTGGCATCACTGGGCTGGGCAACCTTGGCATGGGCTCTGCCAACTTCATGGAGCTCCAGCAGCAGATGCAGCGGCAGCTGATGTCCAACCCAGAGATGCTTTCCCAGATCATGGAGAATCCCTTGGTGCAGAACATGATGTCTAACCCTGACCTCATGAGGCAGATGATCATGGCCAATCCCCAGATGCAGCAGCTCATGGAGCGAAATCCAGAGATAAGCCACATGCTCAATAACCCAGAGCTCATGAGGCAGGTGAGTCACACCAGGGCTCAGCAAAGAGTGTTGAGGAGAGTCTTTGTGGACTAACATCAGTGTCTGCACTGCAGAGGAGGAGTGGGAATGGCAGAGCAGTGGTTTTGGAGATCTCTTCCTTCCTGCTGTGAGCTCCCCACAAACAGATGGTGGTCTTGAGTTATGTGAATACTAAATGCTCAACCCACATCCTTGCAACTCTTTTCTTCCTTTCAGAGTTATTGAATCCATGGTGTATTGGGAAAAAAACGGATTTTGGGATTTTCCTAGCAAGGCTACTGTGGTGTGATTCAGGAATGGGAGTGAAACAGTGCTGGAGAAGTGAAGCTACTGCAAAAGCTCTTTGTTTCTCTCTAGTTCTTTTGACAGATTGTGTAGAGACTCCAGAGCTGTACAGTGAATGTTTCACTGCCTGTATCAGTGGGGAGCATTAGTGTAGGCTGGGATTCCAGAGGGCTGTCATTTTTCCCTGAGCAGAGTTGACCTATGTCCAGGAGGACTGGCTGTCTGGAAGACCAAAGTTTCATTGGAAGAGAATCCTAAGGGATCAGTGAGAATCTGGGTGTTAATAGTCATTAATGTTAATAGCCATTAACAGAACTCTGCTGTTTACTGGGAAGGATTGTGAAGAGGGCTGTGCTGAACAGGCCTCATTTCCATCTGCTTCTCAGTCATTCTGCTTTCAGCTGTGTTGGCTATACATGAAATTCCAGAGCTGCAGGACTAAGTTGTGAATAATCTGTACTTGAGCAGTTCTTTAAATGAGACCTGGATATTTTTTGTGCAGGGGACACCCATCAAAAGTCTGGAGAGGGTGGCAGGATCCATCTTCCCAGTTGTTGTATGTAGTCCATGCAGTCTGAGTGGGAACATATGGGTGTTGGGTGTCCTGATACTGCTTAGGAACAGAACAATTTCATCAAGCTGAACTGAGGCTGAGAAGGAAGAGAGCTGAGCAGGGCTGGGGAGGAGCCTGGATCCCTGGTCTCTCTACTTGTATAAATGATCTCTCTGCTCTGTGCCTGTGAATTGGGTTTAATTATCCCCTCTCTCTCCTGGGAGAGGAGTTTGAGCTTTCCCCCTTTTCCTCCTTCTCGCAGACGATGGAGTTGGCTCGGAACCCTGCCATGATGCAGGAGATGATGCGGAACCAGGACCGTGCTTTGAGTAACCTCGAGAGCATTCCAGGGGGATACAACGCCCTGCGCCGGATGTACACGGACATCCAGGAGCCCATGTTTAGTGCAGCCAGGGAGCAGGTATGGCTGTAGTGTGGGAAGGGGGTCTTTAGGGGGTCTTTCCCTGTCCCCTCTGCTGATGGGGCAGTTTTCCCACAGCGTGGCTCCACTCCAGGCAGGCACTGGCTGGAGAACATGGAGCGATGCCTCTTGTGGTGTGGGTTGGGGTTTCAGAGGAGAGACCTGCTGTGGCTCCTGCAGTCCCCCAGCAGCCTGACTGATAGGCAGGCCCTGTCACTGTTAGCCCAGCCCTCTGCTCCCTGGATTAGCTGGAGCCTGACGCCTTCAGTACGGAGCTGGCTCAGATCCAGCTGGCTGGTGGTGCAGGAGGAGGGAGCACAGGCCTGGCTGCAGAGGGCTGTGCAGGCATGCTCCAGTCCAGCAATACCTACTGCTGTGTCCGGGTGCTGCTTTTACAAGGGCATTTTGAAGCCCTGCATTTGGGAGCTGAATCTGAGGCTGTGGCCACTCCTGAGCCTGGTCCTTTTCTGAGTGAGGTGTGTTGTGGATTGCAGATTTCTCAGGAGGCGGATCATGGCACATGTTTAGCAAATTCTGGACTTGGCTGAATATGATCTGCTGTTCCCTGGCTCGCTCAGTGCTGGGGTTGGTCTGCTGGGACTAACTGATTCCATCTGTTTCTTTTTGGTTTTTTTTTCTCCCTAGTTTGGCAGCAATCCTTTCTCTTCCTTGACGGGGAATTCTGACAGCTCGAGCTCTCAGCCTTTGCGGACGGAGAACAGAGAGCCATTGCCAAACCCCTGGAGCCCCACACCCCCTGCTTCCCAGAGTCAGGCACCCAGCAGTGAAGGGAGCACGGGCTCAGCAAGCACCCAGGGCACCCCAACTGTGTCCAACCCCTTTGGGCTGAATGCTGCCAGCATCGGCGCTGGTACGTAAGGGAGGAGCTGCAGGGTGCTGCTGGCTGAGCAGGTCACCCAGGCTTCCTTGGAGGGCTGGTTCCTCTGGCATTTGAGCCCTGTCTGTGGCTGTTATCCACCAGTGAATTATTCTGATGCACTTGTTGGATGGTTCCTTTGGGAACTCTGCTGTCCCTGAAGCTCTCAGGAGCAGGAGAGTGGCCAGCAGGGCACTGCCATGGCTGTCCACAGCCCTGTTTGCTGCTGGCCAGGGGATGGAGTACAGGCAGTGCTGTCACCTGTCACATTGTGTTTCAGGCAATGCAGTGGTGCTCAGGCTCATCAGGGGTTTTGCTTTTTCTTCCCTTTCCCTTGCAGGCATGTTCAACAGCCCAGAGATGCAAGGACTCCTGCAGCAGATTTCTGAAAACCCTCAGTTGATGCAGAATATGATCTCTGCCCCTTACATGCGGAGCATGATGCAAACTCTTGCCCAGAACCCGGACTTTGCAGCACAGGTAAAAGTGGTGCAGGTGTCTGCTGTTGCCAGGCAGGCCATGAGCTCAGTGTGAGGTGTCAGTCTGCTGCTGGGGTCAGACTGGTTCCTCCTGCAGACCCTGGAGCAGAGTGAATACACAGTCTGGTTGTACTTCTCAATAGCCAGAAGGCAGCCCCAGCTCTGAGCCCTGTGTGTTTTGCAGAGCCCCTGACACAAGAGGAGGCTCTCAGAGGGACATGGGAATGGCCCTTCTCTTTTTCTGTTCAACACTGCTGTCAGGATTTGAGCTGTCCCATTTTGATTCCCCATAGCAGGGCAGCATGTTGAAAGCCCAGGGAGGGAGTCAGGGGCCCCCAGGAGTGACCTGTTCTTCATGGCTTAGTTGCAAAGGGTTTAACAGCAAGTGGCAGCAACCCTCTGACCCTACCTACATGTGCTGTCTCTTGCTAGATCATGGTAAATGTCCCCCTCTTTGCTGGGAATCCACAGCTTCAAGAACAGCTCCGCCTTCAGCTCCCTGTCTTCTTGCAGCAGGTAAAGGCCTCTGGCTGGCCCTGTGCTGCCCTCAGCCCCTGGCTCCAGAGCTTCTCCCCCACTGTGGCACAGGCAGGATCTTGGTTCAGTGCACTAGGAGGAAGCATGTGGGCTTGGGAGGCTGGGCTGAGCAAGGAAGGGGTTGCACAGGGGAGACAAAGAGGAAGAACTTGGTTAGGCAAGGTCATCTGAATTTTAACTCATCTGAATTATTGAAAGGTGGACTCCAGATTAGGCTTGTTAAGCTACTTGGAACCCCTGTGTAGACAGTCTCTCACTGTGTAGAGTTTCCAAAAATGACACAGTTAATTGTGCTAGAGCAGCTGGTTCTCAGGTAAATCAGAATCCAACTGTGTCCCCAGTTCTAATCTGAGTCACCCAGTTCATTTAGGAACCTGCTGTGAGCTCTGAGTGTCCCTGCAGGTGAGCCCTGCAGTCTGGAGCCTCAGAGGAGGGCCCAGACACGAAGGGCAGCCCTGGCTGCGGGCAGGAGGCACAGCTTGGTGCCAGCCCAGGTGTGGCCGTGCTGGAGCTCTGGCTGCCTGAGCTCTCACTGGTTGGTACCGTGTTGTCTCTGCCTTGCCCCCCAGATGCAGAACCCGGACTCGCTGTCCATCCTCACCAACCCCCGCGCCATGCAGGCCCTGCTCCAGATCCAGCAGGGGCTCCAGACGCTGCAGACGGAGGCGCCCGGATTAGTGCCAAGGTATGGAGCACTCCAGAGCAGAACTGTGTGCCCAGCCCCAGCAGGCAGAGCTGGCTCTGCATTCATCCAGGAGATCTGCTTAGGGCAGTCTGTCGTGGTGTGCTGGGCTGTGCCTGCAGGCCCCTCTGAGCAAGCTCATTAGCACTTGCTGCTCGCTTGTCCTTCACTGGGAAATCCTTGACCCTTTGCTTTTGGAGAAAAGGTTTGGAATGCACTTGGTCCTTCCCCCATCCTTTGTCTGCTGCATTTAGTGTGGACTGAACTCGAGCTTTATCTCTGGAGAACAGTATGAGATGGACAGACACAGACACAAGGCTGGGTGGGTGTGCTGGGGCAGGCTGATCTACTGGCAGTCCTCAGCTCTCTGCTTACTGTCACAACAGTTCTCTAGAGGCTTCTGCTCACTCCCAGTGCCAGCTGTGACCAGAACATGAGTGCAGCTGGTTCAGTTTGCAGAGCTGCCCTGTAGCAGGGCGTTCAGTGAGGGTTATTCCTGCTGGCTGCCCCACTCTGGGGGATGCCCAGTGCCAGTGTCACCCTGATCATGCCCTGCCTTCCTCTGCAGCCTTGGCTCCTTCGGCATGCCCCGGATGCCCCCGTCCTCCACAGGAGGAAGCACAATCCCGGAGAACCCCGTTCCCTCTGCTTCGACGCCGGCCAGTGCCTCTCCAGCTGGGGGTGGGAACCCTCAGCAGCAGCTCATGCAGCAGATGATCCAGCTGCTGGCCGGAGGAAGCTCTCAAGTACGTAACACCTGGGGGTGCTGGCATGGCCAGGGAGGTCTCCAGGGGGGTCCCTATTTCACCCCACTCAGGGCATGTGGTGCCCAACAGTCTCTTGTGGCTCTGGTGCTCTAGGCCAGGTTTGGTGTTGGGGTCTGGCTGACTCTTTGGGGTGTTGAACCTTTAAGAGGTTTAAGCTCAGCATGCTGGGGATCCTTCTGCCTGCACTGCTGCCACTGTTGGTACTAAACCAGCACTGACTCTGGTGTGGCTGCTGTGCCACATCCCAGGGGGACATGGAGACTGTCCTACATGACCCTGAAGCTGAGCATGGGCTGTTGGCAGGGCCCGTGTTGGGATGCTGTGTGTGCTCTGTGACTGCAGGCTCTGTGTGTGCTCTGTGTGTGCACTGACTCCAGGCTCTGTGTGCTCTGAGTGTGCTCTGTGTGTTCTCTCTAACTCCAGGCTCTGTGTGTGCTCTGTGTGTGCTCTGTGACTCCAGGCTTTGTGTGTGCTCTGTGTGTTCTCTCTGACTCCAGGCTCTGTGTGTGCTCTGTGACTCCAGGTTCTGAGTGTGCTTTGAGTGTGCTCTGTGACTCCAGGCTCTGGGTGTGTTCTGTGACTGCAGGGTTCATGTGTGCTCTGACTCCAGGCTCTGGGTGTGCTCTGTGTGTTCTCTCTAACCCCAGGCTCTGAGTGTGCTCTGTGTGTTCTCTCTGACCCCAGGCTCTGTGTGTGCTCTGTGACCCCAGGCTCTGAGGTGTCTGAATATGCTTTCTGTGTTCTCTCTGACTCCAGGCTCTGTGTGTGTGCTCTGAGTGTGCTCTGTGTGTTCTTTCTAACTCAGGCTCTGTGTGGTCTGTGTGTTCTCTGTGTGTTCTCTCTGACCCCAGGCTCTGTGTGTGCTCTGTGAGCCCAGGCTCTGAGTGTGCTCTGAGTGTGCTCTGTGTGTTCTCTCTGACTCCAGTCTCTGTGTGTGCTCTGTGTGTTCTGTCTAACTCCAGGCTCTTTGCTCTCTAACTCCAGGCTCTGAGTGTGCTCTGAGTGTGCTCTCGGTGTGCTTTCTGTGTGCTCTCTGACTCCAGGCTCTGGGTGTGCTCTGTGTGTTCTCTCTAACCCCAGGCTCTGAGTGTGCTCTGAGTGTGCTTTCTGTGTTCTCTCTGACTCCAGGCTTTGTGTGTGCTCTCTGACCCCAGGCTCTGTGTGTGCGCTCTGAGTGTGCTCTGTGTGTTCTTTCTAACTCCAGGCTCTGTGTGTTCTCTGTGTGTTCTCTGTTGTTCTCTGTGTGTTCTCTGTGTGTTCTCTCTGATCCCAGGCTCTGTGTGCTCTCTAATCAGGGCTGAGCGTGCTCTGAGTGTGCTCTGTGACTCCAGGCTCCTGTTCTCTCTGAGTGTGCTCTGGTGTCTCTGTGTTCTCCTGACCCAGGCTCTTGCTCTCTAACCCCAGGCTCTGAGGTGCTCTGTGACTCCAGGCTCCCTGTTCTCTCTGAGTGTGCTCTGAATGTGCTCTCTGTGTGCTCTCTAACTCCAGGCTCTGTGTGTGCTCTGTGACTCCAGGCTCTGTGTGCTCTCTCACTCCAGGCTCTGTGTGTGCTCTGTGTGTGCTCTGTGACTCCAGGCTCCCTGTTCTCCCTGACCCCAGGCTCTGAGTGTGCTCTGAGCGTGCTCTCTGTGTTCTCCCTGACCCCAGGCTCTGTCCTTCCCCCCGCAGGCGCAGAGTCCCGAAGTGCGATTCCAACAGCAGCTGGAGCAGCTCAATGCCATGGGCTTCATCAACCGCGAGGCCAACCTGCAGGCGCTGATCGCCACCGGCGGGGACATCAACGCAGCTATCGAGAGACTGCTGGGCTCCCAGCCTTCCTAAGCTCTGTCCTGCTGCCCCACAGACGTCAGCACATGCATCCATACACATGCACAGGGGATCTTTCCGGAAAGCCCGCCATCATTTTCATATCTGACAGCTGTCCATGTATTTAAAACAAAAAGATACAGCTTAACCCTGACCTTCCTACTAAGTTAAGATTTCATGTTGAAATGCTCTTTAACTGGCTTGTATGTGGATTCCAGTTCTCATCGTGGCCACAGAGACTTCAGATGTGTATTTTTTCCTAAATATGCCCTGTCTCAGACACTCTTCTCTCTCTCTCTAGATGGTAGAGGCGATACTTCTAGTTACTTACCTGAATGATTGTGTTTTGAGTAGCTTGATTTTAACTGTACATGATTCCTTCCCCTAGCCCTCCTTTCAGGCAAATATTTAAAAAAATTGAGCCAAGTTTGGGGATTGGTTATTTCTCTCAGTGTCTTATTGGGAATGGATCAAAAGAAAAAATTGAAATTACCTGAGAATTTCTGATGTCATTTGTCTTAATGTTTCCTGGGATGAACCGAGCCCGTGTCCCTCACTCACAGGTGCCTCCAATCTCCTGGTAGAGGGTTAATGGGTGAGAAACCTGCATTTGAAGTGTGGCCTCTTTACACCTTGGGGGTGGTGTAATGGAAGCCAGGGGTGTGCAGTGACCAGGTGTGCTGTTCTTGAGCTTGAGTTGAAGGTGCTGTGCAGAGGAAGGTGTTTGGAAGGTGTGGTTCTGCCCAAGTCGTGTGGTTCCTGGTCAGAGGTGTCCAGGGGCATCGACTCCTGTGCTCAGTGGGTTCATTTGTACAAGTGTGAAAAAACTAAAAAGGAAATGGAAAAATAAGCTAACGGTCTTTTTGCTTCACTGGAAAATGTTGGAAGTTCATGTTCCTCCCAGTTTAGATCCATCCTCCACCCCCCCTTCCATTCTGGTGTGTTTGAATGTTCAGACTGTCCAAGAGCCTCCCCAGGACCAGCAGGGTGGTATTTCCCAGGAGCCTCCATGGCTGTGTAATTTGCATACACCATTTTTATCAAAGGAAAATAAATGCGCACAACCATCTGTCTCCCTGCATCCCTGTCTCATCCTTGCCTGCCTTTGGCTCAGCTGGGCCACTTCCCAGTCACTTGGGATGAATCTGTGCTGTCCTGTTCCCCCGAGCTCAGCTCAGTGCAGGCACGGGGGTAGCACCCCCTCCCTCCTGGCCAGGAAACCTCTGACACTTCAGGAATGCAACACTGGCCCTAAAGTGCTGGTTTGGAAGCTCCCTTTGAATCAGAATTGGCAATTAGCAGCTGTTAAGAGCTGGGAGTTGGTGTTATTTGAGAGTTTAGAGTTTCTTTCAGTGTGGGAGGATTGGGCAGAGAGGGAACAGGAGGTTTGCTGCATACCTGTAAAACCTGCTGCACCCAGCTGGAACTGGGATCATCCATGGGTGTTGGTGTTGCTGAGAGTGTAGGTGGTGCTGCTGGTGGAGAAACGGGGCTGGAAACACTCCTGCCTCTGTGTGTGCATCCTAATGAGGCTGCAGTCCCTTGGAGGAGGATTTAGAAAGCAGCTTCAGCCTCTTCTGGAGGCTGTGCACAAATGTGTGCTGTGCTTTGTGCAGCCTCTCAGATGTGGGAAGTTTGCACAGAGCTGTGTAGGGATGGGGCTGGAGGTGCCAACTGCACTGGAAGGGTCAAAGCTTTTCCCAAATGTTACTGATTGGCCTCTTTTCAGCTCAAAACAGGCTCCTGAGAGTGCCTGTGGGAGCCTTGGGACCTCTTCAGGGTCTCTTGATGGCACTAAAATCTGCACGAGCCAGCTCTTGTGAGGAATGTGCTTGTGGGATGGATGGATGGATGGATGGATGGATGGATG
Organism: Zonotrichia leucophrys gambelii; assembly: GCF_028769735.1. Classification (NCBI taxonomy): domain Eukaryota; kingdom Metazoa; phylum Chordata; class Aves; order Passeriformes; family Passerellidae; genus Zonotrichia; species Zonotrichia leucophrys. The sequence continues at coordinate 1,266,145 of NC_088194.1, read as the reverse complement.
GATGGATGGATGGATGGATGGATGGATGGAGCAAGCAGGGAAGGGAGGGTGCACAGGGTCACAAGCAGTGGGGATCTGGCCCTGAGTGAGTTTAAGTCCCTGAGGAGCAAAATTGTGTTTCTGGCCAGGCAGAAATGATCCTTGCACCCGCTCAGTGTGTCAGCAAGGTGTGACATGGTGGTGTCAGTGACACAGTGCAAGGGATCTGTGTGTGTGTGCTGGAACAGGGCCTTGGAGGGATGGAGCAGGTTGGTGACTCCAGAGCTGGCTGGAATAAGCCCCTTTAAGGTGGAAGAACCCCGCTGCAGTGTGTGCTGTGAAGCACTGAGGGGAGTCCACAGGAGTCTGAGAATCCCAGAAAGGTTTGGGTGGGAAGAGCCCTCCTAGCTCATCTCACCCCACACCCCTCCATGGGGACACCTTCCACCATCCCAGGTTTCTCCAAGCCCTGTCCAACCTGGCCTTGGGCACTGCCAGGGATGGGGCAGCCACAGCTGCTCTGTGCCAGGGCCTCCCCACCCTCACAGGGAACAATTCCTTCGCAATATCCAGCGTAAATATTCCCTCTTTTGGTTTAAAACCATTTCCCCTTGGGTCATCATTATCTATCCATATAAAAAGAGTTTGTCCATCATTTTAACAAGTTCTCTTTAACTCTTGAAAGGCCACGATGAGCCCTCAAAGGCTGTCCAGTCCTTGGTTAAGTGGGAAAACAGATTCCTCCTGTCTCTCCACATTGTAGCATCTGCTCTTGTGCCACTTTGGGATCATCCTACCCTGCTGCCAGCCCAGACACAGAGACCCAGGGCAGCCTCTGGTGCCCGTGCAGTGCCACCTCCCCCAGCAGAGCTGCCCATCCCACGCTGCTCCCGGGGGCTTTGCTGCTCTGCTCTGTGCAGGAAGGAGAGTTGGGATCCCAGACCTTTCTGGGATTCTCAAACCTGTCTGGGATTCTCAAGCCTTTCTGGGATCCCAAACCTTTCTGGGATTCTCAAACCTTCCTGGGCCTGCAGCCTCCTCAGGGGTGGGACAGCGAGCCTGGGATCACTGGGAGGGCTGGGAGGTGGATGCAGCTGGGTCTGATCTTTGGTACCCACGGGGTGCAGATCCTTCCCAGGCTCTGGAGGAAAAGGAGCTTTGAAGGCTGGTGGGAAGGAGCCTTTGAGTGAAATCTTAATCCCCTCCAGAGCTTTCCCTAATCCCTGGTAATGTGCTGTTCAAAGGCCCACTTCCAAAGGAACCACTGCACTTTCTCGCTCCCATATCTCTGCTTCCCCAAGGAACTGCCCCAAGGTGTTCCCACTGACTGTTTCCTCTCATTTTCCTCTGATACATAGAATTAATTATTTTACAGCATAATGAATGAAGCAATTTCTGCAGCAGGCAGTGGTAAATCCAGCTGATTGACTGGGAGAGATTTTTGCTGTCAAGGATGTATTTGTGCATCATTCCTCCCCCTTTTCCTGGAGGGGATCCACAGCCTTTCCCCCCAGTGTCCCAGTGCAACACTTCAAAATCAAACCTCAGAAATGTCTGTGTGTATATGTCTGTCTGTGTGTGTACAGGTCAGCTGTGTGTGTGTCTGTCTGTCTGTCTGTGTACAGGTCAGCTCTGGGTGTGTGTGTGTACAGGTCAGCTCTGTGTGTCTGTCTGTCTGTCTGTCTGTCTGTGTACAGGTCAGCTCTGTGTGTGTGTGCATGTGCCTGTATGCCCATGTTCCTGTGTGTGACACGGCTGCAGCTGTGGGTACAGGTTTATGTGCACACGTGTGTACATGGTTTTGTTCATGTGTGCACACCCGTGTGTGTCCCCGTGTCCGTGTGACCCCATCCCTGTGTATCCCACACCTCCATGTTCATGTCCCATGTCGCCATGTCCATTATGACCCCGTGTCCCCCCATCCCCATATCCCCATCCTTATGTCCCTATCCCTGTCCCCGTGTCTGTGTCCTCCTGTCCCCATATCCCTGTATCCGTGCACCCCCATCCCCATGTCCCTATCCCTGCTGTCATGTCCGTATGTTCCCTTGTCCCTATCCCTGTCCCCATATCCCTATTCCAGTCCCCATGTCTGTGTCCCCCGTCCCTATCCCTGTCCCTCTGTCCCTATCCCTATTCCCATGTTCCCATGTCCCCCGTCCCTATGCCTGTCCCCACATCCCCATGTCCCTGTCCACATATCCCCCTGTCCCTCTGCCCCTATCCCCGTCCCTATCCATGTCCCCATGTCCTGATGTCCCTGTCCTTATCCCTGTCCCCATACCCCTATCCCTATCCCTATCCCTATCCCTATCCCTATCCCTATCCCTATCCCTATCCCTATCCCTATCCCTATCCCTATCCCTATCCCTATCCCTATCCCTATCCCTATCCCCCTGTCCCTATCCCTGTCTCCATGTCCGTGTGTGTTGCAGTGGGATGTGGATTTTATTCCAATACGTGTGTCCCCCGTCCCTATCCATGTTCCCCTGTCCCCATGTTCCCCCGTCCCCATGTCCCTGTCCCTGTCCCCCTGTCCCTGTCCCTCTGCCCCGCCCCGCTCTCGGCGCATTCTCTGCCCCGCCCCTCGCGCATGCGCAAAGCTGTTCCCGGGCGGCACGGCCGTGACTCCGCCCCGGCCTCGTGCGGCGGTGCCGGGACCCGCCGGGACCCACACCGGGAGTCATCGGGACGCGGCGGGACACACCGGGACCCACACCGGAACTCCCCCCGGGACCCCCCGGGACACACCGGGACCCACACCGGAACTCCCCCCGGGACCCTCCGGGCCATGAGCGCCGCGGAGCCGCCGGGCCGCGGGATGCTGTTCGCCGAGACCCAGCTGAGGCGGCACGGCTGGCGCCAAGGTGGGGCCGGGCGGGGGTCCCCGCACCGCGGTCCGGCCTGTCCCGCCCGAAGCCCCGGGATCCCCTGAGCAGCCCCGGCTCCCCCAGACTCCGATCCCCCCCAAAGCTCCCTGTCCCCAGTGCCCCCCAAGCCCCATCTTCCCCAGCTCCCTCCAGGCCCCAGCTACCCCCGAGCCCCGGGACCCTGCAGACCCCGGCAGACCCTGGTCCCGTTTCCAGAGCCCCAGGACCCTGCAGCCCCCCGGTCCCCACCCCAGACCCCAATGGTCCCCCAAGCCCCAATGGTCCCCAGTGCCGCGGGACCCTGCAGACCCCGGTCCCATCCCCAGAGCCCCAGGACCCTGCAGCCCCCGGTCCCCAGCCCAGACCCCAATGGTCCCCCAGGCCCTGGGACCCTGCAGACCCCGGCAGTCCCTCTGTCCCTACCCCAGACCCCAATGGTCCCAGAGCCCCAGGACCCTGCAGACCCCCAGACCCCAATGGTCCCCCAAACCCTGGGGCCCTGCAGACCGCGGCAGACCCTGGTCCCATCCTCAGAGCCCCAGAACCCTGCAGACCCCGGTCTCCATCCCAGACCCCAATGGTCCCCAGAGCCCCAGGACCCTGCAGCCTCCGGTCCCCATCCCAGACCCCAGTGTTCTCCCGGGACCCTGCAGCCCCCCGATCCCCACCCCAGACCCCAATGGTCCCCAGAGCCACCTTCCCTGCACACCCCAGTCCCCACCCCAGAGCCCGGGACCCTGCAGCCCCCCGGTCCCGTTCCCAGAGCCCCAGAACCCTAAAGACCCCCGGTCCTCATCCCAGACCCCAGTGTTTTCCCGGGACCCTGTAGCCCCCCAGTCCCCACCCCAGACCCCAATGGTCCCAGAGCCCGCCCCCCTCCCTGCAGGACCCGGTCTGGACCTCTCCCCACCCTCGGGGTCCTGCAGCCCCCCAGTCCCCGGTGTCCCCGGTGCCCCGGGCCGTGCAGGGGTGACGCTGCCTTGTGTGCAGGGCAGGGGCTGGGCAGGCGGGAGGACGGCATCGCCGAGGCCATCCGGGTGAAGGTGAAATGCGACACGGCGGGGGTGAGTCCCGATCCCCGCCCTGCCCCGCCCGGTGCCGCTGCCCGGTGCAGCCATTCCAGCAGCTCTCTGCACCCCGCAGGTGGGACACGACGCGGCAGAGCCCTTCACCTTCCACTGGTGGGACCATGTCTTCAACAAGGCGGCTGCTAACATCGCTGTGGAGGCCGGGCAGGTTGGAGGGATGGGGTTGAAGGCAGGGTTGGAGGGTGTTTGGGTTCCTTTGGTCACTCTTGTAGTGCCACTGTATCCCCCAGGCCTGTCAGGAAGCAGCACCTTGCACAGGGGCTGTGGTGGTGGAAAGGTGCTGCTTGGACAGATCATTTCCAAGGCTTTGCCTTTTCTCTCCCAGGATGGCATCTCTGTGAAGGCACTTTCTGAGCAGGGAGGCAGCATCAGCAACAAGAAGCCACGCAAGGCTGGCAGCAGCGGGAGCCTGCTGTACGGCCGCTTTGTGAAGGTGACTGTCCCCAGGATCTTTGGGCTGCTGTGGCATCAGAACCCCATTTTCCTTGTCCCCCTTTCTCACAGTCCCCGTGTGTCTGTGCTGCAGTCAGCCACGCTCACAGCCTGTGGGGAGGAGTCAGTGCCAGCCAGCTCTGAGAGCAGTCAGGAGGAGGAGGAGGAGAAGCTGGACCTCTCTTCGGTCAGGAGGTGAGGCTGGGCTCACGGGGAGGGATGAGGGCTGAAAGGTGGAGCTGTGTTCCCCACAGATGCTGAGGTGACAGGTCCTGTCTGTGTCCCCAGGCTGACGGACGAGGAGCTGGTGCAGGCGTGCGGGGGCCGCACAGCACACAAGTGAGTGCCTGGGGGGTCAGGGCTGCCCCCTCCTCGCAGCCTGGGCTGGGGAACACCTTCCTGCTGGGGAACCAGTGCCAGTCCTCGCTGCCTGTGCTCATTGCAGGGGTGCCCGGCACGGCCTGACCATGAGTGCCAAGCTGGCACGCCTGGAGGAGCAGGAACGAGCCTTCCTGGCCACGTACCGGCAACAGGAGCAGCAGCAGGAGCCGCCAGAGAGCAGCCAGGGCAAAAAGAAGAAAAGGAAACGGTCCAGGGATGGAGCTGAGGTGCCACAGAGCCAGGAACCAAACACAGAAGAGGAGGAGGTGTTGGAAGAAGAAAAGGTTGTGAAGAAGAAGAAAAAGAAGCAGGGGCCAAGCAGAGAAGAGGAGGTGACAGGAGAGGAGGAGGTCATGAGGAAGAAGAAGAAGAAGAAGGTGATCACGGAGCCATGTGGAGAAGAGGTATCAGGAGAGGAGGGGAAGGTCATGAAGAGGAGGAAGAAGCCAGAGCTAAACACAGAAGAGGAGGTGGTGGAAGAGAATGGGAAGGCTGCAAAGAGGAAAAAGAAGAAGAAGAAGAAGAAGCAGGAAGAGGAGGGCAAAGAAGAGCCAGCTGAAACACAGACAGATGAGCCAAACTTGGGACACAGCCCTACAAAGAAGAGGAAGAAGAAGAAGCAGGAAGAGGAGGACGAAGAAGAGCCAGCTGAAACAGATGTACCTCTACAAGAGACAGATGAGCCAAACTTGGGACACAGCCCTACAAAGAAAAGGAAGAAGAAGAAGAGGAAGAGGGAGCCAGAGTGAGCAAGTGACATGGCTGCCATGCAGTCCCACCTGGCTGTAAGGGTCCTGATCCTGGTGCTGGTGGGTGCCATGGGCTGCTCTGAGCTCGTTCCGGACAGAGCCCAGCACTGTGACCCAGCTGCCTGGGGATGCTGAGCTAGGACAAGTTGGTCTGGAGCTGGATCAAGCTTTACTTCACCACCTGAACCTTCAGGAGTGACCCTGGTTCCCCCCAGGCCCTGGGGCAGGGACCCATTTGTCATGGGCCTGTCACAGAAGGACACAAGGACACGCCTTGCAGAGTACTAAAGTATTTTTTTAAGGGCATGAATAAATCTTTATTGTGATCAGCTTATCCCAAAGTGTGAGTGGTGCTGTGAGTGGCAGAACCCCACATCACCTTACACATGCAGCACTTGCATTAGGCAGCAGCCCCAAAGAGAGCAGCCCCTCACCACTCCCACCTGCTGGGCTTTTCCATCCTGCAGGCTCACACCAGAGCCCAGTGAGGCGCTGAGCACCCTCCTGGCAGAGCTTGGGCAGAATTTGGCCCTGGTGTGCAGTGCTGAAGCCAGGCCTGGCCCCCCAGCCCCTCTGGCCCAGCTCTAGGTGAGCTGCAGGACGCAGTCTGTGCCAGGGTACTCTGGCAGGTTCAGGCTGTATTTCTCCTGCAGCGCAGGGGGCACAAACCTGCCCCCAAGGAAGTGGTACCGGCCTGTGAAATGCATCGCTGCCTTCTTGGGCGCCGTCAGGGAGATGAGCATGTCGGGCTGGAGGCCGTCTGCCTTCCCCTTCTCCACATCCCAGCCTGCAACGAGCCACGGCCATGCTGGAGCTGGGAGCACCCTGGCTGGGCACCATCCTGCAGCAGGTGCAGCCACAACTCACCTGAGGGGATGTCAATGCTGGCAATGGGCACTGTGACACGCTCCAGAGTGCTGAGGATGCTGCCAAAGGGCTCCCGCACTGCTCCCGTGAAGCTGAAGCCGAAAATGGCATCCACCACCAGGCCGTAGAGCTCGTCAATGAACTCAGCCTGTGGTGGGGATGGTGGCAGGTGAGGAGCAGTCCTGGCCACAGCTCCAGGGGCAGGTGCTGCCAAGCTGGGGGCTGCTCCTCACCTCAGCTGGGAACTCGGGGAGGAAGGGAATATCCATCTTGTTGCACTGGGTGGTCAAACCTTCAAAGAGGGGCTTGCTGGAGCGCTTGGGGTAATACACCGTTGGCTGGTAGCCCTGCAAGAGCAGAAGGAACCTGAACTAATCCCACTCTGGCACCAGCAGCAGCCAGAGGAGTGGGACCCTGGAGCCCACAGGTACAGGGGTGCACAGGACCAGCACCCTCATGGGGATCCTGTGCAAGACTCACAAACATCTTCAGGTGCCTGGCACAGACCAGCCCATCACCGCCGTTGTTCCCTGGCCCGCAGACCACCAGCACAGCAGGCTGGCTCGTGGTGAAGGAGCTGGGTGGGTAGGCCTGATGGGGGGCAAGAGGCACAGGGTTATGATGGGGAAGTGGGCCCACACCATGGAGCCAGGATTTGCAAGTCCTCCAACTTGGGACTGGCATGCCCATGGCGCTGGGATGATTCCCAGGATCACCATCTGCCTCCCTGGTGCCCACCTTGGTGGTGGCACAGCGATACACAATGCTAGAACCTTCAGGACCCTCCCTTGGCTCCCAGGGCCTCCACCTTGTTGATGGTGGGGACAGCACTCAGCCTGTAGTGCCCCGCCAACTCCCGTCCCAGGGACGCTACCACCCACCACCTCCCTGAGGCACACCACCATGGCAGGATCCCCACCTCGCTGCTGGCAATGGCACAGCTCAGCCCCACAGTGCCAGGACCCCCTTCTGCCCCCCAGGACCCCCACCTTGGCAATGGCAGTGGCACAGCTCAGCCCCGCCAGCTCCATCAGCTGATCCACGCTGAACTTGTACTCAGTGAAGAGCTCCTGGTCGATAGCCTGGGCCTCCTCCTGCCTAGGGTGGGACACGGCACCGCTGCTACCCCAAAACCCGGCCAGGCCCAGCCTGGGGGCTGTGATCCCCTCGCCTTTGCATGACCGGGGGGGACACACAGAGCCGAGCCCCCGTGTACACCCGCACCCCATCCCCGACCCCTCCTCAGCCCGCCCGTACCCCGGCCCGGGGCCCGCCCGCCTCCTCTCCCGCCTCCCTCCCTCCTCCTACCCGAGGAAGCGGAGCCCCTTCGGGCCGGCCCCCGGGCTGGGGACGTGCATGGCGCGGCGGGGCAGGCACCGGCACCGCTCCCGGTCCAAACCCCAGCTCCAGCCGCGCTCCCCGCACCGCCCGCCCGCCCGCGCCGCCGCCACCAGCAGCCCCAGGCCCAGCAGCGCTCGCGGGCTCGGCATGCGGTGGGCACGGCCCGGTACAGCCCCGGACGGCACCGGAGCGGACACGGCCCGGTACAGCCCAGTACAGCCGGAGCTCCACGGAGCAGGCGCGGGGCCGCCCCGGGGCGGAGCGCCCTTCACGGCCCGGGGCGGAGGCGCGGAGAGGCCGCGCTTCCTGCAGGCCCCGCCGGGACTCCGCGCTTCCTCCAGTCACTGCCGCCACTCCGCCGTTCCCCCAGCCCCGTCGGCACTCCGGGTCCCTTCAGTCCCTGCCGGCTCTCCGCCGTTCCCCCAGCCCCCGCCGGTTCTCCGGGTCTCTGCAGGCCTCACCGGCTCTCCGCCATTCCCCCGGCCCCCGCCGGCTCTCCGGGTCCCTTCAGGCCCTGCCGGCTCTCCGCCGTTCCCCCAGCCCCGTCGGCACTCCGAGTCCCTTCAGTCCTTGCCGGCTCTCCGCCGTTCCCCCAGCCCCCGCCGGTTCTCCAGGTCTCTGCAGGCCTCACTGGCTCTCTGCCGTTCCCCGAGCCCCGTCGGCACTCCGGGTCTCTGCAGGCCTCACCGGCTCTCCGCCATTCCCCCGGCCCCCGCCGGCTCTCCGGGTCCCTTCAGGCCCTGCCGGCTCTCCGGGTCTCTGCAGGCCTCACCGGCTCTCTGCGATCCCCTAGCCCCTTTCTTTCCTCCCCGTGACATACAAAGGATTGCAGAAACAGAGCGGGGTCAGAACCGTGTTGGCTGAACGGCCCACCCTCCCCTCCGGTTTGGGCCTGCACAGCCTCCCAAGAAGCAGCGTTTCCCCGGTGTCCTCCCGGTCACACGAGGCTGCAGACGAGGGACAGAGTCCTGGTGGCCGTGCGGGGTCCCCGGCGGGACCAGCAGCCGGCAGTGGGGTCATTGTCACGGCTGCCAGGTCACGGAGGCGTCACGGGGAGTGAGGGTGTCCAGCAGGATGCAAGATGGAATAATCAAATCACAGAGTCACTGACTGTTTTGGGTGGGAAGGGATCTTAAAGCCCATCTCATCCCACCCCCTGCCATGGGCAGGGACACCTTCCATTGTCTCAGGTTGCTGCAATCCCTGTCCAACCTTGCCTGGAATGCTTCCAGGGATGAGGCAGGCACAGCTTCTCTGTGCCAGGGCCTCCCCACCCTCACAGGAAAGAATTCCTTCCCAATATCCATTCCAACCCTGCCCTCTGGCAGTGGGAAGCCATTCCCCCTTATCCTGTTCCACCAGCCCTTGTCCAAAGTCCCTCTCCAGCTCTGTTGGAGCCTCTTTAAGCACTGGAAGGCAGGAATGAGCAAGAGGTTCATACCAGGGGACTGGAAACCACCCTCAGATCTGCTGTCCCATCCATAGGGCACGGTTTTGGTGTGGGCTATGAGGTACCAATACCCCAGCCCCTGTGACTTTTGGCTTGGGATCGTGTCCATTCCAAGAAACAGCTCTGCTGGGTTCACGAGGTTCCACTCATGAGCCCTCCCCTCTGGAGCCCAAACCTCCCTTGCCCACTCCCCCAAGGCATCGCCTACCTCTCTGGAGGCCTCTGATGGAGGGTTTGGTGTTTTTGGTGCCCTGTGGGATGCAGTGTGAGACCCTCAGGCCTGGGTTCACTGCAGGATTGATGTTCTGCTGGTCTGTGGTACTTACGGAGCTGGAGGCTGGCATGGGGTGGCTTGGCCAGGGGCAGGGTGCTTGTGGTCCTCGTGCTGAGAGACAAGTGAACCTCATGTGGGGCTTCTGGACAGCTCCCCTGTCACATCATGGCTGGATCCCCCCCAGGATCCAGCTGGAATGACCCCAAACACACTCCCAGAATTATGTATCTTTAAAAATCTCTGGATTTTCACCGTTAAACAGGAGAGGTTCCTTGTGCTGCAGAGGTATTTGGGTGCCAGGGGCTGTACTGAGGTGCCTCCCCCTTGCCCACCCACCTGTTAGCCTGGGGCTCACTGTGATAGCCTGAGGCTGAGCTGGGACCATCATCATCCTCCCCAGAGGTGCCCAGGAGGCCACTTGGGTTGCAAGGTTCCAGTGTGAGACCACCAGTCAGGGCCACTCTTGTGCCTCCAGGACAAACAGACAAGAGCACAGTATCAGACTGTGCCAAAGACTCAGCTCCACCAGGATTTTCCTGATGGCTCAACCCCATGTTTAATTTGCAGCCTCTCACCTGAATACCTGGGATGTGCTCCTGGTGTACACCAGTACAGCTCGTCCTCAGCCTGGGCTTTCCCCCTGAAGGACATGGAGTGAAGGAAGGCTTTTCTCCTGGTTGATCTGGAAACTCATTCCAGAGGAAGGAGAGAGAGAGGATGGCAGCTTTGCTACTCACACCTTGCTCCCCTGGAGCTGTGACCTACTGGCACGGGGCAGTGTGGAGCAAAACCGCAGCTGGCTGGGCTCCTGATGGGATGAACATGTGTTAATGTGCCCACCAAAGCCCTACTGGGGTCCCAGTTCCCAGCCCTCCAGAGCGTGCCATGCCCTGGGTGATGCTCACCAGGCCTGGGTTGGGGTAGGAGAGGTTGCTGAGGTGGAGTCGGTGCTGGATGGCATCTGTGAGCTTGTGCACCACCCGTTTGTGGGCAGCTCTGGGGCTGTCCTGTGATGGAGAGAACCCAAATGTGTGATGGGCTAAGTGGGTGCACCCTGGGCTGAGACCAGTGCCCCATCATGCCTTACCTGACAGCGGGAAAGCAAAACCAGGGCCTCCTGATAGTGCCCAATGGCTCTCTGGGGGTCTCCCAGGTGCAAGCACGCTGCCCCCAGCCCCTCACACGCTTGCCACTGCCCCTGCAAGTCCCCTGGGAGGCAAAGGGCTGTGTTAATCCCTGCACTGCTCAGCTGAGATCCCTGGCAGGCAGCATTGCCCAGCCTGAGCCCGCTGGCTGCGGGATGTGCCTGCCCTCACCCGAGTCCCTGAAGGCCTGCAGGGCGTGCAGGTAGCTCTCGGCAGCATCCCCGTGCTTCCCCAGCTGGCTGCAGGCGAACGCCAGGTTCCCAAAGCTCTGCCCCTGAGCCCTGCGGTTCCCCAGAGCACCTGGAATGGAAACTCCATGCTGAGCTGGCCCGTCTGGCACAGCCAAGGGCAGGGATGGCGGTGTGGGGTACCGGTATGGGCTACCAGTGTGGGGTACTGGCATGGGGTACTGGTGTGGGGTAATGATGTGAGGTACTGGTGTGGGATACCAGTATGGGGTACTGGTACATACAGTACATACCAGTATGGTGTGAGGTACCAGTGTGTGATACTGGGGTACTGGTGTGAGGTACTGGTGTGTGGTACCGGTGTGGGGTACAGATGTGAGGTACAGATGTGAGGTACTGATGTGAGGTACTGGTGTGAGGTACCGGTGTGAGGTACCGGTGTGGGGTACCGGTGTGGGGTACAGGTGTACGGTACCAGGGTGAGGTACCAGTGCCAGTTACCAGTGTGTGCGCGGTACCAGTGCCAGGTACCGGTGTGAGGTACTGGTGTGGGGTACCTGTGTGAGGTACCAGTGTGTGTGTGGTACCGGTGTGGGGTACTGGTATGCAGTACTGGTGTGTGTGAGATACTGGTGCCAGGTACTGGTGTGGGGTACCTGCGTGAGGTACCGATGTGTGTGTGATACCAGCGTGTGTGAGGTCTCGGTGCCCGGTACCAGTGTGTGTGAGGTCCCGGTGTGCGGTACCGGTGTGTGTGAGGTACCGGGGTGTGTGAGGTACCGGTGCCCGATACCAGCGTGTGTGAGGTCCCAGTGTGCGGTACCGGTGTGTGGTACCGGTGTGTGTGAGTTACCAGTGTGTGTGAGGTACCGGTGCCATGTACCGGTGTGTGTGCGGTACCAGTGTGTGTGCGGTACCGGTGCCATGTACTGGTGTGTGTGAGGTACCGGTGCCATGTACCGGTGTGTATCAGGTACCGTGCAGCGCGGCCGCTCGCCGGTGCCAGCCCAGCGCGGTGCCGAAGCTGCGCAGGGCGTTGAGGGCCGCGCCCAGGTTCTGCATCAGCGCCGCCTCCCGCTGCCGGTCCCGCTCCGCGCCGCACAGCCCCAGCGCCCGCTCGAAGCTCTCGGCAGCCAGGGAGAAGATGTGCAGCTGCGAGTAGCCGAGCCCGATGTCGCTGTAGAGTTTCCCTGAGGGCAGAGAGGAAAAGCAGGCGTGGGAGCTGCCGCGCAGGGCCCTGAGAGGGGAGGGCGCGGCGTTACCTCGCAGGGCCGGGTCGGGGATGGATTCGCAAAGCGAGCGACACCGGGCGAGGACGCCGGCGATGTCCGCGGCCCGGAACCGCCGGCTCTGAAGCATGGAGCCGCTCGCCCTGCTCAGAGCCACGGCCGCGGCCCCGGGGCTCTCCGCCGCCGCGTAGGCCTGCGCCGCGTCCAGGAAGCACCGCGCGGCCCGCGCCGGCTCCCGCATGCCCAGGTAGCAGCAGCCCATCTGCACGCAGGTCCCCGCTCGGCTGCCAGCCTGAGCAGCACCAGCGTGCCCGGAGACTTGCTCAAAACACTCCAGAGCCTTTGGAAAATCCTGGAGCCCTTCGTGAGCTGCCCCGACGCTGAAATAAAGGCTCCCCGAGTGGTCCCCGCTCTCAGCCTCTGAGGGCTGGGACTGGAGGAGGAATTCAAAGCCCTTTCTGGGCTTCCCAGTCTCCACGTAGGCAGCCCCCAGGTTGAAGGCACAAGCCCTGTGCAGCTGGGGGCTCGCTGTGTCCCTGGAGAGGAGCAGGGCTTTCCTGAAGCACCCCACTGCCTCCCGCGCCGCGCCCACAGCCAGCGCCCGCTGTCCGGCCCGAGTGAGGCCCTCGATCGCAGCCACCCGCCCTTCCGCTTCATCCCCTCCCTCCTGAGCGGCTGCCCTGGCCTCAGCCGCCTTCTTCTTCTTCTGGCTCTTCTTGCAGCTGGAGGGGGCTGCGGGGGTGGTGGGGCCAGTGGGGTGTGTGGGGGCAGAGGGGACAGTGGGATCTGTGGGGGCTGTGGGGACAGTAGGGACAGAGGGGACAGTAGGGTGTGTGGGGACAGAGGGGTGTGTGGGGGCTCTGAGGACAGAGGGGGCAGTGAGGACAGAGGGGGCAATGGGGTGTGTGGAGGCAGAGAGGGCAGTGGGGTCAGAGGGGGCAGTGGGGTGTGTGGGGTCAGTGGGGTGTGTGGGGGCAATGGGGTGTGTGGGGACAGTGGGGTGAGTGAGGGCAGAGGGGTGTGTGGGGTCATTGGGGTGTGTGGGGGCTGTGGGGTGTGTGGGGGCTGTGGGGTGTGTGGGGATTGTGGGCTGCACTCCCAGCTCAGCAGCCTCTTCCAAATCCATGGGCAGGGGCAGCAGCCTGCCTGCAAGAGAGAGAGGTGCTTAGGCAGCCAAGCCAGCGTGGCCCAGCCAGCCAACGAGCAGCATTATTTTATATTATTTATAAAAATTAGGGATGGCTTGTAGCCTGTTTGCTATTAAGTTCCAGAAAGGAAAAAGGTGTTTCCATGGAGGGCCCCACAAACCTTGGTAGCCATGAGAAAGGAAAGAGGTCACTGGGGGAGGAGGAGGAGGGACACCACAGCATGGAGTGGGATGTTGCTGGGGTGCCTTTTTGGGAGGCAGGATAACAGGTTACACTCACTTACTGTTTTCTCTTCAGGTGCAAAGGGTGCCCAGTGCAGGGAGCAGAGAGACGAGGCATCCCCGGCGCCGCAGCCGCGTTGCTGCCGCCAGCCAGGGCCCTCTGCTGCCGGGATGGAGGATGTCTGAGGCACCTCCGAGCCTGGGCTGCCTGGAAAGGTGCCTGGAGCAGGTCACAGTTCTGAGACAGGAGCGTGGCAGGCGGTGGCACAGGCTGGGACAAAGCCAGGCCTGTTCCTGGGAAAGCACATCCCACAATGGCCCCGCTGGCTCCAGTTTCAGCCCTGTCACCAGCGTGGTGTGCAGTGCCATGGCAACTCGGTGCAGCAGTGCCAGTGTGAGCCCTGTGAGGGATGGAGGGATGGGAAAACTGTGTGGTGGACTGTGGTGATGTTCACAGGGGTCCCAAGACCAGGGAAGAGACGAGGATCTGACTCCATGTTTCAGAAGGCTTGATTTATTATTATTATTATTATATATATATATATATATTATATTAAAACTATACTAAAAGAATAGAAGAAAGGATTTCATCAGAAGGCCAGCTAAGAATAGAAAAAGAATGATAACAAAATCCTGTGACTGACCGAGACAGTCCAGACAGCTGGACTGTGATTGGCCATTAATTAGAAACGACTTGGACACGCTGCTCTTTTCAAGGTAAAAAGGGATTTTTCATTTCTGACTCCAACATTTATAGATTTCCAAAAGTAACAGTGGGTTGAAGGGTGACAGTGCCACCCCTCCAATGACACTGGACAAACCAACAGTCCATCAAATTTCTCCTCCTCCATAAAAGAATGCAAAACAATGAGTTATTTACAGAAAGTCTGTGAGAAAGTTCCTTACAAGAATGTAAACATCAGAAGGCTTGGAAAAATCTTAAAAAATCAGAGTGACACCGGTGCCCCGCCGTCGCTGGGTCCCAGTGCCGCCGTTCCCCGGGGTCCCGCGGTCCCCGTGTCCCGCTGTCCCGCTGTCCCGTGGTCCCGCTATCCCGGTGTCCCGGTGTCCCGGTGTCCCATGTCCCGCTGCCCGGCAGGCCCCGCGCGGAGCCACGTGGGCGGCGGGAGATTCAAACCTCGGGCGGAGCCAGCGGAGCCACCGCGGCCATGGAGGGAGCGGGGCCGGGGCGCTGTGAGTGACCGGCACCGGGGGGCACCGGGGGGCACCGGGGGGCTGAGGCACAAGGATGAAGGCAGCAGGAATGTCCGGGGTACAGGGGACGGGAGGGGACAAGTCTGGGGTACAGCGAGCTGGGGGAGAACAGGTAAGGCTGGGGGGACAAGGGATGGGGGAACAGGCGGGTTTGGGGTGCAGGGGAATGTGGGGGGACAGGTAAGGTTGGGGGGGCAGGAGAGGGGGGAACAGGCGGGTTTGGGGTGCAGGGGAATGTGGGGGGATAGGTAAGGTTGGGGGGCAGGGGGATGTGGGGACAGGGGATGGGGGGAACAGGCGGGTTTGGGGTGCAGGGGTATGTGGGGGGACAGGTAAGGTTGGGGGGCAGGGGGATGTGGGGACAGGTAAGGCAGGGGAGGGCAGGGGGCTGTGGGGGACAGGTGTGGGGTGCAGGGGAATGTGGGGACAGGTAAGGTTGAGGGGGCAGGGGATGTGAGGAGGACAGGTAAGGCTGGGGGGCAAGGGATGGGGGACAGGTAAGGCTGGGGGGGCAGGGGGATGTGGGGCCAGGTGTGAGGTGCACATGGGGACAGGGACTCTGGCTGTGCAGAGAGATGGGTGAGCAGTCGGATTTAGGGGTGCAGGGGGTTAAGGGGGTCTGCATGTGGGTAGAGGGATGGCGGTGGCAAGGTGCCAGGCCCCTGGGGACAAACTGGAGGGGATGTATTTTGAAGGATGGTTTGTTGGGAGGCAGCCGGGTGCCCCCCAGAAGTCGTGGGTGCCTCCAGCACCAGCAGCAGGGTAAAAGGACCCCAAACCTGTCGCTGTGTTCCCTGAATGCTTGCTCTGTGCCCTCCCCCGCTCCAGTGCCAGCTCTGATGGCCGTTATTTGGGAAAAAGGGAAATTGGAAACTTTCCTTCCACTGCCAGAACTGTGACGTTGGTGCCACTCCCACGACGGCTGTGGGAGGCTTCTGCACCCAAAGCCTGGCTCCTTTTCCCAAATCATAGTTTCAGTGGCCATGGGGGCTTCAAAAAGCCTCCCTGAGCAGGGGGCTCTGATGGGAGACCTCCTTTGTGCCCAGGTGAGCGCCTGACTGCCGATGAGATGGACGAACAGAGGAGGCAGAACGTTGCCTACCAGTACCTGTGTCACCTGGAGGAAGCCAAGCGGTGGGGCTGCACTTGGGGACATCCTTGAGCTCACATTTTGGGGGGAAAAGGGGTGCTGAGGGGAGGGATGGGGGGAATGGGTGGGGAGCGGCTTAGCTTTTGAAAAGCAAAAGTTTCTTAGGGGAATCCTAAATTTTTAGGGAGCAGCTGAGGGAAGTTTTCCTCTTCAAGGCAGGATTTAGGGTTATGTTGAATTTTAGGGCTGTTTTGAGATCCCAAGCGAGCCCAGTGGGTTTTGGGTGATGAAACTCAGTGAGGTGTGATGGAATTTTCATGGAAATGAACCAGGGAATCCTGTCCTGGGGCTTATCCTGCAGAATGCTGCTTGGATCCTGTGGCTTTATGGCTCCTCAAAGCTGGTTGGGGGGTTGTGGTTTTTTGTGGGGGGACACTCAGCCCTCCACCCAAACTGAAAACCACCCAGCAGCAAAAGCCTGAGGGTTGAGCTCCCCTGCCAGGGAGGATTTATTGGGAGTGGAATGTCCTTTGGGTGCTTTTCTCTGGGGGTCTCTGACATGCCCTCTCCCTGCCCTGGCAGCTGGATGGAAGCCTGTCTGGGTGAGGAGCTGCCCCCACCCACGGAGCTGGAGGAGACCCTGCGCAACGGGGTCCTCCTGGCCAAGCTGGGCCACTGCTTTGCCCCTGCTGTTGTGCCACTGAAGAAGATCTACGACCCTGAGCAGACACGGTACAAGGTAAGGCTGTGGCACCAGAGGAAGGTGTAGTAGCCCTTAGGGTGTAGCCCCAAACCTTTCCCTCTCTGGTGAGTGCAGGGTGAGGAGGGACTCGCTGACAGCTGTGACTGTGTTCACAGGGGTCTTAGGATGAGGGAAGAGATGAGGATCTGACTCCATGTTTCAGAAGGCTTGATTTATTATTTTATTATATATATTATATTAAAACTATACCAAAAGAATAGAAGAAAGGATTTCATCAGAAGGCTGGCTAAGAATAGAACAAGAAGGAATGATAACAAAGGTTTGTGGCTCGGGCTCTCTGTCCGAGCCAGCTGGGCTGTGATTGGCCATTAATTAAAAACAACCACATGGGCCAATCACAGATGCACCTGTTGCATTCCACAGCAGCAGATAATCATTGTTTACATTTTGTTCCTGAGGCCTCTCAGCTACTCAGGAGGAAAAAATCTTAAAGAAAGGATTTTTCATAAAAGATGTCTGCGTCAGACAGCAGTCACTGAGGGACTGCTCTGTAAGGGGGGCTGCAATGGGGTCCCTGGGGATCACAGGCATTGCCTCTGCCTTTGACCTCCTGCCTTGGCTGGGTTGCTCTGGGGGCAAGGGGGACCCCAGGCATGGAGAAGTTGGGGTTCAGCCTGACCTCAGCTCCTCTCTTCCAGACAGCCGGGCTGCACTTTCGGCACACGGACAACATCAACCACTGGCGTGATGCCATGAGCCACGTGGGGCTTCCCTCGGTAACACCTCCCCTCTGCTCTCCCCAGCCTAGGGGCACACTGGCCTTTGCCTTGTGGCACCACTGGGGTGCTGATATGGCAGGGGGGCTTTGTCTTTGCCCGCACTCTTTGACACCAGCCAACCCTGGGGACTGTCTCGCTGCCTTGTCCCTGATGTGTCTCTGTCTTGCTGGCAGATCTTCCACCCAGAGACCACTGACATCTATGACAAGAAGAACATGCCCCGGGTGGTCTACTGCATCCATGCACTCAGGTGGGTGCCCTGGCCTGGCTCTCATGGAGTGTGTTCATGCTCATCAGCCCTTTGGTGGTGTCACCCGTCAGCCTCAGGTGACACAGAAGCGTCAGGAGGGATGTCACCATGTGGGTTTGTATTTCAGCTTCTACCTCTTCAAGCTGGGGCTGGCTCCTCTGATCCAGGACTTGTATGGGAAAGTGAACTTCACAGGTATGTGCAGGGACACCTGGGCTGGGACTTGCCAAGGGGGGTTTGCCACCAATGCTCTGGGGTCCCGTGGAATGAAAGCCTTGGATGCATTTTGCCAAAGCTGCCTCAGGGATGCTCACCCCGATGTGTGGGGGTTTTCTGCACCCCTCTTGTTCTGGCAGGGGAGTGGGGGCTCTGCTGGCTGCCCCTGCTCCAGCACTGGGCTGTGGGGCTGGTGCTGAGCAGTGCTGCCTCTGCTCTGCTCCAGAGGAGGAGATCAACAACATGAAGCGGGAGCTGGAGAAGTATGGGCTGCAGCTGCCTGCCTTCAGCAAGATTGGAGGCATTCTGGCCAACGAGCTCTCTGTGGATGAAGCAGCAGGTGATGGGTGCCTGGCGGGGAGCAGGGTGTCACCCTGTAGCAGGATTTTGGCTCAGCTACCAAATCTTCTATTTTTGGGGTGCGCAGACGAAGGAAAGAATGACGAATCTGACTCCGTGTTCTTAGAAAGCTAATTTGGTATTTTGTGATACTATATTGTATTGTATTTTCAAAAGCCAGAAAATATTTTTAATATATATATAAATATATAAAAATATTTTATATATATATATAAATATATATATACTATACTAAAGAATACAGAAAGGATAGAGAGAGAAGGCTAGAAAGATAATAATGAAAACTCGTGACTCCTTCCATAGTCCCGACACAGATTGACCTTAATTGGTCATTAAGTCAAAACAATTCACATGAAACCAATGAAACAACAACCTGTTGGATAAAAAAATCTCCAAACACATTCCAAAGCAGCAAAACACAGGAGAAGCAAATGAGATAATGTTGTTTTCCTTTTTCTCGGAGGCTTCTCAGCTTCCCAGGAGAAGAATCCTGGGCAAGGGGATTTTTCCAGAAAATATGATGGTGACAAACTGAATGCCAAATTTGGGGCCAGCAAACTGGGAGGGGGGGCCCTGGGAGGTGATGGTGGTCTGGGATGCAGTGGGAGGCACCTGGGTGTTCTCTTTGAGCCTGGCACAAGGCTGCAGGTGCTGGCACAGCCATTGCTAGGCAGTTCTGCATTCACTGGCTTGCTGTGAGACTTCCCAGGTGCTGGGCACTCCAGCTGGGTCCCAGAAAGGGTGGGTTCTCACCATTGCCTGTGGAATGTCTTGTCCCAGTGCATGCAGGGATAAAGCAGATGGTCCATCCTGCCCCTCTGTGTCCCATCTCACCCTCTGTGTCCCCCCCTGCCCCACCTGCAGTCCATGCTGCTGTGCTGGCCATCAACGAGGCTGTGGAGCGAGGGGTGGTGGCCCAGACCATGGAGGCCCTGCAGAACCCCCACGCCATGCTGGTGGGACTGCGCCAGGAGCTGGCAGGTGCCTACCAGGAGGTGCTGCACCAGGCCAAGCTGGAGAAGGGCAGCAGTGCCAGGAACAGGGTGAGTGAGGGGGGCACAGGGGGCTCTGGGCTGGATGGGAGAGGAGCAGCCCCTTTGCTGATGGGGACGTGGAGGGGTCCCTTGGCTGAAACACAGCCTGGGAGCCCTTGTGCTGAGCAGAATCATCTCAGCAGGACATGACTCCTCTTTGGGGGCTGGTTCTTGTGATGGTGTTCACAGGGGTCTGAGGATGAGGGAAGAGATGAGGATCTGACTCCATGTTTCAGAAGGCTTGATTTGTTATTTTATAATATATATTATATTTAAACTATACTAGAAGAATAGAAGAAAGGATTTCATCAGAAGGCTAGCTAAGAATAGAAAAAGAAAGAATGATAGCAAAGGCTGTCTGTGATTGGCCATTAATTAGAAACAACCACATGAGACCAATCCCAGATGCACCTGTTGCATTCCACAGCAGCAGATAATCAATGTTTACATTTTGTTCTTGAGGCCTCTCAGCTTCTCAGGAGAAAAATCTTAAAGAAAGGGTTTTCCATAAAAGATGTCTGTGACAAGTTCACCCAGGGGTTGGGAAATGAGCCCAGGCATCTGCAGGGGACCCCACTGTGCATGGTGGGGTGTGCTTGGGCAGAAAGCTCAAGCTGGGGAGTGCCTGTCCAGTGCCCACAGGTGATCCCTGAAGGAGAGGACGTCTACGACTGGTGTCTGACCCAGGCTGAAATCCAAGGCAACATCAACAAAGTGAATGGTGAGCAAAGCTGGGCCTTCCCTCTGGGGGTTCTCCAGGGCTTATGGTGGGACCATGGTAGCCCTGGGCATGGGGAGAGTGGTGGGCATAGCAGAAAGAAGTCTGCTCAGGTCAGCCTCAGACCTAGTGGGGAGAAGGGCTGGGTGTGTATTTCCAAAGAGAAATTAAAGTGATGGGTATGCAGGCTTTAGCCATAGCTGCCTTGCAGCCCTGTGGGATGATTTACATGCTCACCTCTGGAGTGAACTGTCCTCTTGCAGTGCGTGGAGCCCTGGAGGAGGTGGACAATGCCCTGGAGAGACAGGATGTGCTGGCACTGCACTGTGCACTGCAGGAGCCCAGCCTGGCCCTGCGTTGCATCAAGCGTGACAACCTCGAGCTCTACCTGGAGCAGCTCAGCACGGACAGGGAGGAGAAGGCACTGGTAGGGGCTGGCAGGAGCACTGGTAGGGGCTGGCAGGACCTGGGGTGCAGGGTGCTGGTGCTGGGGGGCAGCCTGTGCTCCCCAGGAAGAGGGAGGGCCCTGGGTGTGACGGTGGTCACAGGGGTCTTAGGATGAGGGAAGAGATGTAGATTTGACTCTGCTACAGAGGCTTGATTTATTATTTTATGATGTATATTACATTAAAACTACACTAAAAGAATGGAAGGAAAAGTTTCATCTCAGAGGGCTAGCTAAGCTGAGAATAGAAAAAAAAAGAATGGTAACAAAGGCAGCTGCCTCAGACTCTGAGTCAGCTGGGCTGTGATTGGCCATTAATTAGAAACAACCACATGAGACCAATCCCAGATGCACCTGTTGCATTCCACAGCAGCAGATAACCATTGTTTACATTTTGTCCCTGGGGCCTCTCCAGCTTCTCAGGAAGAAAAAATCCTAAGAAAGGATTTTTAATGAAAAGATGTGTGCGACACATGGGCTGGGGAGGTGGCAGCCTTCTGCCAGGGGTCTGGGCACGGCTGCTCTGCCAGCACAAGCATGGTGAGCTGTGAGAGCTGACAGCCCTCTCTGCCTGCTGCAGGAGCTGGGCTACCTGGAGCTGCTGGAGCAGGAGGAGGTGCAGGCAGGGATCCTCACAGCCAACCGGAGGGATGAGAAGGAGCGAGCCAGTGAGTGCCTGGGTGAACTCTTACTGCAGCTTCTGCTGCCCAGGAGCTGCTGGGCATGCTGGCAGCCTGGCCCTGAGGCAGGGCACAGCCCCCCTGTGCCAGCCCCCTGTGTGTCCCTCAGTGCTGCAGGCTGTCGGCCGCATCAACGCTGCTGTCCGCCAAGGGATGCCAGCCAAAACCTTGGAAGCTCTGCTGGACCCTGCAGCCCAACTGCCTGATGTGCACAGCCCTGCTGCCCCCCTGTACCAGCAGCAGCTGGCCCTGCTGCAGAGCCAGCACCCACGGGTGAGACACCTCAGCTGTAACTGTGTTCACAGGGGTCCGAGGATGAGGGAAGAGATGAGGATCTGACTCCATGTTTCAGAAGGCTTGATTTATTGTTTCATGATATATATTACATTAAAACTATACTAAAAGAACAGAAGAAAGGATTTCATCAGAAGGCTAGCTAAGAATAGAAAAAGAAAGAATTAATAACAAAGGCTTGTGGCTTGGACTCTCTGTCCGAGCCAGCTGACTGTGATTGGCCATTAATTAAAAACAACCACATGAGCCCAATCACAGATTCAATGTTGCATTCCACAGCAGCAGATAACCATTGTTTACATTTTGTTCCTGAGGCCTCCCAGCTTCTCAGGAGGAAAAATCCTAAGGAAAGAATTTTTCATAAAAGACATCTGTGACACCCAGGGATGGGCCATGGGTGCCCTGGACAGTGGGTAGGGTGGTCCCTTGCTGGGTCTGGGGTGCTTCCTTTGCTGCTGCTCCCCTGGGGAAGCTGGGCCTGGAGGAGGAGGAGATTATGGGGGTTCAGTGTCTCTGCCTGCTCTGTACAGGGCGAGCTGGCACAGGAGGAGCTGTTTGTGGCTGTGGAGATGCTCTCGGCTGTGGCGCTGGTTAACCAAGCCCTGGATGCCAGGAACCCCAGCAGGCTCTGGAGCAGCCTGGTCAGCCCTGCCCTGGGCCTCTCAGGAGTTGAGGATGCAAATGCACAGCGGTGAGTTGGGGTTGGGGTGAAGAAATCTTGTGGAAAGTGCTGGTCAGGGGGCCTGGGCTTTTTGTGGGCTTGTTCCAGCAGCCTCCCTGTCCTGTGCCTTACCTCTCCCCTCTGAAGGATCTGCTCAGAATGCACCAACCCCTCCTTGGAATGCACTGAGCCCTGCTTGGAATGCTTCAGGTCATTGCCTTGTTTCTCTCCTGCAGGTACTTTGGTGACTTGCTGCAGCTGAAAGTCCAGTCGAGGAAAGCAGGAGCAGAGTTCCTGAGCTGGAACGACATTCAGGACAGCATCAACAACACCAACTCAGCAGTGCAGGATGAAAACGACCGTGAGTGCTGCCCACACAGAGTTTGGGCACGCAGGGGGTGGCAGATATCCTGGGAGGAAGGTTGCACTGTGATTCCAGCCCTGGTAAGGCACCGGGAGAATCTCACACCGCCTTGGGCTGTGATTCCCTTGGTGCCTGGAGATTGGAAGGGTTGAAAGGCGGAGATTGGAAAGGTTGAAAGGCGGAGATTGGAAGGGTTGAAAGGTGTGTCCTCCCTTCCCTGCCCGCAGGTGTCCGTGCGCTCCGGCTGCTGAACGAGGCGCTGCTGCAGGAGGACCCTGAGGTGACACTGGCGGCGCTGCTGTTGGTGCCAGCCCTGCCCGACGTCGCCCTCCCCACCGCCCCGCGCTACCACAGCGTCCTGGCCCGGGCACGGAGGCAGAAAATCCAGGTGGGGCTGGGGTCATCAGCTGTGGGGACCCTCCATGGCAGCATGGCATCCCCCCTGGGAGCCTGCCTTGGTCACAAGACTGTGAAATAACTCCCCCTGGGGGTTGTTGTTGCTATTATTATTATTATTATTATTATTATTACTACTACTACTACTACTACTGCTATTACTATTGCTATTATTATTACTATTACTATTATTATTACTACTATTATTATTGTTGTTATATTACTATTATATTTATAGATGATAATATAGATATTAATTATTATATTTGTTTATTAGTTGTTATTATAATAGTTACATTATTATATGACATAATTAGATTATGTTTTATAATATTTCATTTTATTATTACCATTGTAATATTATTTTATTATATATTTATATTGTTATATTTATATATTAGTTATTATTATAGTTATTATAATACCTTTATAGTTATTATAGTTATTATAATACCTTTATAGTTATTATAATACCTATAATACCTATAGTTATTATAAATACCTTTTATTTTATTAATTTATTATTATTACTTTAATTATTATTGTTGTTATTTTACTATTATATTTATAGATTATAATATATCTAGATTTTAATTATTACAATATTTATTTATTAGTTACAATTACATTATTACATTATATTTTATCATATTTCATTTTATTATTATCATTGTAAATTTATTTTCATTATATATTTATATTATATTTATACATTTATATATAAATATATATAATTATATATATTTATATAGAGATATATATAATATATATAATTATAAATATATATTTATAACTATATTTATATATTAGTTGTTATTATTATAGTTATATTACATAAAATTATTATTATTATTATTATTATTATTATTATTATTATTATTATTATTATTATTATTATTATTATTATTATTATTACTACTACTACTACTAGTAAAGCAGGAGGTGCCCAGCTCACTAGAGCCCATCTCCCCCATCTCCCAGGCCACACAGGACAATGGAGCTGCTCTTTGCTGGGAAGAAATCCAGGAAGGGGTCTGCCAGGCCAACCAGGACACAGTGGCAGCCAGGAGGAGTGAGTGCTCTCCCCATGTGGGTGCTGCTGGAGGCTGGGGGACAAGAAGGGGCTGATGTGAGCCCCTCTGCTCCCACAGTGGCTCTGGGCATAGCTGCCATCAACCAGGCCATCAAGGAAGGGAAGGCATCACAGACTCTGAGGGTGCTGTGCAACCCTGACGTGGCCCTGCATGGGGTGGTGAGTGCCTGTGCTGACACCTACCAGGAGCAGCTGGAGGCTCTGATGGCCACCAAGGGACCAGCAGGTAAAACCCTGGGGGCTGCAAAACCTCCCCTACCCCTGGCCAGGGTGTTCTGAGGGAGCAGCACCCTGCAGCAGCTCCCATCCATCCTGGCATGCAGGGAGCACAAAGCCATGCTGGGTCAGGCACAGGCTGCTGGATGGGGCTGAGTTCTACGTGAACCTGCAGACCTTGGAGGGCAGCTGGCAGTGCCCACGCCATGGCAGCTTCTACACCACACACCTGAGCAGGGAGGAGATGCAGGTATGGCAGGATGGGCTGGGTGGGTGTGATGGTGTTTGCAGGGGTCTTAGGATGAGGGAAGAGATGACATGTTCCACCATCCCATGGAGCTCCAAACCCCATCCAACCTGGCCTTGGACACTTCCAGTGATGCCACAGCTGCTCACAGGCCTCAGCACCCTCATGGAAAGTATTTCCTCCCAATATCCCATCCATCCCTGCCTGCTGGCAGTGGGAAGCCATTCCCCTGTGTCCTGTGACTCTGTAGGCACAGGGAGGTTTTGTTTCACCTGGACCAGCCCCAGCACATCCTGTCCAGCACCCAGGCACCACCAGCACTCCCTGCATGGCACAGGGCATCACTGTGCTTGCATTAATGCCCCCAAAGGGCATCACTGTGCTTGCATTAACCCCTTGCACACCCAGCTGTGACACAGCGTCCCCAGGGTTGTGCTGAAGGTGCCACCTCCCCAGGTCCCTCAGCAACTCCAGCCTTGCTCCTGCTCCCTCCTCACTCACTGCCAGAATTGCCTCCAGGAGCACAAAGGAGCTGCCAGATGGGTGGACTTTGGGAAAAAAAAAAGAGATAAAAAAAAATGGAATGAGGGAGTGTGACGGTGTTCACAGGGGTCTTAGGATCAGGAAAGAGATGAGAATGTTGACTCCATGTTTCAGAAGGCTTGATTTATTATTTTATGATATATAATATACTAAAACTATACTAAAAGAATAGAAGAAAGGATTTCATCAGAAGGCTAGCTAAGAATAGAAGAAGAATGATAACAAAGGCTTGTGACTGACTGAGACAGTCTGGACAGCTGGGCTGTGCTTGGCCATTAATTAGAAACAACCACATGAGACCAATGCCAGATCCCCTTGTTGCATTCTACAGCAGCAGATAATCATTGTTTACATTTTGTTCCTGAGGCCCCTCAGGAGGAAAAATCCTAAGGAAAGGATTTTTCAGAAAATATCCTGGCTACAGGTGGGCAGCGCTGGCACTGAGCTGGTGCTGCCTGCTGTCCTTGCAGTCTGTCATCACCCGAGTGACGCTGGCCCACGAGCGGGAGCGCCTGTGGGCATCCAGGGTGGCGCTGGTGGTGAAGCTGCAGGCGCGGCTGCGCGGGTTCCTCGTGCGGCGCCAGCTCGCGGCACGGCGCCACGTCCTGCAGGAGCAGAGGCCAGCTGCCATCAGGATCCAGGTGACACAGCCAGGGCCTGTCCCTGCTCTCAGCACAGCCACACAAACCAGGGGCAGCTGCTCGCAGCACCTCGCAGCCCTGGGAGGGACCAGCTCTTGCTGCTCTCTGGTTTTACTGCCAGGACCGCTGAGGTGCTGCAGGGAGCAGTGAGGGGCTTGTTCCTCTCACAGTGGCTGCTTTGGGTGCTGCTTTCCTTTCCCCATGCTGTGCTATTCTCTTTCTTCATGTGCTCCCTGGAAAACCAGTGGAGTCACAGTGACTTCACCCAGGTGTCTCTACCTGGTGTAGAGAGGGGCCAGTGCTTGCTGCTCTTGGTTTTACTGCCAGGACCCCTGAGGTGCTGCAGAGAGCAGTGAGGGGCTTGTTCCTCTCACAGTGGCTGCTTTGGGTGCTGCTTTCCTCTTCCTCCATGCTGTGTTATTCTCTTTCTTCATATGCTCCCTGAAAAACCATTGGAGTCACAGTGACCTCACTCAGGTGTTTTCTTGTGCCCAGGCTTGCTGGAGGGGGTACAGGCAGCGCAGAGCTTACCTGGACAGGCTGCACTACCTGAAATCCAACACAGAGGCTGCAGTCAAGGTTTGGAGGATTCTTTCTTCAGCCTTTGTTCCCATGTTGGGCATTGTCACCTGCTCGTTCAGCTTGTGAGGGTGGCATCTACCCCTGCCCAGCGCAGAGGAGCCAGGGGGGATTGTGGTAGCTGGGCCAGGGCAGTGTGTGAGTGCACAGGGGAGAAAAAATCATACAATAGGATTGTTACCATGGGCTCACTGAGGCTGGAAAAGCCCTTGAAGATCACTGAGTCCATCTCAGCACTGCCAAGGCCACCACTAACCGTGTCCCCAAGTGCCACATCCCTGTGGGTGTTAAATCCCTCCCAGGATGGTGAACCCACCACATTGCTGGGCAGCCTGTGCCAATGCCTGACCACCCCTTCTGTGAAGAAATTATCCTTAATATCCAACCTAAACCTCCCCTGGAAGTTCTCATGATCCAGAATCCAAATGTTTGAACATCTCTCCCAGATCCAGGCAGCTGTGAGGATGTGGCAGGCACGGAGGAAGTACCAGGAGAGGCTGCGCTACTTCAGGCAGAATGTAAGGGATGGGATGGGATGGGATGGGATGGGATGGGATGGGATGGGATGGGATGGGATGGGATGGGATGGGATGGGATGGGATGGGAGTCAAACAGCTCCTGGAACTCTGTTGGTGTGGATGTAGGGGGATGACCTGGAGCAGTTGGATCCCTGTCCCTGGTGCTCACAGTGCAGCTGGAAGAACTGATTCATCCTGGCACAGGGACAGATGGGAAGGAATAGGTACTTGGTGGGTCTGGAAGCCAAACTCTCAGGTTTTGTGAAGTGTGAGGAGAGCAAAACCACTCCAGTTCCATCAAAAAACAACAATGACTTCAAGATGTTCATTAAAAGGGGGAAGGAATTTTTGGGGGAGAAAAGGGGAGGGTGTCAGCTGTAGGAAGTGAAGTTGCACTCCTGGAGTTGCTGCAGCTTCTGATGTACAGTGAGTGGAGAGGAATGACCACTGAGAAGGGCAGAATCCCAAAATCTCCCCTGTTTTGTCGAGACCCTCATCCCAGGCCTTAATACATTCCTGGCACTGGGACCAGGCATCAATGTGCTTGCCCAGCACTCCTTCACTCCCCATGTGTGTTAGGGACCCTATGGAAAAACACCTCCCACCCCGTTGTTTGTCTTGGCAGATTAAAGCTGTAATTAAAATCCAGGCTTTTGTGCGAGCCAACAAGGCCCGTGGGGATTACAGGCTGCTGGGTAAGTGTGTGCCTGCTCATTGCTGCTCTGAGTGTGATGGCTAATTGGGAAGGGGACTCTGCCTCCAAAAGGGGGGAGCAGTTATGAGCAGGGCTGCTGGTGGCCCCTTGGCAAGGACAGCATGACAGAGCCTTGGTGGTCCTTGATCATCAGCTCTGGCACTGCCCCTCTGCCCCCAAAACTTCCTGGAGGTTTTTGCAGTGTGGCTGTGTGCTGTCCCGTGTCCTGGTGCTGCAAGAAGATGTTTTTTGGGGAGGAGGATGGGATGTCTGAGGGTTTGCAGCGGGGGAAATTATTCATGGCCTTACTGGGCATTGCTGCAGTCCACACCAAGAGCCCACCCTTGAGCATCGTCCGGCGCTTCATCCACCTGCTGGAGCAGAGCCAGCACGACTTCTGGGAGGAGTCAGAGGTGCTGAGGCTGCAGGAGGAGGTGGTGAAGAGGATCCGTGCCAGCCGGCAGCTGGAGAGCGACCTGGACCTCATGGACATCAAGATTGGGCTGCTGGTCAAGAACAGGATCACTCTGCAGGTACAGAGAGAGGGGGACGACTTGGCTGCCTCAAGCCAGCCTGCCCTCCATGGCATCGCAGCTTGGACTTGTCTCTGCTTCACTTTTTAAGCAGTTGGAGGGGCTGGGGAGCACTAGGGTGTTGTCATTTTATTCCAAAAGTTCCATGGTGATTTCTCATGGGCAGCTCCTTGCAGCACTGACTCCTTCTTCCTCACATCACAACCAAGGAACTCCAACTCCCTTCTCTACCAGCCAACCCACTCTTCTGTAGCACTCTTCTTCTTACTGTGGCCTGTTCCTAATCTTTGCTGATTGGTACAGCTGCAACTCCTCAGGTCTCAGAATCTCTGCTGGCCACAGTGACTCTGTGTACAAGTCTCTTTTCCCAGTCTGGTAGTCAAAGAAGGAGTCAGGATTCTTTTGTTCTCATTCTCAAGGTTGTTTATTATTTCTTATCTATAAAATTCTTTCTCTGACCCACTGAGGTCTGTTCAGCAGGTCAGACAGAGGCACACTGGTGTTATCTTTTTATCCTAAAAACTACATGAACAATATTTACAATTACTTCCCAATACATATAACCTATGTTAGACAGTGAGCTTCTACCTTAAACCAATCTAAAAGTGCCACCATCACAGCAGAAGATGGAGGCTAAGAAGAAGAAGGAGAAAGGCTGGACACACTGAGATTTCTCCATCTTGCCCCCTGAACCCCCATTCTAAAAACCCCAAGAATCTATTTTTCACTCTGTGATAAACTAACTATCATTCTACTTAAACTTTCTTGACTTGTAATTCTTCATATAAGGTTGATATTTTTTTCCATGGGTCAAGATCAAAGGCCCAGGGGTCTTGGGCTCTGTGCCAGGGTCTCTGAGCCCCCTGGCAGGGGGGGTTTGAGCAACCCAGGGCAGCCAGAGGAATTTCCTGTGTTCTCACTCAGGGCTGAGATTGCCTTCTGCACTATTCTCCTACATTCTCTCCCTCCACACTAGGGTGCCTCTGGCTCTCCCAGAAACTGGTCAGAATTCCAGAGCCTCAGGCAAACCCCAGTGCTTCTCTCCCCCCACAGGAGGTGGTGTCCCACTGCAAGAAGCTGACCAAGAAGAACAAGGAGCAGCTCTCAGAGATGATGTCCATGGACAAGCAGAAGGGGCTCAAGACACTCAGCAAGGAGAAGAGGCAGAAGCTGGAGGCCTATCAGCACCTCTTCTACCTGCTGCAGGTGGGGCTGGGGTGTGGTGGTGTTCACAGGGGTCTTAGGGTGAGGGAAGAGATGAGGATCTGACTCCATGTTTCAGAAGGCTTGATTTATTATTTTATGATATATATTATATTAAAACTATACTAAAAGAATAGAAGAAAGTTTTCATCAGAAGGCTGGCTAAGAATAGCAAAAGAATGATAACAAATGTTTGTGACTGACTGAGACAGTCTGGATAG
Organism: Zonotrichia leucophrys gambelii; assembly: GCF_028769735.1. Taxonomy (NCBI): domain Eukaryota; kingdom Metazoa; phylum Chordata; class Aves; order Passeriformes; family Passerellidae; genus Zonotrichia; species Zonotrichia leucophrys. The sequence goes on along the minus strand of NC_088194.1, from coordinate 1,237,090 downwards.
CTGGACTGTGATTGGCATTAATTAGAAACAACCACATGAGACCAAACACAGATGCACCTGTTGCATCCCACAGCAGCAGATAATCATTGTTTACATTTTGTTCCTGAGGCCTCTCAGCTCCTCAGGAGAAAAAATCCTAAGGAAAGGATTTTTCAGAAAATATCCTGGCTACACTGGGGGGCTCTGCTGTGTCCCCCACAACTGGAGGGGCAGTGCAGGGACCTGGCCTTTGGCTACCCTGCCTGGGCTAGCTTGGTGTCCCTCCTCCCTGCAGACACAGCCAGTGTACTTGGCCAGGCTGATCTTCCAGATGCCCCAGAACAAATCCACCAAATTCATGGAGTCGGTGATCTTTACTCTTTACAACTACGCTTCCAGCCCACGGGAGGCTTATCTGCTGCTGCAGCTCTTCAAAGTGGCACTGCAGGAGGAGATCAGGTGTGTGTCCTGCTGTGGGAAAGGCAGGAGGAGATCAGGTGGGTGTCCTGCTGTGGGAAAGGCAGGAGGAGATCAGGTGGGTGTCCTGCTGTGGGAAAGGCAGGAGGAGATCAGGTGGGTGTCCTGCCCAGGGAAAGGCAGGAGGAGATCAGGTGTGTGTCCTGCTGTAGGAAAGGCAGGAGGAGATCAGGTGGGTGTCCTGCTGTGGGAATAATAAAAGGCAGGAAGAGATCAGGTGTGTGTCCTGCCCAGGGAAAGGCTGAACTGCATCAGCTTGGATGCTGTTGTCTCTGCTGCCTCCTGCTTGGAGAACCCCCAAACACTGCTCCATCCCCTCATCCCATCTGTCCCCAGGTCCAAGGTGGACCACGTTCATGACATCCTGACGGGCAATGCCACGGTGATCCGGCTGCTGGTCGGCTTCTACCGCAACATGCCCGGGCAGAGCGCCCTGAGGCACATCCTGGCTGGCCCCGTGCAGGAGGTGCTGCAGGACAGGACCCTCAGCATCAACACTGACCCCGTGGACATCTACAAGGCCTGGATCAACCAGACTGAGTCGCAGAGTGGGCACAGAAGGTCAGAGCCTGGGGAAGAAGGCTTGGCTGGGCCACAGGGTGGTGGGCATTGAGATGGTGATGGGGTCCTGTGCTCCCTTCACAGCAAGCTGCCCTATGAGGTGAGCCCTGAGCAGGCTCTCAGCCACCCCGAGGTCCAAAGGAGGTTGGACATTTCCATCCGCAATCTCCTGGCAGTAACAGACAAGTTTGTCTCTGCCATCACCTCTTCTGTGGACAAGATCCCGTGAGTATCCCCATGGTTTCTGTGCCCACCCCAGGAGTGCTCTGGGCTCTCAGGTGTCTCCAGCAAGGCCTTAGAAAGGAGGTTGGGTTATGGGGGGGCTTCCTGGCCCCTTTTCTGCTGCAGGACTGAGTTACTGCACTGTGAGCAAGGGGAACCCCAAATATCAGCAGCACCTGATGGGCTGGCTTGTTTTTTGTTTTTGTGCACTGTTTCTGGGCAGTTTACTGCTGAAATTGAGATGCATGCCAGCTTTGTGGTGATCTCAGAGGATGAAGGCCTCCTCCAGAGATGCCTGGATTGGCAGCAGGGTGGGGGGAAGGAGCTGATGGGTGCTGTAGCTGCCAATCCTACCTGTGGGCTTCTCCATCACCTCAGAGTAGGGAAAGGCAGGAGGAGACCACCCAGCTGGTGGTTTGCTGCTTCCTGGATGATGGATAGTAGGACTGGGTCATCAGGATGCACCCACATGCTGATGGTCCTCTCCCTACCTCTCCTCAGCTATGGGATGCGCTACATGGCCAAAATCCTGAGGATGTCCTTGGTGGAGAAATTCCCCAAGGCCCCAGCAGAGGAGGTTGATAAGGTACCGTGGGGCTGGGGCACCTGCATGGTTGGGTGGGGCTCAGCTGTGTCTGTACATCAAAGGCCACCAAAGGTCCTCTTAACTTAAAAACACCTCCAGGTCAACATTTTCCTTGAGCCACTAAGGAAATGCCAAGGGTGGGCTTTTCCCTGCACTGCCATCTCTTCCAGGAGAGTCCTACCATGCAGAGCAAGGATGAAACATCCTTCCCTGCTGAGGTGTCACCTCCTTGGGCCCTAACCAAGGATGAAACGTCCTTCCCTGTGACGGTGGTCACAGGAGTTTTCAGACTGGGGGTGAGATGAGGATCTGACTCCATGTTTCAGAAGGCTTGATTTATTATTTTATCATATATATTACATTAAAACTATACTAAAAGAATAGAAGAAAAGGTTCTCATCAGAAGGCTGGCTAAGAATAGAATAGCAAAGAATGATAACAAAGGTTTGTGGCTTGGGCTCTCTGTCCGAGCCAGCTGACTGTGATTGGCCATTAATTAGAAACAACCAACATGGACCAATCACAGATGCACCTGTTGCATTCCACAGCAGCAGATAACCATTGTTTACATTTTGTTCTTGAAGCCTCTCAGCTTCTCAAGAGAAAAAATCCTAAGGAAAGGATTTTTCATAAAAGATGTCTGCGACACTTCCCTGCTGAGGTGTCACCTCCTTGGGCCTTAACCCAAATGCTCCCCAGCCTGTCTCCATCCTAGATCGTGGGGAACCTGCTCTACTACCGCTTCATGAACCCAGCAGTGGTGGCCCCTGATGGCTTTGACATCGTGGACATGTCAGCGGGGGTGGCCCTGCGCCCCGAGCAGCGCCGCAGCCTGGCCTCCATCGCCAAGGTGCTGCAGCACGCCGCTGCCCACAAGGCCTTCCAGGGGGACAGTGCCCACCTCTGCGGGCTCAACCAGTACCTGGAGCACACCCACAGCAAGTTCAGGTGATGGTCATGGGGTGGGAGGGTGGCTTGGAGCCTGTGGTAGGGGTCTGGGGCTGAGCAAAGGGGTCTGTCCCTGCAGGAGGTTCATCTCTGCTGCCTGCTGTGTCCCTGAGCCTGAGGAGAGGTTTGACATGGATGAGTACTCAGAGATGGTGGCAGTGGCCAAACCAGTCATCTACATCACTGTGGGGGAGCTCATCAACACGCACAAGGTCGGGGCATAAAGCTCAGGGCAAGCTCTGTTTCCTCTGCTCCCACCCCCTGGGCTTTCTGCTGGGTTTCCTCCCATTCTTCTTCTGTATTCCACCCCTGGCACAGCTTCTCTCTTCCTGACCCTTTTCTTCTCTTCTAAGCAAGGAAATAACCTAGATTCTGCAGGTTTGTCCTTTTGCAAACCTCAGATCTTCTCCATCCCCTCTTGGGTGTGAATGGTGGCCCTCCCTCACTCTCCATTTGCATCCCCCTTGCCACTGATTCATCCCTTGCACTGTCCAGCTCCTGCTGGAGCACCAGGACTCCATCACATCACACCCCAGTGACCCCCTGCACGAGCTCCTGGAGGATCTTGATGAGCTCCCTACAGTCCAGTCGCTGCTTGGTAGGTTGGATTGTGGGACCTGATGGGAGGAGGGTGGACGTGGGCACCCTTTCCTTGCACAAAGCTTGAGCTGGATTGCTTTGGGCATGGAAAGCCAGCCCTCTGGAGCCCAACACAGCTAGCAGGGCTCTCTGTGCCCTCACAGGGGACAGTGTTGGCAGCCTGGGGGACAGCAGTGCTGAGCAGCTCTCCCAGCTCAGCAGAACAGAGATCTCCCTCACCCTCACCAACAAGCTGGTGCCAGTGGCCAGCAGCGAGGAGAGTGACACGAGGAGCCTGCTGCTGAGGTGAGGATGGGCTCTGGGGGCATCAGGAGGGTACTGGGATGCTCAAGGAGGGCAAAAAACCCTTGGGAGGCAACTGAATATTGGGTGGAGGGTGATGGTCTGGAGCAGATTCCTCACGTCTCCCTCTGGTCTCTAGCACCAAGCAGATGCTGGTGGATTTGATCCAGTGCCAAGCAGGAGATTCCCTCCCAGACATCTTGTGGACACCAGCCTCAGAGCATGAGGTGAGATGTGTGAGGCTGCTGCTAGGGATGAACTGAAAAACTTGGTGGGCAAAGGGTGAAAAAGTTCTCAGCAAAAAGCTGCCCTGCTCCTCTCAGAGGTTTGGCCACTGCTCTTGTGATCCAGCAGTGCCTGGACTCTGGTTTTCAGAAAAATCACCTGTTCTGGGCCACATCAAAGTGTGGGTGAAGGAGTTGTATGGTAAATTCAAGGTGACCCCTGTGGCAGGGAGAAATGATTAATCTGACTCCATTATATCAGAAGGCTAATTAATTACTTAATTATACTATATTATTCTACACTATAAGCTGAAACTGCACAAGCACTCAACTGCACAAAATCGTGTGACTGTCAGGACACAGTTTGCAGAGATTGGTCAAGACAACAAAACACCATCACTTTGGGTAAACCATCTCCATATTGCATTCCACTTTGGCACAGCACAGGCACAGCAAATGAGATAAGAATTGTTTTGATCATTCTTTTCTCTGCTTCTCTCAGGTTCAGAGAATGAGAATCCCGCAGAGTTCGCTTGTTCCATCTCTGTACCCCATTCCAGCTGTGTTCCAGGCTGACCCTTTCTCATCTTTAGGAAGCTGCCCATGAGCACCTGGTGTGCCAGCGAGCTCTGTGGGATGCCCAGCCCTCTGCCCAGCAGCTGAAGCACCACCCCTGCCTGGCTGCCAACAGCCAGCTCTCCATGGAGGAGAAGAAGCGCAAGGTCATCCGCAACCTGCGGCGCTTGGAGAGCCTGGGGCTGGTGCACTCTGCCAGCCACTACCAGGAGCTCATTGATGAGCTGGCCAAGGTGTGCTGAGCTGGGAATCACCCCTAAACCCCCAGAGCTCCTGCTCTGGTTAAGTTTTTCATGACAAACGTTGGTTTTCTGGCGCTGCTGTTTCCTGCAGGACATCCGGAACCAGCGGCGGCACCGGCAGCAGCGCCGCAGGGAGCTCCTGAAGCTGAGGCACACCCTGGAGGGCCTCGATGCCAAGACTCTGTTTTATGAGGAGCAAATTGATTATTACAACCAGTACATCAAGACCTGCCTTGACAACTTGGCAGCCAGCAACAAGTGAGGTTCCTTACCAAAAATCAGTAATTTTTTAAAGAAAAATGTTATTTGTTTTCATTGCTCTCTGGTTGTTGTGAGTCCTGGAGATGTTGGGGATCCAAGGGGTCACAGATGGCCAGAGATGAGCTCTCAGCATGTGCTCCCTTCTCTTCCAGGGGCAGTGGGAAGAGCAAGAAGCTGCCATCTCTGCACTACACAGCAGCCCAGCTGTGGGACAAGGGGGTGCTGCTGGAGATCCAGGACCTGCCACCCAGCCAGTGAGTGACCCTGCCCCAGGGGAGGAGCTCCTGCTTGGGGTTATTCAGTGCAGGGCCAGGAGCTGGACTTAATGATCCCTGTGGGTCCCTTCTGATTCAGGATATTCTGTGATTCTATGAAAATTTGGGCAGGTAGAGGAAAATAACAGAGGAGGAGGAGGATGCACGTGGGCCACTGTTGTCCTGCCATGTGGGACAAGTTTTGTGTAGGAAAGTTGGGATTTGCAGTGGGGTTTGGGCTGTGGGTCTGGTGTGGCTGCTGTGCTGATGCACTGGGTGGGTGAGCTGCTCCCTGGCTGTGTTAAAGCTTTTGGCAGTGAGTGGCTCTGTCTTCTCAGGCTCAAGAACGTGGTTTTTGACATCATCCCCTGTGAGGAATCAGGGAAGTTCCAGGTGAAAGCCAAATTCATGGGGATCGACATGGAGGACTTCCAGCTGCACTACCAGGTGGGAAACCTGTCCTGCAGCTCCTGGGGCTCACAGGGATGGGGACAGCCAGGGCATGTGGGGCTGGCTGCTGTCCCCACACCTGCAGCTCTTGTGGGGACTTGGAGCCCATGTGCAGCCCTGCCCTCTTGGGGTTTATGTGGTTGAGATGACCCAAAGGTGTCAGAAAGTCTCATTTTCCCAGCCCTGAGATTGAAGAAGGAGTCAGGATTCTTTGGCTGTGGTTTTCAAGGTTGTTTATTCTCTGTTATCTCTAACATTCTTTTCCTGGCCTGCTGAGGTCTGTCTGGCAGGTCAGGCTGTGGCACACTGACTGCCCTCAGGGTGGTGTTATCTTTTTATACTTAAAACTACGTGTACATGATAAAAAATCAGGGGCTGGGATTTAGTTGAGGCATATCATTAAGGAGGGGAGGTCCCTCTTTCTTTAGCTTAAAAGGCTAATGCTGGTTCATAGCTTCTTAATGATTGAGATGATATTAGGGAGGATCAGCTTTCAAAGTTAGCGAGAGGGGTAGATTCTACTACGATTGGCATGAAGCTGTGGTTGGCTCACAATAATTTCCCAATAATTCACAATAACTTCCCAATACCTATCACCTATGTTAGACAGTGAGTTTCTACTCTAAACCAATCCTAAAGTGCCACCATCACCCAGAAGATGGAGGCCAAGAAGAAGAAAGAGGAAGGACAAGGCACACCCAAATACCTCCATCTTGGCTTCTGAAGCCCTATTCTAAAAACCCCAAAGTTTTACTTTTTCACCCTGTGACAAACTAACTATCATTCTGCTTAAACTCTCGTGACTTGTAAATACTTACATAAAGCTGGTAATTTTCTCCATGGGTTAAAATCAAAGGCACAGGGCTCTTTGGCTTCATGCTAAGGTCTCTGGGCCCCCTGGCAGGGTCTGGAGCCCTCCAGGGCAGCCAGAGGAGTTTCCTGGGTTCTGACACAAACCCAGCTCCCTGTGCCCGGGCTGGGCACCCAGCAGGGCTTCCCTGGCAGGGCACAGTGCCAGTGACAGTCCCCTCTCCCACAGGACCTGCTGCAGCTGCAGTACGAGGGTGTAGCAGTCATGAAGATGTTCCACAAGGCCAAGGTCAACGTCAACCTGCTCATCTTCCTCCTCAACAAGAAGTTCTTCAAGAAGTGACAGGGTCAGGGGTGGGGCTGGAGGGAAGGGGGGCAATGGAAACCTGCCAAAGAGACCTCAGGGTTGGTGGTGCCAGGGCAGGGGAGCTGCTGCTGGCCATGGAGCTTTCCTGCATGGATTCAGTGCCTGAGTGAGGAACACAGGGCCCAGCCCCAGCCCTGGGCACCCCGAGCTTGGTACTGAACCAGTGCCCAACCTCCCTGCAGGAGGATGCACTGCCAAAGCTTCTGCAGCTTTTAAAATCTATTTAATCTGGGTGTTTTGGCTGTTTAATTCTTGTGTTGCCCACAGCCAGCAGCCCACTCTGTATTTCTGGACACTACACAGCTTTTACTGATATAATAAAGGTATCTTATTTATCTATATATCTAATTTATCTATCTATCTCTCTATCTCTCTATCTATCTATCTCTCTATATATTGATATCTATATCTATATATTAATATATAGATATTTTTATATATGTATCCATATCTATATGTATGGATACATATATATAAATATAGATATGGATATCTATCCATATCTATATTTATATATGAATATAGAAATATATTTATATAAGAAATATATATATCTATATTTATATGTATATCCATATCTATCTAGATATGGATGTATATACATAAATATATATATATGTATTTATTATATAAATATATTTCTTCCTCACACTAAGGCTTGGGAAATGTCAGAATCAGTTTTTATATGGAGGGTTAGTGAGAAGCCAGAACAGAGAGGTAATAACTGCTTGTGAAGACACCTGTGAGCTCTTCTCTAGTACATTGAGGTGCAATAGAAAAATTTTAATTTTATGCAGAGGTTTACACATGTGAAGTGTTGGTTTATAAAATGCTTTATGTCTCCCTCCCAGCTCAGTAACTGCCATGGGACCTTGGGGCAGCTCAGGGCTACCTGATCTATTGACATCCAAGCTCTGTCTTGTCTTTGGAAAGTGATGTTTGTTTGTGAGGTTTTTATGTGTTTTATTTTCCCTCCTCTCATAGAAATGCCTCAAACTGTGCTTATTCTATCCCCATCCATGCTGGATTGCTGCTGTGCTGCCTCTGCTTGTAAAGATGTAAATAAAGACGTATCAGAAGTAAAAATAAAGATGTATCAGGAAACGCAGGATTTCTCTGGATGATCACTTCCCTGTGCTCCTCTCCCTTTGTTTCCCAGGGTGTTTGAGGCTGCTGACATTTTCTGCAGCCCCCTGAGCCCCTGGCCAGGGAGCAGCTCCTCCCAGCAGTGCAGAGTCAGGTGCTGAGGCACCAGCTCAGCTCTTGCACTAAAGGGAATTTAGGCCACTTTCAGACACACTTAATTCTTAAATAAATACTATGATTACGTCTCCTAAAGACTATGATTATATCTCTACAGGAATGAAGTGGGATCAAGCTGCAGCACTTTGCTGTGTTTAAAATAGGACCAGGCTGCCATTAACCTGTTGGATGCTGCACCATCTGCAGGGACAGGATCCTGGGGAAAGTTGCTGCTGCACAATTCCCATTACCACATGGGTTTTTATCTTCTGCTTACCATATTTGTTTATTTTTTTTTCCCTGCTTGCCTTTAGAGGAGGATCCAGCATGTCTCTGGCTGTGGTTTGCTGCTGCCAGCCTCCTCCCCCAGCAGCCAAGCAGCCACTGGCTTTGCACCAGCAGCATTTGGCACGCTGAAACCCCTTTTTTGGGGTGCTTTGGGGATGGAGGGGAACCCTGAGGTAAAGAACTCTACCTAATAACACCAATCCCAGCTATTCACTAAGCAGAGTTGCAGCATGGGCTGCAGGGGACTCAGTGTTGCTGTGGAAAAAGTGATTTTTATTTTTTTGTTTTTGGCTCTGGGAAGTCGTGCTGTGGCCAGCCATGACTCAGAATCAGGGTGCCACCTCTTGCCTGCTGCCCACACGCTTTGGAGAGGAGCTGGGAGGGGAAAATGAATCCCTGGGAGTGCTGGAGGAGGCCTGGCTGGCTGAGCTCCACTAGATGTCATTGCAAGCTGGGGAGAAGAGCTCAGTGCTGGGTGAGCACAGCCCTGTGAGGGCTCCGAGTGGCTGCAGAGGCTCAGGGCGGCCCCAGCTCCAAGGATGGATCCCCCAGAGCAATCCCAGGGCTGAGGGTTGGAGGTGCAGGAGATCCAGCACAGCCCCTGTGAGGAAAAGCAGCTCCTGCCCCAAGCTGACACCATCCTGAGATGGTTATTGGGGAAAAGGAGAAAATTTGGCTCCCTCTGGGGTTTGTGTTTCATACCAGAGAATCCCACAATGGTTTGGTTCAAAGGGACCTTCAAGCCCATCCAGTGCCACCCCTGCCAAGGGCAGGGACAGCTCCCACCATCCCATGGTGCTCCAAACCCCATCCAACCTGGCCTTGGACACTCCCAAGGATGCCACAGCTGCTCTGGGCACCTGTGCCAGGGCCTCAGCACCCTCACAGGAAGAATTTCCTCCCAAAATCCCATCTAACCTTGCCCTCTGGCACTGGGAAGCCATTCCCCTGTGTCCTGTCCCTCTGTAGGCACAGGGAGGTTTTGTTTCACCTGGACCAGCCCCAGCACATCCTGTCCAGCACCCAGGCACCACCAGCACTCCCTGCATGGCACAGGGCATCACTGTGCTTGCATTAATGCCCCCAAAGGGCATCACTGTGCTTGCATTAACCCCTTGCACACCCAGCTGTGACACAGCGTCCCCAGGGTTGTGCTGAAGGTGCCACCTCCCCAGGTCCCTCAGCAACTCCAGCCTTGCTCCTGCTCCCTCCTCACTCACTGCCAGAATTGCCTCCAGGAGCACAAAGGAGCTGCCAGATGGGTGGACTTTGGGAAAAAAAATAAGGTTAAAAAAAATGGAATGAGGGAATGTGACCGTGTCTGCAGGGGTCTGAGGATGAAGGAAGAGATGAGGATCTGACTCCATGTTTCAGGAGGCTTGATTTATTATTTTATGATATATATTATATTAAAACTCTACTAAAAGAATAGAAGAAAGGATTTCATCAGAAGGCTGGCTAAGAATAGAAAAAGAAGGAATGATAACAAAGGTTTGTGGCTCAGACTCTGTGTCCGAGCCAGCTGGGCTGTGATTGGCCATTAATTAGAAACAATTAACATGGGCTAATCAAGACCCCCTGTTGCATTCCACAGCAGCAGATAACCATTGTTTACATTTTGTTCCTGAGGCCTCTCAGCTCCTCAGGAGAAAAAATCCTAAAGAAAGGATTTTCCATAAAATGTGTCTGTGACAGAGGGAGGGTTAAGAAAACTCTGTGTGTTTAAGTAGGTGCATGTGGAGAGATGTGTGAGAGGGAGAGGAAATTTGCTGAACCAGGGTACAGCACAGGCATTCAGCTCTTCACATCTCACCAGGCTGGTTTGGTTGGAGTCCTGCAGCCCAGAGTGTCCCTACAAACTCCAGAGTGTCCCTGCAAACCTCAGGGTGTCCCTACAAACCCCAGAGTGTCTCTGCAAACCTCAGGGTGTCCCTACAAACCCCAGAGTGTCCAGGGGTTCTGCCCCATAGTTGGCACAGGCTGCTCTGAGGGATAACTCTGCTGTTCCCTTCTGATGGCAGCAGCTTCCTTGTGGGAGAGAGGGGGAAAAAGCACAAAGCAAAGCAGGGAGAAAATAAGAGGGGAATGTTTGCCGACTGTCTGCTGTGTGTTGTTGGTGTTTGTTGTGTTTCTGTGGTTGCTGTGGCAACGCTGGCAAGGGATGCCAGGCTGCAGCACGGTGGGTACCAGCACAGCATGGTGAGGAGCTGGGCATGGACTGCTGGATGGGGCTGGGCAGGGCATTTGTGGGGTCACATTTGGGGTCGAGCTCAGCTCCTGCACTCCTGGAGAGCCTGGGGTGGGTGTGGGTTCACATCCCATGGTCTGGTTGGGTTTTGGTTCACATGCCAGGGCCTGGGGTGGGTTCTGGTTCACATCTGAGAGCCTGGGGTGGGTTCTGGTTGGGTTCTGGTTCACATCCCATGTTCTGGTTGGGTTCTGGTTCACATCCCATGTTCTGGGATGGGTTCTGGTTCACATCCCAGGGCCTGGGGTGGGTTCTGGTTCCCATCCCATGGCCTGGGGTGGGTTCTGGTTCACATCCCAGTGCCTGGGGTGGGTTCTGGTTCACATCTGAGAGCCTGGGGTGAGTTCTGGTTGGGTTCTGGTTCACATCCCATGTTCTGGGATGGGTTCTGGTTCACATCCCAGGGCCTGGGGTGGGTTCTGGTTCCCATCCCATGGTCTGGGGTGGGTTCTGGTTGGGTTCTGGTTCACATCCCAGGATCTGGGGTGGGTTCTGGTTCCCATCCCATGGTCTGGGGTGGGTTCTGGTTCACATCCCATGGTCTGGGGTGGGTTCAGGTTCACATCCCATGGCCTGGGGTGGGTTCTGGTTCACATCCCATGGTCAGGAGTGGGTTCTTGTTGGGTTCTGGTTCACATCCCATGTTCTGGTTGGGTTCTAGTTCACATCCCAGAGCCTGGGGTGGGTGTGGGTTCACATCTGAGAGCCTGGGGTGGGTTCTGGTTCCCATCCCATGGTCTGGGGTGAGTGTGGGTTCACATCCCAGGCCTGGGGTGGACATTGGTTCAATCTTCTGGTTGGAATATTGAACATAGGAATACAGGGCTGTTGGAATTTTGGAATATATTGGGATACAGGAATGCTGAAATTTAGGAATGCTGGAATTTAGGAAAACAGGGCTGTTGGAATATTGAAATCTAGGAATACTGAAATCTAGGAATATTGAAACACAGGATTATTGAAATATAGGAATATTGCAATATAGGAATACAGGACTGTTAGTATGTGGGAATGTTGGAATATTGAACACAGGAATACAGGGCTGTTGGAATATTGGAATATATTGGAATATATTGGGATATATTGGGATATATTGGGATATATTGGGATATATTGGGATATATTGGAATACAGGAATGCTGAAATTTAGGAATGTTGGAATTTAGGAAAACAGGGCTGTTGGAATATTGAAATCTAAGAATACTGAAATCTAAGAATATTGAAACACAGGATTATTGAAATATAGGAATATTGCAATATAGGAATACAGGACTGTTAGTATGAGGGAATGTTGGAATATTGAACACAGGAATACAGGGCTGTTGGAATATTGGAATATATTGGAATATATTGGGAAATATTGGAATATATTGGAATATATTGGGATATATTGGAATATATTGGGATATATTGGAATATATTGGGATATATTGGGATATATTGGGATATATTGGAATACAGGAATTATGAAATTTAGGAATGTTGGAATTTAGGAAAACAGGGCTGTTGGAATATTGAAATCTAGCAATATTGAAACATAGGATTGTTGAAATATCGGAATATTGCAATATAGGAATACAGGACTTACAGGAATGTTGGTGTATTGAACACAGGAATACAGGGCTGTTGGAATACTGGAATACATTGGAATATATTGGAATATATTGGGATATACTGGGATATATTGGGATATATTGGAATACATTGGGATATATTGGAATACAGGAATGCTGAAATTTAAGAATGTTGGAATTTAGGAAAACAGGGTTGTTGGAATATTGAAATCTAGGAATATTGAAACATAGGATTATTAAAATACAGGAATATTGCAGTATAAGAATACAGGACTGTTATGATATGGGAATGTTGGAATATTCAACACAGGAATACAGGGCTGTTGGAATATTGGAATGCATTGGAATATAGGAATACTGAAATCCCAGAGAGGGATTTGGCCTAAAATCAGGGCTGGGTGAGGGCTGTGCCCCTGGGAGCCAGCAATGCTCTGAGCAGCTCCAGAGATGAGGGTTAACCCTTTGGGGGCTGCAGGGATGAGTGCAGGGGCTCCTCAGGGCTGTGGGCATTGCCATCCACCCAGAGCCTGCAGATCCTGGGGTCTGGGGAGAGATTTCAGTGGTTTGGGGGCATTGCCATCCACCCAGAGCCTGCAGATCCTGGGGTTTGGGGAGGGATTTCAGTGGTTTGGGGGCATTGCCATCCACCCAGAGCCTGCAAATCCTGGGGTTTGGGGAGAGATTTCAATGGTTTGGGGGCATTGCCACCCACCCAGAGCCTGCAGATCCTGGGGTTTGGGGAGGGATTTCACTGGTTTGGGGGCTCTGCCTGGCACTAAAAGGTTTCAGCCTTTCACTGGTCAGAAGTGCCAGTTTAATTGGATTGTTTAATTGCTGCATCTCCAAATGGTGATTTTTTCAACAGAGAGGCCTGATGAGGAATCCTGCCCTGAAAACTGGAAGCTGACTCATTCTCCTCCAAGTCCTGGGGTCATTGTTGTAATGCAAATAAACACAAATTCCCACTGCTGGGCTCTGGGAACGTGCTCCATGCAGGCCAGGGACCCAGGAAGGGGCTGGGTGTGTGCTGCATCCTCCCATCCTTGGAGCAGGGGAGGCTTTGGTGGCACCTGGGGCTGTCTGAGGTGGGGGCAAACACAATTTTAACTCTGATGGGGGCTGGAAAATCCCAAAGTGCAGAGATTTGCTGTTTCCTCTTTGAAAAGGCAGGAGCAAAAATCATCTCTCTCATCCCAATTCCCATTTCTCTGCTTTCAGCATCTCTGGGTGCAAAGGAAAACTGAAGAAGCTGGAGCTGGGACTTGAATCCACATATCCCAGCATGGGGAGGTGAGGGGAGGGCAGCGTTTTCCACCCAAAAAACCTCTCCACAGAAGCTGGAGCCAGCGTGAGTCACCCTGAGCAGCTGCTGCCAAGGCAGGAGCGACCTTGTGCTGCTGAGCCAGCGTGGGCTGAGCCACGAGAAGGGGAAGCTTTTGCTCAGGCCGGATGCTCCAGGGGAAAGAATGAGCCCTGGGCCTGAAAGTGCTGCCCAAAAAGGGCCAGAGCCACGCTCAGGGAGGGTCTGGGGTCTGCAGGGAGAGCAGCAGGGCCAGGGTTTGGGCACTCCCAAAATTCTGGGGTTTGGTGAGAGATATCTCCCAAAATTCCGGGGTTTGGTGAGCACCCAGCGATGGGACTTCATGAAACTTCAGGGAAAATGAGATCAATCTCCCCTCTGCTCCTGCCACCCTGTCCTCAGCCTTGGTTTCCCTCCAGGCTGGCGCTGCTGGATGTTTTCCCCTCTCAGCTTCTCTCTCCTGAATCAGCGGACGTGACTCACAAGGCAGAGAAGGAGGGAGGGAGGAGAGGGCTTGGGGACCGCTCTGTCCCTGCAGGAGCCACCAGGGCAGCAGCATCCTGACCCCCTCCCTGCCAGCAGCCAGGCCCAGGGCTCACATTCCCCTTGTCCCAGGCTGTCCCCTCCCTGTGCCCAGCCCAGTGGGTGCAGCAGAGGGGGAACTGGTTGAGCTGGTGCACCCTGTCCCAGCAGAAAGGGGACATTCCTGGAGGGCAGGGGGGGTGACATGGGGGCCTTTGTCACCAAGGTGCCACCACACCCTGACTGATGGGGACACCCTTTTTCCCAAAGGAACCACTCCATGGTGGCTCTGAGCCTTGTGGGGTGGGTGGGAGGTGGGGAAAAGGCTTGGGGGAGTCAGAGATTTCTGGATTAGGAGAGGAAAATCAACTCTGGGCAGGAAGAAAAGAGACTGGGTCAGGGGAGCAGAGCCAGGGTGCCCAATCTTGGCTGGATTATTTAAACAGTTTAAAAACAGAGGGATTAGGGAGCCAAGAGAGCTGCAGGGGAGGGAACAAGGCAGGGTGGGAGAGGTGTGCAAGGCCTGGGCTTTGGAGCAATTAGATAAGTGAATCAGGGCCTGGGAGCGATTAGAGAAAGAAATCAGGTTTTACACCAATTAGGTGAAGTCCCCAGGCGATTAAGACACAGAGGTGGCTGCAAGAGGAGGGCTCCCAGCAGCCCCTGGAACTGATAGGGCTGGGCATTGATTAAAGGAGCATCAGAGGCTGAGAGCAATTTGATAAGGAAACAAAACAGTGCATCAATTAGCCTGGGAAAAAGGAGTGATAATGGGGATGGGGAAGTGGGGCCAGTGCAAACAACCCCAACAGCTCAGAGTGTGGGGCAGGGAAGGGGTGGAAAGAGGGAAAATGGTCCCAGCTGGAGCTTCAAGGGCTACAGGATGAGATTGGTGTGTTTCAGTTTGGCCTCAGTGAATTCACACCTGGCCTGAAGATGGGTTTGTTGTTGGTTGTGGCTTGTGGGCTGCAGTGCAGCATCACCAGAGAGAAGCAGGGAGTTCTGCATTTCACAGAATCTCAGAATCACGGAGTGGGTTGGCTTGGAAGGGACCTAAGAAATCATCAACCTCCAATGCCCTTCCATGGGCAGGGACACCTTCCACTATCCCAGTGGATCCCATTATCCCAACCTGGCCTTGAACACTCCCAGGATGGGGCAGCCACAGCTTCTCTGGCCAAGCTGAGCAAGTCAATATAAAAAAATAAAATTAAAAATTTTAATTTAAAAAAATTTTTTTTTTTCCAGCAGTTTTTGCTCTGAATCTACACTGCCACACACCTGGAGCAATTTTATCCACTGAGAAGGCAATGATAGCAGGATAACTCAGCCCTGTGCCCTGCCTCAGATGCTCTGGGAGTTTCCAGATCCTGGGTGCCAGACGAATTAGCAATTAAGTAACTCAACGGAGCCTAGAAATAATTAGACCAAGGAATGCAGCTCCAGCAGATGAGTTTAGTGAAGAAATGGGAGTATTGGAGAGATGGAGATGAGAAGGGTGATCAGGTCTCAGCACAATTATCTAGAGAAAGTCTGCTCCAGACTGATTAGAGGAAGGGAAAAGAGCTTTCTGGGCAATTAGGTGAGGGAAATCAACTCTGGGCAGGAAGAAAATAGACTGTGAAAGAGATTGGGGTGGGAGATGCTGAGTTTTCTCTGCCCCTGACTCAGATAAGGGCCCTTAGATAAGGGCTCTCCGAGGCAGAAATGAAGATGAGGAGGATTAAGGAGCAGAGGTGGGTGGGGAAACTGAGCCCTGCCCCAGGAGGGCCAAAATCTGGGGATCAGAGCTAAGAAACAGAATAAACCAGGGCAAAACAATAAACCAGGGTAAAACAGAATAAACCACGGTAAAACAGAATAAACCAGGGTAAAACAATAAACCAGGGTAAAACAGAATAAACCAGGGTAAAACAGAATAAACCACGGTAAAACAATAAACCACGGTAAACCAGAGTAAACCAGGGTAAATCAGAATAAACCAGAGTAAAAGAGAATAAACCAGAGTAAAACAGAATAAACCAGAGTAAAACAGAGTAAACCAGGGTAAATCAGAATAAACCACGGTAAAACAGAGTAAACCAGGGTAAAACAGAATAAACCAGGGTAAAACAGAATAAACCACGGTAAAACAATAAACCACGGTAAACCAGAGTAAACCAGCGTAAATCAGAATAAACCAGGGTAAAACAGAAGAATAAATCACGGTAAAACAATAAACCAGGGTAAAACAGAGTAAACCAGGATAAAACAGAATAAACCAGGGTAAATCAGAATAAACCAGAGTAAAACAGAGTAAACCAGGGTGAAACAGAGTAAACCAGGATAAACCAGAGTAAACTAGGGTAAATCAGAATAAACCAGGGTAAAACAGAGTAAACCAGGGTAAAACAATAAACCAGAGTAAAACAGAGTAAACCAGGGTGAAACAGAGTAAACCAGGATAAACCAGAGTAAACTAGGGTAAATCAGAATAAACCAGGGTAAAACAGAGTAAACCAGGGTAAAACAATAAACCAGGGCAAAAGAATAAACCAGGATAAACCAGAGTAAACCAGGGTAAAACAGAATAAACCAGGCTGGAATGGCCGTGGGTGGGAGCAGGAAGGGAGCTGGGCACCGTTTCCAGCCCAGCACGTGGCAGGATCCTTCCTTAATCTGTAAAACTGGATTAGTCCCTCGTGCCCAGCAAAGTTGAGAGCCAGCAGAGCCTTTGTGCACGGGTGACTTTGAGCTCAGGACAGAGGGAGCTGCAGGGTGGCAGCGTGACCAGGGATGAGCATGGGCTGGCATGGGACGTGCCCTGGGGCACCCAGGAACCCCTGAGTGAGCCTGGGGTGAGCACAGCAGGGAGCTTCACCCAGGTTTTGGGGTGCTGAGCTGCCCTGGGAGGGGTGACCGTGGTCACCAAGGTTGCAGGTCAGCAGCAGCTGCAGCTGGAGAGAGCTGGATCCTTTGGGAATGGCTTCATTTGCTCCTTAATTAGCCCTGACGGCTGCTGGAGCAGATTTTGCTGGTCCTTTCCTCTCTGAGGCTGGCCCTGGCTTGAAGTGGCAGGGTTCAGTGAGGTCAGGCTCCTTTTCCCTTCCTGCTTTGCCATTTTCCTTTCTTCCATCCCTGCGGAGCGGCATCGCTGAGGCACATGATGCTGACTCTGGTGCTGTGGGAAGGGGAAGCTGTGGTTTGGCTGCCAGGGCATAGTTTGGCCTCTGGAAATGACCCTTTTGGAAAGGGAAGCAGGGTCTTGCTCAGCAGCCCCCCAGGAAATGTGGCAGCATTGCTGAGGGGTGGCTGGAGAGGCACTGAGGGACCCCAGCAGCAGCCAAGGGCAATGGGAAACAGCCCCAGGTTAAACCAAGCACCTGTGGGGGTCATGGAGGAGTTTTCACATTTGAAATGTCTTCTTTTAATTATTTATTTTCATGTTTAGCTGAGTGCTTTCTGCCAGAGCTGCTGCTGAGTGACAGAGAGCAGCGCTGGGGCCATCCAGGGCAGCTCTCATGGACACTGATCCCTCCTGGGCATCCCAGCCCTGCTTTTCCCAGCAGGAGGGTGCCTCTGACATATCTCCTTCACCCCTTGGCCTCTGCTGAGCTGGCTGGGACGAGCCTGCCTTCTGTGGCTTGACAGCATTATCTGGGACACAGGCAGAGCCAGGCTCCACTCTGGTCCCTGCTCCTTGGATATCCTCAGGAGATAGCACAGCCAGCTGTCCCCTGGCACTCCATGTGCTTCTCCTCCTCCAGCACAGCATGGAAAAGGGGATTTGCAGAGCACCAGAGCCCAGCAAAGCCCCAGAGGCATGGGGATCTGTCGGAACTCAGTGCATCCCTCTGAGTGTCCAGAGTTGCCCAGGACCCCATCAGGGGGCTCAGAGACCCTGGCACACAGCCCAGAGCACCTGGGGATTTGATTTTGAGCCCTGGAGCAAGTTACCTGAAAGTCACACAGGTCTGAATGGTATAATAACAAAATGATCACAGGGTGAAAATGTAGATTTTAGGATTTTTGGTTATGGGAACAAGATGGAGGAATCTGGGCATGTTCAGCCTTTCTTTCTTCTTCTTCTTGTTCTCCATTTTCTGCAGTGATGTTGGCACTTTGGGATTGGTTTAGAGTAGAGGTGCACTGTCTAACATAGGTGATAGGTATTGGAAAGTTATTGTAAATATGTTATATTTAGAATAGAAACTCACTGTCTAACATAGGTGATGGGTATTGGGAATTAAGTGTAAATATGTTATACGTAGTTTGTAGTATAAAAGGACAACACAGAGAGTGCCTGTGGCTGCCCTGCTGAGCAGATCTCAGCTGGGCAGAAAGAAAATTTTATAGATAAGAATTAATAAACAACCTCAAGACCAAAAAGTGAAGAGTCCAGACTCATTCTTCAGTTGCATGGGCTGCAGCAGAGACATCCTGCACATCTCAGGGCAGCAATTATCAACAGCAACCGGAGAGGGATCCATCCTGAGTCCATAGGTGTGTCCTCCTCCCAATGCTCAGACACTGCTTTTGTTCAAGCCCTATTGTGGATTTCAGTGTTTCATGGCTTTTTAATTTTTTTTCCCCCTTTCCAATTCTGATGAAAAAATGTATTTGGGGAAAATAGAAATATTTAGACATTTCCCTGACAGGCAGCAGAGCTGGAAGAGCTGTGGTACAGCGCTGCTCACGTGTGCTGGTGGAAAGCTCAGCACAAAGAATCAGGCTGGGGAATGCAGCAGGAGACCCAGAGGGTGAAGAGTCAGTGCTCACCCTGCTTGCCAGCAGCCCAGCACCAAACTGCCCTCAACATCTGGATAAGAAAATGCATTTGAGATTGTTTTGGGGAGGTTTTCAATGTGTATATATATATATATATATATATATATATAAAATATATATATATACGCATATATATGTGTATACATCTGTGTATATATATATATATATATTATATATACAGATATTTATATATAATATAATATAATATATTACATATAATATGTTTTTATATATACATATATAATATAATATAATATAATATAATATAATATAATATAATATAATATATTACATATAATATGTTTTTATATATACATATATAATATATATTTATTATATATTATATAATACATAATATATCACATATTATATATTATATACTATACATAATATATTATATATTATATATTATATATTATATATTATATATTATATATTATATATTATATATTATATATTATATATTATATATACATATATATGTATATATGCACACATATATATACATATATGTTTTTAAATATATTTATACATATTTATATTTATATATATTTATATATATTTACATATATTATATATATATTATATTACATATGTATATATATGTATAAATGTGCATATATATGTATATGTAAAAATATACATATATAAATATATATTTATATATTTATATATATCTTTATCTATCTATAAAATATATATATTTATATATCGATATCTACATATACATATAAATCTTGTGTACAGAAACATACATGTACTACATTAAAATATACTATATAGCATGTGAAACCTCACTATAGTAGGAGTTTTCAGCTAAATAAGTAGCAGTAAATGTATTACAAATCTGTATTTTGCGTTCTGCAGTGACTCTGTGAGGGCTGGAAAGGGGGCTGGTGGTTGGGGTCCATTCCAGCCCCCCACTCTCCCAGCAGGAGCTGTCTGGACCTTGCAATGGTCAGTGCAAAGCCCTGTGGAGTGCAGGATGCTCTGGGCAGGTCAGTGAGGAGCAGAGCTGCTGTTCTGTGCAGGTGGCTCTGGGATGAGCCCACACCTCCCTTTCCAGGAGGCAGAGGAATCCCCAGCCCCACAATCCACCTTCCCCACCCCATTTTTGTCCTGCTCACACCCTGGGGTGTGTGATGGGGGTGTGAACCCATGGGATTGGGACGAGCACCACACCTGTGCTGGGGAGGTGTCAGCCCCCATCCTGCACCCCACTCCCTTTGTCCCAGCCCTTCAGGCTTCCCCCATTGCTCTGCCCCATTCCAGGGGTTCAGAGCCTCCTTCAGGCTTCCCCCATTGCTCTGCCCCATTCCAGGGGTTCAGAACCTCCTTCAGGCTTCTCCCCATTGCTCTGCCCCATTTCAAGGGTTCAGAGCCTCCTTCAGGCTTCTCCCCATTGCTCTGCCCCATTCCAGGGGTTCAGAGCCTCCTTCAGGCTTCTCCCTACTCCTCTGCCCCATTCCAGGGGGTTCAGAGCCTCCTTCAGGCTCCCCCATTGCTCTGCCCCATTCCAGGGGGTGCAGAGCCTCCTTCAGGCTCCCCCATTGCTCTGCCCCATTCCAGGGGTTCAGAGCCTCCTTCAGCTTCTCCCCATTGTTCTGCCCCATTCCAGGGGGGTTCAGAGCCACACTTCCATTTTCAGAAGGCTTCAAACCTGGTTTTATTCTATTAAATAAAAAATAGGATAAATTTTATAAATTCTTTTTATAAATCCTTCCAAAACTCTTAAGTTTACATTTGCTCATTGGTCAGGAAAGACAAACAAAGTGCTCCTTCTTTCTTTCTTGGTTTCTATGTCAACAACCTTGGTAGAAAATTCTTTCAGGGGTAAATCTTCTCAAACTCCTCTCTGGCTCACAGAATTTGGTGTAAAATCTCTCCCACACGTGTGGATGCCCCATGGCCAGGGCAGCTCTGCAGAACTGGGTGTGTGGGGCTACTGGGGAGTGACAGGGACTGGAGACCATAAACTCATAAAATTATGGAATAGTTTGGCTTGGAAGGCCCTTAAAGCTCCTCTCATTCCACAGTCCCAGGCTGCTCCAAGCCCTGTCCAGCCTGGCCTTGGACACTTCCAGGGACAGAGCAGCTGCACCACCCTCATTGTCAAACACTTCTTCCTTCTACCAAACCTCAATCAACCTCTTTTAGTTTAAAAATGCTCCCATCCATCCTTCTACTTGGGCTTAGGAGGAGAAGCTCAAGGTTCCAGTGGCCAGAGATCTTACAAAGTCATTTTCCTGCTTGAATTTTGGGGAGTTTCCCTGCAGATCTGTTTGGTTTCCCTCTTCCTTCCCTCCCTTTTCTAACCTGGTGCTGGTGTGGGGGGAAATAAACGCTCTTAAAGAGTTTTGTGGCTGGAAAACCTCTGGATTTCACACAGCTGGGGTAGGGCTGCAGCAGTGGCATGAGCTGCCTCCACCCCTGCCTGCTGGAAAGAACAAGGCAGTTGATTTCAAACCACCTGAAAACCACCTTGGTGTCCTGATGTCCCTTTGGGACTTGTCCTGATGTCCCTTTGGGAGAGGTGGTGCAGGAGGTGCAGTTTTTACCCCACAGTTTTTGCCAGTTCTGCCTGAGCCACCCTTGGTTTGGGTGGTGAGGGGAAGGACCAGAGACCCAGAGAGAGCCAGAGAGGATGGAGAGGTTGGAGAAGGGAGTGATGAACCCATGGGATGAGTTCTGTGTTCAGAGGGAAGGACCAGAGACCCAGAGGGATGGGAAAGTTGCAGAAGAGAGTTCTGGAACCATGGGATGGGTTCTGTGTTCAGAGGGAAGGAACAGAGACCCAGAGAGAGCCAGAGGGGATGGAAAAGTTGGAGAAGGGAGTGATGAACAGGGCTGGGTTCTGTGTTCACTGGTGGGACGAGGGACCAGAGACCCAGAGAGAGCCAGAGGGGGTGGGAAAGTTGGAGAAGGAAGTGATGAACCCATGGGATGAGTTCTGTGTTCAGAGAGAAGGACCAGAGAACCAGAGGGATGGGAAAGTTGGAGAAGGGAGTGCTGAAACCATGGGATTGCTTCTCTGGTGGAGAGAGGGACCAGAGACCCAGAGAGAGCCATTGGAGATAGGAAAGTTGGAGAGGAGAGTGATGAACCCGTGGGCTGAGTTCTGTGTTCACTGGTGGAAGGAAGGACCAGAGACCCAGAGAGAGCCAGAGGGATGGGAAAGTTGGAGAAGGAAGTGACGAACCCATGGGAAGAGTTCTGTGTTCTTTGGTGGAGAGAGGGACTCAGAGAGAGCCAGAGGGGATGGGAAAGTTGCAGAGGGCAGTGCTGAACCCATGGGCTGGGTTCTGTGTTCACTGGTGGAGGGAGAGACCCAGAGGGGATGGGAAAGTTGCAGAACAGAGTGATGAACAGGGCTGGGTTCTGTATTCTCTGGTGGAAGGAGAGACCCAGAGAGAGCCAGAGGGGATGAGAAAGTTGGAGAAGGGAGTGATGAACCCATGGGATTGGTTCTCTGGTGGAGGAACCAGAGACCCAGAGAGAGCCAGAAGGGATGGGAAAGTTCAGAGGCAGTGATGAACCCATGGGATGAGCTCTGTGTTCTTGGGGGAAGCGCGAGAGCCCAGGTGGCAAAGGGAGGGAAGTGCAGGGAAGATGAACCCATGAGATGAGTTCTGTGTTCAGAGGGACCAGAGACCCAGAGAGAGCCAGAGGGGATGAGAAAGTTGGAGAAGGGAGTGATGAACCCATGGGATTGGTTCTCTGGTGGAGGAACCAGAGACCCAGAGAGAATCAGAAGGGATGGGAAAGTTGCAGAGGGCAGTGCTGAACCCATGGGCTGGGCTCTGTGAGCTGTGCCATGCGCGAGAGCCAGGCTGGCACCGGGCACACCCCGAGGGCTGCAGGCAGTGCCAGGGAAGCAGTGGTGCCTTCCCCACCTCTCAGGGCTGCTCTGGGGGCTGGGGCTGGCTGCCTCTTCCCACAGCCCCCACACATCCTGGCTCCATCGTCAGCCTGACCCCTGATTCCACTCCTCGGGCTCTGCATCGCTGCCGTTGCCCCGGCAACGTGTCGTCGCCACGGCAACCGTGACAACCTTCTGCTCATTAATTTAAAAAGGTTCGCAGTGTAACAAATGAAATAGTTATAAGCTTGTCAGGGTGTTAAGGAGCAGGGGCTGACAACTTGCCCCCCTTGCCTGTGCTGCCAGAGCAGCCTGGCTCTGCCACGAGGTCCCCAGCCCAGAGCTGGCTCCATCCCACCGGCTCTGAGTGCAGCAATTCCTTCAGGGCACTCCTTGGAGCATCCTGGCACGGTGGCATCACTTGGTGACCACCCCAAGATGCAGGTGGGGGATGTGGCAGAGGTGGTTTGGGGGGGGGTTTGAACCAGAGACACTTCTGTCGGGCCATTCCTGATGTCCTGCCACTCCATGCTGATGTCTGGGATGCAGATTTACCCCAGGGTCTGTCCTGGAGGATAATTATTTTTGTGCAACATGTAGCACCCCTATCTGCACTATTAAAATTAATATTTTTACCTTTGTACCTAATAGGATTGAGAGGGGGAGGATGAACAGATCAAACACCTTTTGTACACACATATATTCCTTAGGAAAGCTGGACACATCACAGATACCCTGGGTATCCCCAGCTGGGGGAAGTTAATCCCAGCTGGCTAAGCCTGGCAGCTGAGGTAAATCAATGTTTCCCTTGAAGTCCTGGGCCAGGTTGCTGACAGGTACAAAGAGGTATTGGAAAGCTGAAGCTGCTGAAGCCAGGGCAAAGGACACCAGTTGAGGATTTGGCTCCTGCTTCATTATAAACCATTTTGCTGAAATCTCAGCGGATTTCAAGTTGACCAAACCCCTTTAATCTCAAATAAAGGCCATTCTCTGGCTTTTTGTAAGTGGAAACACGAAAGGAACTGGTTTAAAAAAAAAAAATCCTGCCATTGCAATTCTGCTTGGCAAGCTGAGAATAAGGTCATTTTACAGCAAGAAAAGTGTCCGTTCAGTTAAAAATAAAAATTGTGTGTTCTGGGCCACATTCGTTCCTAATGGAAGCTGGTGCTGGGATTGCAGTGGATTTTGTGAGCTGGGACCCAGCATTTCCCAGCTCTGACACAGCCCCTTGTGCCAGGCAAGTGTTGGTTTGGGAACGGGGTTTGTCCTTTGTTTTGGGTCTGGAGCCTCTCTGCTCATGGTCAGCCATTGGTTCCAAAGCCCTGCATCCATCCCTGCATCCATCCTGCATTCATCCCTGCCTCTATCCCTGTATCCATCCCTGCATCCATCCCTGCATCCATCCATCCATCCATCCATCCATCCATCCATCCCTGCATCCATCCATCCCTGCATCCATCCATCCATCCATCCATCCTGCATCCATCCTGCATCCATCCTGCATCCATCCTGCATCCATCCCTGCATCCATCCCTGCATCCATCCTGCATTCATCCTGCATCCATCCCTGCATCCATCCATCCATCCATCCATCCATCCATCCATCCATCCATCCATCCATCCCTGCACCCATTTTTCCATCCATCCCTGCATCCCACCCTCCAGGCTGGAGCCACTCTCAGGTTCCTGTGCCCAAGGGCAGCTGCAGCTGCTCCAGCCCTGCTCTCTGCCCTGAGCTTCAGGAAGGGAAACCCAGTGAGTGCTCCAGGGCCTTGTTTCCTTGCCTTCAAGAGATCCTTCAAAACCTTTCTCAATAATTAAACAAGCAAGGCCTAAAAATAGCCCCAATATCTATTATATGTGGCAGAAGAATGGAAGGGAAGAAAGTGTCCTCAGTGTCCCAAACTTCCCCCCACCCCAGGTTCAGTGGTTTCCTGAGGGGTGCAGCGAGGCTGCAGGATGTCAGGAGCCCCAGGGGTTGGGATGATTCCTTCCAAAGCAGCCAGATTTGGGGATGGTTCATTCCCTACAAAAGGTTTTTTGGCAGCTTTTTATGCCATGCTGGGTTTTGGAAGGGCACAGCAGCTGCAGCAAGGAAGGCCTGGCACCTACACCCATGGCTGGAAGCATCTTGCCCACCCTGGGCACCCTAAATCTACCCCAAAATAAGCTGGTGGCACAGCTGGTTCTTGGAAATTGGGCTGCTCCCACCCAGCACGTGGTGCAGATGCCGCTGTGAGTGG
Organism: Zonotrichia leucophrys gambelii; assembly: GCF_028769735.1. Lineage (NCBI taxonomy): Eukaryota > Metazoa > Chordata > Aves > Passeriformes > Passerellidae > Zonotrichia > Zonotrichia leucophrys. Next base: position 1,212,208 of record NC_088194.1, on the reverse strand, counting down.
CAGCCCAGGAACAGCATCGCTGGAAGTGACAGCTGGAGCCTTAAATCTGCACTCTCCTGAGCTCTTGCTTATCTCCAAAGCTCCCAGCACTGAAGTGGGGCTGTGGTGGAGCAGATAAAGCCCTGGCTTGGAAGGGGCTGCTGGAGCCTTGGCTGCAGGGAAGGGCAGTGAGGGGAGGCCCTGAACTGGGGGTGCTGAATTTGGGGCTGAGCCTGGTGGTCCTGGGAGGGGCTCACAGTGCTCTGAATCCTGTGGGGAATCAAAATGAGACCCAGTGCCAGCACCACTGTGGCACTGCCACAGTAACATGGCACTGCCCCACTGAGAGAAGGGGGAATGGCACTGCCACACTGTGAAATGGCACTGCCACACTGAAATGGCACTGCCACACTGAAATGGCACTGCCACACTGTGAAATGGCACTGCCACACTGTGAAATGGCACTGCCACACTGAGAGAAGGGGGAATGGCGCTGCCACATTGTGAAATGGCATTGCCCCACTGAGGGGGGGTGAAATGGCACTGCCACACTGTGAAATGGCACTGTGGTGTGACATGGCACTGCCACACTGAGTGGGGGGGAAAATTGCACTGCCACACTGTGAAATGGCACTGCCACACTGTGACTTGGCACTGCCACACTGAAGGTAGGTGATGATCCCAGCTGGGAGCTGGCAGGGCCAACTGGGATGGCAGAATTAGCCAGGATGGTGTGCCAGGGACAGCCAGGATGCCATGGCAGGGTTAGTTAGGATGCTGGGATCTGTGGCAGGGCTCACTGGGATCTCTGGCAAGGCTCACTGGGATGTAGGATTCAGTGGGATGCAGGGTTCACTGGGATCTCTGGCATGACTCACTGGGATCTGTGTCAGGATTCACTGGGATCTGTGGCAGGGCTCACTGGGATGTAGGATTCAGTGGGATGCAGGGTTCACTGGGATCTCTGGCAGGATTCACTGGGATCTGTGTCAGGATTCACTGGGATCTGTGGCAGGGCTCACTGGGATCTGTGGCAGGGCTCACTGGGATGCAGGATTCACTGGGATCTGTGGCAGGGCTCACTGGGATCTGTGGCAGGGCTCACTGGGATGCAGGATTCACTGGGATGCTGTTCCAGGCACACCGTGAGCTTGAAGAAAGCTCTTCCTGCAGCATGGAGAGGCCATGTGGAAAGGGAGCAGGGCCAAACCTTGGAGGATATCTGGGAAAAGGAGAAGGGGAATGCATTAGGAACAGACAACAGCCCCTGGGGCAGAGAGAGGGGGACCAGCCTGCAGCTTCTCCATCCCCATTTGGGCATCCCAGGCCCTGCCCATTGCCCGGACAGGGGAGCCAGCCCAGCCTCCCGAACTCCTCCCGGAGAAAGGCAAACAGCTCAGCCGTGCGTTGCATAACCAGGAAAAAAGGCGTCCTCGTCCTCGGAGCCGAGTGGCTGCCGGCCAGCTCTGGCATTAAAGTGGAGCAGAGGATAGCGGGAGGGGAGCGGGATTAGGCGGGGAGGAGACGGGATCAAGTGAGCAGCAGCGAGGGCAGGCTGGCCGCAGCCTCAGCGGGGTCACGGTGCCCAGAGGGGGCCAGGATCCCTTCCCGGGGCTGTGGAGAGCCCTGGGAACAGGGGGGAGATCCAGGATCCCTTCCCTGGGCTGTGCAGAGCCCTGGGAACAGGGGGGAGATCCAGATCCATTCCCTGGGCTGGAGGCCTGGGACAGGAGGAGATCCAGATCCCTTCCCGGGCTGTGCAGGCCCAGGGACAGGGGAGATCCAGGATCCCTTCCCTGGGCTGTGCAGAGCCCTGGGAACAGGGGGGAGATCCAGGATCCCTTCCCTGGGCTGTGCAGGGCTCCAGGGACAGGAGGGATCCAGGATCCCTTCCCGGGGCTGTGGAGAGCCCTGGGAACAGGGGGGAGATCCAGGATCCATTCCCAGGGCTCAGCAGGGCCCCAGGGACAGGAGGGATCCAGGCAGGAGAGATCCAGCCAGGAGGGATCAAGATCCATTCCCGGGGCTGTGCAGGGCTCCAGGGACAGGAGGGATCCAGCCTCCCCTGGGCTGTGCAGGGCCCCGGGGACAGGGGGGAGATCCAAGATCCATTCCCTGGGCTGTGCAGGGCCCCAGGGACAGGAGGGATCTGGCCAGGAGGATCCATTCAGGAGGATCCAACCAGGAGGGATCCAGCCTCCTTTCCCTGTGTTGTGCAGAGCCCTGGGGCCAGGAGGGATCCAGCCAGGAGGGATCCAGGCTCCCTTCCCTGTGCACAGCTTTGTGGACAGGAGAATTCCAGCCAGGGGGATCCAGCCAGGGGGGATCCAGCCAGGGGGGATCCATTCTCCCTACCCTATGCAGAGCCCTGGGGCCAGGAGCATCCAGACAGGAGATCCAGCCAGGAGGGATCCACCTCTCCCTGTGCTTGCAGAGCCTGGCCAGGAGAGATCCAGCCGGGGATCCAGGTCTTCCGGCAAGTTCCAGGCCAGAAGGATCCAGCCAGGGGGATCCAGCAGGGGATCCATCTCCCTTCCCTTCGCCTGCAGGCACAGTCCAGGAGCCAGGAGGGATCCAGGCTCTTCCTGTCTGGAGCCCCGGGGCCAGGAGGGCTCCAGCCAGGAGGGATCCATTCTCCCTTCCCTGTGCAGAGTCCTGGAGCCAGGAGGGATCCAGGCTCCCTGTGCTGTGCACAGCCCCGGGCAGATCCCATCTGTGCCAAGGAGGGGTCGGACCACAGAGGCTGCCCTGACTCACTGGTGATAAGAACTCACCCAGGAGAGGCTTTTTGTGTGCGATGGGCTCAGTTTGTGCAGGTTTAACTGGCTGGGCAATGGGGAAGCACCGAGCCCTTTCATTAGGGCCAGGTGTGCGTGCAGGAATCACAGAGAGCATCTGGAGGAGGAGGGGATGAGATACTCGTGTTCAGCACTGAGGTTGTGGCTGCAGAAACCCGGAGCTTTGCTTTCTTTGAGCTGCTGAGCGTGGAGCTGCTCTGGATCTCGCACTGATTCAGCAAGATGTGAAGGCTTGTAACTTTTGGGAGTTCTTGGAAATTGTGCTGCTCCCAGTCAGCAGCTACTCCTACACACAGAGGAGATACACTTGCTTGGGGAGCTTCTGGAGCTCTACCCGCTGGCTGCCTGCACCAGAACGGGGCTGCATTTTATGCTGGGAAGAAAAAGGAGAGATCAAGTGAATTTAGAATTGCTCCAAAGTCTCCATTAGCTGATAAGCATTGTGCAGGGCTTAAGCCTCCACTTACCTAGCTGATAACCCCCCACAGCAGAGATGGGGGGTTCTGCTGTGCCTGCTCTGCCCCAGGAACTGCTGCTGTCCCAGCTGGAAAGGTCCAACACAGCCCAGCAAAGCTGCTGCAGGCTTGGGCTGAGCTAAAGCCCAGCTGGGTTTGCTGCCTGCAGAACCACAGAGTTACAGATCTGGAAGGGCCCTTAAAGCTCATCTCATTGGCAGGGTCACCTCCACTACCCCAGGTTGCTCCAAGCCCCTCCATGCTGACCTTGAACACTTCCAGGGATGGGCAGCCACAGCTTCTCTGGGTAACCTGTGCCAGGGCCTCATCAACCTCCACAGAGAAGAATTTCCTTCTAATATCTCATCCTCTGGACTCGCTCCAGCAGCTCCATGTCCTTCCTGTGCTGGAGGCCCCCAGAGCTGGAGGCAGCTCTGCAGGTGGGGTCTCACCAGAGCCCAGCAGAGGAGCAGAATCCCCCGCTTTGGGTGCTGCCCACACTGTGGGATGAGCCCCACATAGGTGGGACAGCACTGCTTGTGTTGGCTGCCAGGTCACATCGAGCTTCTCATTCCCCAACAGCTCCAAGTCCTTCTCTTTTGGACATTTTCCATCAGGGTTTGGCCCTGGTGGTTACCCCACAGTGTCAGCCCTGGTGAGCAGATCCCTCAGCAGGGTGAAGGATCCCCTGAGTGTGTTGGGGTTGTTGATAAATAATCCTGACCAGTGGCCAGGCCAAGGCAGTGGGGTCCTCCCCCACCCCCTTCAATTTATCAGGTGTTCTCCAAACCCAGCAGCCAAGGCAGCCCAGCTCAGGTCTGGTAACTGTGCCCTGAGTGTGCCACTGAGGATGAGGATGGTTCCAGTGAGTGTGCTGCTGGCCCGGGGATGCTCTGCCTGTTGCCTGCAAGGGGTGGCCTTCACTTAGGCTGGCTGCTTCCTGCAACATGAGTTATTTTAATTTTCCCCCCTCTCCTGTTTGAGGGCTCACCACGATGGCTCCCACTCACCCATCTGTCTGAGCTGAGCATTCCACAGCCCGGGTGGCACTGCTGGAGGGGAGGAGATTCAGGGCTGCTCCGTGGGGAGCTGAAGGGCAGCGTGTTTGCTCTCAGCTTTGCATCAAAACCCAGGGTCAGAGCCAGGAATCTGTGTCCCCCAAGAGCCTCGCAGTGCCAGCGCCCATGGCACAATGCCCAGGCTTCCCGGCCTTGGGTCCAGGATCAGGGCGAATCCCGTTTTAAGGCAAAAGGTTATGGGCGGGAAGGAAGCAATCACAAAGCAAACAGCACAGCCTTCTCCAACCACACACGGCTCCGGCACAATAAATAGAAGGGAAGGGACAAAAATAACCCCCCGTGTGGCAGCGTGGACACAGCGAGGAAGCAGGGCTGGGCTCAGGGGTGGCGGCGTGTTCTCCTGCCCACCCTGACACCTCCTGCAGTGCTGTGGCTGCCAGGCAATGTCCCGGAGCAGAAATGATGAGTGGGTTCCAGGGCAGGTAGCTGAGCCCTTGGAAAAGTCACTGCAGCCCGCACTGAGCCCTTGCACAGCTCGCTGCATCCCACGGCCGGGCAGAGCTGGGGCTCTTCCCCCGCTCCCAGCCCCCAGGAGCCGCACCGTAACTCGGGCAGAGGCAAAGCCCAGATGTGCAGGCACAGGGACTGGCTGGGGGCCCGGCAGCCGGGGAAAAACCACTGCGAGCCTGGCTCTGGCTTTGGGAGCCAATGCAGGCTGCCTTCCCCTCCAACAGAGCCGCTGGTTCGTTTTTGGGGTGGGTTTGGAGCACGGCAGGGAGGATGCAAAATATTCACTGTCCCGTGTAAGCCTTATGAGGGGTGACAAAAACCCTCATCCTCCCCCAGCCCCCGCTGGTTTGCCCAGGAATCACCGCCCGGCGGCTCCGGGAGCGGGTCCCGTTTGGGTGGGGGGCCCGGGGCAGCCCCTCCCCAGGCGGCCCCGCTGCCGGGGGCGCGCAGCTGGAGCCCTCCCAGGGCCCTGCCGCTTTAACCTGCCTCTCCCACGTGCTGTCTGGTTGTGCTGGAGACGGTGACGCAGGCAGGACGTCAATGGACGCTGTGGGAGAATTTAGACTTGGAGAGGAAGGGGGGGGCAGGGAGGAAGGCAGCGCTTGCAGGGGCGGGGGGTGCGCGGCCGGGGCAGGAGGGACCCCGCACGCAGCCCGGAGCATCGCCCCGGAGCATCGCTGGCACGCCGTGCCATCCTGCCCACCCCGTGCCCGGCACGGCTGGCAGCAGGGCCAGCTGCCAGGGCAATAATCCTCCTGCCTTGCCCAAGCCCCCCCAGGGGCCACGTGAAGGCGACGCTTCCTCCCTGCCCGCTGCTGCCTCCCCCCCCCGCATTGTCACCACACGTGTGCCACTCTTGTCCCCGCGCGGCTCGGGCACGCAGCGACCGTGCCGGGCTGTGCCCTGGGCGTGCCAGCCCAGCGCAGGCAGGAGGGCACGGGTGGGCCCGGAATGGGGGTGGCAGAGACACTGGTGGTCACTGGGGCTATCGCTGGGGAGCTGGGAATGACCCCAGTCATGGGTGGGGCAGGAACAGAGGTGGCAGAGACCCTGGTGGTCACCAGGAATGTCCCTCGGCTTGGAGTGGGGATCTGGGAATGACCCCGGTCATGGGTGCCCCAGGAACGGGGGTGGCAGAGACACTGGTGGTCACCAAGCTGTCCCTGGGTTTGGGAGCTGGCAATGACCCCATGAGTGCCCCTCTATGCCCGGCTCTGCTCCTCTCCCCATCCCGAGGTGGGCTGTGGGGCATCACCCCAAGGGCATCACCCCCACCCCGGGCCAGGGTCCAGCCGATGTGGCAAGGCAGGACCCCCATCCCCCTCCCTCTTCCAGAGCTTTCAAAGCTCTGCCAGAGCTTCCAGCTCTGCACACCCATGGCACGGGCACTGCCAGGGACAAGCTGGAGCAGCACTTCCACTGCAGGGAGGGATGAGATGAGCCACAAACCGTGATTCCTCCCTGCGTTCAACCCCAATCTTTAAGACCTGCACCGGTCTCCCCAGAACTCACATGGAACTCTGCTCCCGCTTGGTTCAGAGGGAGGAACACTCAGAGAGAGACAAAAAGTCGTGGCAAAGAGGCTTCAGATGCTGCTCTGCAGTACAAGACTGCTCTGGGCCTCTTGGCTTTGCCCCCAGCCCCTCACCCCACTCCCCTCCCTGAGCTCTGTGCAGGAGAGGAACAAATATCTTTCCCACTTTAGGTTTTTGGGTGCATTCTTTTTTTGTTTGTTTTTGTTTTAATAGCCTGAGGGTGTAGGTGGCTGCATATCTTGGAGGACCCAGGAGTCCTGCCTCCTTCCTGCTGGCATAGGGCAAGGGAAAGCAGTTTCCACTGTCAAGAGGCTGCGCACCAGCTGTACAAAGCAGCAGCCTGGTGTGGGAAGGGAGTTACTCAGCATTTGGTTCCCAAGAGACAAAAAAAAAAAAAAAAAGAAAAAAAAGTAAAAAAAAAAAAAAAGGCAGCTCAAACTGACTTTCCAAAATACTTTGAGGTTCATAGTAATGTTCTCGTCTTTGTCTCATAAATATCCTGGGTTGGATCCTTCCCTCGTTTTCATCCTGTAACTCACGGAGAGGCACCAGAGCGCGGCTGCTGCATGTTATTCTGACTATTTTTATTTTTTATATCTTTGGATACATGATCTCAGTTGATTGGAAAACAAACCCCAGAGAATCCTTGAGGAGAGACTGCAAACAGCTCTTGGTGAGATGACTAATCCCATCTCTATCTAAACCAACAGTGTCCTAAAAATAGCCTTATTTCTAACAATAAATATAATAAAATAACTAACTGACAACAAACAGCCCCAAAAAGCCAAACACATTGAAAAGTCCACTAGAAATACATATTGGGATGGGGGAAGGAGCCAGCAGGAAACTGTGTCACTGAGTCAGAGGGGTGGCCATGCCACCAGTGATGCTGGGTCAGATCCGGCCTCTCTCTTGAGACCACGGTGGCCTCTCGCCCTTGTGCCTCTGCTGTCCTTGTCCCAGATCAGCGTGAGGAAGGCACCAGACCCAGGGGAAGCTGATCCCAGAATCACCAGCACGCACTGACAGCCCTGGAGTGGGACCCCCTGCCCCAGTTTGGGGTGTGGGTCCATCACCCCAGTGCTGCTCCGTGCCCACCAGGCCCTGAGCTCAGCACACACCTCGGATCATTTGGATAATTTGTCGCCTACTTTCCACACACCAGGAGCCTCCCACACCCAGCGTGTTGCAAAACACCCCCCTCAGCTGAGTCACTGGCAGCGGGGAGCTTCTCCCTGCCCTCCTGGCCTGGGATGGGGCTCAGGGCAGCGCCGGCCCTGACCAACAGCTGCGATGGGAGCACAGCCCAGCCCATCCCAGCTCACCCCAGGCCTTTGGGGAGGAAATTGGGTGTTCTGGGCTTGTGCAGTGCCCAGTGCACGGGGACCGTGTGCTGCTGCATTAATGGCTATGGGCATCATCTGGGTGAAAACTCAACTCTGTCCCCATGCCTGGCAGCTCCCCTGTGACACTGGGAGCACTCATATTCTCAGTGCTCCAGCTGAATGTGACCCAGCTGGGCTGGCACATCGCTGTCACTGCCCCCTTGAGCTGGGACAGTGGCTTTGTCTGTGACAGAGCCATCACTCAGTGTTTTTATGGAGCACTGGAGCTGCACCACACTCGTGCTGGCTCCGTGTCACCAGTATGGAAGGTGGGCTGCGTTCTGCCAGTCAGGGGAACCCATGAAACATCTGCTATGGGAGGCTCTGACCCCTGGCACCAGTGTTTTTCTGCCAGAAGCAGTCCCACAAAAGCCTGATTTTTATTTTTACTGCTTCGTGTGGCACGTGGGAGCCTGCCCAGCCCGCCATGCCTGGGAAAGGACAGCTTGTGCCCCATGCTGACCCCCAGCCCTGCCATATGGCACTGCTCCAGCATTCCCAGCGGTGGGAGAGCTCATCCAGCGGGATCTCCAGCTCCCACCAGTGCAGACCTGGGGTGTAGCTGGGTGGTCTGCATCCCCCCAGCCACCAGGGACCCTGCTCTGAGGCTGTGGATAAGCAGCACCGGACATGGTGGCGAGACAGGAACAGAACTAGTTACCCAAAGCCCTAAAAAACAGATTCCTGCCCAAATTCACAGCCCCAAACTGTCCTGGCAGAGAGGGGGGAGAGACTGTTTGACCTGTTGGGTTTCTTGTGGGTGGCACAGAGCAGTTTATCTGGCTTGCAGCTACTTTAGGAGCTGGGAGACAGCATCGTACCTACAAGGGCTCCATGCCAGACACACAACTGGGACCTTGCACTGTGTCTGAGTGCTGTACCCAGCATGCTGGCAGCACAGCTGGCACCTTCAGGGGCAGCTGATGGCACCTGTGTGGCTTTAGGGACACCCGGACCCCACTTACCTGCTGTCCTAAGCCTGATCCCCCATGGGAGCTGAGAGAGCCCACCGTGCCCCCATCACCCCGGGTGCTGTATCCAGCCTGCTGGCAGCACAGCTGGCACCTTCAGGGGCAGCTGATCTGTGTGGCTTTAGGGACAGCTGATGGCACCTGTGTGGCTTTAGGGACACCCTGGACCCCACTGACCCGCTGTCCTGAGCCCGATCCCCCATGGGAGCCGGGCAGAGCCCACCATGCCCTCATCACCCCGGGGCAGCCGCTGTGGCCGCGGGGCTCCGCCGGACACTCCTGCCCAGCCCGGGGAACACGAGTGGGACCCGACCGGACCCTGAGGGCGGCCGAGGGGAGCTCCGGGCCCAGCACACCCCGCCGCCGGCTGCCATTCCCCGTGCCCGGCTCAGCGCACCGTCGGGCCTGGCTCGGCCCGGCCCGGCCCCACTAGGCCTCGGCTCCCCGTGCCCGGCTCAGCCCCCCTTGGCCCCGGTCCCACCCCGTCCCCCCCGGCCCCGCTCGCTCCCCCCCGCCGCGGCCATTGGCCGCCCGCGCCGCCGCCGCCGCCCCTGACGCTGGGCCGGGCCCGGCCATGGTCGCTCCCCGCCGGCTCCGCCGCAGCCCCGGCAGCGGCCGGTCCGCGCCCCGCTCAGGTGGGTCCCTCCCGCTCTCGCGCTTCTTCGCCTTCGGATTTTTTTTTTCTCCCCCCCTTCTCCTCCTTCTAATTGTTATTTTTAATTATTTTGGATTTCTTTTCACGTTTCGCGATTTCTGGCGCTTACTTCCGAGAACGGCATTCCCCCCCCTCCCCCCCTCCTTCCCCGGGCGGCCTTGGGGGGGCGCGGAGCCCCGCTCAGCCCCGCGGTGTTCGGGGTGGGGGGAACGGAGCGGAGGGACCCCCCCGACCCCCGGAGCCGCACGGAGCCGCCCCGAGGCGCGGGGATGGGCGGGGGCGGGAGCAGCGGCGGCGGCGGCGGCGGCAGCGGCACATCCTTCCCCCGCGCCCCCCTCCTCCCTCCTCCTCCCCCCTCGGCTTCAAAACAAACCGTCACCAAAATGGTGCAGAGGTGAAGGAGGGAGCGGGAGGAAGGGGAAGAGGTGGCGGCTCGGCCTGGGCGCTGCGGGGACAGGTGAGGGCGGCGCGGGACGCGGAGGGACGCGGGACACGGAGGGGGTGCGGGACACCGAGGGGATGCGGGACGCGGAGGGGATGCGGGTGCCGGGTGCGGCACACGGGGATGGTCCCGCTGGGTGCTGCCGGTGCGGCGGGGGCAGCACTGGGGGTGCCCACCCCGCGGCGGGGCGCTGGGCAATGTCGCCGTGGGACCCCCGTGGTGACAGAGCGCGAACCCACCCGCGACACTGCGCCCACCCCGAGCGGGACCCGCTGCGGCCTGGCGGGACGCAGGGAGAAGCAGGGCCCGGCGGATTCCGGGGTTTGCGGGGTGCCCTCCACGGCAGGACATGGGGTGATGACATGGGGGCTGCGGGGGGACCCGCCGGCTCGGCTCCGGGTGCCGCTGGGGGCTGCGGTTTGATTGGCAAGAGCAGATTTTGGGTAAATCGAGTCCTGGAGCGTCCATGCCTTGGCCGTGCGCCGGCTCCGGAGCCGACAGCTGGGATTGTTTGTCCGGGGGGGGCTCAGCGCCTCGGCTCCATCCCTCAGCGGCCGGAGCGCGGTGTCGTGTGGGGCCGAACCGCGACACCGCTGCTGCCGCGGCCTCCCCGCGGTGCCGAGCGCTTCCCTGGCCGGAGGGACCGGCGGTGCTGAGCGGGGATGCGCTGACAGGGCGCCCGGCATCTGCGGCTCTTCGGCATCTGTGACGCCCGTGCGACCGCAGCTTATCCCTTCCCTGCGGCTCCCAAACCCCTTCGGCTTTGTCGTTGGTTTTTATTTTTTTATTTATTTGCCTTTTCTCTCCTCACGCACAAGAGCAGTATGATCAGCTGTGCCACACATGCGGCTCTTACCCCTGCACCGTGCTACCCCATGGTACCCCCAGCTCTGCACGGCCACCAGCTGGGCTGTCCCCTACTAATCCTCCACAAGTGTCAGAGCTGTCACGCGGTTTTGGGTTGTGACTCCCCCTTGCTATGGGCAGGGGTCTGGGCAGGGACAGGGACACCTGTGCTGCTGCAAATTCCCCTGGCACTTCAGCTCGGCGCCTCTGCCTGCCCCCACCCCGGGAAGGCCTGATCCTGTCCCCCCAAAGCCCCTTCTCCCGCAGTGCGTGGCTGTGTATGGGTTTTTGGGCTGGTATTGCTTTGCCAAGGTGGGTGTTCTCAAACCTCTGTCCCAGCGTGAAGTCCTGCTGCTGATGGGGAAGGGGCTGTGCCGGCCTCAGTGCGACAGGGACGCTCATCAGGCCAGGGGTGCAGGTTTTGGGTGTAGGTAAGGGTTATTCTCATTATGTTCTTTCCTTCCCTGAGCTGATTCAGTGCAGGTGGCCCTGGCGTGGGAGCATTGAGCTGCCCCCGTCTCTTTGGAGCTCCAAAGCAAGCTGCTCGCCCGGCGCTCAGGATCACTGGAACGGGCTCCTGAAGGTCACAGACCTGTGGATGGGCCTCATGGATCCTCCTTTCCACTCCCACCTTGCCCTTCAGCCCCTGCAGTTGTCGAGCTGAGGCATCTGCACTTGTGCTGGCTCCGAGCAGGTGGCCCGTGTCCCCGCAGCAGCAGCAGCAGTGGGGGCCGCTGCTCGGGTTTCGCCGGTGCCTCTGCCACAGCAGGGATTTAACGAGCTCCTGTTGAAGGGACATCAGCTCCCGTGTCAGGTGGCTCGGGGGTTTCCACTCCTGCCCGGGCTCTCCCCCAGCACAAACCGGCTCGGGGGGCTCCTCGTGCTGAGCGGTCACGTCCCTGTGTGTGCTCAGTCCTGCTGGGGGGCTCTTGGCACTCTTTGGCAATAGGTGACCTTGGGCACGTCCCTTTGCTTCCCCACGCTTTGGTGGTGTTCTCGGAACGGGGGAGGTGGTTGGTGTGTTTAATTCCCCCCTCCTCACTGGTATGGGGCTGCTGGCTCCTCTTGGGAAGTGCAACTGCAGAGCTGGAAAGGGCTGTTGCTATTTTGTGCTGTCCCCGAGCGGGCAGGGCGGAGGCATGGACGGTGCTGGAGTCACCCGGGGTGGATTTTTCCCAGGCTGCCAAGTGAAACAAGTGGGGTCTGAGTCTCATTTAATGCTGCAGCCCTTTACTGTGACTCTGGCAACATAAAGGAGCCTAAATATGGTCATAAACTGCATCCACTTCAAGGTCCCTTCGTGCTGCCAGGGCAGCCTCACGGCGGCTTTGTGAGAGGGAGAACAAAGCCGAAAGTGTCGGACGAAAAGTACGGGAGCGGGACCCAGCTGCTGTGTGCTGTGTGTGCTGGGAGCTGCCTGGCAGGGAGGTGACACTGCTGGTGCAGGCCCTGGCTCACCAGGGAAGGATGGCTGTGAGGACTGGGGGAGATGCTGCTTGGCACATCCCGAAGGAGCAGGAGGGCTTCAGCTAGGTGTGGAGAGCTCTGCGTCTAACACCCTGGGCGAGTCTTTGAATCTGAAAAAGAGTCTGTGATGAGGGGCAGAAATTGCTTTTCCCTCTTTTTTTTCCAAGCCAGAATGCTTGGAAACCAGGGTCAGGTTGGCGTCACCCGGAGCGTGCTGGGAGGAACCCACCATGGGTGCTGCGTGGCATCTCCTCTGTGATGGATTGCAGGGATGTGGCTTTTTTGGGAGTGCAGGGGAAGAGGCAGCGGGGTGTGGGTTGGTTGCTGACATTCCCTCCGCTCCCCTGGACCACCACTGCCCCACTGGGTGCCCCAGCAGCGGTGGTGAGATGCCATGTGGAGCTGTGATGGTGTGAGCTGGCCTGGAAGGTGGTGCCTGAGGCTCAGGAAGTGAGCAGGCAGCATCCCATTAAATCCTGTTAATACCCGGCAGCGCACATGGAGGTGACCCAAGGCACGGTGAGCTGCACAGGCGGCGGTGGGGCGCCCGTGTCGATGCTGTCCCGGACTTCCCCATCTGCAAGCAGAGCTAAAAATATCCCCCTGCCTCACCCTGCCGCCGTCCCATCTGTTCCGAGGGTGAACTCCTCAGGCCAGGGGCTCTTTCTTTATTTTTATCGCTATTTTGGCAGTTCCTGGCGGCTGAGCCGTGCCGGGTTCAGAGGTGACTCTATTGTAGATGACAGTGCTGCTCCCGGGAAGGTTCAGCTCTGCTGCTGAGCCCGCCGTGGTGAGCAGAGAGTGAGGAGGAGGAAGAGGAGGTGGAGGAAGGCTGGGGAGGCACGGCAACGTGTGGCACTGGGTGCCCTTGGCTGTGCTTGCCCTCTCCTTGTGCCAGCAGGACTGTGGGGTGCATCACCCCCTCACCTCCCCCAGCACTGTCTGGGACTTCACCACTCACTGTGACTCTCAGGGCTTTAATTTTGTTTTTTCCTTTCCTTTTTTCCTCTAATTAGATAGAAGCTTTCAATAAAAAGCTGAGATTTGTTAATCACTTTGTTTGATCAGAGCTCAGGCGGTGCTGAAGACCTCTAGGTTTTTCCCTCTGCCTGTGTGAGCAGCAGTTTGCTTTTGCTTTCAAGATGGATCTCGCCGTCTGCCTGCCAGCAGCTCTGCCTCCCCGGATCTGTCGCTTTGCATCTTGCACTCCACTTTGCTTTGCTTGTGGTTCTTCTTTAATTTTTCCTTTCCCCCTCACTCTTGGTGTCTCCCTGCTGTAGCTCCCCACTGCTTGCAAAACAGACAAGAGCCCTCATCCTTTAAAATATCCTAAAAAAGTGCCCATGTGGAGAGCAAAGGTTTGATAAATATTCCAGTTTGGAGTGATTTATTTTGGGGGGGGTGAGGTCTAGGTTTGCTTTCTCTTAAATGGGGGTGCAGAAGATGGGGGACTTGGGTCTCTGGGCTGCATGAGAATATTTTTTGGGGAAACTTGGCCTGTTTTTGTGTGGGTCACAACAAGGCTGGAGGGACACAGCAGCTGCTCCACAATTCCCATGCTGCTTCTTAGCTCTAGGTGAGCACCTTCCCCTATGGAAAAGGGGGCAGTGACATGAGCTGCATGCAGTAGTGGTGGGGATCTGTGTCACCACTCTGCTCATGGTGACATGTCCTGTTGTGGCTGACTGCTGGAGTGCTGGAGCAGCAGCTGGGACCTGTTCCCAGTGCTGGCTAATGCCATGTTGCCCAGTGGGACTTCAGATAGCTCCATGCCCCTCCGTTCCCCAGCAGAGCAGGCGTGTGGTGCTGCTCTTGTGCTGCCACAGTGTCCTGGTGCACGGTGAGGACGAGCTGGAAGGGCAGGAAGGTGCCTGTGCTGGGATGTGCCACCACCCAGGAGCCACCGAGGTGGCCGTGCCACCAGTGATGCTCGGTCGGATCCACCAAGCCCACGGTGGCCTCTCGCCCCTGTGCCTTTGCTGTCCTTGTCCCAGATCAGTGTGAGGAAGGCACCAGACCTTCCCACCCATCCCAAAGCAGCCAGGGGCTGAGCAGGACACGTAGGATTTCCCAGATTGCCGTCAGCCCTTGGTTTTCCTGGAGGCAGCAATGGCCCTGCTGGGGCTGTGCGTGGAGCAGCACCCCAGGCTGACCCTCCTGGCTGTGAGTGCCCAGCAGGAGCTGGAATGCAGAGGTGGGGAGCTGAGCCATCTGTGCTGGCTGTGCCCTGTCAGCCCAGGGCTGCTGGCACCACGGCTCAAGGTCAGAGCCCAGCACGGTGGCTTTGGGCTGCTGCTGGCGCGGGGTGGAAGCTCTCCCACCTCCTGTCCTGAGTCAGTGCTGCCTGGGCTTGGAAAGGGGGTAATTAAATGTCCTATTTCTGGCCAGGGAGGAAGAGGAGGAGGAGGAGGAATGGTTTCTCTTTCCAGAGCTTCAAACAGCTTGCTGCAAGCGTCCGGCACAAACCCCAAACCGCTTCCAGCCCTGCAGCCCCCCTGGCTGGGTGCTTGGGGCTGTGGGGAAGGGTGACCTCCCACTGCAGCACTGCTGTTGCATCAGCCTTTTTTTGTTTTTTTGGAAGGAGGCAGGACAAATCCATGGCTCCCAAATTATTTTTTTTTACCTTTTTATTCCATGCCCAAAAAGTAGCAGAGAGATTTGGGAAGGGATACCTGCTTGTGTGGCCAGGTCCTTGACCCGAGCCCACCCCGGCGTTGCCAAGGGATCTTCTTAGGATTTCTAGTGGGATTTCTCCTTCTCCTCTCTCCTCCTTCTGCCTAGGGGGATTATCAGCATCTACTGTGTGATGGATCCTGCAGCTCATGGCCCCGGGGGTGCTGGGGCTGTGGGCCTGGGGGTGCCTGCTCTGGAGGCTGTGGTGGAGCTTCAGGTGCAAGGTTTTATTGATGGATATAAATAGCCCTGCTTGGAAGTTTTCATCTTCTTTTTCAAATGGAAGTGCCTTTTGGAACAAAGTGACTTTCCTCCATCCTTTTCGAAAGCATCTTTTTTTTCTCTTCTTAGTTTGAAGACGAAATTTTTCTTTTTACTCTTTAAAATTTTTTCCTTTCCGATTTTTGGAAGGCTTCAGGGAAAAATTGCTGGGCGCCATACCCAGGAACACATCCCATGTCGTGCAGGTGGGGAAAATATGTGGGGTCAGATTCATCTGGTTTGGTTTTCCTTAAAAAGGAAATTGAGAATTGGAAATGTTCATGGCATCAGTGAGAATTTAAAATCTGAGGGGCAGGAGTTTGCTTAAACCTGCTGCATCAAGTGTAAAAAAAAAAAAAAGTTAAATAAATTAATTGGATAAAGAACTTCTGTTCACTAAAAGACTGGCAACATTTCTGGGTTTCTGTCTGGAATTTTTCAGTTGTAAAACCTGAAATCCTCCCCCACCCCTAGCAGTAACCTTGAGACATGGTGCCGGAGCAGGAGTTTCCACTGGCAGGGAAGAAAAAAATTACAATAAAGAATGTGGACAAATTATTTTGACTGACCAGGCTTTTTTTTATTTTGCAGGGGCAGTCACCAGGACTGTCCTGCCCTGCAGCCGCTGTGCTCAGTGCTGGGAGCAGGAGATGAATTACTGTGATGAGGGGCTGGGGCAGGGAATGGCAGGGATCAGGCTCCAGGCATGGGTGCTCTTGGTGCATGGTGGCATCCATGGGGAAGGATCTTCTGGGACAGCCAGAAATGTGTGTTTTTCACCCAAAATACAGAGGCAGAGTGGCTGTGTGTTTGTGTAACTATAGGTGAGGGCTGAGCTGTCGTGCTTTGTCTAAATATCATGATAAATGTCCCCGTGGAGCTGGTACCCACCCAGGCTTCTTGCTGGCATCTGAGCGAGCTGCCAGCCCTGGGAGGAGCTGCCACTTTGTCCTAATGCCAGTGGCTGGGAATGGTGTCCATCCCTGGGGTGCCGTGTCCTGTGGCATCTGTGTCACCTCCTTTGGGTGGGCACCCTGGAGCTGCTGGGCTCGATGATGGGTGGTTGAAAATCCCTCAGTTTGTGAAAATCGTGGTGTTCCTGCAGCCTGGTTGTGCCACAAGCACCCTCCTGCTGCTGGGAATTCCTGGCTCTGTCGGACTTGTGGTGCTTGGAGTGGTTCAGAACTTGCTGGAAGAATCTTGGGGAAAAGGAAAGTGTTTGTGTGTCACCAAGTGTCTGTGGTGCTGGCACCACTGGGGAGGTCATGGAGGTGAGGAGGTGCCTCTAGGCACAGTTATCACAGACTCATGGAATGGTTGAGGTGGGAAGGGACCTTAAAAATCATCTCATTCCAACCCTTGGGTTTATCCCAGGGGGTAAACCACATGTTCCCCGGAGACATAGCTCTGCTCTGTGGTAGCAGCAAATTTATTTCAGTAACTGGATGTAGAATGGTTGGTTGAAGGCAGGGCTTACCTGGATGTGGGGCAGTTTTCCATGGAGTATTCCAGTGAGGAGCATCACTTGGGATCACATGGACAGATCTCCTCTGTGAGGGCTCTGGGAAGGGCTCAGGAGGTTGGGATGCAGCCAAATCCAGGCCTTATCTCCAACCTCACCCCTTGGGTGGTGCTTTCCCAGAGAGCTCCACATACCACTGGACATGTGTGGCTTTGCACGACTGAGGAGGATTTGACTCCCCATCTCCAGGCTTTGAAGCACAGGGATCCATCACGGATCCATCCTCAACCTTCCCTGACTCCACGGCCGTTCCTTCCCACGCGCCGGCAACGAGCCGCCGGGAAAACTCGCACCTCTCGGCTCGCTCGCTCAAAAATATCCCCCAGTCCTGCCTGGATGCTGCCAAGATGGGGAGTGGAGCCCGCGCTGCCTCTTAGCAGAAATCTGTCGCCTCGCTCGGCGGTGGGGAGGCTGGGAGGGAGGCTGGGATCTGCCGAGCGCTGAGCCCCGGCGCTTTCGAAAATAGAAGCAGAACAAATGGTTGGAGCAAGATGCTGGTGGTGAAAGGCAGCCAAGGCCTCTTCCCGCGGCAGCTGGTGGCTGCTTCTTGCTCCTCCATCAATCCTCTCCCCCAGAGCTGGCATTTCCTTGCGGGGGGAGAGGTGAACATCTGGCTCTTGGGGCGGCCTGGGGCGCAGCGATGCTTTATTGGGTTCGGTGCGGCGCCCTGGGGTTTGGCACAGATGAGCTTGGAGCGAGCTGTGAGGATGGCAGGGCAGGAGGAGATTCAGTCGGAGTGAGATAAGGAGGAGATGGTCGGGTGGTGCCAGTTCCTGGAGGGACTTTGTCCCAAAACAAAGGGACACGTGCTGGGTTGAGCTGCGGGCACGCGGGCACGGCGTGGCAGCGGGTGCTGACCTGGTGTCTGACAGCTGAGCATGGAGCTGCTCCCATGGGAGGGGTGGGGGTCTCATGGGGTGAGTTCCTGGGGGCTTCTGGGGACCCCAGGGGTCTTGGGTGCTGCTGGAGAAAGGCCAAGGGTTGGGTTCCTCCCCTCCTGCTGCCCCATGGGCGCTGCTCTGGAGGGGACAAAGCTGCCTTGTGCCAGCCATGGGTACACAGGAGAGGAAAATGGTGAGCCCAGCTCTCAGCACAGATGGAGAGAGTTTGGAAAAGTCCTGGTAGTTGCCCTCAGGTCTTCCAGCTTTTGGGCCAGATGAGAGTAGGATTTATCGAGCAGGATTTCACACCTGCCTTTGTGCTGGAGAGAGCTGCTCCAACTGGACGAGGTGGGAAGGTTGGGAAGATGTTTCCCTTACGGGGAGATGTTCTTGCCTTGTCCTTTCCAGTGGAGAGGACCAGCCGCTGAGGTGAGCTCAGCATCTGCCTGGGTGACCTTCAGCGCCTTTGCTTGGAGAGAGAGGCTGCTTTGCATGTCCTCTGCCCTGCCAGCAGCACTTGCAGCGAGCATCGGGGTCTTTTTGTTATGCAAATGGAGCTTTGGTTTTAGCTTCTCAGAGATAAATACCTTCGAGGCTAAATTTGGAGCTCGGGGCACTGCTGAAAGCGCCCTGATGGCCCAAGGCCTGACAGGTCAGATGCTGAAGGTGGTAGTTTGGGTGTTTGGCTCCCCTTCGGGCACGGAAACAAAACAGTCACGATATTTTTTCCACCGAGGTTATACAAGATTTTTTGCAGTGAGGAACAAACACCTTGAGTCCTGGTGGGGGTCCTTGGCACAGGATGCCACCCCACACTGGAGTTCCCACTTTGGCAGTGATGTTCTGTGGTTTTATTTAGCTTTTAGAGCTCAGGAGATCCTTTTGTCCCAGTGAGGATCCTCACTGAGCTGTGCCCAGGCACAGTGAGATATCTCAGTGCCAGTGACCACCTGGCTTTTGTGGTCAGGATCTCTGTGCCACCCCTCAGAAAGGCTGAAGGATGCAGGCAGCATGACCAGAGGATGCAGTGCCAAGTGCCATGCACCACAGTGATATCTCAGTGTCCCTGACCACTTGGATTTTGTGGTCAGGATCCCTCTCCCACCCCTCAGAGAGGCTGAGGGGTGCAGGCAGCACGACCAGAGGACGCAGTGCCAAGTGCCATGCGCCACCCCAGAGCTTTTTGTCACCTCCCCTTGTGCGTGGTGTGGAGCTGGCATCCCCAGGGGCAGCGTGGCTTCCTTTGGGACCCCGTGGGTCCCTGGCAGCCCGTCTCTCTTGTGATGGGGTCATGGGCCGTTGGTTGGGCTGCCTTTGGGCAGAGCTGTTTGTGTATGGTTTTATTTTTATTTGTGCGTCTTTCGGAAATTTTTCGTCACAGCAGGTGCCGGTTCAGTGCCTGGCAGTGGGGTGGAAACGTGGCTAAAACTGGTTGGGCTTCTGTTCATACAGTTTTGCTATTTCTGTGTCACAGGAGAGCTTGAACTCCCTGGGGTCTGAGGGGGCTGAAGCCATTGGGTTCCTGATTGTTCCCTCCTATGGGGTCAGAGATCACCTAGCAGCCTGAAAACTCACAGACATCAGCCCAGGGGCTCTCTAGGGCTGAACCGAGGTGGTGTCACCTTAACACTCAGAGGTATCTCATGGGCAGTGGTGGGTTCCTGGTTCATCCCTCCTGAAGAGTCACAGATCACCTAGCAGGGTCACAGATCACCTAGCAGCCTGAAAACTCACAGACATCAGCCCAGGGGCTCTAGGGCTGAACCAAGGTGGTGTGACCTTAAGAACACCCAGAGCTATCTCATATCCTTG
This sequence comes from Zonotrichia leucophrys gambelii, assembly GCF_028769735.1. Classification (NCBI taxonomy): domain Eukaryota; kingdom Metazoa; phylum Chordata; class Aves; order Passeriformes; family Passerellidae; genus Zonotrichia; species Zonotrichia leucophrys. The sequence continues at coordinate 1,192,997 of NC_088194.1, read as the reverse complement.
CAAAAACACAGGCAGTGTTGGGTTTTATTCCAGCAGAGAGCTGGGCAGGAGCACAGGGTCTCCCACATGCTGCTCACAATGGGATACCTTGGGGACCTGCATGTGGAAAGGAAAGGTGGTAGGAAATAGAGGTAAAAAGAGAGGGCAGCTCTTTTGGAGCTGCTTCTTTGCAAAGTTTTGGCATTGGCTGCGTGCTGAGCTGTGGAAGGCTGGGCTAAGGCCACCCCAAAACAGGGTGGTTGTGCTCAGGGGAACATTGGGTTCCACAAGGGATTTTGGGGGGATTTAGGACTTGTTGCTGTGTCCTGGCAGGGTGGCAGCTGCATCCCCCAAAGCTCTGCAGGGTCTGGAGTGCCCATGCCCAGGGAAGCTGCTGTGCCAGCAATGCCCCAAAGTGGGGCTGAGGCACAAGAACGGGTCCCCATTCCAGGGAAGAGAAGGCTCCAGGTAAACCTTAGAGTCCTTTCCAGTGCCTAAAGGGCTCCAAGAGAGCTGGAGATGACTTTGGACCAGGGCCTGGAGTGACAGGACAAGGGGGGATGGCTTCACACTGACAGAAGGCAGGGTTAGGTGGGGTATGGTGAAGAAGTTCCTCCCTCTGAGGGTGGTAAGGCCCTGGCAGAGGTTGTCTAGGTTGCCCCATGGCCAGGTTAGACAAAGCTTGGAGCAACCTGGTCTAGTGGAAGGTGTCCCTGACCATGGCAGGGGTTGGAATGAGAACACCTTTATGGTCCTTTCCCACCCAAACCCTTCCATGATTCCATGATCCCCTGCATCCCTTCAGCCTGCTCCTCCAGCCTCTGCTGCCCAAGCCAAGGTGCTGCCTTGCTTCTTTTCTTTTTTTTTTTTTAATTCTTTTTTTCCCTAAAAATGCATTACCAGTGCAACTCATCCATATTTCCACCACCTTCTCCCTCCTGTTCTCGCGCTGAAGTCTATAATGCTGAAATTATAGCATCCCCCTCGTCACCATGGCAACGCTCAGGGATGTATTTAAAAAAAAAAAAAAAAAGACCAGAAGCCCTCCAAGGATTATGACTTCAGTGAGGGATCAGGCTGGAGGGGAATCTGGGTCATGGCTGGAGCAGGCTTTTCTTCCAGCCTGTCTTCAGTAATTCCCCTTACAGCACCGGGGCCGCGTCAGGGCAGGGCAGGGCAGAGCTGCCACTGGCACCCATGGGTGCCCTCAAGGGGCTCCAGCTGCTCTGGGGGGTGCTGCCTCCCTCTAAATGAGCCTTCTTATTGCCCATGTACACTCTGGGAAAGAGCATCCTCTGCAAGCTCAGGATTCCCACCCAATATTGAGGTGTTTGAACCAAACCCTTTTTGTGGTGCCTGCAGGAGTGCCAGAGCCCTGCTCCCCCTCCACCCCGCTTTGTGCACTGCAAGCTTTCTCTCTCATCCCCCAAAATAAACAGGACTTTTTAAAATATATTTTTTTACTCCTCTTCTTCTTTTTATTTTTTTTTCCTCCCTTTTTCCACACCCCCAGAGCCGCTGTTGCTGGTGGCAGGGAGCCCAGACTCTGTAGGAACTCAGAAATGCTGCGAATCCAAGCCCTGGCTGCCCTCTCAGTTTCGCAATCCTTTGGAAGGGGGGAGAGAGAGAAGGAATAAAATGGGAGGGGATTTTTTTTTTCTTTATTAGAGATTTATAGACTTTCCCACCAGTAGGGACAAGGAGCTGGAGCCGAGCGGCCAATTTCCTACAGTAAGTTTCCAACACTGCTCCTCTCTGGCCACTGCAAAACCCTCTGCAGCCTCTCCTCTGGTGGGTTGGGCTGGTGAAATTTTTGGAAAACCATGGGAAATGCTGGCATTTCCAGTGCTGGGGGGGTTGGCAGTGTGAGGGGCTGCTGATGTAGGGGGTGGTGGGCCAGCACCTCCCATGGGCTAAGTGATGCTAAGGGCCAGGAAAAATCAGCTCAGGTGGTGCTTTTTGAGCAATTAAAGCCTTTTCTCGACCTGTTTTTTGGTTGCATGTGAACCCTTTGGCTTGGGCTTCGTGGTGGTGCCTGAGAGCTGCTCATGGCTGCTGGTCCCTCCAGCCAGCTCGGTGCTGCTGGGGCACGTTCCCTGCTGTCCTCATCCCCCTCAGCCATTTGGCCTCTTGAGGTTTGTGGTCCATTTATTTTTAGGTAATTGCAGTGTCCGGGCGTGGGGAGGCCGCTCGGTACCACGCAGCCGGACAAGGGAGGGGTTTGTTGGCCAGTTATATTTTAAGCACTTTGGTTTCTTACAGGAGAGAGTTTGTGCAGCTCCTTGTGCGCTGCTGTGGAGGGGCCCAGCCAATGCCACGGTGGCTCCTGTCCCCACAGATGCCATTTTATCCCTGCCTGGTGCTGGACATGGGGCAGGGTGTGAGGGTTCAGCTCCTGGCCCTGCTTTGCACCCTCGTGCAGGATCTGACCCTCTGCCAGTGCTCCTGCTGGAGGAAAAAATCCTCCCTTAAGCTGTGCCTGGATGAGATCTGAGTGCTGGCAGCTCTGCTCCCAGTATCCAGTGATTAATGGGATTAAATTGGTGCCCCTAGTGAGGTTTTTTTTTCTTTTGCATCTGGTTTTCTCAAGACTTTTTAAGCAGGGGGAGGCCGGGGCCATGTCGCACTGAGATCTGATTAGATAAGGGAGAGCTGCCTGTGAACAAAATTCCTACCGGATAATTATTTATACCTCCATGTGCGTCACTAATAAACATCTGGATCTGCTCCAAACATCTTCATTTGATTTGTTTTGTAGTCTCTCAACAGGGATGTTTCTCAGCTCCCCACCTCCCTCTTGTCGTGTGGCTGAAATGAGGGGTGGGTTTGAGCAGTTGCCCCCAGCACCAGCCTTGCTCTCCCATTTCCCCCTGGGCATTTTTGCACTCTTGGGGCTGCTTTAACAAATTCCCACTCCTGGGTGCCCGTGATGGGGCGACAGTCACGTTGCCCTTTCTCAGGAGGAGAAAATATGTGGTGTTGGTGGTTGAAGAAAAAAATATGAGTGGTCAAAACAAGCCAAAAAGCAACCCCAGATGTGTTGCCTTCTATTTTAAACATCCTCGTTTGATTTGGGGGCGAACCAGACTCCTGACCTTTCGGAGCACGTGGGGCTGGCAGTCACGCCAAGCTCTCCCAGGCCAGGGCTGACTTCTTGCTCTGTTTGTGTAGAGCCAAGAAATTACTATTAATAACTTTCCCTGAATGAGAGCTGAGTACCTGCTTCCCTGGGGCTCCTTGGAAGGCTCCGGCTTGGGCGGATAACATCAACAGTCATTATGAACGGCACTGAGAGCATCGGCCGCAGCTGGGATGCAGATGGGAAGGGACTGATGTGGGAGGGGAGACATGAAGGAAGCCTCTGGCTGGCTGTGAAGCGCCTTGGGCAGGGCTTGCAGGCGCCACGAGCCATTTTTTGTGTGTTCCTCCATCCTTTTTACAGCCCTGGCCCCTCTTTGCACGAACGCGATGCGAAAACCATCCCGAGTCGCCGGAGCCAGCGGCGAATGCCAGCTCCATCCATGTTGGCTCTAATCTGTGTCTCACCTCTGCTGGGCTGTCAGGAGGGAAAAAAAATAAATAAAAAAGTTTCAGTGCTGCACCCAGCCTTAATCTCTTTAAACTGTATTTCGCTAATCCTTCATTAGGATCTCATTGTGAGCTTGTTATCCCGTTAGGGCTGAGCCGTGCGTGGCGGCGCCCGCCGAGCTGGGTGGGAAGGGAAGGGAAAGGAAGGGAAGGGGCTGCCTTGGCCCAACCTCCTCCAGGATGTGCCAGCAGCACCAGCCAGGTGGGCTCAGCTCTGTGGGGATGGGTGTCTGTGCTCTGTGCTGCTGCTGGGCTGGGCTGGGTGCTGGGTGCTGGTTTTTGGTGTGAGCTGTGGGGATGTTTCTGTTTCTGTTTGCCTTCCCATCCATTCCTTGATGTGTTGGGGCTGGTGGGGAGGGTGGGGGGGTGTCACATAGAAAGTGCTGGGTTTGGTTTGTCAGTCTTTAGATTGTTTCTGGGAGCACCTGCAGCACCAAGGGCAGGGTTTTAGCTGGGGTTGTTACCCTGGAAGCTGGCAGGAGGTGATGCCAAGGGTCTCACCTGGAGCAGGGTGTGCACTGCCATGGGAGCATTAGAAAAGGGCATCAGTTGGAGCCAGCATGGGCAGGCAGGTTCCTTCCTTCAGTGAGAGCTGCTCTCCCACTGGCAGGCTGCTTTAGGTCGTTTCTGGGAGCACCTGCAGTGCCAAAGCTGGGCATCAAGGGCAGGGTTTTAGCTGGGGTTGTTACCCTGGAAGCTGGCAGGAGGTGATGCCAAGGGTCTCACCAGGAGCAGGGTGTGCACTGATCCCCCTTCCCTCTGCCACAGGAGCGTTAGAAAAGGGCATCAGTTGGACCAGCATGGGCAGGCAGGTTCCTTCCTTCAGTAAAAGCTGCTCTCCCACTGCAGGCTGTGCTGGTGCCCTGCTTGGTGCTGCTGTCCCCTGTCCCAGGGGACACAGCCATGCCAGCACTCTGCACTCTCCCCTCCACACAGGCACCTTCTCAGAGTGACTGGCAATGCCAACAGCTCTGCAGCACCCTGAGGGCTGGGATACCTGCAGGCCATGTTTCTGGAAGCCTTTGGAGGAGAGGAGGAGGGTGTAGCTGAAGAGTGGGATGCCCACCCTGCTGGGTGATGGAGCTGGGCTGAGCCGTGCAGGCTGCGCTGGCCCAGAGCAGGAGATGGTCTGCAGAGCGGTGCAGAAAGCAAAACAAAACCCACACACCCACACATTCCCACAAGCACACAGGCAGTGAGCAGGCAGGAGGGGATCTGCCGGCAGCCAGAGGCTCGGCTCGAGTTCATTTGGTGGAAAATGAAAACCATTGCGGCGAGCGAGAAGGTTCCTGCCTTTTCTTTTTCCTTCCTCAAAGAAAAACGTTGGGTGGGATTTTTACCTTGGCCAGGTTTTGTTTCGTGCAGAAACGTGGCTCTGAAGAGAAGCCTGGTGGTTAAAAGAGTTGCTGCCTGTTGTGTACTTTGCTGCCTGGCCTCCTCCCTGCTGGAAGGTCTCGTGGGCACACGTGTCACCACGTCCTTGTCCACTTCTGCACTGGGTCCAGGCAGGGAGGTGGCTCCTGTGACATTGCTCAGTGAGTGACAATGAACTCAGCTTATGGCTTTGCCTGAGAGCCTTGGCTGGGGTGAAAATTAATGCAGGTTTATTTGCCTCCAGATTGGGCAGAATCTCTGTATTGGAATTAAATATCTCTGCAGGTCGTGCTGGGGCACAGGGGCACAGTGAGGGGCTTGTGGCATCATTCACCTTCTTGGGATGGGGTCTGCAGGGATTCTGCTGCTCAGATTCTGGGTGTGGGACTGACAGAGTGATTCTGGCTGGGGCTGGGGTGGTGCTGTACCTGTCCTGCTCCCCCCGAGGGGCTTCCCCTCTCCACCAGAGCACCCTGGAATTGTGAAATATTGTGAGATGAAGTTTATGCTGGCTTTCATCTTCCCATCATCTTTCCATCTTTCCTCACCTTTCCAGAAAATGAGGATAGTGAAATCCTGGGATTTTCTCTCCTTGCCTGGTTTTTGCAGCCCTTTGGGGTGCTCCTGTCAGGGGCTTGGCTGTGGCTGTGCTGCCCCACTCCCTCCCTGTGGCTGGGAAGGTAGAGCTTTCCCAAATGCCTCTCTCCCCTTTTCCTGTGCCTATAATTAGCCCTGGCTCCCCGCCACCATATACTGTACGATCCTGGAAAGAGGTCATGGCTTTGCTGAAATTCTTGGGAACAGAGCTGCCTTTGCAGCTGGGAAAGCAGCGCAATTTCCAAGCAGATAAGAAATAGGGCAAATGCAATTCTGTTCCCTGCTGTAATTTATGGGCTCTGGGGATGGCATCCAAGGGCCTCCTCCCTCCTCTGGCTCTCCACGTGCTTGGGAGAGTCTGGGTGGGTGAAGAGGTTCCAGCTGGTTCCCAGCTCTGTGTGCTGTCCAGTGGTGGTGGATGAGGAGGGTCCTGTCTTCTCCTGGCCTGGTTTTCCCCTTCTGTAGGATCCTGTTGAGGTCTTGCCCAGGACAGGAGAAGGAAACAAACTCATTTTTGGGTGTGTGTGGTCCTTTTCAGTTCTAAAACTTCTCGTTTTTATGGACTTCCCCAGAATGGAACTTCCTTTGCAGCAGGAAAAGGATCATCTTCTTGACCTTAAAGGTCTTTTCCAACAAAAAGGATTCTGTAATTCTGTGATTACCCAATCTCTGGGCAGGTGAGGAGCAGGATTTGGGTTTTCTTCCAAGGAGGGCAAAGCCCACAGAAGCAGAAGGGTCTGCAGCAGCTGGGGAGGGTTTTCCCACCTCCAAATCCTCCTGTGCAAACTGGTGAAAAACTCAAAGTGAAAAGAGTATTTTGAAAAGAGAAAACTCCCCTCTTCAGAAAAGAGAGACAGTAACACAGCAAAATCCCCTGGTCAGAAGTTTCCCTAAGTTTTGCTGTTGTTTCTCTGCCCCTGTACATTTGTTCTGAGACAAAACCAGGATAAATCCACCCCAAAAGGACAGGATTGGAGAGCAAGGGCTTGAGTTTCCATTGCAGCTGGGACTCCACACGTGCTGTATCCCCCTGGCAGCATCCTGCTGCTGAGCCAATCGTCCCTTTCCAAAGGAGAGATTAGCTAAAAAAACCAGGAGATTAAAAAGCAAAACACTTTCCATTTGTTGTAATTGGCTTCTGGGCCAGTGAGCTTCCCTTCCCCTTCCCTTCCCTTCCCTTCCCTTCCCTTCCCTTCCCTTCCCTTCCCTTCCCTTCCCTTCCCTTCCCTTCCCTTCCCTTCCCTTCCCTTCCCTTCCCTTCCCTTCCCTTCCCTTCCCTTCCCTTCCCTTCCCTTCCTTCCTTCCCTTCCCTTCCCTTCCCTTCCCTTCCCTTCCCTTCCCTTCCCTTCCCTTCCCTTCCCTTCCCTTCCCTTCCCTTCCCTTCCCTTCCCTTCCCTTCCCTTCCCTCTGGATTTTCCTTTAACCGCTGAAGGGTTTTGGTCCCCTTTGACAGCACTATGAGTTTTTCTGGTGATTCCAAGATTTAATAAACCCCTTTTTTTTATTTTTTGATTTTTTTTTTGCATTTTCAGTTACCAGTATGCTCAAACTGGGAGCAGCATTTGGAATTTGGAATTTTCCAAGGATCATGGTTCTGTCAGAGGGAGGTGATGCTTGCACTGGCCACAGAGATTTTGTTGCCCCATGAAGGGAACACAGGACAGTCTCCTATGGATCCATGCTGCTCGCTTGGCTGATTAACCAAATTAGGCAGAAATCTCATTTTTTTCAGTGTAGGTGCCTGTGAACCCCCTCCTGCTCCCCCCTTGCAGTGGTGAACGTGGGGGGCGGTGTAGGAGTTGCTGACGACGGCACCGAATGTGTGTTTCTCTGCACCTCGCTGGGGAGAAATATTTCAATCTTTTTTTTTTGGTTGTTTTTGGGGGTTTTTTTGTGTGATTTTTAAATTTTTTTTGTTAAATAGTGGGTCTGAAGTTTGGGGAGTAGAGATTTGCCAAGGATGTGAAGGGAGCTGAGGGTTGAACCGGGCGGTTTGTAACCCCGAGGATGATTTTGTCTCTGGCTCAGGTTTTGCCCTGCTGGGTTTTCGGAGGCAGCCTTGCTCCAGCAGGATGTGCCACCTGCTTTTCTGGATGCAGCAAAGATCTGTGCTCGACCACGAGGCTCTGAGTGTGTGTGAGGGGTCAGGGTTTGCACACTTTGTGCTCCCCAAGGCCGAGCTGCCCTGGCTCTGGCTCAGCTCATGTCAGTGCCAGGTGATTTTCCAGCTGCTCTGGTGCTGCCCATGGCTGGCACTGCTGGCAGGGTGCAGGAGGGGCTGTTGAAGAAGAAAACAGGATAAATCATGGCTGGCCCCACTCTGGACACACCAAGGGGTCACAGCAAAGCCCAGAATGAAGTGTGAGCCTCCCAGTGCTGGTGTTTGACAGCAGCCTCCCTCTCCTCCCTCTCCTCCTCAAGTTGCCCTTACAAACAGGTTACAAAAAGCTCTCAGCTTCCAGCAGGGCTGGGTCAGGATGAGGGACAGCAGCAAGGGCTCCACTCTGGACACACCAGAGGAATCACAGCAAAGCCCACAATGAAGTGTGAGCCTCCCAGTGCTGGTGTTTGAGAGCAGCCTCCCTCTCCTCCTTCTCCTCCCTCTTCTCTTTCTCCTCCCTCTCCTCCTCAAGCTGCCCTTACAAACAGGTTACAAAGGCTGGAATGGGGGACAGCAGCAAGGGGCAGCTGGAGGTTTTTCTCCACCTCCTCCTTCTGCCTTTGCAGTGCTGTTGGAAGGGATTTTGGGGGCTCATCTGCCAGCCCAGCATGTCAGATATTGCAGCTCAGAGGTGTTTTAGGAGCTGCTGTCGCCTGTCAGAGCAGGGAGGTTGGGCTGGAAGTTTGATCACATTTGTTTGGTTTCCACGGGGAGAGGCCAGGCTGAGTGACCTCAGGTGGTGCCCTGAGCACCTGCCCAGGCTGTGGCAATGAAGGATTTCCCCATGGTTGGTGGTTCCTGGCTCAGGTGATGGCACAGCAAGGCCGTGGTGGTGATTGTCTCCCCCAGCTGGCCTGGCCACACCTCACCCCGTGGCCTTGGAGTTTGGACCTGGGTGACAGAGCCAGAGCTGGGGCTGGACACCAGCGAGGGTGGAGACACCCAGAGCCAGTTCCCAGTGCTGTGTCTGCCTGGGGCAGCTCCTGTGGGGTCCTTGGTGACCTGTCCCACGCAGGATCCTTCCCAAAGTGGGAGGTGAGAGGTGTAACCCATGTGGGGCTGTGTTAGTCAGTGCCCAAGGAGTGTCAGGGATGAGGTTTTGGTGTGTGCAGGTGGCATTTGCACTCCCCCAAGCCTCAGGTGGGGTTTGTGGGGATGAGAGGCATGAATGTCTGGGTGCATGGATGGCTGCAGAGGATCTGTCCCCCCATGGGACAGGAGGGAGAGGTGGGAATTGGATCTGTGGCCTCTGGGGAGAGGCAGCAGCACACAGGAGAGGTTTGCAGCGAGTCTGGGTGGCAAAACAGTTGATGGTGCCATCTCTGCTTTATCTCTACCTTGGAAATGGCAGCAGGAGCTGGAAATGCAGGTCTGGAGCAGCTCTTCCTGCTGCTATGAAGTCTCCTGCAGCCCTGGGGCAGCACTTTCACTGGTGCTCAGGACAGTGTGGGTGCTGTGAGCCCCCACAGCCCCCTCAGCCCCTCTGGGGTGGGTTTGGATTGCATGGCATGCCCAGGCTGCCATGAAGCTGGATGAGTTCAGGAAAGTGAGGAGTGGTTTCTCCTCACTGGACATGATCCCAGACCTGATACCCAGCACAGAGCCACTTGCTGTCCCCATCAAGGAAGGTGCCAGCGCTCTCAGCCCCCAGGGCTGGTGCCAGCAGGTGGCAATGTGGCCTGAAGTATTGTCACTGTCACCGGGGTGAGGGCAAGCACTGGCACCCACATCTTGGTGGCCCTGTGCTCTTATAGGGACCCCCATGATGTCCTTGGGGGTTCTGGGGTCAGTTTTGGGGTTTCCTTGTGCTGCTGTGCCAGGAGGTTGGGATGAGGAGGTGAATGGATTGCTCAGGGGGAGGAAATTTGGGTTTGGGAGATAGTTGTGTGTTCAGCCCTGTGGTTCACGCACCCTCTCTGTGCCTCAGTTTCCCTGCATTAGGAGGTGCTGCTGGTGCTGGGACCACTCCATGCTGCCCAATGGGCTGGGATTGCCCTGTCCTGCAGCAGTGCCAGCCCCTGGACAGGCTCCTGGAGCCCAGCTGTGGGTACCTGCACACCCAGGGCATTCCTGCTCCCACCAGATGTGGCCCAGCTGTGTAGTGAGGGCAGGAGCAAGATGGGTGCTGGGGGTTCTGGGGTCAGTTTTGGGGTCTTCCTTGTGCTGCTGTGCCAGGAGGTTGGGATGAGGAGGTGAGTGGGTTGCTCAGGGGGAGGAAATTGGGGTTTGGGAGATGCTCTGTGGTTCACGTCCCCTCTCTGTGCCTCAGTTTCCCTGCATTAGGAGGTGCTGCTGGTGCTGAGATCACTCCATGCTGCCCAATGGGCTGGGATTGCCCTGTCCTGCAGCAGTGCCAGCCCCTGGACAGGCTCCTGGAGCCCAGCTGTGGGTACCTGCCCACCCAGGGCATTCCTGCTCCCACCAGATGTGGCCCAGCTGTGCAGCGAGGACAGAACCAAGATGGGTGCTGTGAGGCAGAGCAAACCCCAGTGTGCCGGTGCTCTCCAGCCTGCCCAGGTCCCCCAGCAGCCTTTGGTCACTGTGTGCTGGTGCGTGGCCCTGCTCCGGGTCCCCAGCCCTGCCGCACCTCCGGCCGCCCCCACGGCCACACAGCTGCAGGTTTCACTTCTGCATCTCTGCTGCCCAAGGGGAACTCAGCCAGCCAGAGCGAAACTCGGTGGCTCCAACGGTTGCACTTGTGCCACCACCCCCTCCCTCGACGCCCCCTCATGTCCCCGTGGTCCTTGCAGGGCCAGCAGCCGCTGTTGCAACACTTGCAGTGACAGCTGTGCTGCTGGGACCTTGCCTGGAACCTGGAGAGCAGCTCCAGCCCCCCTGCCCCAAGCCAGGGCTGCAGGGTGACCAGGAGGAGCAGGGGATGAGCCCCAACAATTCCTACCCTGCCTTGATCTGGGTGCCTTCATGGAATCCCTCTGTGGGGTTTGGAGGAGCAGGGGTGAACCCCAACAATTCCTACCCTGCCTTGATCTGGGGTGCCTTCATGGGATCTCTCTGTGAGGTTTGCAGGAGCAGGGGTGAGCCCCAATTCCTCTGCCTAATCTGGGGTGCCTTCATTGGATCCTCCATTAGTTTGCAGGAGCAGAGGTGAGACCCTGACAATTCCTGCCTTGATCTGGGGGTATTGGAGGAGCAGGGCTGAACCCCAACAATTCCTACCTGCTTTGATCTGGGTGCCTTCATGGGATCTCTCTGTGAGGTTTGCAGGAGCAGGGGGTGAACCCCAACAATTCCTACCTTGCCTTGATCTGGGGTGCTTCATGCATCCCTCTGTGGGGTTTTGGGAGGAGCAGGGGTGAACCCCACAATTCGTTGGGGGTTTGGAGGAGCAGGGTCTGAACCCCAACAATTCCTACCCTGTCTGGATCTGGGTGCTTTCATGCCATCCCTCTGTGGGGTTTGGAGGAGCTCAGTGCCGGTGGTCCCACTCTGCATGTGCCCCTGGCACAGCTGGCTCATGCCATCATTCCTGGGCACTGCTCACCTCTGCCCTGTCCTGCTGGGCACCTCTGTGCCACTGGAGATGGATTTCCTCCTCCTGTCCCTCTTTCCACAGCCCCTGGGATTCGGGCACCACTGGATGGATGGGAGCTGGGGCTCCTCACTGTGTTTCACTGCCAGCCTGTCCTGCCTGATGCTCCTGCTTGGAGTGACATCTCTCCCAGTTTGTTCCTTCGCACCTCTTGGTGTCAAGCCAGAGGAAACCCAACTGGGAAATGCTCAACAGGTCTAATTAAACCTTGGAGATATTGGCTGGTACAAACTGAAGGCTGAGGGGCTGAGATGCTTTAGTTTCATGGACTGGGGAAATGGAGAAAAATGGAGAAAGTCCTTTTTCTTCTTTTTTCTTTTTCTTTCTTACTTCTTTTTCTTTCTTTTTTTTTTCTTCATTTTGTCTGCTCCTTGCTGTTGTTGGGACTCCCTGAGACCGACATGGCCCAGCTCTGGGAAATGGGGTCTGGGGTCTCCCTAGTTTGAGGTGGGAGTCCATGAGCACCTGGCAGAGGAGCAGAGGGCTGGGTTGGCAGCCCGAGGTGGGGAAGTTCGGGTTTGGCATCCAAATGTTTGCAGCCCCGAGCCCGTTGCTAGAGGAAACGTGAAAAAAGGGGAAGGAGAGATTGCGGTCACGGCTCTTCCCCTCCAAATCTGCGCCTCCCTCTTGGCCCCTCCAGCCCCAGAGCTGCTTCTCCTGCCCATCCATCCCCCCTGGGCTTTCCAGATGTGTGCTTGGAGTCCCCATGGTTGTTTATTTGGGGGTATTTTGTGTATGTGTGATGTAGGCAGGGGTTGTTTGTATTTGGGGTTTATATACGTGGGAATAAATTTGTATTTGGGGGGTTTATCTATACATGTGAGAATATATATATATATGTATTTGGTGGGTTACATATATGGGAATATGTGTATTTTGAGAGGGCTATCGGTATGGGAATATATATATTTTTTGGAGTTATATATGTGAGAATATATATATATATATATTTTTATATTTATATATATAAATAAAAATATTCCCACATGTATAGATAAACCCCCAAATACAAAATATAAAAAATTTACAAATAATATACAAATAAACAAATAAATAAATAAATAAATAAATAAATAAATAAATAAATAAAATATTTGGTGGGTTACATATATGGGAATATGTGTATTTTGAGAGGGCTTTGTATATGGGAATATAGATTTTTTTGGAGTTATATATGTGGGAATATATATAAATTATATATATATATATGTGTATATATATGTATATATGTATATATGTATATATGTATATTCCCACATGTATAGATAAATCCCCAAATACAAATTTATATATATACAAATAATACAAAATATACAAAAAATACAAAAAATACAAATAATATACAAATAAATAAATAAATAAATATATATATATTTGGTGGGTTACATATATAGGAATATGTGTATTTTGAGAGGGCTATGTATATGGGAATATAGATATTTTTTGGAGTTATATATGTGGGAATATATATATGTGTTTGGGTGGGGTCAGCCGTCCATCTCCCCTGTACTTTCCAGATGTGTGCTTGGAGTCCCCATGGCAGTGGCCATGGTTATTTATTTGGGGGTATTTTATGTTATTATATGTATGTGTGATGTAGGCAGAGTTTGTATGTATTTGGGTTTTATATACATGGAAATAAATTTGTATTTGGGGGTTTATCTGTACTTGTGGAAATATATATATATGTGTGTATATATATATATATATATATTTTCCCACATGTATAGATAAACCCCCAAATACAAATTTATATATATACAAATAATACAAATAATACAAAATATACAAATATATACAAATAATACAAATAATATACAAATATACATATACGCAAATATAGAAATAATAGAAATTTATATATATATTTGCTGGGTTACATATATAGGAATATGTGTATTTTGAGAGGGCTGTGTATATGGGAATCCTCCAGGATCTTTATGGGCAGGTTGGAGCAGCTCTCTGCTGCCTTCGATGGCAGGCTGTATCAGTTACCAGTGGGGATCCCAGGAGGTTCCCCTGGTTCTCCTGCCCTCAGGAATTTTGGTTTGTTACTTGGTGAAACCAAAGCTTTGGTTTTCAAATGGGAGCAGTGTTAGCACCTCAGCGTTTCTGCCCCAAAGCTGGGCATAAAGATTGTCTTGTCTTTACCCTTTCTCTCCCCTTCTTTTTTCACTCAGAAACAGGAATTCTCTTGCCTTTGCCACCTCCATCCCCCCCTATGTGGTTTTTTCCCCTCAGCTTATAAAATAACAACATTTTGAAAACACAGTACTTTCCCCCTTCCCTGGACAGCATTTTTCTGTTTGTAAAGAGAAGGTTTGGAAAGCACGTGTGTGGTGGGGTGAGCCCTGGCCAGTGGCCTGACCCAGCCCCAGCCCCTCAGCAGGGCCTGTGCAGGTCGAATGGTCACTTTTGAAATGCTCCAGAGGTTCTGGGAGCAGTGCCAGGATCCTCTCTTGGAGGGGCAAAGGACGAGCATGGGCAGACAAGGCAGCTGGCAGTGCCACTGAGTGGGGGCTTTGCTCCTTTGTGCCAGCTCAGAACGTTGCAAAATGGGGGCTTGGGGGTTCACTGGGGTTTGCTGGTGCTGGAAGTCCCACCAGGTCCAAAGAGCAGCAGATCCTGCAGCTTGGGCAGGGGGTGAAGCAGCTCTAAAGCTGTGAGGCTGGAGGGGGTCAGGTCTCAGGACTGTCACCCCATGTGTGCTGTTCATCCCTGTTCATTCAACCCTGCAATGTCAGAGGGACTTGGGGCTCCACTGGGGTTTGCTGGTGCTGGAAGTCCCACCAAAGGTCCAAAGAGCAGTGGATTCTGCTGCTTGGGCAGGGTGTGAAGTGGCCTTGGAGGTGCTGGGCTGAAGAGGGTCAGGGTCTAGGACTGTCACCCCATGTGTGCTGTTCATCCCTGTTTGTTCAACCCTGCAATGTCAGGATTATCTGCAGGCTGAACACCCCAAACCCAATCCTGCTCCCCCTGGAGTTCCCCACCTTGGCCCTACAAGGGCAGCTCAGATTGGGTCAGCAAAGGCACTGCTGTTGTTTGTCACCGTCTGGGCACTGTGGCACGGCCAAGGGCTGGGTGGGGTCAGCTGTTGTCCAAAGTCATTGTCCTGATGGCCTGGTGGGCTCTGGGAGCCAGATGTGGCTGCTGCCCACCACCAGCCATGGGCAGCTCTGTCAGTGCCAGAGTCTGTGAGTGGTGACAGTGTGGCTGTGCTGGCTGTCCTGTGGCGCCACGGGCATCCTGGACATTCCTGGTGTGTCCAGCAGCATCTCCCACTGAGGGAAAACAGCTCTGTGCAGACATCTGAGGTCTGGCCTGGCCACACGGCCCCCACTGCATCCTGGTGGGCTGTGGAGCTCACCCCAGTGCTCCCAAAGCAGAGCCAGCCTTGGCCACATCCTCCTCTCAGCCTGGCCTGTGGTCCCCGGTCCCCACGTGGCTCTGCCACCAGCCCTGGAGGGCTCTGCATGCTGAGACCAAAGACAGCTGGTCAGACACTGAGAGGAGGTTCAGGAGCCTGTGGCCCCCAATCCCCACATGGCTCTGCCACCAGCCCTGCATGGATCTGCAGTGCTGAGACCAAAGAGAGCTGGTCAGACACTGAGAGGAGGTTCAGGAGCCTGTGGTCCCTGATCCTGACATGGCTCTGCATGCTGAGACCAGTGGGAGCTGGTCAGACACTGAGAGGTGGTTTAGGAACCTGTGGTCCCTGGTCCCCTCGTGGCTCTGCAGTGCTGAGACCAGTGGGAGCTGGTCAGACACCAAGTAGAGGTTTAGGAGCCTGTGGTCCCCAGTCCCCACGTGGCTCTGCCACCAGCCTGTGTGGCTCTGCAGTGCTGAGAGCAGTGGGAGCTGCTGGGACACCAAGAGGAGGTTCAGGAGCCTGTGGTCCCCAGTCCCCATGTGGCTCTGCCACCAGTCCTGGAAGGTTCTGCATGCTGAGACCAGTGGGAGCTCCTGGAGCTCCTGGGACACCAGGTAGAGGTTTAGGAGCCTGTGGTCCCTAATCCCCATGTGGCTCTGCCACCAGCCCTGCAGGGCTCTGCATGCTGAGACCAGTGGGAGCTGGTCAGACACTGAGAGGAGGTTTAGGAGCCTGTGGTCCCTGGTCCCCTCATGGCTCTGCATGCTGAGACCAGAGAGAACTGCTGGGACACCAAGAGGAGGTTTAGGAACCTGTGGTCCCTAATCCCCATGTGGCTCTGCCACCAGCCCTGCAGGGCTCTGCATGCTGAGACCAGTGGGAGCTGGTCAGACACTGAGAGGAGGTTTAGGAACCCTCTGAGAGACCCTTTGCCTTAAACAGCACTTCCCTCATCCTGGCTGGCAGCATGGCACAGTGGCCCTTGTTCTGTGGCTGTCCTTGTCCCCAAGTGGTCAGTCATTCTGTAGGACACTGTTTTATTCAGGGGAATGAAGGAATGGTCGTGAGGGGCTGACAGCTTGGTCTGGGCTTAATGGGACAAAGAGCCCCCCATCCTTGTCCCTGCTGCTCCCCGTTGTGGAGGACAGACTCGTCTGCCTGTCCTGATGAGGGGATCCCTGTGCCTGGACATTTGCAGGACTCCAGCCCGAGTTCTGGGAGGTTTGGGGCTGGAGAGCCGCTCGCACCTCGGGGGTGCCCCCTGCGCTTGGCTCCTGCGGCGGGAGGAAGGGGCAGCCCCGCTCCTGGCTCCAGCTTTGTTCAGGGGGAATTTTGTAATGGCAGGAAATGAGCTGGCTGTGGGAGGGGAGGAGGCCGGGGGAGGAAGGCTGGTTTGTGGTTGGAGCGGAGGATGAGGACGCCGGAAAGCTGAGCGCAATTCCTCGCTCTGGTGCAGGTGCTGGGGTGAGGCTGCAGCTCGGGAGCTCTGTGCCTCAGTTTCCCTTTTGTTTAGCACCGTTCTGTGACCGTGTTCACGGGGGTCTGAGGATGAGGGAAGAGACGAGGGTCTGACTCCATGTTTCAGAAGGCTGATTTATTATTTTATGATATATATTATATTAAAACTATACTAAAAGAATAGAAGAAAGGATTTCCTCAGAAGGCTAGCTAAGAATAGAATAGCAAAGAATGATAACAAAGGCTCTGTCTCAGGCTCTCTGTCTGAGCCAGCTGGCTGTGATTGGCCATTAATTAGAAACATCGACATGAGACCAATCACAGACCCACCTGTTGCATTCCACAGCGGCAGATAACCATTGTTTACATTTTGTTCCTGAGGTCTCACAGCTTCTCAGGAGGAAAAATCCTAAGGAAAGGATTTTTCATAAAAGATGTCTGTGACACCGTTCCCTTCATGGGAGTGTGCTGTGCTGGTGATGGGCTCTGCACAAGTCTCAGATGGTTGTGATCACCAGTAGGTGACCAGCACGAGGCCAGCTGAAGCCTCTGGGCTTTGCCCCATGGGTCTCCTCCCATCTCCCAGTGTGAGTGGGATGAGTTTAGGAGCTGAGTTTCCTTCTGGGCCACGGCAGATTCTCCACATGTGCTGCATGCATTCCCTGGGACAGTGTCTGAGTAAGCTGGTCACTGCTTTTTCTTGTGGGATGTGCATGAGAATCTTCCCAGAAAACACAAAGTTCACCTCAGCTTTGAGCAATTCCCTGCTGGCCACGCTGTCTGCCTGGGCCACATCCCTCGTTAATGTTAATTCTTGGGTTATGATTTGTTTCATTCCTGAACTCCTTTTAATTTCTATCCCTCTGGTCTCACTGAGATGCTTTCCACATTGCACAGCCCCAGGGCTCCCTGGATCCCTGCAGGTCCCGCCCAGCCTGCATGGCCCTTGCAGCAATGCTGAGGATCAGGGCAGTGCAGGAGGGCACCCTGCAGCCAGGTCTGCAGGGGATACTGGGCTCCCCTCACTGTTCCCTCCATCTGTGCTTGGATGGGACACGTGGGGAGTCCTGTCCTTGCCTCTGCCCCCACCTCTGTCCCCTCACACTGACAGCTCCTTGCTTTGTCTTTGCAGTTGGATTGAGGAGCGGTGGCTGCAGCTCATCCCTGCCAGGAGCAGAAGATGCAGGAGGCTGCATAGCAGGTATGGGGCAAATCCCAAACTCTGAGTTCCTGCCTTCCCTTTGGGTTTGCTTGGCCCTGTGTGTGTCCCCTGCTGCAGGCTGGGAGCTGCACAGGGTCCCACAGAGGATGCAGCTCGAGGGTCTTGGCACCATAGTGGTGCCAAGCAGACCCTGCAGCCCTGCTCCAGGGAGGGCTGGCGCAGGAAGGGCACAGATGCTGCACTGTGCACCCCTCACCTGCTCTGCACACGGGGGTTCTGATGTGTGGGATGGGCAGCAGAGCCCCCAGAGCAGGGCAGGGAGGTGGTGCCCAGCACTGGGTGACACTGCTGTACCCCAGTGCCCATCTTCCCCTTCACTTCCCCAGCTGGCACAGCTCTGTAGCCACAGCACTGATTTGGGGTTCTCTGGGTGTTTTGCAATGCAGCCCTGTGTATCAGTGCAAAGGAGGGTTTTTTCTGCCCTGTTTTCTCCCAGTGTGGACAAGACTTGTGGCCAAGCCTGCTGTTATTTTGTCCCTTGCATTCCTCTAAAATAAGGTGCTGCTGGGAGAGGGCCTCATGTCCAGGGTTTCTTCCTTTTCAACCTTCTTGGCCTGTTTATTGCTCTTACAGTAAATGTTTGTGTCTCCTGTGTCTGCAGTGAGGTTGTGGTACAGACACCACTGCGGGCTGCTTTATGAGGGCTTGATGGTTTCATGAAATGCATCTTCTGTACCTGAGAGTGAAATCAATAAAAGGAAAGATTTTTAAAAATAATACACCCCTAGCTCCTGAGCGGAGGGGGCTCTGTCACGACTGCTTAGCGAGCACTTTTGTGGGGTTGTGATGACTTTTAGTGCTGGAGAAGGGGGCAGGTAATTTATTTGGAGGCCTGGTGATGGGAGATGGGGGCAGCATCACTGTGTCCTCTGCAAGGTCAGCACCAAGGGCTTCATCTGCTGATAGGAACCAAGAGCAGCTGCCCAGGCTGGGCCAGGGGAGTGCAGCAGCAGGGCCCTGCTGTGGCTCAGTGGTGCTTGGTGTGTGCCAGGGCACAGGAAGGTTTGAGGGCTTGGCTGGGTCTGTCTGAGTGCTCTGGGAGCGTTCTGGGGGCTGGTGTGGGACCAGCTCTGATCCACTCTGGGCCCAAATGAG
This sequence comes from Zonotrichia leucophrys gambelii, assembly GCF_028769735.1. Taxonomy (NCBI): domain Eukaryota; kingdom Metazoa; phylum Chordata; class Aves; order Passeriformes; family Passerellidae; genus Zonotrichia; species Zonotrichia leucophrys. The sequence continues at coordinate 1,174,603 of NC_088194.1, read as the reverse complement.
TATTAGTAGTACCTAAGAGGAGCATGTTTTGGTGTGGTGAGTGATTACTGGAGTGTTGGGCAGTGGGTCTGTCTGCTGTGGGGTGTGCATGGAGGGCAGCACCCTCCCTGGCTCCCAAACACCCCAAGGCCAGGGCACATTCCGTGCCCCAGCCCGGATGCAGGTGGGCGGTGGCAGGATGTCTGTCACTGCCTTCTCCCCCTCATCACTGCCCAGCTCTGACCAGTGACAACAGCTCCTTGTTCTCTAGTTTCACACAAATTCTTGGGGTTTGGGTTGGCAGTGTCCTCCCTCAGAGCCCTCGTTCTGCCAGCACACAGTTTTGAGCGAGGAGGAGCAGTTCAGTGATGGCTGCAACTGCAGAACCGCTCGCTCCAAGCAGCAGCTCGGGGAGGAGGATTTGGAACAGCATCTCTGGGGACTGCTTTAGGACTTGTCCCCTTGGCTGTGCAAGTGACAGGAGCTGAGCAATTAGAGGAGCAGTATTGATCCAGCCTCGGGAGCTGTGACGGCGGCACCGGGCGATTCAATCCCGGTGAAGCCACGTCCTGGACGTGCAGCATTGCTGCCTGCCATCAATAGGCATTTGTCTGAGGCCAGCCCCGTCTGAGGCCAGCCAGGCAAACCATCTTCTGCTAGGGCCTGTGACCTTAATTGAGTCCACTCTTTTGCATCCTGAAGATGGTGGCTTGGTCTTGCTGCAGCCACGTTCAGTAAATGACGTGTCCAGCCCTGCATGCAGGGATGTCTCCTAGTGAGATTTTGCATCCTGAGGCTGATTTCCAGCTGCTTGGGAAGAGCCCTTGGGTCACCAGGTCTGTTCCTCTGCTGCCTGAGGCCTTCCTGTGTTCTCTTGGAGGTTTATTGGCAACTGGAGTTCACAACTTTCAGGCTGCCACTGTCCTGGAGGTGTAAGTGTGCCACCTCACCTGGTGGGATCTCTTTGCAAGATCCCCATCTCCAGGGAGAGCTTGTAAAATCCAGACAGCGGGCACAACGAAACCAAATCCCCACTCTTGACCCTTTTGGATATGAAATACTGAATTTGGTGAGGCAGTGGGTGCCTGCTGTGTTTGCCGCAGCTGAAATGTGGCTGAGCTGTTGGAGGTCACCTTTGCAGTCCCCGTGGAGCCGGGTGGCCTTCTCTGGTCACGGCACTGCCCTGCGCTTTGGGTTCTGAGCTCATCCGCTATTTTACCACTGGCGGGAGGAGGGGGGGTGAGAATAAAACCGTGTCTTCAAAGCCCTTTTCCTTTGGGGAAAAGCCAGCTTGGTCAGAAACGTCGGCGCAGAAATGTCATCTGACCCAGCAGCTGCCTCACGCCTCCCGGGGGTCCTGCGGCGCCCGCTCGCCACGGGCCGGGCCCGGCTTTGGGCTGCCGGAGGAAACGAGCCCGGCCGCTGCTTTTTGGCAAGCTCCGGCCGCTCCCTTCCCCCCTGCGGGCTCCAGCAGCCCCTCCTGCTGCCTCCGCATCTGCCTGTGCCCTTCAGAGCACCGCGCTGCCTGGGGGTGCCGGGGCTCGGGGCCGGGGCAGCGCTCGGGGATGGCGGCTCCGGCCGGCGCTTCCTGCCGGCCCTCAGCGCGCAGCGGCCGCGGAGAAGGACGCAGCCACCCTGTCTCCTGTAAGTACCTCTCACTCTTTCCACTGGAGAGTTAAAATTAGCAACTTCTTTTTTTATAAGGCAGGCGTCGCTTTAAAGCTCGCCAGCCCAACTGGGTTTCCTTTTATTACCCCCCCTCTCCTCCCCCGACTCCTTTTCTCTTGATTTTTTTTATATTATTTTGTTGTTATTGTTCAACGCGTGCGTGCACTTTTCTCCCTTTTTATTTGTTTCTTTATTTTTTTTTATTTTTCCCCCCTCCTTCTTTTCGTTCCTTCCTATTTTAAACACGGGTGACGCTGCAGTGTCGGTGCGGAGTTTGGAGCCAAATAAACAGCTCGGCACTCACTCCCCCACCCCGATCGCCTTACAGAGCCCGGGGCCGGAGCCCAGCGCCGAATTTAGACCCTTATCTATTGTCAGCCTCCGCGGTCGGCGCTGCTCTGCCAGGGGAGGGCTTGCCCCGGACCCCCTTGTTGCTCCTGACACAAATTCTCGCTGTGAGTTGTTGTTTTTTCCCTCTCCTTTGTGTTCGTGCTAAAGCACAGAAGTGCCCTTAAAGCAGGAATCAGGACCCGTTGCTTTTTTGTTGTGTTTTGTTTTTTCCAGGGCTGGGTGAGCAGGGAGGGGAGAGAGGGGGAAACTGAGGCACAGAGGTGAGCATGGCTCCCTGATGGGGAGTGGGTGAGCTGGGATTTCCTCTTTGAGGAATCAAAACAAACATAGACCAGGAAGGAAGAGGCAGCAGGAACGGGCTCAGAGGCAGGATCAGTGCGTGTCCCGGGGGATGAATCCCTTTGGGAAGGCCGTGCCCCCTGTCCGGGCCGGTTCGGTGCCGGTGTCTGTGCCGGGGCTCCGCCGGGAGCTCCGCCGGGACGGGCCGGGGCCAGCAGCTGGAAGTGGACGTCCCAGCCCGGATCTGCGAAAGCAAACAGGAAGGCGAATGGGGAGCAGCCGCTGTGTTTACTCAGAGGTTATTTATTGTGGTTCCTCAGAGGTTGGTCCTGGGGACTTTAACACCTTCCTGCTTGCTGCTGGGTCCTTCGGCCAGGGCTGGAGCTGCGGGCACATCGGAGGTGAGCCAGGTACCAGCATGGTGTCAGGCCAGGTGCACACTGGGGCTCTCTGTCCAGCTCCTTCTCCTCCCTTGACTGTTCCCTGAGTGTTTGTTTTGCTCCAGAGCCCAGCCTGGCTGGGTTGGATATGGTGGGGATGGATGTGGTGGGGTTGGGACCAGGGCTGAGCTTGGCTCATCCTAGAAAAATCTTTTTTCAGGGTTTTTATGCTGTTGCTGCTATGGGATAACTGTTAATAATGCTGATAATGTTCATATCCATGTCTGTGAGAATGAAGGTGCAGAACCTGTAGGAAGGGGATCTTTCAGAAATGCTTTTAGTGTTTCCCTCCCAAGAGGGAGGGAGGGAGGAGGGAGAAGTGTTTCCCTTCCCAGGCATGTGCTGCTCTAGCTCTGATGCTCATGGATGGGGCTGGAGGATAAACTTTGGCTGTGCTTTGGGTTAAACCCTGCCCTTTACCATTGCTGGCTGCGTGAGGTGGGTTCTCCCCTCTGCTTGCCTTGTGTCACAGGGTGGTCTCCTTTGTTTGGGAAGCACTGCAGGGTCCCAAGGGAACAACAGCTGCAGAGCCCTTTCCTCCTCCTCCTCCTCTTTTGGGCAAACCACCCATTTGGGCAACTCTTCATTGATACATTTTTACATCCCCATCCTTCAGCAAAAATCATGATCGAAATATTTTCATTTCTTTCTACAAATTCATGCCTTACCTTTTCTCATCCCACCTTTGACAAAAATCTGTGGTGTTTGATTTTCTTTCCCAGTATTTTCCCTTTTCCAAGAGGAATTGTGGCTGGTGTTTCTCCATGGCATTCCTGCACTCACAATACCTGCCCTGTCCATCTCCTGTGTTCTTCAGGAGCATCCCAATGGCTTTTCTGCCATGATAACATGGTAGAACCATGACAAGCCCTTGGCCTGAGCCATGGCCATGTGCCAGTGATTCTCCAGCACAGATTTTGGAGTGTGCCACACCAGGATGTGATGGTGCTTGTGGAAGGTGCCAAATGTTGGCATTTCCCATTGCCCTCCTGAGTGTCACCTCCGTGCTCTGCTGGGATGTCCTTGTGGGCAACATCCACACCCCCAGGGCTGGCCACAATCATCATCCCTCTTTTGAAGAGAAGGGCTCAGCTGCTTGGGCACCTAAATCCCCCTTGCTGAAACACAGAATTTGGCCTTAAAAATCTCCTTTTGGGGCAGGATGCTGTTCCTGTGTGCTGGGATGGGCTCTGGATGAATCTGTCTCAGTGGGAGCCATCACCCAGGTCTGTAGGGGCTGCTGTGGGGTCAGCAGAGCTCAAGGCCTCACTGCTGTGCTGGGGGAGCAGCAGGACAGGATTTGTGTGCCTGGGACAGGAATGTGTGCGCTGTGAGTGAGCAGCAACAGCTGAGAGCCAGCTGTCCTGGTGGATTTGAGCTGCCTGATGAGCTGGGGCTGGGTTCTCACCCCTCTGGCTCAGGGTGCAAGTGGGTACAGCTGATGGCAGAGCCTTTGTGGCACAGGGGACATCCTGGGGGATGAGGGACCTGGAGTTTGTGTCACCCTGGGATGCTCCAGTGGTGCCCTGTTGGGCTCTGATAGCAGAGTGCTGCTGGTGGCTGGTTTATTTATGGGCTGGGTTGCAGACACTGTGTTTTCAAGGCAGCACAGGAGAAGAGGAAGTTAAACCAGTCTTTGCCATGTGGCATCTTGTCCCAGTTCCTCCTGTGTGCTCAGAGCGAGTTGGGCTGGGGCTCAGTGGCAGCCACACCATGGTCTGTGCCTCCTGGTGGGCTTTGGTGGCTCCTCCTCAGACAAGTTCCCATTCCCAGGGCCTTGATCTCTGTTTTTGGTGCTTTTACAGCCCCAATGTTAGGTTTGTTTCATTTATTAAATGGAATCACAGTGTCTGGTGTAGTGTGGCTCTGAGCAGAGTCTGGGGCTATGGACCAATATGGGTTTTGGGGAATGTGCAGAGATGGGTGGCCATGTCACCTCTGAGACAGACAGATGGCCAGGATGACGATTTTTGTGGGTTTGTTTCCAGGGTGGAAGTGCCAGGGGCAGCTTGGAGCTGTGATGGTGCAGTGTGAGCGCGGGGATGGAGGCAGGAGCATGGTCCTGCCTGGTCCTGCCTGCTCCTCTTGCTGTTGGCCAGATTTTTTCCATCCAAATCTCCTTCTAGTGAGCTCTGCTGTGGCATCACCCTCACAGTAATTAGCATTGCCATATCAGGGACAAATTAAGATCTTTTGCTTCTTGTCCCTCTGGTGACCACCATCACCTTGAGGTCTCCTGATCACATTGAGGGCTCCTGATTTCACCAGCTCCTCTGCACCCCAGATGAATTCTGGACCCTGCAGCCCCTGGGGAACCTGGTGCTTCCTCCCAGGAGCTCCAGATGTGCAAACCCTGATTTGGGACAATGCAGGAGCAACATCTGCCTCTGCATTGGGGCCTGACACAAGTGGTGGTTGCCTTGGGCATGGATGCAATCAGCAGTTTATGCAAATTAAATCAAATCAGCAGCCTTTGGGCACCATGGCTGCTACTCACCAGTGCTTGGGGGTGCAAATCCAACAAAGAAATGGTTGTGGGAGGTTGGTTTGAACGATCTTGGTGGCCTTTGGGAAGGGGCTGAGCCTTTGGGAGTTGTGCTCTGGGAGGGAGGATTGTGCTCCAGGGCTGAGTTCTGGGGTGGCACTGGGGACCTCCAGCCTCTGGGCAGCCCTGGCTCCCAGGCTGAGCCCACCCTGGGCTTTGGGGGGTCTGCAGAGCTGCTCTGGGGTGCTCTGGGTGGGGATGGGGCACAGAGTGGCTGAAAATGTGTCTGGGCTGGTGATGGAGATGAGCTGGGAGAGCTGGAGCTGTTGGAAGGCTCAAGGGAGACCTTGGAACACCTTCTAGCACCTGAAGGGTCTTCAGGAGAGCTGGGGATGGGGCACAGAGTTGGTCTGGGCTGGGGATGGAGATGAGATGAGATGAGATGAGATGAGATGAGATGAGATGAGATGAGATGAGCTGGAGATGAGGCTGAGGGAGCTGGAGCTGTTGGAAGGCTCCAGGGAGACCTTAGAGCCCCTTCAAGCACCTGAAGGGGCTTCAGGAGAGCTGGAGGGGGGCTTTGGATCTGGGTGGGGAGGGATGAGGGCCTGGAATGACAGGACAATGGGGAATGGCTTCCCAGTGCCAGTATGGAAATATAGATGGGATACTGAGAGGAAATTCTTCCCTGTGAGGGTGGTGAGACCCTGGCACAGGTGCCCAGAGAAGCTGTGGCTGCCCATGGATCCCTGGAAGTGTCCAAGGCCAGGTTGGATGGGGCTTGGAGCAGCCTGGGGTAGAGGTTGGGATGAGTTTTAAGTTTCCTCCCAACCCAAACCATTCTAGGATTTCATGATTTGTGCCACGGTGCCCTTGGGCAAGGAGCAGGAGGATGTGCCAGGCTGGTGCTGAGGACATTCCCCTGTCCCCATCCCAGTGACACAGGAGGGAAGAGCAGAGTTCCCCTGGGACAGTTCCACTCCCAGCTGTGCCCTGTGGGGCTGTTGAGGGTTTCCATTGCTGTCTGGATGGCCTGGAGCTGCAGTTGGGGCTGATGGGATTTCCCCTGGGTAAAACCCACCAGGAGGAGAGAGGTTTGTCCCCTGTGCTGCTGGAGGAAATCCCTTCATGGAGAGCCCCCAAATTCCCAGCAGGGAGGGATTTGCTTTGCCCTGGTGCTGCTGAGCTGCCCCTGGGAGCCCCAGTGGGTCCCAGTGCTGAGGTCCTGCCTTGTGCTGGAGCTGGAGGCAGTGATTGTCCCCTTTGGGTGACAAATCCTCAATGTCCTTGGTGACCACGGTGGTGATGTGACCCATGGTGAGGCTGCACTGGGCATGGGTGCACCCTCAGGATGGGGCTGCCAAGGAGGGTGGAGGCAGTGTTGGGGTGCTGCTGGGGTTCATGGAGAGAGGAAAACCCTCGGAGTGAAACATTCCAGCTTCTCCTGGGCTCTCCCCACACCCCACAGCAGGACTGCATGGCCCCAAAAACTGCAGCCATGTCCACCCTCTCCATGGCTCCCATTTCCTCCCTGTGGCCTCAGCACCAGTGAGATTGCCCAGTGTGGGGCTGGTTTGGGGTGCAGAGCTGGTTTGGGGTGCAGGGCTCCTCGTGCTCCCCACCAGTGCAGGCTGAGCTGTGACAGCCTCCTGATTTACTGAGTGCAGCATCTGACCCCGAATTCAGCTCCTGATGTACCCAGTCCAGTATCCAACCTAGGATTCAGCTCCTGATTTACCCAGTGCAGAATCGAACCCTGAATTCAGCTCCTGATTTACCCAGTGCAGAATAAACCCTGAATTCAGCTCCTGATTTACTGAGTGCAGAATCCAACCCAGAATTCAGCTCCTGATTTACCCAGTGCAGAATAAACCCTGAATTCAGCTCCTGATTTACCCAGTGTGAAATCCAACCCTGAATTCAGCTCCTGATTTACTGAGTGCAGAATCCAACCCTGAATTCAGCTCCTGATTTACTGAGTGCAGAATCCAACCCCAAATTCAGCTCCTGATTTACCCAGTGCAGAATAAACCCTGAATTCAGCTCCTGATTTACTGAGTGCAGAATCCAACCCCGAATTCAGCTCCTGATTTACCCAGTGCAGAATCCAACCCCGAATTCAGCTCCTGATTTACCCTGTGCAGCATCTGACCCCAAATTCAGCTCCTGATTTACTGAGTGCAGCATCCAACCCCGAATTCAGCTCCTGATTTACCCAGTGCAGAATAAACCCTGAATTCAGCTCCTGATTTACCCAGTGCAGCATCCAACCCTGAATTCAGCTCCTGATTTACCCAGTGCAGAATCCAACCCTGAATTCAGCTCCTGATTTACCCAGTCCAGCATCCAACCCCAATTCAGCTCCTGATTTACTGAGTGCAGCATCCAACCCCGAATTCAGCTCCTGATTTACCCAGTGCAGAATCCAACCCCAAATTCAGCTCCTGATTTACTGAGTGCAGCATCCAACCCTGAATTCAGCTCCTGATTTACCCAGAGCAGAATAAACCCTGAATTCAGCTCCTGATTTTCCCAGTGCAGCATCCAACCCAAATTCAGCTCCTGATCTACCCAGTCCAATATCCAACCCCAAATTCAGCTCCTGATTTACCCAGTCAATATCCAACCCCAAATTCAGCTCCTGATTTACCCAGTCCAATATCCAACCCCCAAATTCAGCTCCTGATTTACTGAGAGCAGCATCTGACCCCCAATTCAGCTCCTGATTTACTGAGTGCAGAATCGAACCCAAATTCAGCTCCTGATTTACCCAGTGCAGCATCCAACCCCGAATTCAGCTCCTGATTTACTGAGAGCAGCATCCGACCCCCAATTCAGCTCACTCTCCTTCTCGCTCTTTTTTTTTTTAATGAGTCAACCTCTCATCTGTCATATTAAACCTCCTCATTACCAGGTATCTAAATTTTGCTCTGACAATAGTGACAGGGGAAGCTGAGATCTCATTGCCAGGCTCAGGGGCTCTGGGGAGCTGGCAGGTGGTTATTTCATGCCCTGCAGGGAGCCGTGGGGGTGGGCAACAAGAGCTGGATAATGGGCTCTTGCTTGCCATCATTTAGAAAACCCTACTTTAGTGCAGAGGGAAAAATTCCCCCCAGTCTCTGCCTCTGGAGATGGTGAGAGATGGAGAATATGGGGGAAGGGAGCAGATTTGGGGTCTGGCTGCTGCTCCCTGGGTGTGAAGGTGGATTGGGATGGGAGTGTGGAGGAGCAATGGGGAGTAGGACGGTCGGGATGGATGGATACGAGAGATCTCTGCAGCCAGGGCGTGGAATTTGGGGTTTATTGCAAAGGGCCAAGTGCAGGGCCCTGCTGGGATTTGGGGTTTATTGCAGAGGGCCAAGTGCAGGGCCCTGCTGGGAGCTGCAGTCACAGCTCAGAGCAGGCTGAGAGAAGAGAGGGGGAGAGAGGGTGAGAGGACAGGAGAGTAAGGGAGTAAAAAAGGTAAGAGAGTAAAAAGGATAAGAGAGTAAAAGGGTAAGAGAGCGAGGTTCCCATTACAGCACAATAAATCTTCTTCTGTGCTGAATATTCCAATTCTCACTAACCAATCTAGTACAATATACAAATCCTATAGGATTTCTATACAGCCTATAAGAATCATTACATTACCACACTGTGTTACATTTTAAAGCCTAAAAATTCCTCTTTGGGCCCCTTCTGCCAAGCTGTAGGGTCTGCTCTGAGCCTTGGGCCTGTCTGCAAGCAGAGGGTGTTGTTCCATCAAAAGGGGATCACCTTCAGTGACCACACCATTGTTTTCCAGTTGTTCAGTAACTGAGGGATCTCAAAGCTTCCTTTCATTTCAATCTCACTTATAGTTTCCATATTCTCAAAATCTTTTGCCAGGCAATCATATTTATAAGGCTTTCCTGTTTCATCTTCCCCAACAGGAGTGGTTGGGGATGGAGGGTAAATGGGATGGAGGGTGAATGAGGATGGAGGGTAAATGGGGATGAGGGTAAATGGGATGGAGGGTAAATGGGGATGAGGGTAAATGGGGATGGAGGGTAAATGGGATGGAGGGTAAATGGGGATGGAGGGTAAATGGGGATGAGGGTAAGTGGGGATGGAGGGTGGATGAGGATGGAGGGTAAATGGGGATGAGGGTAAATGGGGATGAGGGTAAATGGGGATGAGGGTAAATGGGGATGGAGGGTAAATGGGATGGAGGGTAAATGGGGATGGAGGGTAAATGGGGATGGAGGGTAAATGGGGATGGAGGGTAAATGGGGATGAGGGTAAATGGGGATGGAGGGTAAATGGGGATGGAGGGTAAATGGGGATGAGGGTAAATGAGGATGAGGGTAAATGGGGTTGAGGGTGGCTGGGAGTGAGGATAGAAGGAGCTGGAGGATGGATGGGGATGGTGCAGGGCTGCCCTGTGCCTGCAGTTGGTACCACTGGGGAAGGTGGTGCCCTCTGTGCATACTGGGGTGCCCCCAGGGCGTGCAGGGTTCCCAGCCTGGATGTGCACACCTGAGGAAGCTGCTGAGCCACCTGGGACACCACAGGCAGGCTCAGGGTGCTGGGTGACCTCTGCTGCAAGGATGCCACCACCAAGGTCACTGCTCAAGGTCATGAGGCTTAATCTGGCAGCTGCATCAGCCTTTGGTTGCTGTTCTCGGGGTGCTCTGAAGGTCCTTTAGCAGGGGGCTGTCCAAGCCCTGCTGTTTAACTCCAAGCCCAGCAGTGACCCTGCAGCATCTCCAGGAGAGGGGATCAGCTGCCTCTCTGGGAAGCCACGTGGTGTGAGGGGCTGCAAGTCCCTGCTTGTCCTGATCCCACAGGCTTTTCCCTCCTGAAACTGGATCCTTACCTTGGGTGGGGGCTCCCTGGTTGGCTTTTGGACAGCACCAGGCAGGGCTGTGGCTTTGCCAGTGCAGCTCCTGCCCATCCTCCTTTCCCTGTGTCCCCTGTGTCCCCTCTGCTGTCTTTGGCTGTGCTGGCAGTGCAGAGAAGGTCCCTGGCTGTCACCCTGCCTGTGCAGAGCGTGTCACCAGTCTGGGATGTGCTGTGGATGTGCTGGCATCCCTGGCTGCCTGTGGTGTGGGATGAAACTGTGATCTGGGCTGTGGGGCACCAGGGTTCCTGCTTTGGGGGCTGCCTCCAGTTCTTGTGCTGATGTTGGGACTGTCACCCTGTGCTGATGTTGTCACTGTCACCCTGTGCTGATGTGGGACTGTCACCCTGTGCTGGTGTTGGGACTGTCATCCCTGTGCTCGTGTTGGGACTGTCATCTTTGTGGTGATGTGGGACTGTCACCCTGTGCTGATGTTGGGACTGTCACCCTGTGCTGATGTTGTCACTGTCACCCTGTGCTGATGCTGGGACTGTCACCCTGTGCTGATGTTGGGACTGTCACCCTGTGCTGATGTTGGGACTGTCACCCTGTGCTGGTGTTGTCACTGTCACCCTGTGCTGATGTTGGGACTGTCACCCTGTGCTGGTGTTGGGACTGTCATCTTTGTGGTGATGTGGGACTGTCATCCTTTGTTGTATTGCACTAAATAGTTTATTTAGTTGTTGTTTTGGGATTCTTGCAGTCCTTGTGCTGATGATGTTGGCACTGTCACCCTGTGCTGGTGTTGTCACTGTCACCCTGTGCCGATGTTGTCACTGTCACCCTGTGCTGATGTTGGGACTGTCACCTTGTGCTGATATTTTCTGACTCCACACTGTCACACCCAATGTGGGGGAAGAGAAGATCAACCCCAGTTTAATAATTTCCCCCAAATCCTCTCTTTAACCCCCCCTTGCTCAGCAAACCCCAGTAGTTCTCCAGTGCCAGGGCTGTGCTTTGCCTCAGCCTGTGCCAGCCTTGGCACCATGTGAGGTTTTGTTACAGCTCAGCAGAGCTGGTTGCACGCTTGGCATCTGCTTTTCTTCAGAGAATGCTGAATCTGGGTCAGGAATAGATGTGTGTGTGTCTTCCCAATTCCTTGGGGGCCTGGCTGAATCCAGCCTCGCTGCTGCTCCCCTGAGCTACCTGCAGCTGCCTTGGCTGCCCATCCCAGGAAATCTGAGCCCTGCCATGGGTGCAGCGGGGTTGGCAGCTCAGCACTGGGCTGGCACCTGCGTGCCCAGTGGGATTTGGCCCCGGGCAGGGTCAGGCAGCTGCAGTTTCTGAGCAGGAGCTTTGCTCTGGAGCCGCGTTTCGGGCGCCTTCCTCTCCCCTCCCCCTGCCTGCATCTGGAGGTTCGACACAGGAACCCAGATAGCATCATCCTGAAACCAGAATAGAAGCTTTGGAGGAGACTCGAGCGTGTTTGTGCGGTTTTTATCTCGGTTTGGAGATAAAGAGGTGCTAAACAATGCAAAGCTGGCTGAGTTGGAGTCCCTCAGGGTGCTGGGGACTCGCTGGCACCTCCCCTGCTACCCTGCCCGGGTGCTGCATCCCTCCTGGGTGCCACATTGCCCTGGCAGCAGTGTCCCCATGGCACAGCAGAGCAGCACCGTGCCAGGGGCTTTGCCAGAGAGGAAGAGCAGCGTTAACACGAGCTCTGGCTGTGTGTGTTTTAGGGAAGGGGCTTTGCAAAGGAGAAGGAAGTCAGTCCTGCTGATCCACAAACCACACAGAAGGAAACTAAAAGTCCTTGGTGTCAGCATGGAGGATATGTTAAAAAAACAACAATTAGCTCACAAGAGGCAGCAAGAAAGGAAACAGGAAGGCAAGAACTGCAGTTAAACAGGCGGGTTCAAGAGGTGACTTGAGCTAAATCCATGTCCTGAAGGGATGGGATCCAGCCCTGGCCATGGGTGGGGAGGTGACTTTGCTCTTTGGCAGGACTTGCTGTCCTCAAGGTGAGGCTCAGAGACCTCAGCAGCAGCTGCTCTTTATTTGCAGCTGCTTTTGGGGCTGTTGGCAGCAGGTGGAGGGGTCTCAGCTGGGCTGGGGGCTGCTGGGGCACTGGGGCCACCTCACCTCCCCATGCAGCTGCTTCTGGTAAAAACTGCAGCTCTGTGGCAGGAGAGATGCAGCAGCTGCTGCTGCCACCTCAGGGGCATCACTGCCACCTCCAAAGCACCACTGCCACCCCCAAACCATCACTGCCACCCCAAACCATCACTGCCACATCAGGGGCACCACTGCTACCCCAAACCATCACTGCCACCTCCAAAGCACCACTGCCACCTCGGGGGCATCACTGCCACCTCAGGGGCACCACTGCCACCTCCAAAGCATCATTGCCACCCCCAAACCATCACTGCCACCTCAGGGGCATCACTGCCACCCCCAAAGCATCACTGCCACCTCAGGAGCACCACTGCCACCTCCACAGCATCACTGCCACCCCCAAAGCACCACTGCCACATCAGGGGCATCACTGCCACCCCCAAAGCACCACTGCCACCTCCAAAGCACCACTGCCACCTCCAAAGCACCACTGCCACCTCCAAAGCATCACTGCCACATCAGGGGCATCACTGCCACCCCCAAACCATCATTGCCACCCCCAAAGTACTGCTGCCACACCCAAAGCACCACTGCCGCCTCAGGGGCATCACTGCCACCTCTAAAGCACCACTGCCACCCCCAAAGCACCACTGCCACCTCAGGGGCATCACTGCCACCCCCAAAGCACCACTGCCACCCCCAAAGCACCACTGCCACCCCCAAAGCATCACTGCCACCTCAGGAGCACCACTGCCACCTCCACAGCAGCACTGCCACCTCCAAAGCACCACTGCCACCTCAGGGGCATCACTGCCACCTCTAAAGCACCATTGCCACCTCCAAACATGGTTTCGTCCTCCTCCCTGCCCTGTCCCCCTCCCAACAGGGACAGTGAGGGGCTCAGTGTGCTGTAATTCACTCCCACTGCAGGCCAGCTCAGTTTGCATCCTCACCTGGGCTCTCCTGCCTCACTGGACAGACAGGATGACTCGGTGTGGACAAGGGGATGGACATGGCCCAGCTGGCAGTGCTGGCAGAGCCACTGATGTGCCCAGCTGATCCCACAGCTTGTGAGGGGCCAGGACTGTGCCCCTCTGCCCCTCTCTGGTGAGACAGCCCTGCAGTGCTGCCTCCAGCTCAGGAGGAGGAGCACAAATGTCCTGGAGTGAGTCCAGAACAGACCATGGAGATGCTCTGAGGGCTGGGTCCCCTCTGCTCTGGGCCAGGCTGGGGGAGCTGGGGCTGTAGGGGGGTCTGGGGACACCTTGGGGCTCCTTCCATTGTGTGAAGGGGCTCCAGGAGAGCTGGAGAGGGACCTGGGACAAGGACCTGGAGTGATGGAGCAAGGACAGGGTTGGATGGGAAGAAATTTGTCCCTGTGAGTGGGTGACAGAGATGGGATGAGGTGAGCTTTAAGAATTTGACCATTCTACAGTTCTGTACCGCCTTGTACCCGCCTGGCTGTGTGCTGGAGCTCCCTTGCCATGACCTTTTTCCCACGGAGAAGCTGCAAGACTGGGACATTTTATTGCTGTCATTTCTGTCTGTGGATAAACCTGACACCCCCCAAAGTGTGTTTGGGGCTTGGGTCCATGAATTCAGTTCCTGTGGCAGAGAGGAGCCTCTCTTTACTCTCAACCAGACCTTGAATTGATGGGGCCTGTTAAGGAAAAACACATTTTGGGGTTGTGTTTTCTTGGGTAAAAGATGGGTTGGTCCCTCAGTGAGAGCATTGGGTGCCTGGGGGAGCAGCTGCTGCCTTGGGCTGTGCTCTGCCATGCCTGTCACCTGCATTTCTCCCTCCAAACTGGGACTTGCTGTGCCTCCATAAGATGAGCTGTGTGTTCACAGGGCAGCATTTTTCTTCTTTTCCCAACCTTCAAATGTCCTTTGAAGCTCCTTTTGCAAGTTTCCTTGCAGCCGGGGATGTCCTCGTTGCCCTGGACCTGTTTTGGGGATGGAGATGAGGAAAACATCCCTTGAACTGGTGCCAGCCCATCCCAATTTTGCCCTCCCTCATGTCACTGGCTCTGCTGTGTGTTCCTGCATCGAGGAGCACGGTGCCACATGCTGGGAAAAAGCAAAGAGCTCCAAAGGAAAATAACATTTTTTTGGAAAGGATGCGTTTATTTGCCTTTATTTATCTTCCTAAAGCTTTCAGATTAATCTTTTTGATCTTGCCTCTGCAGCTGCATGGCCAAGGTTTGGTTTCTTTCAGCTGACATTGTGCTGAGAGCACACAGCACTGCAAGGGGGGTGTTAAGGAAGGGCAGCAGAATTCCTTTTGCTCTGGAGAAGGGGAGGTGTGTGGAGCTAACTTTAGCAAGGAGCAACTAAAAAGGGATGCAATAAAAGTATATTAAAAATAGCAAATGGCCGTAGAAAGTGGATGTGAGACTCTCAGTGTCCCCTGCTTGTGCCCAGAGAAACGTGGGGCTGGAAAAGTGACAGAGCAGCGCAGAGCCCCTGCTGCTTGTGCAAAGCAAAGGTGAAACCACTTAGAAGTAGGTGAAACACATCAGAAGTTTGTACAGGAGATTTTAAAAAATCATCCAGAAATAAAGACTTGAAAGAGATCTCAGCTCCTGTGTGTCCTCAGCTCATGAGCTGGGGATTCAGCCCCCCAGCTCCCTTGTTTTGTAAAAACATCTCCCAGCTGAGATTCCTCTGCGCTTTTTCTTTCTTTCTTCCCCCCCATTTGCAAAATGCTAACTCTGCTCTCTCGCCTGTCTCTCCAATTTGGAGCAATTTACTGCGAGCCGGGGATGAATTACTCAGCACAGAGTTAACCAGCACCTGCTCGGAGTTAATTGGCATGTGTGCTAATTGCCGTGATAGTCACACTTGTGCGAGCTGAGAGCGGGGAGGGGGGAGCTCCTCCAGCCCAGAGCTCCTCGTGCTCAATTCCCTGAGCCTGCCTGAGGTTCCTGCCACTGCAACAGGGTCAGGGTGGCTTTTTCCAGCGGGTTTGCAGCTCCTTTTCCATGCCCTTGGGCCCTCCTTGGCAGGGTGTGGGAGCTGGGATGGTTTCCTTGGAAAAGGAGGCTCAGGAGAAAGGAAGAAGCTGCTGTCAGAGAAGGAGATGACGATTTAATGAGTGGGGTTATTGTATGTAAAATAATTTCAGACCCCAAAAGTGAGAGGTTATTTAGGAGCTCAGCTCCTTGTAGCAGTCCTGTGCTGTGGTGTCAGCACCCAGGGCATCCCTCTGGCTGTCCTGAGCAGCCCAGACCCTGCCAGGGGGCACAGGGACCCTGGCACAGAGCCCAAAATGCCCCTGTGGGTTTCATTATGACCCATGGAGCAAATTACCAACCTTAGATGAAGATCTGCAAGCCACAACAGTTTAAGTGGAATATTAGTGAAGTTATCACGGGGTGGAAAAGTAGATTTTGGGGTTTTCAGAATGGGGGTTCAGGAGGCAAGATGGAGGAATCTGGGCATGTCCAGCCTTTCTGCTTCTTCTTCTTGGCCTCCATCTTCTGCTGTGATGGTGGCACTTTTGGATTGGTTTAGAGTAGAAGCTCACTGTCTAACATGGTGATAGGTATTGGGAAGTTATTGTAAATAATGTACACGTAGTTTTTAGTATAAAGACATAACACCACCCTGGGGACAGGCAGAGTGCCTGGAACTGTCCTGCTGGATGGACCTCAGCAGGGCAGGAGAAAATTTTTTATAGATAAGATAAAATAAACAACCTTGAGACTGAGAAATGAAGAGCCCTAACTGCTTCTTCAAGCACCAGGCTGGGAAAAGAAACTTTGGAACTTTTCTCGGGGTCATTCTGAGCAGCAGAGACCCCGACACTCTGGGTGCTTGTCTGTGCAGGGTTCAGGTGCTTAAATCCCACCTGGTCACAGAGGAGGGTCCTGGCTGATCTTGGTGCCTCAGGCTGGGCAATGAGGGAGCCAGAGCAATTTGGTGAAGGAGAGGGAGCCCCAGGGGCAGAGGGGATCCTCCTGGCTTGGGGCTGAGCCCCAGCAGCAGTGCCAGCAGAGATGAGGGTGCTCTCCAGGTTTCTTGCTCTTCCAGCTGCTGTTCAGAAACTCAAACCAGTTGGTTGGACTTTCTGAAAGAGCCACCTGGGCAGGAAACGTGAAAATACCTGGGTTTAAAAATAAGGTGGGGGAAAAAACCCAACCTAAAACCAAATAAACTCACCCCAAAACCCCAATTCCATGAAGAGAAAAGGGAGGGGTTTGAAATCCCCTTTGTCAGGTGCATTTGGAGGGCAGCAAACATTCTGTGCTCTTCTCCATCCTCCTCCTCACCCCAGCCAAGGGCTGCCCTCCCCATGGGGTGTTTTCCTTCTCATGCAGGGCACAGGGGTCAAGAGTTCCTTTTCTCCCCATGATGATGAGCAAAAACCTGTTAAGTCACCTTTGAGCAAAGCCTGAGGCTGCTGGGAGCATGGTCCCCATCCAGCCAAGGTGCTGAGGATGCAGAGTCAGGGCTCAGAGCAGCAGGAGGAACCTGGTTTGGTGGCTGAAAAAAGGGGATTTGGTTTGAAACACTTGGGGTGTGTTTGTGGCCTGGGGAGAGCAGTGTGGTTGGAATCCCATGTAAGGAACAGCAGCTGGTGTGGGGCTGAGGGCAGGGATGAGCAGCCCTGGGGTTTTCTCCTCGTCCCTACAAACATCCCATCCCTTTGAGCACTGTGCAGCTCTTGGCTGCCATAGCATCCTGTGAACAAGTCCCACAACGAAATTGTGTTAAAATATGTTTCCTTTCACTCAGTTGAAATTTACTGCCCGTTGTTCTGCAGTGTTTATTGTTGCTTCTGGAGAGTTCCTCTCTGGTTTGGACAGTAAATCTGCTGTCTTTCAGAGCATTTCTCTGTCCAAGAGCTGCAGCACACGGAAAGAATTAGCATCTTGCCCTGTGTCTGGTTGTGGAGCTGTTGCTACTTTGTGGTTTTGAAGATGCTGAAGGTGAATATTTTTCAGCCAGTTTAGAGAAGTGGCGACTCTGAAGGGAAAAGCAGCAAAGCAAACCCAACAAAAAGTTCCTCCTCTTCCAAAATTTCTTTGTGTGTGCAAAATCCTCATCTTGGTTCTGAGCCTTTGGGCTGTGGGCTCACAGTGAGGGAAATACCAAGAGGACACTGCAGGTGGATGAAATAAAAATCCTCATTTTCCTTTTGGCTCTTGCTGTATCACTGACCTTTGAGGGATGCTCACATGGTGTGAGCTGGAGCAGTGATGCTCTGGAACTGGGGATGCTCTGGGACTGGGGATGCCCAGAACTGGTGATGCCCAGAACTGGTGATGCCCCAGAGCTGGTGATGCCCAGAATTGGTGATACCCCAAAACTGGTGATGCCCCAGAATTGTTGATACCCCAGAACTGGTGATGCCCCAGAACTGTTGACACCCCAGAACTGGTGATGCCTAACCCTAATCCAAAACTGGTGATGCCCCAGAATTGTTGATACCCCAAAACTGGTGATACCCCAAAACTGGTGATGCTCTGGACCTGTATTTTTGGGGCTTCCCATGGTGGGATGGGGAGCAGCAGCCAAAGGATGCCTGTGGCACTGGCCCAGTGTTCCCCGTGGTGACAGTGCTCCTCACAGCTGGATGGTTGCTCCTGTTTGTTGCTGGGAAGGGAACATGCACCTATTTTGGTAAATAAGGACTCAGGAATTAAATGCCACCCCTGTAAGGTCTGTCCTTGCACAGAGTCTTACTGATGGGATTTATGGGTCAAAACCCCAGGTTTTGCTGCCCTTTGTCCCTCTGATCTTCTTCCTGGCCTCCCCATACCTCATCCTCCCTGGAGGGCAAATTGTGGATGTCAGGATGGGGGAAAGACTCCCTGTTCTCCTGCACTGAAACCACAGAACATGGTCGATGAATAACCAATAAATTGATGAATAACCAAAAAATGGATGAATAACCAATAATAAAGTTATTCACGATGAATAACTTTACCCCCCCAAAAAAGCAGAGAAAAAGATGAAGTGACTCACATGACTCAGTGAACCCCAAAACCGAGTGTGGGAGTGAGACATTTGGGTTTGTTGTTGGAGCATGGTCTGGTGAGGAGGTGAAGGATGGGCCAAGGTCTTCAGCAGGGTCTGGGGGTGCTCTGGGGTGGGAGAGGAGCAGGAGGAGCTTGGTCGGGTTGGCTGTGGCCGCTGCTTTGAATTTGGGAGAAAAAGCTTTTGAGTTTTTCAATGCTTTTTGTGACAAGGCTGGGGACTGCCAAGTCGAGGCAGATAGGAAGCTATTTTGGGCCTGGCTTTTCCCTTTGCCTGGGTCTTGGCACAGGGCACCTTGCCTTAAATGCAGTGTTATCACTGCTGTTATCCAGCTGCTCAGAGAGCAGGGAGAAAGGCATACCTGTGGAAAATGAACTGAAATTCCCTCTTTGTCCCCTCTCTGCAGTGCTGGAAAATGGCATGAGATGGGCTGGGGGGCTGTGCCAGAGGTGCCCTGGTACATCTGGATGCAGCCTCTGGTGCTGGGGGATGCAGATTAACATGGGAGCCCCTGAGATCTGCAGAATTTGTCCCTTTGGGGAGAGTTTTGGGCACAAGACAACCCCCAGATCCATGGAAACACCCTGTGAAGGCCAGGCTGTCTCAGCTGCCTTCAGAGTCCTCCTTCCCCTATAAAAATGAGGTTTCTGTGCCTGGTTATAAGGTTCCTTTCAAGCAATCAAATAAAGACATTTGAAAATTCCAAATTGGAGATTAGTGCAGAAACTGGAGACGGATTTAAATTGCCCCAGCTAATCACCAGCCTCTCGACTGCTTATGACTTTATTAAGAGAAAAAAAAAAAAAAAGAAAAAAAAGTGTCACAGAGGAGCAGGGATTCAGGGGCTCCCTGCTGCCACCTCCTCCTCCTCACCCAGCATCGTGTGTCCTGTGTGTTGCTGGCCTCCATCCTTGGGCTTCTTGGAGAAATAAATCCCTGAGCTGGGTGGGACAAAGAAGCAGAGGGTGTGATTTGGGTGCTGAGGGGGTGCTGGATGGGGTTGGGGATCAGTTTCTCACTCCTGTCTCTGTCCCTGTGCAGGTTTCTGAGCAGCTGCTGACGTCTCATCGCCGCTGGGTCAGCCTGTGCAGGCCGGTACCATGAACTGAGCACGGAGCCGCGCCGAAATATTTTTTTTTTTTTGTTTTGGCTTTTTTTTTTGGGGTTTGTTTTCTGCCTGAGAGAAAAGCCCCCCAGGCTCTTGGATGCAAGCATCCTAAAGTGGGGTTGCTGCTCCCCTCCCTGAGCCCCAGTGGTCCCGGCTGTGCTGAGGATTTGCCGAGAAGATGGGGAGGAAAAAGATCCAGATCCAGCGGATCACGGACGAGCGCAACCGGCAGGTCAGTGCTGTGTCCCTGCTCCTCCTCCTCACCCTGCTGCCCTCGGGGGCTCCAAAATTTCCCATTTCCATCCCACTCTGGGCTATCAGAGCTGTGCTTCTCCCATTCCATAAAACAAGCAGAGATTTAGGCCGGATCCAGGCAGATCCAGGCGTTGCTCCTCGCCTTGGAGCTCCTGGAGCTGTTTCCATCTAAGTGCTTTTCCAGAAGAAAGTATCTTCTCCACTTAGTTAGTTCCCCCCTCCCTTTTTTTTTAAATTTATTTTTGTCTTGCAGAAAATATATTTCAGTTGACATTTTCCATGTGGTTTTTCCAATAAAAAACAGCCACAACAAGTATCCATTTTGCTGAACGCAAACAACTCAAATTATTCCCTTTTTTTTTTCCTCCCTCCTCAATTGTAGACTTAAATGACTCCAGGGCTTTTTTCCTTGGGCTCTTTTGAAGCCAAGCCCAAGACACGCATGTGCATGTGTGCAGGAATGTATTCATATATCTCAGAGGGAAAACAAAAACCAGCAGATTATTCCCAAATTTCCATGTTCCTTAAACTGCAGTGCTGGAGCAGCAGCACTTTGCCAGCTCAGGTTTGCTCTGGGATGGTTCTGTCCGTGTATTTCCCATTACCACAGGACTTCCAGGCTTTGCTTTCTGTGCTCCAGCAGATCCAAGCTGCCTTTAGTCCAGCATGAGCTGCCACGCTTCTTTCCTGCCACTTTCACTCTAGAAAAACAGAAAAAACCGGGAAAAAAACCATGTGGATATATTCCTAATCCTTAAAGAGTGTCAGAGAACAGAATTGGATGAACCACTTTATTGCTCCTCAGCAAAACAATAGGAAATGGCAGATTTTCCTCATTATAACTTGGTGGTGGGGGCTGGGGTGAGCATCAGATATTTCTGCTGATGTCCCAGTTGCTCCTGGGGCTGTTTATATCCATCCTGAGGAGGAAACAGAGCCTCAGGGGTTGTTGGAGGATCTGGAGTGGATTTTATGGGGTGCACAGGGGAGTGAGGGATCTGCAGTGACTGGAGCCTTGTTCAGACAAATGGAAAATAATTGGAAATGCTGGAGGGGAATGGCTGGATAGACCTTGGGGGAAGGAAGGAGGCAGCAGCTGAGTGATGGGATGTTCCTGAGGGATGAGGGATGAGCCCTGGGTGGGATTTGGCAGCAGGAGCTGCTCTGCTGGGCTGGGTGTGATGGCTTTAGTGCCTCTCTGGTGTCCCCAAATCCCAGTTCCCTGGGCTGGGGGACACTGCTTTTCCCTGGCTGGTTCTTCCAAAACCCAGCACGGGAGCTTCACTCCCCAACCCAGAGCAGCACATCTTGCCTTGCTCTCAGAAAGCAGCCTGATCAAATGGGGTGGCAGCAGAGCAGCAGCTGAATTGGCCACCAGCACAGCTTTGCCATCAGATTTCACTGCTCCCTTTCTCTGGGAAAAAAGGACATGCAGGAAGATGGGACATTGCATGGTAAAGGAGTGCTGCAGGCATGCTGGGTGGCACCTTGGCACATCCTGGTGTCTCCTTGGCATGTCCTGGTGACTCCTTGCCATGCTGGTGTGGCTCCTTGGCATTCCTGGTGGCTCCTTGGCATGTCCTGGTGGCTCCTTGGCATTCCTGGTGGCTCCTTGGCATGCCTGGGTGGCTCCTTGGCATGCCTGGTGTCTCCTTGGCATGTTCTGGTGACTCCTTGCCATGCTGGTGTGGCTCCTTGGCATGTCCTGGTGGCTCCTTGGCATGTCCTGGTGGCTCCTTGGCATGTCCTGGTGGCTCCTTGGCACATCCTGGTGGCTCCTTGGCATGCCTTGTGGCTCCTTGGCATTCCTGGTGGCTCCTTGGCATGCCTGGGTGGCTTCTTAGATGTCCTGGTGACTCCTTGCCATGCCTGGTGCCTCCTTGGCATGCCTGGTGGCTCCTTGGCGTGCCTGGTGGCTCCTTGGCATGTCCTGGTGGCTCCTTGGCATGTCCTTGTGGCTCCTTGGCATGTCCTTGTGGCTCCTTGGCATGTCCTGGTGCCTCCTTGGCATATCCTGGTGGCTCCTTGGCATGTCCTGGTGGCTCCTTGGCATTCCTGGGTGGCTCCTTGGCATGCCTGGTGGCTCCTTGGCATGTCTGGGTGGCTCCTTGGCATGCCTGGTGTCTCCTTGGCGTGTCCTGGTGGCTCCTTGAGCTCCTGGAGCTGCTGGGGTGGGTCCAGAGGAGGCCATGGAGATGCTCTGGAGCCAGGCTGGGGCTGTTCAGCCTGGAGAAGGCTCCATGGAGATCTAAAAGGGCTCTGGAAAGCTGGAGAGGGACTTTGGACAAGGACCTGGAGTGACAGGACAAAGGGAGAATGGTTTTGAACTGAAAATAAGGAGATTTAGGTTGGATATCAGGAGAAAATTCTTCCCTGTGAGGGTGGGGAGGCCCTGGCACAGAGGAGCTGTGGTTGCCCCATCCCTGGAAATGTCCAAGGCCAGGCTGGACAGGGCTTGGAGCAGCCTGGGATAGTGGAAGAACCTGGGGTGGGACAAGATGAGCTTTTAGATCCCTTCCAACCCAACCCAGTGTGTGATTCTGTGAATTCCAGCAGCAGCCAGAACCAGGGGAGGAGAGGAGCAAGTAAGAGTCACTAATGTCATTAGAGGAATTACTGCAGAGGATTTGCCACAACAGATCAGGCCGTCAGTCCTTCAGGGCCAGGCTGCTGACTCTGGCAACTGCCAATATGGTTTACATCAGGGGAAAGGCAAAAAATCCCCTGCTAGTGTGGGGCAGTAATTCCTTCCTGACCCCTTTGGTGATC
Organism: Zonotrichia leucophrys gambelii; assembly: GCF_028769735.1. Lineage (NCBI taxonomy): Eukaryota > Metazoa > Chordata > Aves > Passeriformes > Passerellidae > Zonotrichia > Zonotrichia leucophrys. The sequence goes on along the minus strand of NC_088194.1, from coordinate 1,152,368 downwards.
GGCTTATGCCCTGGAGCATGAGATTTGATTACCCTCTTAGACTTACAAGGTTAATTCTTCTGGATGAGCCTCATGCACAGTGTCAGGGGAGGTTTGAGGTTTCTGTCCCAGGTCATGAGTGGATGCACAAAGCCCTGGTAGGTGATGCTTTTGTGTGATGTGCTGGCTAAATGGCAAATCTTTGATTTTCTCTGCAAGAGAGGGATGCTCTTGGGCCCTGTCTGCACAGGGAATATCCCCCCATCTCTAGAGGGGTAATTTGGTGGTTTGTGTTCTGAGCTGTGCTCAGTTTGCTGGTTGGTTTGAGGAAGGTGATCCCACACTTTTCACTGCTCAAGAACCCAAACCAGGCTTGTCCCTGCTCTTCAAGGCCCTATTGATTGCACCCCTCATCTCAGCCTCGCCCCATTGCCTCCAGTCTTGGCTGAGCCCATTGTGGTGCCCAGCAAGGTGTGGTTTCTGCAGAGGGAATATCCCCCCATCTCTGGAGGGATAATTTGGTGGTTTGTGTTTGAGCTGTGCCCAGGTTGCTGGTTCATTTGGGGAAGGTGACCCCACATTTTCACTGCTCAAGAACCCAAACCAGGCTTGTCCCTGCTCTTCAAGGCCCCATTGATTGGACCCCACATCTCAGCCTCACCCCATTGCCTCCAGTCTTGGTGGCTGAACCCATCAAGGTGTGGTTTCTGCAGAGGGAATATCCCCCCATCTCTGGAGGGATAATTTGGTGGTTTGTGTTTGAGCTGTGCCCAGGTTGCTGGTTGGTTTGAGGAAGGTGACCCCACATTTTCACTGCTCAAGAACCCAAACCAGGCTTGTCCCCACTCTTCAAGGCCCCATTGATTGGACCCCACATCTCAGCCTCACCCCATTGCCTCCAGTCTTGGTGGCTGAACCCATCAAGGTGTGGTTTGGCCAGGTGTCCCTGGCACTGTGGCTGCAGGAACAGCCCTGGGCTCTTGTTCTGGTGGACACCCTCGTGTTTTCCTCCTGGAGCTCCTCCAGCTGCTTGGAGGGTCAGTCAGAGCCTGGAGGCCACCCCAGCAGGGACAGAGGGACAGGTCCTGGTGGGAAAAGGGGACAGAGGGACAGGTCCTGGTGGGGATGGGGAAGCAGGAGGGGGAAGGAAGAGAGACAGGTCCTGGTGAGAAAAGGGACAGAGGGACAGGTCCTGGTGGGGAAGGGGACAGAGAGACAGGTCCTGGTGGGAAAAGGGGACAGAGAGACAGGTCCTGGTGAGAAAAGGGGACAGAGGGACAGGTCCTGGTGGGGATGGGGACAGAGAGACAGGTCCTGGTGGGGAAGGGACAGAGGGACAGGTCCTGGTGGGGAAGGGGACAGAGGGACAGGTCCTGGTGGGAAAAGGGGACAGAGGGACAGGTCCTGGTGGGAAAAGGGGCAGAGGGACAGGTCCTGGTGGGGAAGGGACAGAGGAACAGGTTTTGGTTTTAGAGCCCGTCCTGCCACAGCTGCAGGAGCAGAACCACAGCTGGCTCCCACCTGTGGCACTGCCAGCTCCTGTGTTGGGAGCTGCCCCCCAGCAGAGGTTTTGGGTGGCTGAGAAGTGCAGAATGCTGCTGGGGAGGGGGAGCTGTGGGTGAAGGGAGCTGCCCTCAGGTGATTTGATTTGAGCAGAGTGCACTGGGCTGGTGCTGGTGTGATGTGAGTGCCCAGAGCACGTGGCGGCCGCAGCAGCACAGGGACCAGCCCTGCACTTTGCAGGGGCTGAGGCGATTAGAGCTGAATCTCATTAGTGCTTCATTATCTCTGGGAGGTGGTGGGGAGGGGCAGCAGCTCCCCCTGCCAAGTGTGCCCAGAGCTGCCCCTGCTCCATGGACTGTGGCTGGGGTGCAGCAGCCTCATTCACTCCCCTCCCTCAGCTCTGGGAATTAAAGCTGCTCAGCTGCAAAATTGATGCTGTGGTGGAGACCCAGAGTGGAGTGGAGCCTTCCCATGTGGAGAGGGAGCAGGTCTTGGCACCTCAGCTCATCTCCAGCCCTTCCCTGGAGGCTGCTTTGCCCTCAGAGCAATGCTTAGCACAAAGCCATGACCTCCTGCCTCTTATTTTCTTTTTCTGTTTTTTATTTGTTGAGAGAGCATTGGCCAGGCCTCGTGCCTTCCCCGTCAGTGTGCTGCGTGTTCTGGGGGTGGGGGACCCTCAGCAGCTCTGTCTGCACTGCAGCAGGGCCAGGGAGCCCCAAACCAGCTCCCTCTGCCCCAGCTGGCTCCTGTTAGCAGTGTGGTGGTGAGAGCTGAGCGTGGGCTGGGAGTCAGAGCCCAACGTCTGCCCTGCAGCTGGAGCTGCTGCTGGAGCCAGCGCCCAGCCCCAGCCCCAGCCAGCCCTCCAGGATCACTCCTGCCCTGCTTACAGCTCAAGGCAGGCTGGGGAGGCAGGGGACCCCAGCTGGGCAGGCAAGGAAAGGAGAACACCCCAGTGAGGTCCCACAAAGGGACAGCAAGGTGGGAGGTTTTGGTTCAGCAAGGTGGAAGTGCAGTTCCTGGCACAGAGGGGCTCGTGGTGCCCGTGGAGAAGGGATAAATGGAGCTGGTGAGCAGGAGAGTGAGCACCCCTGGGCGGTTTTGGGGTGCTGAGCCCCAGCTCTGTGGCCCCCAGGGTTGGGCACTCACAGCAGCAGCTGCAGCAAGTGAGGACAAGATCTCCATGGCTCGAATATTCCACTTCAAAACCCGCAGCCCCCGGACAGATGGCAGCTCTGCTGGGGATTTTGCTGAAATTTATTTTCTCTTGATTTGGCAATATGTGATTTCCAAGGCTGATAATCATCTTTGTGCTTGTGAAGTGTCTGCCTTTGGAGGATCCCAAAATAGGCAGCAATAGGAACCGTTGGGAAGAGGGAGGCGAGAGAGGAGAGCTTGGGGTTGGGTCCAGTTGGGGAAACTGAGACAGAACATTCCTTCTGCATTCCCCTTCCTTTTGCTCTTCCTGCTGTGGTCATTCCATTTGTCTCTGGGAGCTGTTGAGTCTGTGACAGGGTGACCACAGCTCCTGACCATGGCTGTCCTTGCTTTCAGGTGACCTTCACCAAGCGTAAGTTTGGCCTGATGAAGAAAGCCTACGAGCTGAGCGTGCTGTGCGACTGTGAGATCGCCCTCATCATCTTCAACCACTCCAACAAGCTGTTCCAGTATGCCAGCACCGACATGGACAAGGTGCTGCTCAAGTACACCGAGTACAACGAGCCCCACGAGAGCCGGACCAACGCCGACATCATCGAGGTGAGGCCCAGCTGTGCCCCCAGGGTGGGGCCAGGGCTTGGGCTGGGACCACTCTGTGTGCTGGGAGGGCATGGAGCCAGCAGATCTGCCACACTCAGATGGATTTGGAATGGTTTGGGTTCAGCAAACCCATGGAAATAGGCTGTTCTGGGTGGTGGAGTTGTCTCCAGGTTGTGTGGTGACCTGATGTCCTGAAGCTTGAGGTGCAGGTTTGCTCTGTGGGACCTTGCTGTGGAATCCAGGCAAACCAGGAGAAGGATTTGGGCTGCTGCTGGAGTGCCTGGTGCAGCTGGCGACACCTGGTGACATTGCCCCCACCTGATACTCAGGCACAGTAGGGTTGTGGGAGGGCACCAGTGGCCAAATTGCAGGGGAATTCAGGTGGGATGGTCCAGGGCCTGCTCAAAGCATGGCCAAGCTCATGGGATGGTCCAGGGCCTGTTTAAAGCATGGCCAAGCTCATGGGATGGTCCAGGGCCTGCTCAAAGCATGGCCAAGATCATGGGATGGTCCAGGGCCTGCTCAAAGCATGGCCATGATCATGGGATGGTCCAGAGCCTGTTTAAAGCATGGCCAAGATCATGGGATGGACCAGTTGGGATGATCCAGGGCCTGCTCAAAGCATGGCCATGATCATGGGATGGCCCAGGGCCTGCTCAAAGCATGGCCAAGCTCATGGATGGTCCAGTTGGGATGGTCCAGGGCCTGTTTAAAGCATGGCCATGATCATGGGATGGACCAGTTGGGATGGTCCAGGGCCTGCTCAAAGCATGGCCAAGCTCATGGAATGGCCCAGGGCCTGCTCAAAGCATGGCCAAGCTCATGGGATGGTCCAGGGCCTGCTCAAAGCATGGCCATGATCATGGAATGGTCCAGGGCCTGTTTAAAGCATGGCCAAGCTCATGGGATGGTCCAGGGCCTGCTCAAAGCATGGCCAAGCTCATGGGATGGTCCAGGGCCTGCTCAAAGCATGGCCAAGCTCATGGCTTGGTGGCTTTGCTCAAGGCTTGCCTTGCCTGTGTTTTGTGGCTCTCCAAGGATGGCCCAACCACCAGCCTGACCCACGCCCAGCTCTGCCACTGGCACCATGCCCAAACTGTGCCCACTTCAAGGCTGCTCTCCTCCAGCCTGCTGGCATCGCAGGAGATGCTCAGATGCCCACACTGGCTCTCTGCTGAGCTTTGTCCTTGTCCCTGATGCTGGCAGAGGGAGCATGGGGCACATTTGGCTCTCAGGGCAGTGCCAGCAGTGCCTTGGTCCTTGGTCACATCCTGTCCCTCACAGTGGCTGGGCAGATGGAGCTGCAGGGACCTCAGCATGGGGGCAGCTGCCATTAAACCTGGACAGACAGACAAATGAAGGGCTTGAGTTTGTCATTAGTGGCATTATGGGCATCAGTTAATGCCCTCAGAGCCACTGTGGCAGAGTGGAGCAGCACAGCCTGCACTGCTGGAGGAATTGAGCTTCTGCTTTTGAATTTCTTTGGTGCCCCTTGGCCACTGTGCTCAGCCTTTGATTTCATGAAGGAGAAGGGAAAAAAACCCAGCCTGCCTCTTCCCCCAAAAATCTTGCTTTCTTTTTTATTCTCTGTAAAATGTGTCTTTTTGAGAGATTTGAGGTTTTCACCCCATGGCTGAGCCGAGCATCTCACAACATCTGCCTTCCTTTGCTGGCGGCTTTGGAGACCCTTCTGCCACTGCACAGCTTTGTAGGGGCCTTAAAAATGCTTCCAAAATGTCCTTTTTGGCCAGTTGGAGGCAGGTCATGCCCCCTTTTGCTGTGCAGATGCTGGCAGCCTCTCCGGGATGCTCAACCCGCGCTCGCAGCATCGAACAGATTTGTCTTGGCCTAAAAATACCATCAACATTTTGGGCAGCCTTCTCTGTTCCCTTATGGTCCAAGATGCAAACACTCCCAAGCAGACAAGTTACACACAGTCCTTGGCACCCAAAGAAACGTTGTGTTTGCACCACATGAAAAGCTGGATCTGCATCCAAAGCCAGCCAGAGAGGAACATCGGGAGCGGAAGGATATTGGTGGATGGCAAAGGAAAAAACCCAAACACGCTGGGCTAGGCTTGGGTTGCTGGCAGAGCTCTCATGGAGCAAAACCTGCAGGTTTGGAGGCTGCTCAAGCATCCCCTCCTCGTCCTTGTCTTGTCTGGGAGCAGGGTTGGGGCTGCTTGAGGATTTTTAATGTTTTCTGAACCCGTGCCCCCCATTCCTGCTCTTGGGGCTGATTTCTGTTTCTCCTCGCCCAGGTCAGGTTCCAACAGCCCAGCTGTGTCCCCACTGCACACTAATCCAATTTATCTCCTGTTTCTTGAGGGTTCCCAGTTGAACTTGACTCACCAAAAGCATCTTCTCACTCTGGAAGCTTCCCCACACTGAGCATTTAGAGACTGTGACAAGCCAGGCTGGGAATTTGCCACCAAATGTGATTTTAAGTGGATTTCAAGGGGCTGCTGCACCAACCCACCTTCCCTGGGATGTCTGCCTGTCTTTCCTGCTGAGGGATTCAGCCCTGAGTGGCTCTGGCAGCATCTCAGGGAGGATGAGGAGCAGCCAGGACCTGGAGGAACTGAGGCAGAAACCTTTTGATTTTGTTTTTCTGGTGGAAGGGAAGCGAGCAGAGGCTCTGAAGCCAAGCACTGCCAGGCTGAGGGCTCCTGGGGCAGGATGAGTTGCTCTGTCCAAATTACATTTTAAAACAGCAGCAAGCATGAGATCTGCTGGTTTTTGGTGCTGGGGAGGTGCATCTGAGAGTGGGACTGAGGGCACAGGAATGTCCTCGAGGGGTCTCTCCCCTGGATATTTAGTGAGAGGCAGAGCTGCTCCATGCTGAGCACACCCAGCCCTAGCTCAGGAAGGGTTCCACACCCCAGCTGCCTTTTGGGGCCCAGTCATTCCTTTAGCTGCTCAGAGTGACCCCGAGAAAAGTTCCAAAGTCTCTTTTCCCAGCCCAGCACTTGAAGAAGGAGTCAGGGCTCTTCATTTCTCGGTCTCAAGGTTGTTTATTTTATCTTATCTATAAAAAATTTTCTCCTGGCCTGCTGAGGTCCATCCAGCAGGACAGTTCCAGGCACTCTGCCTGCCCCTGGGTGGTGTTATGTCTTTATACAAAAAACTACCTGTACAATATTTACAATTACTTCCCAATACCTATGTTAGACAGTGATCTTCCACTCTAAACCAATCTAAAAGTGCCACCATCACAGCAGAAGATGGAGGCCAAGAAGAAGAAGAAGAAGCAGAAAGGCTGGACATGCCCAGATCCCTCCATCTTGCCTCCTGAACCCCCATACCAAAAACCTCAAGAAATCTATTTTTCACCCCATGATAACTTCACTATCATTCTACTTTAACTCGTGTGGCTTGTAACTCCTCACACAAAGCTGGTAATTGTTTCCAGCCCTTGGGGTGGTGTTAGTTTTTAATACTAAAAACTACCTGTACGATATTTACAATAGCTTCCCAATACCTATCACCTATGTTAGACAGTGAGCTTCCACTCTAAACCAATCTAAAAGTGCCACCATCACAGCAGAAGATGGAGGCCAAGAAGAAGAAGGAGAAAGGCTGGGCATGACCAGTTCTGTCCATCTTGCCTCCTGAACCCCCATACCAAAAACCCCAAAAAATCTACTTTTCCACCCCGTGATAGCTTCACTGTTACTGTACTTAATTTGTCATGGCTTGCACATCTTCATACAAGGTTGGTAATTTGCTCCATGGGTCATAATCAAACCCACATTTTGGGCATTTTGGGCTCCGTGCCAGGGTCCCTGTGCCCCCTGGCAGGGGTCTGGCCAGAGGGATGTCCTGGGTGCTGCCAGGGTGGGTTCCAGCAGTGCCAGGGCTCTGCAGTGCCCATCAGGATTCACCCACACAACCCCCGCCAGACAAAACCCTGGTTCCTGCAGGCTTTTAAGTCAGAGCAAATCTCCGTGCTGCAGAGAGGGGGCTTTCCTGGCTGGGGGGGCCCAGCTGAGCCCCCAGCCGGGCACGCCGGGTGCCACGTGCCCGCCCAGCCGGGATCACGCCGGCTTTGGGGCTCGCTGTCGCTTCTCGTTTCCTGCCAGCCCGGCTGACGTGCCAGCTCCTCAGAGGGGCCTTGGGCAGGGCAGAGCTCACCGAGCACCAGGATGCTCCACAGCCACTTAAAGGCACCCAGCTGTTCCTGCCCCGTCCTTGGCTGGGTGTCCTGGAGGGGCTGATTTTCCCCCCTGATTCGCTTTCCTGGTTGTCACTCCGCAGGATGTGTTAAATCAGACATTCTGCAGGATGCTGAAACGCAGGGGCAGCTGCCAGTGTCAGTGTCTTCATCCTCATCCTCATCCTTATCCTCATCCAGACTTCCCCAAAGGCCAGAGTGGTTGAGGCTCCCTCCTCTAAGGGAAGTGGGCTGCATCCTGGCTGAGCATCGTTTCCTCTCACATGTTCTGCATTTCCTGCTGCTCTCTTCCCCTCTTCAAATTGGAAATCTGCTCCCCTGAGAGCTGCACTCATGGCAGTGAGAATATTGCCTGGAAAAGCAGGATGTGCAGTGGGTCCTGATGGAACGGGGGGATCTGAGGGGCAGGTGATGACCGATTGGGCTTTGCAATGGGAAATTCTCCCCCTGGTTCTTTCTGAAAATTTTCTGCTGTAAAGGAACTGCTTTTAAATCTCTTCCATATGAGAAATTGTTGTGTTCTGCTGGCTGCAGCCCAGTGACAGAAAGGTTTCCTGAAAACCTCTTTACATTTTCTGTTTTTTTTTTTCCCCTGGCAAAATAAAAGAAGAGGAACGAGAAGGAAAGTTCTTTTCTAAAAGACCTTGCAGAGATCCCAAACACAGGAATCTTTGGGTTTGACTCCTGCTCCAGCAGAATTATTTTCCTTTTACATCATCTCAACAAAAAAGCTCAAAATGTGGGATGCACATTTTAATTTTTTTTTTTTTTTGCAAAAAAACCCCAAAGAAGCAGCAGCCAACGCCCGTATGGCTGGAAATGGCATTTTGTTGTCCCCAAGCTCTCATTTTGTTGTCTCAGAGAGCAGCAGATGCTGCAAGGCACGCTGCCCTGGCTCGTGTCCTGCTGCCACTCCAGCCTGGTGCTTGCTGTGCTGCCGAGCTCAGCCCTGGGCTTTGTCCCCGTCCCCTTCCCTGCAGCTCCTCACGGTGTCACAGGGTCACAATCCAGCCCCAAGGTCACAGTCCCAGCTCAGGGTCGCTGTCCCAGCTCACAGGTTTGCAGGAAGGATTTTTTTTGTCTGGTTTGATGTTTCCTGGGGCTGCTGGTGGGTTTCCTGCAGGAGCAGGGATGGTGACACCACAGCTGCCCCTCACTGCTCAGCTGCTGCAAACCCAGAGTCTCAGAGACAATGGGTCTCACAGACAGTGAAGTTCTGGCTGATTTTACAGCACTGGTGGCTGGGGAGAGCAAAAACACCAAGGCAAAGCTGGTTAGCAAACACAAAGAGTGTTAGAGAAGGAGCTGGGGAGAGATGAAGAGGTGATGCTGTGAGATGTGAAGGGGTGAGCAAAGCCACATCCACCCCATTCCACTGCTTTCCTTGACACCCTTGTTGAGGGAACAACCCCCAGGATGATTTTGTGTGGGCTTAGAAAAGGCAAAATGCTGGGGCTGTGGTGGGTTTCGTGCAGGAGCAGGGATGGGGACACCACAGCTGCAAACCCACCCTGCAAGAAACTCAGAGACAGTGAAATTATGGCTGATTTTTTATGGGGAGAGCAAAAACACCAAGGCAAAGCTGGTTAGCAAACACAGAGATGTGTTAGAGGAGGAGCTGGGGGGAGATGAAGAGGTGATGCTGTGAGATTTTCAGGTGAGCAAAGCCACATCCACTCCAATCCACTGCTTTCCTTGACACCCTTGTTGAGGGAACAACCCCCAGGATGATTTTGTGTGGCTTAAAAAGACAATGTGGCTGTGGTGGGTTTCTGATTAGCAGGATGTTGAACATAGTGCCCCTACACCTCATCATCTGCAACCCCACCTGCAAGGTCAGAAAGTGAAATTAGGCTGATTTTATGGGAGAGCAAAACGCCAGGCAAAGCTGGTTAGCAAACACAAAGAGTGTTAGAGAAGGAGCTGAGGGGAGATGAAGAGGTGATGCTGTGAGATTTTCAGGTGAGCAAAGCCACATCCACCCCATTCCACTGCTTTCCTTGACACCCTTGTTGAGGGAACAACCCCCAGGATGATTTTATGTGTTTAATTTAAATTTTTTTTAGGTTTTATTTTATAATTTTAAAATTTATTTTTTAATTTTTTGCCATTTATTATGTGAAAATGCTGGGGCTGCTGGTGGCAGCCCTGTGCTCGTCCTGTGCTTGGTTCTGGTGTCAGATACAGGCAGGGAGCTGCCTAAAAACCTCCCTTTCAAAATGATGTTTTTAAAAGCTGAAACCTCTTGAAAAATCCCATTTGAGGTTCCCTCCTTTGGGTGTTCTGTGAATCCCCACATCTTCTGAATCTGCCAACAGCTGTTGCTGGAGGAGAGGAATTTTCAGAGATTTTTTTGACTTTGATTTGATTTTAATGTTTTGGATTTTGATTTAAATTTAATTTTTTAATTTTTTTTATTTTGATTTTATTTTGATTTTTTGATCTTGATTTTATTTTGATTTGATTTTTGATTTTGACTTGATTTTGATTTTTTGATTTTGATTTGATTTTTGATTTTGATTTGATTTTGATTTGATTCTGATTTTATTTTGATTTGATTTTGATTTGATTCTGATTTTATTTTGATTTGATTTTTTATTTTGATTTGATTTTGATTTTTTGATTTGATTTTTTATTTTGATTTGATTTTGATTTGATTTTGATTTTTATTTGATTTTGATTTGATTTTTTATTTTGATTTGATTTTGATTTTTTTATTTTGATTTCATTTAATTCTTTTTTTATTTTGATTCGATTTTGATTTGGCTTGTTTATTTTGATTTGATTTTGATTTTTTGGGTTTTGATTTGATTTTGATTCGATTTTGATTTGATTTTTTTGATTTTGATTTTGATTTGATTTTTTAAATTTTGATTTTTTAAAATTTTTGATTTGATTTTTAATTTTTTTTTTTAATTTTTTTTTTATTTTGATTTGATTTGGATTTTTTTGGACGAATTACCTTCCCAGTCCCCATGCAGGGATGGGAGAGCAGAAATGAGAGCTCCGGCTCCTGTCCCTGCAAAGGGAATTGTGTTGGGGTGGGCACAGCCCTGTGTTGGACACCAGAGAGTTTCTGCAGTGCCTGAAGGAAACCCAGCTCCATTGCTTCACTGCTCATGGAACAACTTGTTTCCATTTTGCCTTTGAAAGAGAAAAAGAAAAAAAAAACTTATTTTTTTTTTTAGAGAAAAGCTCAACTTTCCGTCTTTTGGCTGTGTCGGCGAAACAAAAGGTTTAGGAAAAAAAAAAATCAAAAAAAAGCAAAGCTGTTCCTTCCCCAGCAGCAGCACCTCTTCCTCTTTTGGGCCATTCTGAGAACAAACAAGGACACGTACAAAAATAGAAAATTAATAGGGAAAAGTCCTGAGGAAACTGCAGAAAAAGGCCTGGGAATCTCCTGCTCATGGCAGTGACTGATTCCCATTGCCTTGTTCTACAGACGGGAATTAGGGACACCAGGAATTACCAAGTTATTATTATAATATAATATATTAATATAATATAATGTAATATAATGTAATGTAATATAATGTAATACAATATAATATAATATAATACAATATAATGCAATATAATATTATACAAAATAATATAATGTAATGTAATATAATATAATGTAATGTATTGCAATGTAATATAATATAATATAATGTAATATAATGTAATATAATATAATACAATATAATGCAATATAATATTATACAATATAATAATATAATATAATATAATATAATATAATATAATATAATATAATATAATATATCATATATCATATCATATCATATCATATCATATCATATATCATATAATACAATATATTACAATGCAATACAATACAATATAATACAATATTATACAATATAATACAATACAATACAATATAATATATTACAATGCAATACAATTTAATACAATACAATACAATATATTAGGTATAATATTAATGTTAGGTATAAGTATTATTAATCATCATTATTATCAGGTAATTAGTTAATAATTATTCGGTGTCAGGAATTACTGGTGACACCAGACACCACCATGGTCAGGAGTGAGTGGAGTTTTTTGGTATGTGAACAAGAACATTTCCCCTCTGTGAATCCAGAAATGAGGGTGAAAGTGGTGCTGGGAAGGCCCAGGAAGGAGCAATTTTAATGGAGAATATTGTGAAATTGTTCAGCTGGATGGAGAACAGGCTGGGCTGGGTGTGGTGCCCATTGCCTGCAGAAGGATCCAGGGAGCCCAACCTGTGGTGCTGAGCAGATCCCGCCAGCAGCGTTCCCAGCCCATCTGGGATTTATTCACTGCACTTTTATTGCCCCCAGAGGCCCTGTGTTTCCTTTCCTGGAGCTCTCAGGTAGCTGAAGAGCCACTCCCAAATAAGCTTTGGCCTCAGAACTGAGATGTTTGTTGCTGTTTAGGAAGGCAGAGAATTGTCAAGACTTTCTGGTTTTTTTTTCTTTTTCCCTGCTGAATTTGGCATGAAAAGGGATGAAGACTTCCAGGAAATTCTGTATCTTTGACTCCTGCAAAAAAAGAAAAAAGAGTTGGCAAGTGCTGGTTCCATCATAATGCCTTAATTGCTTTTGGTGTGTTGAAAATAGAAGGATTCAAAGTGGATCTCAGTGAGCTGCTGAAGATGAGAGAGGGACGTTGGGGTGTCGCTGTGCCCTGTGCTCCCTGGGCTCCTCCTGTCTCACCTCATTACCTCGGTGCAGCAGTGCCCAAACCTCTCCTGTGTGTGAGCCCAGCCTTGGCGTGGGCTTTGCTGCCACCATCACCCCCTGTGTCACCCCCAGCTGTCACTGTGCCACCTGCCCTGTCCTGTGATGCCCCTCCTGTGGCACCTTAGCGTTTGGCAGATGCCACTCGTCTGCTTTTGTCAGGAAATTCTGTCAGATTGGACAACTTGCTTGTAATTTCGGGGTTTATTTTCCTCTCTGGCTGTTTGTAAGTAGGTTTTCCCTGTTTTTTGCAGGACAGCAAAGAGCATGAAGGTTATTTTTCTCCTTTGTGATGTTGTGGCACCTGAAGGTGACAAAGATGCCTGAGTTCATGCAGGGCCAAATTCAGTCCTGGTGTAAACAGAACCTTTGAAAACAAGGAAGTTTCTCTCTGCTGCTCCCCGTGCTGTAATTTCTAAATCAGAGACACTCTGGCATCAAGTCTCAGGGGTTGTATCTTGACTTTTTAACCCCATGGATGTCACTGATGTCTTGGGTTGATGCTGTTGATTTGTACAGGGGCAAATCCTGGTCCAGGGGAGGTTCTTGGGGGTCCTGAGTTCATGCAGGACCAAATTCAGTCCTGGTATACAAAACAAGGAAGTTTCTCTCTGCTGCTCCCCATGCTGTAATTCCTTAATTAGAGACACCCTGGCATCAAACCCCAGGAGCTGTATCCTGATTTTTAAACCCCACTGAGCTCAGCAACATCTTGGGGTGATGTTGTTGACTTGTACAGGGGCAAATCCTGGTCCAGGGGAGGTTCTTGGGGGAACCTGAGTTCATGCAGGGCCAAATTCAGTCCTGGTATAAACAGAACCTTTGAAAACAAGGAAGTTTCTCTCTGCTGCTCCCCATGCTGTAATTCCTAAATTAGAGACACTCTGGCATCAAATCTCAGGGGTTGTATCCTGATTTTTTAACCCCATGGAGGTCAGTAGCATCTTGGGGTGATGTTGATTTGTGCAGCGGCAATTCCTGGTCCAGGGGAGGTTCTTGGGGGTCCTGAGTTTATGCATGGCTGGATTCAATCCTGGTATGAACAGAACCTTTGAAAACAAGGAAGTTTCTCTCTGCTGCTCCCCATGCTGTAATTTCTAAGCTGGCATCAAACCGCAGGGGTTGTGTCCTGATTTTTTTAACCCCATGGATGTCACTGATGTCTTGGGGTGATGCTGTTGATTTGTACAGGGGCAAATCCTGGTCCAGGGGAGGTTCTTGGGAGGACCTGTGGTGGTACCAGTTGTTGGTTTCTCTGTGTCTGGATTGAAGGCACTTGAGATGGTAGTTCATGTTTAAATAAACACTCAGGTGTTTATTATTATCAGTAAAACAGCGTCACAACCATGAGTTCTGCAGCTTTTCATTAGAAGGCACAAAATGGCCAATAATCTTTTGTTACAAGGTCTTTTAAGACTAAACTATCCAATTAAGAGCTGACACCTGGATTATTTTCCCTTTTAACCCAATAACTGATCCCAATGGGGACTTTTCTGCCCAATTACAAAATGCCACCCAAACCCATGGAGAAGAAGGAAGAAGAAACCCAGGATGACACCCTGTACATACTAAAAACCCCAAAACCTCAATTTCTCACCAAGTGATGCACCCGCACTACTCTCTATAATCTATTTCACACTTCTGTGGATTGTGGTATATTCTGGAAATATACCACAGGAATATTTCAGGAAACTTTCTCCATGGATGAGGGTCACAGCCAGAGCTCCCTGGGGGTCAGGGCACCCCCGAGCAGACAGAGGAACATTCCCAGTGGTGCCCTGAGTTTCCATGGGGAGCTGCCCCTGTTCCCCATCTCAGACTGTTCCGGTTGTGTTTTCAGACGTTAAGAAAGAAAGGTTTTAACGGCTGTGACAGCCCAGAGCCCGACGGCGACGACTCCATAGACCAGAGCCCCTTGATGGAGGATAAATACCGCAAAGGCAGCGAGGATCTGGATATCCTGTTCAAGAGATATGGTGTAAGTACCTGCCCGTGGCTGGAAATCCTTCATTATATGTTCTTTTCTGTTTTGTTTCTCTTCTGTTCGACCTCCCCTCGCCCTGTCCCTGCTCCCCCCGTGTCCCCCACACGTAACAGGCGCTGAACAAGAAGCACAGGGAGTGCGAGAGCCCCGAGGGGGACGAAGTGTTTGCTCTGACCCCGCAGACGGAGGAGAAATATAAAAAGATTGATGAGGAGTTTGATAAAATGATGCAGAGTTACCGGCTCGCAGTGAGTAGCTGGTGGCCTGCAGCACCCCCCGGTCCCCTCCCCGGTGCCTCCAGGTGATGGGGGGGTGGATTTTGGATTTTGCATGGCTTTGCTTTGGAGCCGATGCCAAGCAGCCCCTGCAGCCCTGAATGCACCTGGCTCTCGAGTGCCCTTCCCTGGGAGAATCATTCCTGACCCTCCTTGGTTCTAGCCAGGCAGTTCAGCTTGTCTCATCTCCTCTACTGGGTCAGGATCTCCTTTTTCACCCTCTTTTCCTCAAAAAAATCAGATTTTTGTCTGGGTTGAGATCCCAGTGTTCATGTGAGCTGGTGGCAAGTGCCGACCTCTCACATCCCTGCAAAGCTCAGCTTGGTTTGGGCTATTCCACATTAATTCCCCCCAAATCCACCGAGCCCTCAGGGCAGCTGGTGGCTGTGGCAGCAATCCAGGGAGGTTTTAGCCTGTGATCCCAGAGCTGTCACTGGCACTGGGGTGGCATCAGGACAGTGCTGAAAGGGATTTGTGTCAGGAGACGGGAGGAGGAGGAGGAGGGGGGACACGTTTCAAATTAGTTGTTAGTTCAAGGGAGCAGAGACTATTGATGCAGGCAAGGGCTCTTCAGGGGATTAGCCCCGAGTTGCTGCAGCAGTAATTAATGCTGTGGGAGCAGGGGGGAGGCTCCTGTCCAGGCCTGGATGCAGCACAGCAAAAGTGACACACACACACAGCCCCACCCAAAATAATCTGCCCTTCTGTGCTTTGCAAGCCCCCACAAGTTAAAATTCTGGCTTTTGTTGAGAGCTGGGCCTTGTGAAATCTTCAGGTTTTGGGATTCCTTTTTGCTGACTCAGCGCTGTGTTGCTCTACGAGCCTCGCAAGGATCCCAAAACCTGCATTTGGATAAGGATCCCAAAATCTGCATTTTGATAAGGATCCCAAAATCTGCATTTGGATAAGGATCCCAAAACCTGCATTTGGATAAGGATCCCAAAATCTGCATTTTGATAAGGATCCCAAAATCTGCATTTGGATAAGGATCCCAAAACCTGCATTTGGATAAGGATCCCAAAACCTGCATTTGGATAAGGATCCCAAAATCTGCATTTGGATAAGGATCCCAAAACCTGCATTTTGATCCCCTAGATCTCAGAGTGGAGGGGGTGAGGAGGCTGCCCTGAGACCTGGGAGGGCTGAGGGGGTGGAGGGAAGTGCAGGTGGTGATGATCTCTTGCAGCTCTGCTGTGACAGCGAGGGGAGGGGTTCAGGGCAGGATTAGCTCTGTCAGGACATGGATCTACCTCAGCCTCCCTGGTTTCTCTAGGGGGGTGCAGATTCCCACCTTGCCACGGTGTGTGGGGTGGGAGTAGAGCCCCAGCAGGACATGCACCCCTCCAGCACCTGCCATGGTGGAAAATAAGCTGAAAAGCCACCTGAGCTTTGTCCTTAGTGCAGAACCCTCATGAGCAGGGGCTGCTCAGCCTCACAACGTGTCTGCTGCAAAGGGAGGGCCCTGAGCAGGCTCCCATCATCCAGACAGGCCAATCCAAAGGGACAATCTGTGCCCAGAGGTCCTTTCAGCAGGTGGCATTCAAGTGCTGGGTGGCTCCTCATCAAGGCACAGCATCTGGCTCCCCCACTAAACCTCCCTGGCAGCAAGGGGCCGGGCAGTGCAGGTGGAGTGTGTGGTTGAAGGAGACGCTTTTCCATTTTAACGCTGGGTTGGTTTTGTGTGTGAGCAGAACTAACCCAGAGGGGCAGCCTAACGACAGCTGTGTCTGCTAACGAAGGGCCCCGTGGGGCTTCTGCCTCTGGTGTTTGCCCTCCCTTCTAACAAGAGCAGAAATGGTGGATTTTGGCTGATTTGTGCATCTTCTCCCCCAGACTTTGGAGCCATGTGCAAGCTGCCATTGTGCCGGGGCAGTGGCAGCCTCACACCTGTCTGCAGGTGCATTAAGGCAAATCTCAGCTCCTGGGCTGCTGTATCAGCTCACAGCCCCACCATGGCACTGCTCATGGTGTGGTGTGGAGGAGCTGCAGCTCTTCCTCTCCCTCACAGCCCCACCATGGCACTGCTCATGGTGTGGTGTGGAGGAGCTGCAGCTCTTCCTCTCCCTCACAGCCCCACCATGGCACTGCTCATGGTGTGGTGTGGAGGAGCTGCAGCTCTTCCTCTCCCTCGCTGGGAGCTCTGAAGGCACACGGCCGCGTTGGCAGTGATTTATTACACA
This sequence comes from Zonotrichia leucophrys gambelii, assembly GCF_028769735.1. NCBI lineage: Eukaryota > Metazoa > Chordata > Aves > Passeriformes > Passerellidae > Zonotrichia > Zonotrichia leucophrys. The sequence continues at coordinate 1,135,795 of NC_088194.1, read as the reverse complement.
ACGCTGCTCCGGTGTTCGTGCAACGCCCAAGAAACCTTCCTCCACCTCCTCCTCCTCCTCTTCCCGTGATCCTGCTGCCGTGCAGGATGAGCAGAGGGAGGGCTCCGTGTTCCAGCTCTCCCTGGTGCTGTAGGAGTTGCTGAGGGCGCAGGCTCGGAGCCGCTGCCCTCACGGCTTGGCTGCAGCCACGGGATATCTCTGAAGGACAGGATGCCCTTGGGAGGCAGGTGGGGACAGTTCCTGCCAGGGAGGCGTGGGTGAGCACTGTCCTACTCCTTCCTGCCATCCCCTTCTCTCACCTAAGGAGCAGGAGCTATAGAGGAGCAGATTTTTGGAGGAGAAAGGGCTGCAAGTCCCTCTTCCCTCACTGGGGTTCCACTCTGGCTCTGTGATGATCCCATTCAGTGCTGGGCTGCTCTCCCTCTCCATCCCAGAGCAAATTAAAGTGGGACTTAAGCAAAGCCCGTGCTAAAGCCTCTAAGCAGGTGCCAGCTCCTGTTAAGGAAGAGCAAATCAGTGACATAAGACAAACGGCTGGGATAATCACAGCGGCTCCGGCTCCCACGGGACGCTGGTAGGTGAAGCTGGTCCTCAACCTGCAGCCAGGGAAAGGGCTTTAGTGATGCTCCTGCATCCTCTGGGGTCAGCTCCTCCTTCCCAGCAGCTCCCAGAGGGGACAGGATGGATCTCAGAGTGACCCAGGGGTTCTGTGGAGCAAAATGAGTCTTTACCAAGTGCTTGGCCACCAGAATGGGGATCCACTGCTGGCTTCCTGCTGGCTGAGGGACAGAGAATAGAATCCTGCTTGGGGTGAGGGGTAGTGCCAAGCTGGGCTGTTGTCAGTGCTAGTGGGGGCAGACCACCAGGCTGGTGCCCACCTTCATGCTCTGGGCTGCTCCCAGCCTGTCCTGAACACACAGGGGGTAAATAAATACAGCCTGAAAAAGAGGCCACAACAGTTGTTTGCAGAGCTTGGGTATGTCCAGGAGGATGGCCCGTTGCTCTTGCTGGTGTTCCCTGGGGGGGAACTGGGCCCTGGTGCATCCCCTGCAAGGTGCCAGAGTGGGTTGGAGCACAGCGCTGCAGGTTTGAGGAGCCTGACTCTCCCCCTTTGGCCAGCAGCTGTGCTGTGCTCCAGGAACTCTTCTTGTGGGGAGCTGGGCTCTGGTGCATTTCCCCCAGAGTGCCAGTGTGGGTTTGAGCACAGCACTGCAGGTCAGCCCTGCAGGTTTGAAGAGCCTGACTGTCCCCCTTTGGCCAGCAGCTGTGCTGTGCTCCAGGAACTCTTCCTGGTGTTCCATGGTGAGGAACTGGGCTCTGGTGCATCCCCCCAAAGTGCCAATGTGGGTTTGAGCACAGCAGTGCAGGTTTGAGGAGCCTGCCTGTCCTTCCCTTGGCCAACAGCTGTGCTGTGCTGCAGGAACTCTTTCTGGTGTTCCCTGGTGGGGACTGGGCTCTGGGGCATCCCCCAAAGTGCCAGAGTGGGTTCGAGCACAGCATTGTAGGTCAGCACTGCACATTCGAGGACCCTGACTCTCCCCCCTGTCCAGCAGCTGTGCTGTGCTGCAAGAACTGTTCTGGTGAGGAGTGGGCTCTGGTTCATCGCCCCAAAGTGCCAGTGGGTTCAAGCACAGCAGTGCAGGTTTGAGGAGCCTGCCTGTCCCCCTTGGCCTGCAGGAACCCGGCTCCCCTTTACCCCCTGCTCTCTGTTCAGTCCACAGTGCCCGCTCCGAACTTCGCCATGCCCGTGACGGTGCCGGTGACCAACCAGAACTCGCTGCAGTTCAGCAACCCTGGCAGCTCTCTGGTCACCCAGTCCCTGGTGACCTCCTCGCTGACAGACCCCCGGCTCCTGTCCCCACAGCAGCCAGCCTTGCAGAGGAACACCGTGTCCCCAGGGCTGCCACAGAGGCCAGCCAGTGCAGGTGAGACCCACGGTGAGCCCCTCAGCTGTGGGAGTGTCGGGGCTTGGATGGTTGGGATGGATGGAGATGAGAGATCTCTGAGGCCAGGTCTGGAATTTGGGGTTTATTGCAAAGGGCCAAGTGCAGGGACCTTTTGGGATTTGGGGTTTATTGCAAAGGGCCTGGGTGCAGGGCCCTGCTGGGATTTGGGGTTTATTGCAAAGGGCCTGGGTGCAGGGCCCTGCTGGGAGCTGCAGCCACAGCTCAGAGCAGGCTGAGAGAAGAGAGGGGGAGAGAGGGTGAGAGAGTAAAAGGGTAAGAGAGCAAAAGGGGTAAGAGAGTGAAAAGGGGTAAGAGGGCGAAGTTCCCATTACAATACAATAAATCTTCTTCTGTGCTGAATATTCTGATTCTCACTAACCAATCTAGTACAATATACAAATCCTACAGTATTTACATACAGCCTATAAGAATCATTACGTTACCACACTGTGTTACATTTTAAACCCTAAAAACTCCTCTTTGGGCCCCTTCTGCCAAGCTGTAGGGTCTGCTGTGAGCCTTGGATCTATCTGCAAGCAGAGGGTGTTGTTCCATCAAAAGGGGATCGCCTTCAGCTGGCCACACCATTGTTTTCCAGTTGTTCAGTGACTGAGATATCTCAAAGCTTCCTTTCATTTCAATCTCACTTATAGTTTCTATATTCTCAAAATCTTTTGCCAGACAATCATATTGATAAGGCTTTCCTGTTCCATCTTCCCCAACACTCACCTCCTCATCATTCCTGCCTGCTGGGCTTGCAGCACCCAGAGTGGGGCATCCCTGAGGGAGGGGACACCGCTGCTGCTTCCATCTCCTGCCCAGGGTCCACATTGCAGCACCTGTGGGTGGCAGAAGCACCCTGGAAGTGTTGCTGCACCTCAGTGTGTGCTCCTGCCCTCCTGCCAGCCATGGATGCCCTTTTTGTGCCCCAAACTGAGGGCAGCCTCCCCACCTTACCTAGGGCTCTTTGAGAGCTGGATCCCTGCAGGATCTGGGTTGGATTCCTGCAGGATCTGAGTGGGATCCCTGCAGGATCTGGGTTGGGTTGGGCAGTGGTGGATGAGCCACCTGGAGCCATACCTGGGCTTGGGGTGGCTGGCTGGGCTTGCAGCACCCAGAGTGGGGCATCCCTGAGGGAGGGGACACTGCTGCTGCTTCCATCTCCTGCCCAAGGTCCACATTGCAGCACCTGTGGGTGGCAGAAGCACCCTGGCAGTGTTGCATCCCTCCCAGGGTGCCAGTGTGGGTTGGAGCACAGCACTGCAGGTTTGAGGAGCCTGCCCCTCAGTGTGTGTGACCTCCTGCCAGCCATGGATGCCCTGTTTGTGCCCCAAAACTTAGGGCAACCTCCCCACCTTACCTAGGTTCTTTGAGAGCTGGATTCCTGCAGGCTCTGGGTTGGATCCCTGCAGGCTCTGGGTTGGGTTGGGCAGTGCAGGATGACTCACCTGGCACCATGCCCAGGCTCGGGGGTGGCTGCTGGCACCCAGCTCGCTGGTGGCACTCTGGTGACATGGGTCTGGCTGCCTAAAAAGGGCTGTTCTGAGTTGGGCTGTGCTGCCTGCAGTTGGCTGTGGGTGATTACTCATGTGGCTGTGCTGACAGATCTGAGGAGCAGTCATTTCCAGCAGGGACAGCCCATGGGTGGCACAGGACAGGCTGGGGGAGAGCAGTTGTCACCCTGCAGTGGCAGAGGGGACAAGGACAATGTGTGACCACAGCCTGGCTCTCTTTTATGATCATAAATAATATTCCTGCTATTTTGGATGTCACTGTAAAAGTCACCCAGGCTGCAAATGGCAGAGCTGGTGCCAGTGACCACCTGGACATTGGGTCCTCAGCTGTGGCCCCTGAGGCTTTCAGAGCTCTGGGGAGCTTTGCAAAGAGGATGGGTTGGGAGAGAAGGCTGGGAGATGCTTCCAGAAGGTTTGTGCTGGATCAGGGTGAGCAGGAGGAATGGGATGCAGCAGGAACTGTGGTGCAGAGAGAGTTTGTTTGCTCACTGCTCTCACCACAGTCTCCAAGGTGCCTCACAGCACTCAGGTGTCAGGATGAGGCTCCAGAGCTGCAGGAGAGGGGAAATTCTGCTCCCAGAGAGCAGAGAGGATTCATTCTGCTCCAGGAGTGATCCCAGAGAGCAGAGAGGGGAAATTCTGCTCCAGGACTGGTCCCAGAGAGCAGAGAGGATTCATTCTGCTCCAGGACTGATCCCAGAGAGCAGACAGGATTCATTCTGCTCCAGGACTGGTCCCAGAGAGCAGCATTTCACTGCAGGCAGGGTGGCAGAGCCCTCCTCAGGCACAGGCAGCCATGGCTGAGGCTGCAGGGATCTCCTGCCCTCTCTGAGGCCCCTCAGCTGAGAGCAGCAGAGGTTTCCTGGTGGAGCAGACCCCTCTGGGGGCTCGCTGTTTCCAGCTCTCTCCCTGCTCCTTTCAGGGGATCATTTTGTGGTTGTGAGCTCAGAGGTGTTCCAAGTCTGGCCATCTGTGTCTCATTCACTGCCTGCCTGGGACACAGGAGAAATCCTGTTTATAGGAGCCAGGACTTTGCATGCTAGAAAAAATCATTTTTTTTTCCCCTAAATTTTTTTAGCTGGTTGTGTTGTTTCCAAAGTGAATGCACAGGGAGGGCTGGGTGGGTGCCCTGACAGTGCCTGGTGCTGCTGGCTCGGGGATGCTGTGGGAGAAGGGCAGCCAAGGAGGGTGCACAGGGCTGGGGGTGGGTTGGCATCACTCACCCAAGGAGCTGAGCCCTCTATGGCATCATGGGCACCACTCTGGGGTGCCACAGCAGGGCACAGCCACAAAACCCTGGTGGAGCCCCTTCTGTGGGACATGGGAGGCACAGGGAACCTCTGGCTTTGCATCCATCCCTTCAGGGGGATGCCTGGGACACGGAAGAAATCCTGTCTATAGGAGCCAGGGCCTTGCATGTTAGAAAAAATCCATTTTTTTCCCCCTAAATTTTTTTTAGGTGGTTGTGTTGTTTCCAAAGCGAATGCACAGTGAGGGCTGGGTGGGTGCCCTCCAGTGCTGCTGGCTCGGGGATGCTGTGGGAGAAGGGCAGCCAAGGAGGGTGCACAGGGCTGGGGGTGGGTTGGCATCACTCACCCAAGGAGCTGAGCCCTCTGTGGCATCATGGGCACCACTGTGGGGTCATCCACCCTTCCTCAGGCCATACAATTTTTTAGGACCATATGAGGAGTAACTTCTTCCCTCAGCTCAGCCCTCCCAGCCTCCTCCAGCTTCCAGGGGCTCGCCGAGAGCCGCGGGCTGGATCAAGATCGGTGTCTCAGGTTTCTCCATCTGCCTCGGGAAGGGCTGGGCGGTGCTCGGAGGTGGGGTTTGGCACCCACAGCCCCCTGTTGGCCAGCCCGGGGCTCCGGCTTGACTGCGGTCGCAGCTCCGCAGCCTCCGCGCCGCCTCTTGGCTGCAGCCGCGGTCAGGCAGCCCCGGCTGGGGAATCGGTGGCTGTCAGAAATAACTCAGAACAAGGCAGAAGAAAGAGCGAGTCTTCTTCCAGGGGAGGCAAAACGTTCTGGTTTTTTGGGGAATAAAAAGGTCCAGTTTTTCCCAGTTTGGTGGGGATTTCATTGCTTTGCTGCAAGTGTTGGGATGATGGGAGTTGGGATCTCTCTGGTGTCCTGGCAGTGTAGGATGGTTTCCATCAGTCTGAACCTTTTGGGAATAAAAATGTCCAGTTTTTCCCAGTTTGGTGGGGAATTTCAGCACTTTGCTGCAAGTGTTGGGGCAATGGGAGTTGGGATCTCTGTGGTATCCTGACAGTGTGGGACCCTGTGAACCTTTTGGGAATAAAAATGTCCAATTTTTCCCAGTTTGGTGGGGAATTTCAGGGCTTTGCTGCAAGTTTTGGGAGTGGGGATCTCTGTGGTGTCCTGGCAGTTTGGGATGGTTTCCACTGATGTGAACCTTTTGGGAATAAAAAGGTCCAATTTTTCCCAGTTTTCTGGGGAATTTCATTGCTTTGCTGCAAGTGTTGGGACAATGGGAGTTGGGATCACTGTGGTGTCCTGGTAATTTGGGATGGTGTCCATCCCTGTGAACCTTTTGGGAATAAAAATGTCCAGTTTTTCCCAGTCTGGTGGGGATTTCATTGCTTTGCTGCAGGTGTTGGGATGATGGGGGTGGGGATCACTGTGGTGTCCTGGCAGTGTGGGATGGTTTCCATCCCTGTGAACATGACAGGGGGGATTTTATTTCCTGTCATGCTGCTGGGGCTCTCTCTCCCCCCAGCAGCACCAGCTCTGTGTCCCCCCCAAAAGGGGGGCTTGGAATAAAATAGCTGCAGTGTTTTCCAAGCTGCCTCCCTCCTTTGGAGCAGGCTCTGTGCACCTGGCTCCTTCCCAAAGGAAATGGATCTGCCTGGATAACATTTCCCAACCTGATCACCAGGAATGCTGCTCCTTTTGCCCAGGACTTTCTCTGCCTCCCTCCACCGTGCTCTGGGCCCCCCAAAAGCAGGGATTCTCCCCCTGTTCCTGCCCTGGTGCTGATGCCATCTCTCCTCTTGCTTTGCAGGGGCGATGCTTGGGGGAGACCTGAACAACACCAACGGAGCCTGCCCAAGCCCCGTGGGTGAGTAAGGAGCCTTCAGCCCCTGCCTGGCTCCATGGGGCCCTCCTGCTTTCCCCACACCTCCCACAGGGTTTTGCTTTGCTGCTGAGCCCGTGGGGAAGCACTGGGGAAGGTTTTGCCAAGGAGTTGGCATGTGGAGCTCCAGGCTGCCTTTGGTGGGGGTGCTGGTTTCGGTGACCAAGGAGTCTCCATCTACCCAGGGTTCTGGGGAGAGCTGCAGAGCAGGGAGGTGACCCCCAAAAACCAGGATTTGAGTGGCTCTGGGTTCAGCTCCTGCTGCTGCTGCCAATTCTCTGATCAATTAACACCCAGCTCCTCCTCGTGCTTGGGCCCTATAAAGGAACTTTACTGCAAGCAAAAGAAGCTCATTAAGGGCCTTTTCCACTGTGAGAGCCACGGTGCTAATGAGGCTCAGGCCTCGTGGCTCAGCTCCTCAGCTGTAAAATGCACTAACAACATCTCCATGCCCACATCTGCCTCTGCCATCTGCAGGCTGAGGATGTTGGGCCGCTGCTGGTGCAGGCACAGCCCAAAAAGCAGAGCCAGCCCTGGGTAGTGCTGGGAAGCAGCTGCTGCTCTCAGCACTGGCCTTGGCAGTGCTCCCAGGCTTGGCAGGGTAGATGCCATCCATCCCAGGGCAAGGGCAGAAGCAAAAGCTCCTGAGCCTGACTCCTCACCCCTTTTTGCAGTAGGTGCCCAGCTGGCAGCACAGAGCACTGTGGAATCCCACATCGCCCCAGTTAAAACCAAACTGGAGCCAGGTCCCGCTGGTTTTTGGGTGGGGTTGGACCAGTTGTGGTTTTGCAGCACCGTGGCCACCCAACCCCATCCCTGCACTCTGGATTGTGCCAGAAACAGCCATTTCCCTGTGCTGGGCAGCACCAGGGGGATTTGTTCACAGAGCAAAACCTGCAGGGTGCTTTGTGGGGCAGTGTCTCCCTGGGCTCTCCCAGCACGGAGCTTGCTGATCCTTGAGGGCACAGGGAAAGGGCCATCATGCAGCTCTGGATTCTGGATTCTGCCAGGAATAACCATTTCCCTCGTGCCAGCACCACAGGGATTTCTTGCCAGAGGAAAACCTGCCAGGGTGGTTTGTGGGGCAGTGTCTCCCATCACTCAGCACGGAGCTTTGCTGATCCTTGAGGGCACAGGGAAGGGGCCATTGTGTAGCTCTGGATTCTGGATTATTCAGGAATAACCATTTCCCTTATGCCAGTGCTAGAGGGGTTTCTTCCCAGGGCAAAACCTGCAGGGTGCTTTGTGGGGCAGTGTCTCCCTGGGCTGTCCCAGCACCCAGTCCTGAGCTTTGCTGCTCCTTGAGGGCACAGGGAAGGGGCCATGGTGCAGCTCTGGATTCTGCCAGGAATAACCATTTCCCTGTGCTGGGCAGCACTGTGCCAGCACCACAGGGATTTCTTGCCAGAGCAAAACCTGCCAGGGTGCTTTGTGGGGCAGTGTCTCCCTGGGCTGTCCCAGCACGGAGCTTTGCTGCTCCTGGAGGGCACAGGGAAGGGGCCATGGTGCCCCAGCCCCCAGGCAGCTCTGGGGCCCCCATCCACCCCCGTGTCAGCTGTCGGAGCAGCCCCTGCGGGTGCAGAGCTTGGCAGGGCCCCTGAATGTCAGCATTGACGTCACCCGAGCATTCCCTGCGTTCCTGCTGCCACTGCAGGAAATGGGGCTGAGCAGCAGGGCCAGCCCCACAGCCCTGCTGTCCCCAGACCCCTGCACCCTCCCCGGGGCTCCCCTCGTGCCTCTGGGAGGGGATGTGGCTCTGGCAGGTCTCAAATACCTGCTACATCTCTTCCTCCTCATCCTCCTCCTCCTCCTCCTCCCTTGCAGTCTCTGCAGCACTCAGTGATCACCTGCTGCCTCTGAGTCATCAGCTGCGGGTGCCTCTGGCCGGATCCTGCAGTGCTGTGTCCCTGCATCGTGCCCACACTCCCTGGCAGTGCCACCCTCGGCATGCAGCTCCCACCCCTGCCCCGTGGGGGATGCTGAGCCCTGGGTGTCCCTGCTCAAATCACACCACGGTGATGCAGAGGCTGCCCAGAGGGCTCCTGGCACTGACATCTTGTATGAAAAATCCTTTCTTTCTTTTCTGAGAAGCCTCAGGAACAAAATGTAAACAATGGTTATCTGCTTTTGTGAAATGCAACAGGTAGATTTGTAATTAGTCTCACACAGTTGTTTCTAATTAATGGCCAATCACAGTCAGCTGGCTCAGACAGAGAGTCCAAGCCACAAACCTTTATCATTCTTTCTTTTTCTATTCTTAGCCAGCCTTCTGATGAAATCCTTTCTTCTATTCTTTTAGTATAGTTTAAATATAATATATATCATAAAATAATAAATCAAGCCTTCTGAAACATGGAGTCAGATCCTCATCTCTTCCCTCATCCTCAGACCCCTGTGAACACGGTCACAGCTCCTCTTTTAGACTCCTTCCCTTGGCTGGGGGGTCCTGGTGGGAGTGCAGCCCTTCTGTGTGTGGCTGGATCCATGCTGGGTGCACATGGCAGTGACAGCAGCAGTGACAGCCCAAGGCCACCCCTCATCTTTGGGGGTGAGTGGTGGCAGCACTGGAACCCAAAGTCCAGCACAGGGAACACCCCAGCCCACAGTGATCCAGAGAGTGCCTCAAACAGGGTCAGCACGAGAGCCCTGTGTGCATCCATGCCTTGGGAAGGAGAATATCAAAGGATTTAACATTTCTTTATTTCTTTTGGCTTTTCCATGGCCTTGGGAAGGAGAATATCTGTGATGGTGTTCACAGGGGTCTGAGGATGAGGGAAGAGATGAGGATCTGACTCCATGTTTCAGAAGGCTTGATTTATTATTTTATAATATATATTACATTAAAACTATACTAAAAGAATAGAAGAAAGGATTTCATCAGAAGGCTGGCTAAGAACAGAATAGGAAAGAATGATAACAAAGGCTTGTGGCTCGGGCACAGAGTCCAAGATAGCTGGGCTGTGATTGGCCATTAATTAGAAACCACCACACGAGACCAATCCCAGATGCACCTGTTGCATTCCACAGCAGCAGATAACCATTGTTTACATTTTGTTCCTGAGGCCCCTCAGCTTCTCAGGAGGAAAAATCCTAAGGAAAGGATTTTTCATAAAAGATGTCTGCGACAAATATCGAAGAGTTTAACATTTCTTTTGGCTTTTCCATGGTCTTGGGAGGGAGAAAATCAAAGAGTTTAACATTTCTTTTGGCTTTTCCATGGCCATGGGAAGGAGAAAAACAAAGAGTTTAATGTTTCTTTTGGCTTTTCTATGGCCACCAGCACTGCAGCTCACCTGAGGAATTTCTGCACCTTTGTTGTTGATAAATCTAAAAGCCAGTGCCCTTGTGGGACCAAGGGGAGCATTGCCACCCCTGTGCCATCATTGCCACCCCTGTGCCATCATTGCCACCCCTGTGCCATCTGTGGGATCAAGGGGAGCATTGCCACCCCCTGTGCCATCATTGCCGCCCTCCTGCCATCTGTGGGATCAAGGGGACATTGCCACTCCTGTGCCATCATTGCCGCCCCCTGTGCCATCTGTGGGATCAAGGGGATCAGTGCCACCCCTGTGCCATCATTGCCACCCCCTGTGCTAACAACATTGCCACCCCTGTGCCATCTGTGGGATCAAGGGGATCAGTGCCACCCTCTGTGCCATCATTGCCACCCCCTGTGCCATCTGTGGGATCAAGGGGATCAGTGCCACCCCTGTGCCATCATTGCCACCCCCTGTGCCATCCGTGGGATCAGAACATTGCCACCCTTGTGCCATCTGTGGGATCAAGGGGATCAGTGCCACCCCCTGTGCCATCATTGCCACCCCTGTGCCATCTGTGGGATCAAGGGGAGCATTGCCACCCCCTGTGCCATCATTGCCACCCCCTGCGCTAACAACATTGCCACCCCCTGTGCCATCCGTGGGATCAAGGGGAACATCACCACCCCCTGTGCCCAATGCCACCCCCCGTGCCCGCTGTGCCCACCCTGGCAGCCCCAGGGGTGCAGGGATTTTGCTGTGCCCCCCTGGCTGCAGTGCTGGTGGCAGCAGCCCCTGTGAAATGCAGCTGCAGCTCGATGTGCATGTCATTAATAATGCAATCAGCGACCTATTTTTCCCGGTCTAACGTGCAGTGAATGTGAGGGCTGAATCCTGGTGATTGCTGAACGCCTTTCTATCTTTGGGGCCTATTCATGAAAAAAAACCAGCCCTCATCAGAACTGTAATCTGATCCAATTTATTCCTTTCCTGATGTTCATCAAATCTTTTCCTTTTTTTTTTTTTTTTCTTCCTTTCCTTTCTTCTTTTTTTTCCCCTTCTCTTTGCACATAAAATCTTAAAGTGGGGCAGCAGGAGGAGGAGGAGGAGAGAACCTCAGATCTTCAAAGGGGCAGTGGGAGCAGTGAACTGAGTGCTCACTGTGCCACAGCCCCTTTTCACTGCCCCAGCACCATAAAGAGACCTTAAAAGTGAATTTGCCAGTAATTACCCATCTTGGCAGGGCTGTGGTGCCCAAGCAGAGCAGGGAAGGAGCCTGGCTGCACATCAGGCTCTGAGATTTGCTGGGTGTTTCTGCAGGAACCAAAGGGGAGTCCCTGCAGGATGGGGAGCTCAGGGGCTGCTGCCTGTCCTGGGGTGAACCTGCCGGGGTGCAGGAGGGATTTGGGGGGGATTTTGAGGTGCTGCTGTCCCACAAGGAGGAGCAGTCATGGAGTGTAGGATGGTTGGGATGGATGGAGAGCAGAGATCTCTGAAGCCAGGGCTTGGAAATTGTGGTTTATTGCAAAGGGCCTGGGTGCAGGGCCCTGCTGGGATTTGGGGTTTATTGCAAAGGGCCTGGGTGCAGGGGCCTGCTGGGATTTGGGGTTTATTGCAAAGGGCCTGGGTGCAGGGGCCTTTTGGAATTTGGGGTTTATTGCACAGGGCCTGGGTGCAGGGCCCTGCTGGGATTTGGGGTTTATTGCAAAGGGCCTGGGTGCAGGGCCCTGCTGGGATTTGGGGTTTATTGCAAAGGGCCTGGGTGCAGGGGCCTTTTGGAATTTGGGGTTTATTGCAAAGGGCCTGGGTGCAGGGCCCTGCTGGGAGCTGCAGCCACAGCTCAGAGCAGGCTGAGAGAAGAGAGGGGGAGAGAGGGTGAGAGGGTCAGAGAGTAAGGGAGTAAAAAGGGTAAGAGAGTAAAAGGGATAAGAGGGCGAGGTTCTCATTCCAATACAATAAATCTTCTTCTGTGTTGAATATTCTAATTCTCACTAACCAATCTAGTACAAGATACAAATCCTACAGCATTTCCATACAGCCTATAAGAATCATTACATTACCATACTGTGTTACATTTTAAACCCTAAAAACTCCTCTTTGGGCCCCTTCTGCCAAGCTGTAGGGTCTGCTCTGACCCTTGGGCCTGTCTGCAAGCAGAGGGTGTTGTTCCATCAAAAGGGGATTACCTTCAGTTCAGCCACATCATTATTTTCTAGTTGTTCAAGGTATCTCAAAGCTTGCTTTCATTTCAGTCTCACTTACAGTTTCTATATTCTCAAAATCTTTTGCTAATCATATTTATGAGGCTTCCCTGTTCCATCTTCCCGTACACTGGAGCGCTGATGGAGCCCCAGTGCAGCAGCACAGCTCAGTGTGTCCATCACCATCACCAACCTTCACCTGCTCCCTCTCTGTGCCCCCTGTGAAAAACGCCAATCACTGGTTTTTAAAATTTTAATAGTTTAATAGTAATAAAATGGTTATGAAAATAGTAATACAATTAGAGTAATAATAATTTGGGCAATTTGAATTAGGACAATATGAGACAATAAATACAAAGAGTTATGGATATCCGGGTACCTTTTTCTGGGCATCACGAGCCTGAAGAAGGACACATGTTAAGAAAGGATTAACTCTTAAAAAAAACCAGCCTGTTGCATATTCATACACCTCATACATGATGCATACAGACACGATTCTGTCTGGTCATTGTGAACATCTTCCTCTGAATCCTAACAGCGCATTCGAGGCGGGAAGAAGTTCATTTCTTCTGATAATGGGCAATAAATTCATTTTCTCTGAAAGATTGAGGTGTCCTGTGGCTGCTATCTCACTGCAAGTCCTTTCTTTAAAAAAGTATCCTACACAGCATAGTTTGTATTTTAACAATTTTAATAACCTAAAACTACATTTAACACACTACTTAAGAGAATTAATGCAGCATTACTTTCTAACACAACACGTATCATATTTATTTTAGTATTTGCCAAAAGCCAACCATAAACCACCCATTTTTCCCACTGCAGGAAACGGCTACGTGAGTGCCAGGGCCTCTCCGGGGCTCCTGCCCGTGTCCAACGGCAGCAGCCTGGGCAAGATCATCCCGGCCAAGTCCCCTCCGCCACCAGGGGCGCACGGGGCGCAGCTGGCCCCGAACAGCCGCAAGCCCGACCTGCGAGTCATCACCTCGCAGGGCAGCAAGGGGCTGATGCACCACCTGGTGAGTGCCATGTGCCCTGCTGGGGCTGCCAGGGGGCACCAAGGGGCTGGCAGGGGCTGCCAGCGGGGGAGTTTGGGGCTGTGGTGGTGGGGAGATCTGAGGGGGAAGGATGGGATTGGTGCCTGCAGCATGCTGTGTGTGCCCTATGGATGGTGCAAAACCTGTACCAGGCACCATCTCAGCTGTGTGTGCCCCATGGATGGTGCAAAACCTGTACCAGGCATCACTGTGAGCTCTGTGTGCCCCATGGATGGTGCAAAACCTCTACCAGGCACCACTGTGAGCTCTCTGTGCTCCATGGATGGTGCAGACCCTCTCCCAAGCACCACTGTGAGCTGTTTGTGCCCCATGGATGGTACAAACCCTGTACCAGGCACCATCTCAGCTGTGTGTGCCCTATGGATGGTGCAAAACCTTTACCAAGCACCACTGCGAGCTCTGTGTGCCCCATGGGTGGTGCAAACCCCATACCAGGCACCACTGTGAGCTCTCTGTGCTTCATGGATGGTGTAAAACCTCTGCCAAGCACCACTGTGAGCTGTGTGTGCCCCATGGATGGTACAAACCCTGTACCAGGCACCATCTGAGCTCTGTGTGCCCCATGGATGGTACAAACCCTGTCTCAGTCACCACCCTGACCTGGTTGTCCCCCATGGATGGTGCAAACCCTCTCCCAATCACCATCTGAGCTGTGTGTGCCCCTTGGATTGTACAAACCCCATACCAGGCACCATCTGAGCTCTGTGTGCCCCTTGGATTGGATGAATAGTACAAACCCTGTACCAGCACCATGTGAGCTGTTTGTGCCCCTTGGATTGTACAAACCCCATACCAGGCACCATTCTCACCAATTTGTGCCCCATGGATGGTGCAAACCTTACACCAGGCACCACCTGACCTGCATTGCCCCATGGCTGGTACAAACCCTGCACCAGGGTACAAACCCTCTCCCAGCCACCACCCTGATCTGTTTTTGCCCCATGGATGGTACAAACCCTCTCTCAATCACCATTCTCGCCACTCTGTGCCCCATGGATGGTGCAAACTCTGTGCCAGGCACCATCTGAGCTGTGTGTCCCCCATGGATGGCACAAACCCTCTCTCAAACACCACCCTGGCCAGTTTGTGCTCCATGGATGATACAAACCCTGTCTCAATCACCACTCTAAGCTATTTGTGCCCCATGGATGGTACAAACCCTACAGCAGGCACCACTCTGAGCTGTGTGTGCCCCATGGATGATGCAAACTCCATACCAGGCACCATTCTCACCAGTTTGTGCCCCATGGATGGCACAAACCCTCTCTCAAACACCATTTTGAGCTCTTTGTGCCCCATGGATGGTGCACATCCTCTCCCAATCACCACCCTGGCCAGTTTGTCCCCCATGGCTGGTACAATCCTTACACCAGGTACCACTCTGAGCTATTTGTGCCCCATGAATGGCACAAAACCTCTCCCAGTCACCCCCCTGACCTGTGTGTGCCCCATGGCTGGTACAAACCCTACACCAAACACCACTCTGAGCTATTTGTGCCCTGTGGATGGTACAAACCCTCTCCCAATCACCCCCCTGACCCGTGTGTTCCCCATGGAAGGTGCAAACCCTCTCCCAGGGTACAAACCCTCTCCCAATCACCACTCTGACCAGTTTGTGCCCCATGAAGGGTACAAACCCCCTCCCAGTCACCACTGTGACCTATTTGTGCCCCATGGATGGCACAAACCCTCTCCCAATCACCACCCTGACCTGTGTGTCCCCATGGATGGCACAAATCCCTCTCTCCATCACCCCTGACCGTGTGTGCCCCGTGGATGGCACAAACCCTCTCTCCATCACCCCCTGACCTCATTGCCCCATGGATGACACAAACCTCTCCTAATCACCATTGACTGTTTGTGCCCCATGGATGGCACAAACCCTCTCCCAATCACCCCCCTGACCTGTGTGTGCCCCATGGATGGCACAAACCCTCTCTCCATCACCTCCCTGACCTTCATTGCCCCATGGCTGACACAAACCTCTCCCAATCACCATTTGAGCTGTTTGTGCCCCGGGGATGGCACCAACCCTGTCCCATTCCCCACCCTGGCCCGTGTGTGCCCCGTGGGGGTGAGGGTGAGGTGCCAGTGGGCACAGTGCTGCTGGGGGGGCTGGGTGAGCTAACAGTGCTCTCGGTTCTCTCCCTGCTCTCCCCTGCACAGACCGAGGACCACCTGGCTCTGGTGAGTTCCCCTCTGGGTGTGCATGGTGTGGTGACACTTGTGCTGTTTGTCCCCTCTGTGGGGCACACACAGGGGTGGGCACTGGCTCCTGTGGTGGGATGTGGGCACCAGCTTGGATCCTGCTGCAGAAAATAAATCTAGAGGAAAACAGCTCTTAGGAAAACCCAGTTCCCTGTGGAAAAAGAGCTGGCATGAGCTGCAAAGAGCCAGTTTCTCCTCCAAGGCCAAAATTGCTGTGTTGGTCCCCCTGGGGAGGTCAGCCAGGGTCCCTTTGGGGACTGTGGAGCTGAGCTGGGCACTGTCCCTGCCCTGGAGCTGCCCATGGGGCTTGGCTGGAGCCAGCAGCACAGGGAGACCTGGCCCATGGCCAGCACATGAGAGACAGGGAGTAAATCAGGCTCTTCCCATATTAAAGATATTATTTAAAGCCCGTGGAAATCCACTCCCTAAACCTCCCTTGTGCACGGGGCAGTTTTCTGTGTTATTTTTATGGCTTTTTTTTCCTCCTCTCCCTGGCAGCAAAGTGAATGCCACCTTGTTTGTGGCAAGGATTCACTCTGCTCTGTTGCTATTCTGGTGCAGGGCAGATGGGAGCCAGGTCAGGCCAGCAAGGGAAGGGCAGGAGCTGCTGCAGGATGCAGAGCACACAGCCAGGGAAAAGCTCTCCAAAAACACAGGAGAAAGCCAATATCCCTCTGGCAGCCTGCACTGAGACACTGCTGGCCAGGGCAGGGGTGGGCCAGGCATGACAGGCACAAATTCTGCTGCTCTTTGTGTGCCCAAACCCTTCCAGCATCTCCGTGCCTCAGTTTCCCCATGTATGGAGGGGGACCAATCTTTCCCCCACTCCCCATCTGCTCATTCCTGATCCCTGTGCCCATTCCCTGGCTGCACACTGCAGAGCATTGGTGGAAATCCACTGGGGTTGGAATTTCCAGTTTTAATTGTTGGGCTGAATTAACCTGAAGTGAAAAAAGTCCTCACCTGTGATGGTGTTCACAGGGGTCTGAGGATGAGGGAAGAGATGAGGATCTGACTCCATGTTTCAGAAGGCTTGATTTATTATTTTATGATATATATTATATTAAAACTATACTAAAGGAATAGAGGAAAGGATTTCATCAGAAGGCTGGCTAAGAATAGAAAAAGAAGGAATGATAACAAAGGCTTGTGGCTCGGATGGTCTGTCTGAGCCAGCTGACTGTGATTGGCCATTAATTAGAAACAATTAACATGGGCTAATCAAAGATCCACCTGTTGCATTCACAGCAGCAGATAATCATTGTTTACATTTTGTTCCTGAGGGCTTTCAGCTTCTCAGGAGGAAAATTCCTAAGGAAAGGATTTTCCATAAAAGATGTTTGTGACACTCGCCCCATCAAGGTGGCAGCAGTGAGGTGGATGCCAGTGAGGGTGATGAAATGTGGCCAGGGTGGCACAGGCCCCTTGGCACTGCTGCAGGGTGTGTGCCCCACAGATCCCCCCTGCTCCTCCAACCTTTGCTCCCTCCACACTGCTCCACCCACCCAGCAGATCCTCTCTCCAAGTGGCAGCTCCCACCTCACCCCAGGCAGCTGTGAGATGGGTCAGGATCCCTCCAGTGCATCCCCAGCGCCCACAGCCCCAGCCCTGGCACCCTCAGTGCTGCTCCTGCAGCTCTGGGCACGCTTTCCTCCCTGCCAGCGTTCAGAGAGGTGTCCCCCCATTTCTGTCCCCACTCCCACCACTGCAGGGGCAGCAGGGTCCATGCCCTGGGAGCATGCTGCATGGTTGGTACCAGCTGGGAGTGTTGTCTGTGGGCACAGTGTGGGGGGCAGCTTGCTCACCTCCTCCCTGCATGGATTGTGGTGAAAATCGGGGGGTTGGAATAGTGACAGCAGTGCCCACACTCACCTTGGGGTGTCAGGGAGCTTCCTGGGGCTGGCACAGCCTGCCCTGCTGGTGTGCCTGTGCCACACTGGTCCCTGTGCCCCGCCAGGGATGGCACAGGGCCCTGCAGAGAGGGGCTCGGGGGATGTGGGGCTGTGGGGGCACAGGGGATGGGGCTGTAGGGACACAAGGGATGGGGTGTAGGGGCTGCAGAGAGGGGCACGAGGGATATGGGGCTGTGGGGGCTGCAGAGGGGGGCAGAATGGGACTGTGGGGGCACAGGGGATGGGGGTGTGGGGAATGCAGAGATTGGTACAAGGGATGGGTGTGGGGGCTGCAGAGAGGGGCACAAGAGGTGGGGGTGTGGGGCTGCAGAGGGGATCGTGTGTGGGAGCTGCAGAGAGAGGCTCAAGGGTTATGGCTGCAGAGAGGGGGAGGTGGGATGGAGTTGTGAGGACTGGAAATGGGGGCAGAAGGGATGTGGGGCTGTGGGGGCTGGAAAGGGGCAGAATGGGGCTGTGGGTCCTGCAGAGAGGAGCAGGTGGGATGGGGCTGTGAGCCCTGCACAGGGGATGGGGTGTGGGGGCTGCACAGGGGATGGGGTGTGGGCCCTGCATCCCCCTGGTCTCATGCAGGCAGGACAGGGACAGGGACAGGGCTGTGCCTTTGTGAGGACATTCATTGCCATGTCCTTAACCCCCAGCACGGCCAGGGCAGGCTGCCAGCAGGATGTGTGCCAGGAAAACCTTCTCCTGCAGCCCCCCAGAGCTTTAGCACTCAGAGCCCTGCTAATCTCCTTGCCCAGGCCACTGGGGGCACCCGGGGCTGGGCACTGTGTGGGTGCAGGGGCAGCAAATCCTGCACAGCCAGGTGCTCTCAGGTGGCCAGGGCAGGGTGCCAGCATCCAGCTTTGTCCCAGGAGAGTCTCCCTGGCCATGGGGGAGCTCTGCAGTGTGTGTGCCCAGGCTGGGAGCCCTCAGTTCCTCAGTTCCACCCTGGTGCCAGGCGTGGTTCAAGCTGGGCACTGCCCCAGTCTTCACAGGGTGACGTGTGCTGGGTGCTGGGGATTAGAGTCAAGCCTCTTGAGTCTGATTTAAACCAGATCAGCAGAGACAGCCCAGATTATCTGCCTTGTAAACAGGGCTGAATCTGACCTATAGATCTGCCCACATAACTGCCTGGAAAACCCAGGGGGGAAGCTTGGGGTGCTCTGGTGCAAGGGCAGAATTTTTCCACGGTGAACCTGTTAATACCTGAGTCACCAAAACCTTGGGAGGGCACCGAGCCAGCAGGCTGCTGAGCACTGGGCTTGGAGTTTAGGGATATTCCAGAGTCCCTTTAAAATCCTGAGGCCAATGCTTGGTGTCCTCAGCTTCCCTCTGAGGCAGGGGCTTGTTCCTGGCCACCAGAGCTGCAGGGAGATGTCAGCTCTGCTGGTTCTGGTTTGCTTTGGTGCCTTTGTCACTCCAAGGCTCACTCTGAAAGCAGTGAGGAATTGTCTGAGGCCTCCTGGTGCTTTCCCCTTCCATGCACTCAGGGCATGGCTGGTGCTGGTGGCTGAAGCCCAGCCATGACCTGCACATGAGTGTCAGTAGCTGGTGTGGTTTGTACTTTGCTTTTTTTGCAGTGTGGAATGGCCAGAGGATCAATCCTGCCTGTCCCATGCTCTCCATGCTCAGCCCCAGTGCATGCCCAGGGGGTTTGGGGGGGCCACAACCCCTGAAAATGACCCAGTCCAACCATCTGAGCTTTAACTCCCTCCCTGTTTGCTCCCACAGCAAAACACACAGCGCTTGGGTGTCTCTCAAGCAACTCACTCTCTGACCACACCAGTCGTGTCCGTGGCCACTCCGAGCCTGCTGACACAGGGGCTGCCCTTCTCTGCCATGCCCACAGCCTACAACACAGGTAAGACATGGCCAGGACACAGGTGAGACATGGCCAGGGCAGGGATCTGACACAGACAGGGCATGGCCAGGACAGAGATCTAAGGCGGGACATGGGCAGAGGGAGAGATCTCAGCAGGTGAGACATGGCCAGGACAGAGATCTGACACAGGTGCCAGGGCAGATCTGTGACACAGGTAAGACATGGCCAGGGCAGAGATCTCAGCAGGTGGGACATGGCCAGGACAGAGCTGTGACACAGGCAGACAGACAGACAGACAGGACCTGTCCAGGGCAGAGCTTTAAGCAAGTAGGACCTGGCCAGGGCAGAGCTCTGACACAGACAGACAGACAGGACCTGGCTAGAGCAGAGCTGTGACACAGGAGTCAGGCAGAGCTCTCAGGCAGGACCTTCTAGGCAGAGCTCTGACACAGACAGACAGGACCTGTCCAGGGCAGAGCTTTAAGCAGGTAGGACCTGGCCAGGGCAGAGCTCTGACACAGACGGACAGACAGACAGACAGGACCTGGCCAGGCCAGAGATCTGATACAGACAGACAGACAGACAGACAGACAGGACCTGGCCAGGGCAGAGCTCTGACACAGACAGACAGACAGACAGGACCTGGCTAGAGCAGAGCTGTGACACAGGAGTCAGGGCAGAGCTCTCAGGCAGGACCTGACCAGGGCAGAGCTCTGACACAGACAGACAGACAGACAGGACCTGGCTAGAGCAGAGCTTTAAGCAGGTAGGACCTGGCCAGGGCAGAGTTCTAAGTAGGCAGACAGACAGACAGGACCTGGCCAGGCCAGAGATCTGATACAGACAGACAGACAGACAGACAGACAGACAGGACCTGGCCAGGGCAGAGCTCTCAGGTGTCTCAGTTAGCCCCAGAGGGAATTGTGCTGCTGCTGAACATCCCTGGGGCTCCCTGAGCAGCTGCAGTGATGCTCCTGGAGCTCTCCACGGCAGCCAGCACATGGTGCAAGGGTTCCACAGAACTAAAACCAAGAGAAATTCATTGTGTCAGTGGTGAGAGCTCACTGTCATCGCCAGCAGGGCTGTGAGGGCTGGTGCAGCCCAGTGCACTGTGCTGTGGATGTTAATTACAGCTACACCCATCCCCTGGCTCTCAGAGCTCAGGGGGTGTTGTAATAATGACAAAAAAAATCCCTCAAAAAGTTTGGGAAGAATGCAAACCAACCTGCTCCCAGCCACATCTGATTGGGGTGCTGGATTGAAAGCAGCCCCAGGCGACAGTGACAGTGCCCAGACACAAGAATTGCTCATCTCTCACCTGTCAGACCTCCAGCAAGACTTTGAGGCCTTGCTGGCTGCCTGTGCAACTTGTTCTGAGAAAAAAAATTGGCAAAAAATGTCCAAAAGCTGCTTGTCTGGGAGAAGGCAGAAGTGGCAGTTGGATACTCCCTGTCCTAATGAGTAGGTGCAGCCCCAGAGATGCTGGCTGTGCGTGATGGGGCTGCTCTCCTGTGTGACCATGTGGTTTAGCAGCCAGCCAGAGTCCCCAAAATAGGTTTTAATTGAGGCCTGTGCACTGCTCAGAGCAGAGGAGCCTGAATTTCTGCTCTCTGCAGTTATTTTTGCTCTCAGCTGACCATGGGCAGAGCTGTGTTGCTGCCCAGGTGCTGTGGGGGCACCACTGTGGGGTACAAACTCTGAACCTGACAGTTCTGCCAGAGCTGCCCTGTTAGCTGGGCAGGAATTGGCTTCATTTGTGAAGGGTCAGGGAGTTGTGGTCAGTGACAAAGTCCCTCCAAACCTCCTTTTGTCCAGGCTGGAAGGGCTGTCCCAGGCCATGGAGTCCTCCACAAGGAGCTGAGGGGGCTCAGCCTGCTGAAAAGGAGGTTTGGAGGGACTTTGTCACTGTCCACAACTCCCTGACAGGAGGGGACAGCCAGGATTGGGCTCTGCTCCTGGGTGACAATGGGCAGGACAAGGAGAAATGGCCCCAGGGGAGGTTCAGGTGGGATATTAGGGAAAGTTTCTGTGTGGAAAAGGTGTTCAGGCCTTGGAACCACACTGCCTTGGGACAGTGGTGGTGTCACCATGGCTGGAGGGATTTAACAGATGTGACTGTGAGATGTGACTGTAACAGATGTGACTTGGGTACATGGCTTAGTGGTGGCCTTGGCAGTGCTGGGGGAACAATTGGACTCCATGGTCCTGGACAGCCTTTTCAGCCCAGATAATTCAGTGATTCTGTGATGCTGCAGATGCCCTGACAAACTCCCAGCCTGGAGCATTGCCCAGGACTCACCTGGTAGCTGGGTGGGCACTGGGTGGGCATTGCCAGGATTCCAGCCTGGTGCAGCTGTACTGAGCTGCCTCTGGTCAGAATTCTGAGCCCTTTCCTGTGCTGGGTGTCAAACCTGCCCATCCCCAGCTCTGTGACCTGGGGCAGCTCCAGCCCTGCTGGGGCTGAGGGGCAGCCAGGAGTGTCAGGAGCTCCCAAACCAGACCAGGCAGTGCAGGGGGGTGTGGAGCAGGGAACCCAGTGCCAGGATGTGTTGGGTGGGGTGTGCTGGGGATTTGGCAGCAGTTCAGACCAGCACAGCCACCTCTGTGTGTGCTGCTGGGGTGGGGACAGCTGAAACCACGAGACACCCAAAATTAGAGCTGGGAAGGGGGAGGAGAGGGGGTGAGGAGGGTTTGCTGGGTGGCTGTGTCAGGCTGACACGGCTGACCAAGGTCTGACCATCTCCTCAAGGAGCAGCACTTCCCTCCCTGGCCAGCTTTGTAAAATCCCCCCTGGTTTGAGGTGCCCCACTGGGGTTTTCAGTGGGTTCTGCATGGGACAGGCATTGCCCTGCAAATGGGAGGGGGGGGTCCTGGGGTGGGGAGTGCCCGTGGAGGGGGTGGGAACAATGTGGGGAGGGGTCCTGGAGTGTGGGGGTCCTGTGGAGGGGGTGGGGACAGTATGGGGGAGGGGGTACCAGGGCATAGGATGCCCATGGAGGGGTGGGAACAATGAGGGGAGGAGGTCCCGGAGTGCCCATGGAGGGGGTGGAACAGTGTGGGGGAGGGTCCCGGGGTGCCCATGGATGGGTGGAAACACCGTGGGGAAGGGGGTCCTGGGGTGCCCGTGGAGGGGGGGGTCACGGTGACAGTCCCATGTCCTCATGGCGGGCAGAGAGCGCCCCCTGCTGCCACCCGGGACACGGCGCATGCCGTGGGGCTGTCCCCGGTACGGCCCAGGTACAGGTGAGGGTGCCCCAGGTACAGGTGGGGGTGCCCAGGTACAGGTGGGGATGCCCTGGGAACAGATGAGGGTGCCCAGGTATAGGTGAGGGTGCCCAAGCAAAGGTGGGGGTGCCCCAGGTACAGGTGAAGGTGCCCCAGGTACAGGGAGGTCCGAAGTGGCCGCGGTAGGGTGCCCAGGTACAGATGGGGATGCCCCACGTGGGGATACCCCGGGCACAGATGAGGGTGCCCAGGTACAGGTGAGGGTGCCCAGATACAGGTGGGCATGCCTCAGGTAAGGGTGGGGATGCCCCAGGTACAGGTTGGGATGCCCCAGACACAAGTGGGGATGCCCAGGTGGGATGCCCATGCACAGGTGAAGGTGTCCAAGCCCAGGTGAGGGTGCTCAAGCCCAGGTGAGGGTGCCCAGGCCCAGGTGGGTGCCAGCTGCCAGATTTGCTGCCCCAGCGGGGCAGGAGCTGTGTCTGACTCTGTACATTTGGCTGGAGGGGGCTCTGGGGGTCTCACGTGTTCATGGCCCTTCCTTGGGGTACCCAGACACAGCTACCATGGGCACTGCTGTGCCTGGGGCACTGGGGGTGGTGTGGAGGGGGCAGGTCCTGCCAGCAGCACCCTGTGGGTGGAGGAGAAGTGGATTTAAGGAGGGAGTTGGTTACAAGGAGGGAATTGGATGGAAGGAGGGAATTGGATGGAAGGAGGGAATTGTTCACACTGAGGGTGGGGAGGTGCTGGCACAGGGTGCCCACAGGAGCTCTGGCTGCCCCATTGCTGGAGGTGTCCCAGGCCAGGTTGAACAGGGAGCAGTCTGGGATAGTGAGAATGTCCCTGCATGTTGGACTAGATGGCCTTTAAATGTCCCTTTGCTGATGCAGTGTTTGGTCATAGATTGAACTGGATCTCAGAGGTCTTTCCAGCCTGATTGATTTTGTGACTCCAACACAAACCATGCACTCAGGAGCTGTGTGCTCTGCCACAGACACCCCATACACTGTGTGTTTGTGTCTCTGGTGTGTGTCCATCCTCCCTCAGTGCTCAGGGCACTCTGGGGGCAGCTTTGACCTGGAATTCACTGCAGGGCTCCTCCCTTGCAGATTATCAGCTGACCAGCGCTGAGCTCTCCTCGCTGCCGGCCTTCAGCTCACCTGGAGGGCTGTCCCTTGGCAACATCTCTGCCTGGCAGCAGCAGCAGCAGCAGCAACAGCAGCAGCAGCAGCAACAGCAGCAGCAGCAGCAACAACAGCAACAGCAGCAGCAGCAGCAGCCGCAGCAGCAGCCGCAGCAGCAGCACCTGGTCCCGGTGTCACTAGGAAACTTAATGTGAGTGACACCAGAGGGAAATGGGCAGTTCCTCTGGGGGTGCCACACCTGCAGAGCCCCAGGGTGCTGGGAGAGCCCTCTGTGTTCTCCAGGCTCCCAGTGCCAGGCCCTGGTGGGTCCACGCTGTGTTCCTGGGGGCAGAAGCTGTGTGCCCAGAACAGCTGGGAGCTTTGGGCAGTGCTGTCCCTGTCTCTCTAAGGGTGACCCAGAGTCCCTGTGCACAGCTGTGGGGTTTGGGCAGTGCTGTCCCTGTCACTCTAAGGGTGACCCAGAGTTCTTGTGCACAGCTGGCAGGTTTGGGCAGTGCTGTCCCTGTGGCTCCAAGGGTGACCCAGAGTCCCTGGCTGGGATCAGGGTATTTGGGGATGCTCCCAGAGCCTCATCCTGCTGCCTGTCCACTGTGGGATTGATGCCTGCACTCACCTGGGGGGAGCTGGGAACAGGTAGGGCCGGATGGGATGGACATTGCAGGATAGGGTGCCTGGAATAGAGGAAAGTGGCTTTTAAAGCTGCAAAAAGATTGATTTTCTCCAGGGCAGAAAATACAGGCACTTCCACCTTAGAGCAGGATTTCTGGTGTGGATCTGCTTTTACTCTGGAATAAAGCACTCACACACAGTCAAAAGAAAAATTTAAGCCACTTGCCCGTGATCACATTGAGACCATGGGACAAAGAAAGGCAGGAATTTAAGAGGGAGATTCAATGAGTGCCCCAACCACTTAGCCAAAGCCACATTTCCATCATGGATGGATGGATGGATGGATGATGGATGGATGGATGGATGGAATCATGGATGGATGGATGGATGGATGGATGGATGGATGGATGGATGGATGGATGGATGGAATCATGGATGGATGGATGGATGGATGGATGGATGGATGGATGATGGATGGATGGATGATGGATGATGGATGATGGATGATGGATGGATGGATGGATGATGGATGGATGGATGGATGGATGGATGGATGGATGGAGGATGGATGGAATCATGGATGGATGGAGGATGGATGGATGGATGGATGATGGATGATGGAAGGATGGATGATGGATGGATGGATGGAACCATGGATGGATGGATGGAGGATGGATGGAGGATGGATGATGGATGGATGGATGGATGATGGATGGATGGATGATGGATGGATGGATGGAGGATGGATGGATGGAAGGAGGATGGATGATGGATGGATGGATGGATGGATGGATGGATGGATGGATGGATGGATGGATGGAGGATGGATGGAGGATGGATGGATGGATGGATGGATGGAGGATGGATGATGGATGGATGGATGGATGATGGATGGATGGATGGATGGATGGATGATGGATGGATGGATGGAGGATGGATGGAATCATGGATGGATGGAGGATGGATGGATGGATGGATGATGGATGATGGAAGGATGGATGATGGATGGATGGATGGAACCATTGGATGGATGGAGAGTGGAGGATGGATGAGGAGGATGGATGATGGATGGATGGATGAGATGGATGGATGGATGGAGGATGATGGATGGATGGATGGATGGATGGATGGATGGATGGATGTGATGGATGGATGGATGGATGGATGGATGGATGGATGGATGGATGGATGATGGATGGATGGAATTCATGGATGGATGGATGGATGGATGATGGATGGATGGATGGATGGAGGATGGATGGAATCCATGGATGGATGGATGGATGGATGGATGATGGATGGATGGATGGAAATGGATGGATGGATGGATGGATGGATGATGGAGGATGGATGGATGGATGGATGGATGGATGGATGGATGGATGGATGGATGGATGGATGGATGGAGGATGATGGATGGATGGATGGATGATGGATGGATGGATGGATGGATGGATGGATGGATGGATGATGGATGGATGGATGATGGGATGGATGATGGATGGATGGATGGATGGATGGATGGATGGATGGATGGATGGATGGATGATGGATGGATGATGATGATGGATGATGGATGGATGATGGATGGATGGATGGATGGATGGATGGATGGATGATGGATGGATGGATGGATGATGGATGGATGGATGGATGGATGGATGGAAGGATGGATGGATGGTAGTGTGTGAAATTTCTGAATTGTGTGCGCTGGAAGGTAGAAGGCCACCAAAAAGATAATAATGAGCGATTTCCCATTATCTCCTCCTCCATCTTTTTCTCCCCCTTCCTCCTCCTCCTCCTCCTCCTCCCTTCCCACCCTCTCCCCCACCCAGACAAGGGAGTCACTTATCCCACACCACCACGTTGACTGTCAACACCAACCCCAACATCAGCATCAAGTCGGAGCCCGTGTCGCCCAACCGCGAGAGGAACACTGCCACCCCGCTGAGCACCTTCCCCCACCAGCCCCGCCACGAGCCCACCGGCCGCTCGCCCGTCGACAGCCTCAGCAGCAACACCAGCTCCTACGAGGGCAGCAGCGAGCGCGACGACCCCGCCCGGCCCGATTTTGGCTCCTCCCTGGGTCTCCTGCGAGCCAGCGGCGAGCCCGAGGGGGAGAGCCCCTCCGTAAAGCGCATGCGCTTGGATACCTGGGTCACATAACCAGCGAGCCGCAGAGGGGCTGGCAGAAGGGCAGGGGGAGGGTGAAACGGGTGATGGGGTGTGGGGTGTTGGGGGGGGATGTTATCATAAACTGCCTGAGAAATAGCTTTAGGATTTTGTAGGCATTCATTCTAGCACAGCAGCAGGGACGCATGCAGGGCATCCGGGCCAGGGCTGGGGGAGTGGGGGCTGCAGGGGGGTGAATGTGTGCTCACCAAGCCCAGGGATGCTCCCCTGAGGACCAGCAGGGACCCCTTGGGAGGTGGGAGCCCAGCCCTAAGCAGAGCACCTGCAGCAGGATGGGCTCTGGGGGGAGATGGGGCACAGAGCACCCCAAAATGCACCTTCCTGGCCATTCCTGTGGCTGCCCGTGCAGGGAGGGGCAGGTCAGACATGAGGCAGCTCTCTGGAAGCTTGAAGGGCTTTGGTAGGCACAGGTTTTTCTACAGAAGGGCTTTCCTCCAGAAGGGTTTTCCTTCAGAAGGATTTTCCTTCAAAGGATTTTCCCCCAAGGTTTCTCCAAGGGTTTACTTCAAAGGGTTTTCTGCAGAAGGTTCTCAAAGGTTTCCTCAAAGACTTTCCTCCAAAGTTTTCCTTCAGAAGGCTTTTCCTTCAAAAGGGTTTTCCTCCATAAGGGTTTTCCTTCAGAAGGGTTTTCCTCCAGAAGTGTTTTCCTCCAGAAGGGTTTTCCTGCACCAGCTGGGAAGGGAGGTGAGGAGCAGCTCAGGGATGCAGCCACATCCACAGCCTGCTTCAGGGAAGCTGCATCAGGAGGAAGAAGAGGGAGATTTTTAAGGCTTAGTCCCATTTGCATGACAGTCCCATTTCCTACCCGAGCAGGGAACTCCACTGTTCCTCACCAGGGTCACTGGAACACTGGAGTTCCTGTTTCCCTCACCCCCACCTGGGCACAGCAGGTGTGTGGAGAAGGGATTTTAGTGCTGGTTTGGAGAGAAAATTATGGATTTTAGCAAACAACGTCCATAAAAACATTTGAGAAATGTTGCACATGGGCCAAAGCTTTAAATCAGGAAAATGGGAAGAAATTATTTTTTTACTGAAAGATGCAACTGAAGTAACGATCCTAAAATGAGATTTTGCCTGAAGGTTTCTAGGCCTCAAAAGGCAACAGTGAGCTGTGCAGAAAATCTCCTTCAGCAGTGATTTGGTGGAAAGAAAAAGGAAAAACTGAGGGATTTCCTCATGCTGCCACTTGCTCTGGCAATTTCCCAGGGATGGGTGTTGGTGCCCTGATCCCAAAATGCATCAACCTGCTCATGGTTGGAGGGTTTGGAGGAGAAGGGGCCGTTCCTGGAGGTTGAGAGAAGGGCATTCGAGGTTTGGAGGAGAAGGGGCCGTTCCGAGTTGGGGAGAAGAACGTTCCAGGAGGTTTGGAGGAGAAGGGCATTCTGAGGGTTTGGAGGAGAAGGAACCGTTCCTGGAGGGTTTGGAGGAGAAGGGCTGTTCTGGAGGTTTGGAGAAAGGCCGTTCCTGGAGGGTTTGGAGGAGAAGGAGCCGTTCCTGGAGGGTTTGGAGGAGAAGGGGCCGTTCCTGGAGGGTTTGGAGGAGAAGGGGCCGTTCCAGGAGGGTTTGGAGGAGAAGGGGCCGTTCCTGGCTGGCATTGCCATTAGGGATGGGCTCTGTCCCTGCAGGTGCTCGTGCTGGTGTCCCCTCCCAGCCTGCTGCCCTGTCACCCTGTGCAGGGCCACCCCAAGGCTGACAGTCCCAAACTGGCACCAAACCTGCCCAGGTGCCACCTTTGCCAGCTGGAGCTTGGCCAGCTTTGGGGGGCTGTGGAGGAGCTGGGGGTTCCTGGGGTTCAGCTCAACCCTGAAGCAGAGCAAAGGGAGAGGAGCTGAGTCAGGCTGGGCTTTATCCCTCTGCCAGGTGTCAGCAGCCAGCTCAGCCTTGGAATGAGGCAGATGGCATAAAAACCTCCCAGGATGAGGGCAAAACCAAATTGATGGGGTTTTACAAACTTTTCCCAACCAAAAAGTTTCTAATTAGAAAAACAAGACCAAAAAAAAAAAAAAAAAGCTGGTGATTATTGTGGGATGAACAGGGCTGCCCAAAGGGAGTGGTTGGAGGAGAGGAAATCCTTCAGGAGCTGGGTGAGAATTAGGAGCTGGTTTTGTGGCTCAGGGTGGTGGGTGCTCAGCAGTGCCGGCGTTCTGGGTGCCCTCAGCACCATCCCTGCTCGTGGATCAAGGCATGGAGACAGATCAACAAACAGAACCCTCCCCTCCACACCTCCAAAGACCAAATTCCTGCCACAGATGACAGCTTTATTCTTCTCCAGCCATCAGTTTGGAATTCCCTCTCCTGTTCCATGCTCTGGGTGGATGAGAGGAGGAAAGGACCCCTGGCAGGTTTTGTGCATTGAACCCCCCCGTGCCCCCTCCCCAGCCACACCCAGCGGGTACCAGGGACACGCTGGGCTCTCACCTCTGCAATGCCAGCACCAGGAGCTGATCTTCCTCCCTCCCTCATCCCTGCCAAGCCCTTGGGGAAGCAGGAGAGCTGCTGTGGACCGTGGTCTTCCTCGCCCGCCCCGCCGGACGTACCTGGACGCGCACCTGAGCTCTCTTTGCACGGCCTTGCTTTGGAAATTAGGCGGGATAATGACGTCTCATCGCTCTCGGGGTTTTTTTTTTTGTATTTTATTTTATTTTTTGTTCACAAAAAATAAACTCAACCCAAGGAACCCCACGGGAGCAGCGTGGCAGGAGGGCCCAGCTGGCTCAGAGACCCCGGAGAGGAGGCAGCAGTGGAGACCCCCCCAGATCTCAATGCCCGTCAGGAGAGGGGGGAAAAAACCAAAAAAACCCATTTTTGCTCATTGACTTCACGCCCTGACTCCCAAGTTCACACTTCTGCCTGGAAGCTGAGAGGCTGGAACCATGAAACCAAGAGACAAACGCTGGGATGGGCACATGCAGGGTCAGATCTGCCCGGCTGGATCTGCAGCTGCAGCACTCGACGCTCCCTGGGCTGTGCCATGGGCAAGGATGGCTCTGGTGCCAGGGGCAAGGATGGCTCTGGTGCCATGGGCAAGGATGGCTCTGGTGCCAGGGGCAAGTGCAGCTCTGGGCTGATGCCAGGGGCAGGTCCAGCTCTGGGTTGGTGCCTGTGGCTCTGGGCTGTGCCCAGGGCAAGGATGGCTCTGGTGCCAGGGGCAAAGATGGCTCTGGGCTGGTGCCAGGGGCAGGTACAGCTCTGGTGCCATGGGCAGGTACAGCTCTGAGTTGGTGCCTACAGCTCTGGGCTGTGCCAGGGGCAAGGATGGCTCTGGTGCCAGGGGCGGGTACAGCTCTGGTGCCACAGGCAGATAAAACTGTGGGCTGTGCCAGGGGCAGGTACAGCCCGGGGTTGGTGCCAGGGGCAGGCCCAGCACTGAGTTGGTACCAACAACTCTGGGCTGTGCCAGGGTCAAGGACAGCCTTGGTGCCAGGGGCAGGTCCAGCGCTGGGCTGTGCCAGGGGCAGGTCCAGCTCTGGGTTGGCACCTACACCCCTGGGCTGTGCCAGGCTCATGGGGAGGTGGGCATGCCCAGGTCAGACACGCCGTTGGCCTCACATCACAGTGAAAGGGTTTGGGGGCTGTTTGTCGGGGTCTTCACTTTGCTGGGGGCTTGGGGTTATTTTATTATTATTATATTCTATTTTTTTTTTTTGTCCGGGTCATTATCCTTTATTTCCCCCCTCCCCCAGCCTGTAGTATCTGGTAAACTCCTCCTAATTTTCAAAAGACAACGAGAAGAATGACAATCTAAGAAACCAACACCCTCCTTTGTGCTTCTATAAATATGTTTCTGATCTAATTTTATTTCTCGTGCTCATCTGTACTGTTGACAGTTACAATTGTGTATAATTTTTTTTTTAATTTGGAATTTTTGCGTTGTATAGGGTTTAGTTTTAAAATATATATATATATTTTCCATTTTTTAAAAAGGGGTGTTGCAAAAAAAAAAATTGCACGATTTAAATGACAATAGTTAAAATGCTGCAGTTTTTAGAGATGTGGAAGCAAAATGGAGCTTATTTATTCTCAAAGGCTATAAAGGTGTAAAATGCATGAAGAAAAAAAAAAAGCATTTACAAAAAAACCAAAAAAAAGACAAAAAAAGTGTAACCTGAACAAAGTGTAGCGTTAAAGATTTTAAAGGATGACAACAACAAGAAAAAAAGAAAAAAAAACCAACAAAAAAACAGCTAATATATTGTGTTTGGGCTAGTTTGCTTTTGTTTTTAATTGTTCCTTTTTTGGAGAATGAAATACATTTGTGTATATTTTCATATAAGAAGTATGCACTGAGATGTTTCCAAACTGATATATTCCTTTCTAAACGTGTGGTTACTTAACCAAAGTCTGTTTCTGATCTTTTACCTTCTAAAACTCTCTCTCTGTGGATGCTCCAGCCCTCACCTGAGCCCAGGTAAGGCGGGGTGGGGGCAGCGGCACGGCCCCCTGCCCGCGGGGTGCCAGGGGTGCCAGGGGGCTGAGCCGGGGGGGCTGGCACAGGGGGGCTGTGACCCCCGGCCTGGGGAGGCTGGTCTTTCCCAGGGCTTGGCAAAGCTGGGGTTTGGGGTGTCTGTGCCCGTTTTTGGGGTGTCTGTGCCGGGTTTTGGGGTGTCTGTGCCCATTTTTGGGGTCTCTGTGCCCGTTTTTGGGGTCTCTGTTCCGGTGTGGGGTTCATCCTTTGGGGGGCACAGAGCTCTGCCGTGGGCTGGGATGGCTGAGGTGTGTGCAGAGAGGAGGAGGAGCATGAAGGGAGGAAGAAGGGAGGAGGTCCCAGGGTGTGGCTCAGGTGATGCTGCTGCTGGCAGCTGTAGGAGAAGGATGGGGTGGGAATCACCTGCCCAGCCCTGCAGGAGATTTGGGGTTGGAGCAGGACCCTGAATGATGGATAGCACCTAAAATAGTGGGAAGGGCACTGAAAGGGGCCTAAAATGCTGCCTGGGAGCAGTGAGGATGGTGATGGACCAGTGGGGGTGGTCCTGCCTGCTCTGGGGGCTCTGCAGGTGGTGAGCTGGGGTTGGGTGGTCAGCTGGGGTTGAGTGGTCAGCTTGAATTGGATGGTCAGCTGGAGTTGGATGGTCAGCTGGAATCAGCTGGGGTTGGAGTGGTCAGCTGGAGTTGGATGGTCAGCTTGAATTGGATGGTCAGCTGGAGTTGGGTGGTCAGCTGGAATCAGCTGGGGTTGGATGGTCAGCTGGAGTCTGGTGGTCAACTGGAATCAGGTGGTCAGTTGAGGTTGGATGGTCATCTGGGGTTGGATGGGCAGCTGGAATCAGGTCGTCAGCTGGGCTTGGGTGGTCAGCTGGGGTTGGATGGTGACCTAGGGTGGAGTGGCCAGCTAGGGTTGGATGGTCAGCTGGGGTTGGAGTGGTCAGCTGGGATCAGCTGGAGTTGGATGGTCAGCTGGGATCAGATGATCAGCTGGAGTTGGGTGGTCATCTGGGGTTGGATGGTCAGCTGGAATCAGGTGGTCAGCTGGAATCAGCTGGAGTTGTGGATGGTCAGCTTGAATTGGATGGTCAGCTGGGATGGAGTGGTCACCTGGGGTTGCATGGTCAGCTGGAATCAGCTGGGGTTGGGTGGTCAGCTGGAATCAGGTGGTCAGCACGTGCACAGGGTGACCCCTGCTTAGGGGGTTGTTTGGTGGTAGCAGAGAGCCTGGCTGTGCAGGGACAGGGACAGAGCCTGGCTGTGCAGGGACAGGGACAGAGCCTGGCTGTGCAGGGTGTTTGAATGAAGAGCTCGTGCTGGGGCAGGCTGGCGGTGCCTGTGGGGGTGTCAGGGGCACCTGAGCCCCCATGGGGGCTGTGGTTGTGGCAGGGACGCTCTGGGGGTCCCCTGAAGAAGGGTTTGTTGCTGTGGGGTGTCTGAGGCCACTGCCACGTTGGGGTCTGGGGGCAGTGGAAGTGTTAAATCCAGAGCTGGTGGTGATGGGCCTGGGGAAAGTGGGGCAAAGAGAAAGAAAATATTTCCTTTTCCTTCCCCCTTTTCACTTCCCTCTTCCTCTCCAGAATAATTTCAGCAAACCAAGGAAAAAGCAAATTCACAAAAAAACATCCCCACCTTTTCCTTGAAAATTTCACTTCCTACACTTTTTCCTCCCCTTGTGTTGCTTGGCTGGGGGGGGTTCTTCCCCCCATCACTTTGGGTGTGAATTGGGATCTTGGGGTGTTTGTCACCAGTGCTGGGGACAAGGCTTGGCTGGGCTGAGGGGCACTTGGTGCTCTGGGGGTCCCCTCTGCCCTCCTGGGGAGAGGGGAGAGCATCCACCAGCTGGGGAAGGAGCATTTCCCAGCCCCTCCTCCGCTCTGCCACATCCTGCCTCCCCTCCCTCCAGCTGGGGGCACAATCTGGGGATGTTTGGGGGATTTTCACCACCCAAAATAGTGAAAATTCATCCCCATCCACTTCTCCTGGGCTGTGTCTAACAGTGGGCTTCAGCTGAAGGTTTGCTCTGGTTTCCCGTGTTCATCCTTTTATTCCACCTTCCCCTCTCACTCACTTTTCTCTCTCTCTTTTTTTTTTTTGTGTTTATTTTTTTCTCTTTTCCACAAAAAAACCCAACCAGACCCACAAACCAAGTATTATGTTTTCACTACCTCCATCCACCACCCTTCCTTGTCCAAAGCAGGAAGCCACATTTGGGATGTAAGAGGGCCTTTCCCCCTTTATTTTCCCCTTTTCCCTGGTGATTTTCTCTCCCTTCTGTCCCTCTGCCCCCTCCTCTCTCTGGTCTCTCACCTGTAGTATTTTACCTGGCTACTGTAACTGTAAATAGCGAGTTTCAATCTGTTAGCAATGGTAACAGTACAGAAAACTGGTTTTGGGTTTTTTTTTTTGTTTTGTTTTTTTTTTTTTTTGTTGTATTGATATGAAATGAGATTATATTTTTGTCAGAGTATATTGTAATAATACTGACTTTGGACATGGCTGAGTTGTACAGCGATTTTCTTGTTTAACCCTCTTGGCTCTTCCCTTGCACCCCTCCTCAGGCTCCCTGCTCCCCAAATTTCCATTTCCCAGATGCAGGAGCAGTCATTTGGCAGTGGGATATTGGGATATATTCCATTCCAGGGCTGCTTTTTCCTGAAATTTCCATGTCCCAGACCCAGGAGCAGCCATTTGGCAGTGGGATATTGGGATATATTCAATTTCCCCAAATTTCCGTGTCCCAGATCCAGGAGCGGGATATTGGGATCCAGCGGTGGGATATTGGGATATATTCCATTCCAGGGCTCCTTTTCCCCAAATTTCCAGGTCCAGGAGCAGCCATTTGGCAGTGGGTTATTGGGATATATTCAATTACAGGGCTGCTTTTCTCCTGATTTCCATGTCCCAGATCCAGGAGTGGGATATTGGGATATATTCAATTCCAGCTCCAGGAGCAGCCATTTGGCAGTGGGATATTGGGATATATTAAATTTCCCCAAATTTCCATGTGCCAGATCCAGGAGTGGGATATTGGGATCCAATAGTGGGTTATTGGGATATATTCAATTCTAGGGCTGCTTTTCCCCAAATTTCCATGTCCCAGACCCATGAGCAGCCATTTGGCAGTTGGTTATTGGGATATATTCAGTTCCAGGGCTGCTTTTCTCCAAATTTCCATGTCCCAGATCCAGCAGTGGGATATTGGGATCCAGCAGTGGGATATTGAGATATATTCAATGCCAGGGCTGCTTTTCCCCAAATTTCCATGTCCCAGATCCAGCAGTGGGATATTGAGATCCAGCAGTGGGATATTGGGATATATTCCATTCCAGATTCATGAGCAGCCTCTTGGCAGTGGGATATATTCAATTCCAGGGCTGCTTTTCCCCAAATTTCCATATCCCAGATCCAGGAGCAGCCACTTGGCAGTGGGATATTGGGATCCAGCAGTGGAATATTGGGATATATTCCATTCCAGGGCTGCTTTTCCCCAGGATTCCCAACACCTCCATGGCTCTGGGGAGCTCAGCACACCCGGGGGTGCTTTTAAACGGGGATCTCTTGGTTGGGCAGGGATGCTCTGGGTCTCTGCCATGCTTTGAGCAGGAATCAGGACCTTGGAGCAGTGAGCAGGGTGGTTCCAGCTCCCCTCTTCTCCCCAGCCAGGGAAAACCCCGGGTTCTTCCCAGGATCTTCCTCCCAAGCTCCGTTCTCTGCCTGTTTGGGATGTGCTGGGTTTAAACCAGAAGAGGGTGGTGTGGCTCAGGCTGTGCCAAAACAGCTCCAAACGGGCTGGGAAGGTGGCAGGAACTGAGGGGTTGACAATATCCCCATCCCTGGGAAGGTTTTTGGGGACTGAGGGATTGTGGAAGACCTTCAGTGGGAGGTTTTGGGGAATTGAGGTTGCATATTGGCTGGGAAGGTTTTGGGAACTGAGGGATTGACAATATTCCCAGGTTGGGAAGGTTTTGGGGGACAGTTATTTGCAATATCCCCTGGGCTGGGATGATTTTTGGGGGCTGAGGGATTGACAATATTCCCCAGGATGGAAATTGAGGGATTGACAATATCCCCATCCCAGGTTTGGAAGGTTTTGCAATATCCCCAGGATGGAAACTGAGGGATTGACAATATCCCCATCCCAGGTTTGGAAGGTTTTTGGGGACTGAGAGATTGACAATATCCCCCAATCTGGGAATTGAGAGATTTGCAATATCCCCCAGGCTGGGAAGATTTTTGGGGTAATTTAGGGATTGACAATATTCCCCTGGCTGGGAATTGAGGGATTTGTAATATCCCCCAGGCTGGGAAGGTTTTTGGAACCAAGGATTTTCAGTATCCCCCAGGTTTTCAGGAATTGAAGGATTGACAATATCCCCCAGGCTGAGAAGGTTTTTGGAACGAGGATTCATATCCAGGAATTTTGGATGAGGATTGCAAATCCATCCCAGGCTGAGAAGGTTTTTGGGAACGAGGGATTGGCAATATCCCCATCCCAGGCTGGGAAGGTTTTTGGGAATGAGGGATTGGCAATATCCCCATCCCAGGCTGGGAAGGTTTTTGGGAATGAGGGATTGGCAATATCCCCATCCCAGGCTGGGAAGGTTTTTGGGAATGAGGGATTTGCCATATCCCCATCCCTGGGTGGGGGTGAGTGGCTGTGTCTCCCCCCAGCCTCCCCCACCCACCCCAGCATTGTGCTGGGGGTCAGAGCGGGATTTTTCACTTCAGATGGGTTTTCAGAATGAGATTTTCGTGCTGCTGCCTGCGACTGGCCCAGCTCCTCCCTCTGCAGAGCTGCAGGAACATCCCCAGGCTCTCCATGGGCTCCTGGCATCCCCAAGGCCACCTTGGGCCACCACTCCCCTCCTCCCCACGGCCCTTTCCAAGCATTTGCAGGCAAATCAGAGCTGCTGGAGAAGGGGGGACCATCTGCTGCTCCCTCTGCTGTCCCCCACAGCCTCCCTTTGCTCCCCATAGCTCAGTTAAGCACGTAGGTGTTAGCAAACTCTGGGCTGTCTGCAAAACCTTTTGTAAAATAGAATAGATCTTTAAATAATGCACTAAAATAAAAAAAAATAAATTAAAAAATCCTAAATGCCTCCCCACCCCAGTCAGCTTCTCTGTGTGATGGTTCCTTGGATGTCCCTGCTCAGCACAGGCAGCTCTGCATCCTCCCCCCAGGGTGCTGCACAGGTAGAAACAAACCAGGACGTGCACTTCCCCACCCCCCCGAGGAGTTTTATTTATTGTTTTGAGAAGCAATTTAAAAGGGAAAAAAAAAAAACACAAAAAAAAAAAAAAAAGGGAGAAACTGTATCTATAATATATATATATATAAATATATATATATTTTTAACCTGTTTTTTTTCCTGATGCTCCTCCAGCCGTGTGTGTGGGTGTGTGTGGGTGTGTGTGCGAGTCAAGGGATTGGGCACCGGGGCAGGAGCAGCGGGACCGGCCCCGGGAGGGGAGGGAGGGATTATTTCGACAATTTGTGATGTTTTAACCGCGATTTTCAGCTAATTCCACCTTTTCTGAAGTGTTTGCACCCTCGGGGTCTGGCCTGGCTGGGAACCCCCCATGCCCTGTCCCATTCCCTCCCTCCCTCCTCCCTTGACAATCAGTGGCTCCTTCCCAGGGACTGCAGCACGTGGTTGAGACGTCGATTTTCGTTTTTTCAATATTCCTTTTTTTGTGCTGTATGGTGATGCGTTATTGTATATTCCACAATAAGGAGAAAAAAAATATATTAAAAAAAATGATGATAATAATAATAATAATAATTACCATGAGAAATTCTTATGAGTTTTGTTTGGAAACTCTTTCACTATATTTGTTGTAAAGAGGTTTACTATTAAAAAGAAAAAAAAATACACGTTTCTGATAATTTTCCACGCCTCTGGCTCTTTATTTCCTGCTCTTTGTGTGGCAGGGACCAGCAGGGTGACACTGGGGACATCCTGGTGACATCCTGGGCTCCAGGTTCTGGTTCTGGTGACACCCTGGGCTCCATCTCCACGTCCTGGTGACACCCTGGGTTCCATCTCCAGGTGTTGGTGACACCCTGGGCTCCATCTCAGGGTCCTGGTGACACCCTGGGCTCCATGTTCTGGTTCTGGTGACACCCTGGGCTCCATCTCAGGGTCCTGGTGACACCCTGGGCTCCATCTCCAGGTCCTGGTGACACCCTGGGCTCCATCTCCAGGTCCTGGTGACATCCTGGGTTCCATCTCCAGGTGTTGGTGCCACCCTGGGCTCCATCTCAGGGTCCTGGTGACATCCTGGGCTCCATCTCCAGGTCCTGGTGACACCCTGGGCTCCATCTCCAGATCCTGGTGACAACCTGGGCTCCATCTCAGGATCCTGGTGACACCCTGGGCTCCATCTCCACATCCTGGTGGCACCCTGGGCTCCATCTCCAGCTCCTGGTGACACCCTGGGCTCCAGGTTCAGGTTCTGGTGACACCCTGGGCTCCATCTCCGGGTCCTGGTGACACCCTGGGCTCCATCTCAGGGTCCTGGTGACACCCTGGGCTCCATCTCCAGGTCCTGGTGACACCCTGGGCTCCATCTCCAGCTCCTGGTGACACCCTGGGCTCCATCTCCAGGTCCTGGTGACATCCTGGGCTCCATCTCCAGGTCCTGGTGACATCCTGGGCTCCATCTCCAGCTCCTGGTGACATCCTGGGCTCTAGGTTCAGGTTCTGGTGACACCCTGGGCTCCATCTCCAGGTCCTGGTGACACCCTGGGCTCCATCTCCAGGTTCCTATCACTGCAAGAATCCCCTTATCAGTGCAAAAATCCCCTTATCATTGCAAAAGGGGTGCAGGGGAGGGAGGAGCATCCAGGGGTGCAGGGGTGTGTTGGAGCATCCAGCCCCGATGCTTTATTTATTTTCACAAATTCAAAACTGGGTTTATTTCAGGTACTAAATTAAAACCCAGGTTTTTATTTCCTTTAACAAGTTCTAGGCCAGGTTTATTTCCTTTAACAAGTTCAAAAACGAGTTTTTATTTCCTGTAACAAGTTCTAGGCCGGGTTTATTTGCTTTAACAAATTCTAGGCCAGGTTTATATTTCCTTTAACAAATTCAAAGCCGAATTTTTATTTCCTTTAACAATTTCTAGGCCAGGTTTATTTCTTTTAATGAATTGGAAGCCGGGTTTATTTCCTGTAACAAATTCTAGGCTGGGTTTATTTAATGTACCAAATTCAAAGCCGGGTTTGTTTCCTTTAACAAATTCAAACCAGGTTAACAAATTCAAAGCCGAGTTTTGATTTCCTTTAACAAACTCTAGGCCGGGTTTTTATTTCCTTTAACAAGTTCTAGGCTGGGTTTATATTTCCTTTAATGAATTCAAAGCCAGGTTTTTATTTCTGGTAACAAATCCAAAGCCGGGTTTATTTCCTGTAACAAGTTCTTGACTGGGTTTTTATTTCCTTTAACATAATCTAGACCGGGTTTATTTCCTTCAACAAATTGAAAACCAGGTTTATTTACTTTAACAAGTTCAAAACCAAATTTTTATTTCCTCCAACAAACTCTACGCTGGGTTTATTTCCTTTAACAAATTCTAGGCTGGGTTTTTATTTCCTTTAACAAATTCTAGGCCAGGTTTATTTCCTTTAACAAATTCAAAGCCAGGTTTCTATTTCCTTTAACAAATTCAAACCTGAGTTTATTTCCTTTAACAAATTCAAACCGGGTTCTTATTTCCTGTAACAAATTCTAGGCCGGATTTTTTTCCTGTAACAAATTCAAGGCCGGATTTTTATTTCCTTTAACAAATTCAAAGCCGGGTTTCTATTTCCTTTAACAAATTCAAACCTGAGTTTATTTCCTTTAACAAATTCTAGGCTGGATTTTTTTCCTGTAACAAATTCTAGGCTGGGTTTTTATTTCCTTTAACAAATTCTAGGCCAGGTTTATTTCCTTTAACAAATTCAAAGCCGGGTTTCTATTTCCTTTAACAAATTCAAACCTGAGTTTATTTCCTTTAACAAATTCTAGGCCGGATTTTTTTCCTGTAACAAATTCAAGGCCGGATTTTTATTTCCCTTAACAAATTCTAGGCCAGGTTTATTTCTTTTAATGAATTGGAAGCCGGATTTATTTCCTGTAACAATTTCTAGGCAGGGTATATTTCCTTTAACAAATTCTAGGCCGTGTTTATTTCCTGTAACAAATTCAAGGCTGGATTTTGATTTCCCTTAACAATTTCTAGGCCGGGTTTATTTCTTGTAACAAATTCTAGGCCGAGTTTTTATTTCCTTTAACAATTTCTAGCCCGGGGTGGGGTTCGGGGGGCTCTGGGGGTCGGGCCGGGCGCGTTTCCCCTCAGCGGCCGCCAGGTGGCAGCAGAGCGCAGCGCTGCACGGCGCTGATTGACAGCTGTCAATCACCGGGGCCCGGGAGGCTGGAAATGGGGTTCGAGGGGTGCGAGGGTTTGGGGATGCAGTGTGGGGGGTTCGGGTCAGTTTGGGATGTTTCCATTGCTCATTGTCTCAAATGCTGGGGAGCTCCTAAATTCCTGAATTCCTCAGTCTGGAATGAACTTCTGAATTCCTCAGTCTGAAATGAGTTCCTGAATTCTTCAGTCTGGAATGAATTCCTGAGCTCCTCAGTCTCGAATGAATTCCTCAGTCCAGAATGAGTTCCTGAATTCCTCAGTCTGGAATGAATTTCTGAATTCCTCAGTCTGGAATAAATTCCTGAGTTCCTCAGTCTGGAATGAATTCCTGAGCTCCTCAGTCTGGAATGAATGCCTAAGTTCCTCAGTCTGGAGTGATTTCCTCAATCTGGAATGAATTCCTGAATTCCTCACTCTGGAATGAATTCCTCAGTCCAGTATGAGTTCCTGAATTCCTCATTCTGGAATGAATTCCTGAATTCCTCAGTCTGGAATGAATTTCTGAATTCCTCCGTCTGAAATAAATTCCTGAGTTCCTCAGTCTGGAATGAATTCCTGAGTTCCTCAGTCCAGAATGAATTCCTGAATTCCTCAGTCCAGAATGAATTTCTGAATTCCTCCTTCTAGAATAAATTCCTGGGTTCCTCAGTCTGGAATGGGTTCATCAGTCCAGAATGAATTCTTGAATTCCTCATTCTGGAATGGATTCCTGAATTCCTCATTCTGGAATGAATTCCTGAGTTCCTCAGTCTAGAATGAGTTCCTTGGGAAGGAGTAAATCCACAGAGATGTGTCTGATATGAACTGAGCACGTTCATTGGCAGCCCAGAAAGCCAACACTGCC
Organism: Zonotrichia leucophrys gambelii; assembly: GCF_028769735.1. Taxonomy (NCBI): domain Eukaryota; kingdom Metazoa; phylum Chordata; class Aves; order Passeriformes; family Passerellidae; genus Zonotrichia; species Zonotrichia leucophrys. Next base: position 1,095,945 of record NC_088194.1, on the reverse strand, counting down.
CTGGGCTCATCCCCAGCAGCGTGGGCAGCGTGTGAGGGGGGATTCTGCCCCTCTGCTCTGCTGAGACCCTGCCCTGCAGAGCTGCCTCCAGCACAGGGAGGACAAGGAGCTGCTGCAGTGAGCCCAGGGAGGCCACAGAGATGATCTGAGGGCTCTGCAGCTCCTCTGCTCTGGAACAGGCTGGGAGAGCTGGGGGTGCTCAGCTTAGAGAAGGCTCCAGGGAGACCTCAGAGCTCCTTCCAGGGCCTAAAGGGGCTCTGGACTTTGGACAAGGGCCTGAAGGGGCAGTATCAGTTTGGGTCTGGACTGAAGGCACTCCAGGCAGTAGTTCATGTAGGGACTCAGGTGTTTATTATTTATCAGTAAAACAGCCCCACAACCATGAGTTCTGCAGCTTTTCATTAGAGGGCACAAAATGGGCAATAATCTTTTGTTACAAAGTCTTTTAAGACTAAACTATCCAGTTAAGAACTGGAACCTGGATTATTTTCCCTTTTAACCCAATAACTGATCCCAATGGGGACTTTTCTGCCCAATTACAAAATGCCACCCAAACCCATGAAGAAGAAACCCAGGATGACACCCTGTGCACACTAAAAATCCCAAAACCTCAATTTCTCACCAAGTGATGCACCTACACTGCTCTCTATAATCTATTTCACACTTCTGTGGATTGTGGTATATTCTGGAAATATACCACAGGAATATTTCAGGAAACTTTCTCCATGGATGAGGGTCCCAGTCAGAGCTCCCTGGGGGTCAGGGCACCCCAGAGCAGACAGAGGAACATTCCCAGTGGTGCCCTGGGTTTGCACAGGACAGGACAAGGGGGAGGGCAGGCATGGATGGGATTTGGGAAGGAATTCAGGGCTGTGAGGGTGTGAGGGTCTGGCCCAGCTGCCCAGAGAAGCTGGGGCTGCCCCATCCCTGGAAGTGTCCAAGGCCAGGCTGGACAAGGCTTGGAACAACCTGGGATGATGGAACGTGTCCCTGCCATGGCAGGGGGTGGGACAAGGTGAGATTTTGTTCCTCACAACCCAAACCATGCCCTGAGTGTTTGCTGAGCAGCCTGCAGCATTTCCAGCCTGTGTGAGTGATGCAGGACCTGGATCAGCCCTGGACCAGCCCTGCCTTCCCTTCTGAGGCTGCTAATGGAGAAACATTATTATTATTATTATTATTATTATTATTATTATTATTATTATTATTATCATTATTATTATTATTATTATTACTATTACTATTACTATTATTACTATTATTACTATTATTATTATCATCATCATTATCATTATCATTATTATCATTATTATTAATATTATTATTTAATGGTATATTATTTTATATAATAATGTTGACTATTATTATAATTATAATGATTACATTAATATTATAATTTATAATATTAATATTATTATTAATTATAGTAATTATAATTAATTATGGTAATTATATTAATTATAATATAATACTATTAATATAATATAATATAATATAATATAATATAATATAATATAATATAATATATATAATATATATAATATAATATAATATAATATAATATAATATAATATAATGTAGTGTAATGTAATGCAATATTATATTATATTATATTATATTATATTATATTATATTATATTATATTATATTATATTATATTATATTATTTAATATAATAATACTGTTTCTCCACAATTATTATATTAATTAATTAATTAATTAATTAATGGAGAAACCCCTGAGATTGGCTTCCCACTCCTGGGAAAGGACAGTTTGAAAAGTGGGATCAAAACCACCCAGCTCTGAGGGGCTTCTCCTTGCAGGGCTTTGTACCAACTCTGTCATCCAGCCCCAAAATTCCCATTTTTTGCTGAAAATGCCATTTTTGATGCAATCTGCTTTTTCCAAGGAGCAGGCTGGGAGCTGTGGGAGCCCCTTGGGAAAAGCTCTGGCTCTTCCCTGGCTGGAGCTGGGAATGGCAGCCCTGAGGGTTCATCAGAGGCATTTTTGGGGATGGGAATTACTCTGGTTTATCAAAGACACTTTTGGGGATGATTCTGGTTTATCAAAGACACTTTTGGCAATGGGGATGATTCTGGTTTATCAAAGACACTTTTGGGAATGATTCTGGTTTACCAAAGGCACTTTTGGGATGGGAATGATTTGGTTATCAAGGCACTTTTGGAGATGATTCTGGTTTATCAAAGACACTTTTGGAAATGATTTGGTTTATCAAAGGCACTTTTGGCAATGGGAATTATCTGGTTTATCAAAGGAACTTTGGGACTGATTCTGGTTATCAAAGCATTTTGGCAATGGACAATTTGGTTCAAAGAACTTTGGCAATGGGGATTATTCCGGTTTATCAACGGCACTTTTGGGGATGTGGGATGATTCTGGTTCATCAAAGGCAATTTTGGGGATGGGGAATAATTCTGGTTTATCAAAGGCACTTTTGGGAATGATTCTGGTTTATCAAAGACACTTTTGGCAATGGGGATTATTCTGGTTTATCAAAGGCACTTTTGGGAATGATTCTGGTTTATCAAAGGCACTTTTGGGGAATTGGGAATGATTCTGGTTTATCAATGACATTTTTGGCAATGGGAATGATTCTGGTTTATCAAAGGCACTTTTGGGAATGATTCTGGTTTATCAAAGGCACTTTTGGCAATGGGGATGATTCTCTTTGTCTCAGCTCCCTTTGTGCCAGGGATGCTCTCTGCTCTCCAGGGATGTGGCATCCAGGGCAAAAAGGGAGGAAAAAAAGAGAAAATCCTTTGCCCTGGAGTTTTTCTCACCTGCATTTCCAAGTTTCAGTAACTGAGGAAGCTGAAATTTGTCTATGGGGTGATCTTTGTTTAGATCCTCTTCCAGCTCCAGGTCTAATCACTCCCTGCAGCCACAAACTATTCTCTGTGTGCTCAAAGAACAGTAGAAGAATAGAAAAAGAGTAGTAAAAGAATGGTGAAAGAATAATGAAATAGTGAAAGAGTAGTAAAAGTATAAAGCCCAATTATTATTTTTTAATTTTTGAGGTGTGCTCTCAGCTCAGAAGGAACCTGCAGTCAGCAGTTGGAGGGAATAGAGGTGATTTCAATCTATTTTTTATTTTCTTTGGTGTGAGGAGCAGGCCTGGGAGAGTCCCTTTGCAGAGCACAAAGTTTCCATCTGTGGCATCACCAGCTTTGCCCTGGTGTGTGCACTCACACCCCTCCAAAAGCTCCCAGCTGCTGCACAGTGTTTATTTTACACCCACCCTGCTCACACTTTGAAGTAGATTTAAGCAACAACAACAAAATTATAGGCCCGGTATAAATCTTTAATCAGAACATGCTTCCCCCTCCGAGCCTGCACTGCTGTGCACAATCAGAACAAATCAAAAGAAAGCTGAGTAAATTATTCATTGGGAGTTTATTCCTGCTTTCCCTGCATGGAGGCAGGGCTGGGCTGTGTGTCTGTCTGGGGCTGGTGGTGTTCACCCAGAAAGGCACAGGATGGGCAATGCCAGCTCTGTGTGCCCACAGGATGGGCAATTCCAGCTCTGTGTGCCCACAGGATGGGCAATGCCAGCTCTGTGTGCCCACAGGATGGGCAATTCAGTCTGTTCCACAGGATGGCAATCCGCTCTGTGTGCCACAGGATGGGCAATTCCAGCTCTGTTTGCCACAGGATGGGCAATGCCAGCTCTGTGTGCCCACAGGATGGGCAATGCCAGCTCTGTTCCCCACAGGATGGGCAATGCCAGCTCTGTGTGCCCACAGGATGGGCAATTCCAGCTCTGTTCCCCACAGGATGGGCAATTCCAGCTTTGTGTGCCCCAGGGCTGATCCAAACATTCAAAGCTGTTTGGAGAAGGGGCTTTGGAGGTGGCATAATAATAATTTATTTATTTATTTATTTATTATTTTGTATTAATTTAGTATTATTATTAATATCAACATCATAATCATTATTACTATTAGAAGTATCCTTATCCTTATCCTTATCCTTATCCTTATCCTTATCATATAATAGTAATAATAATAATAATAATAATAATAATAATAATAATAATAATAATAATAATAATAATAATAATATTATTATATATTATTATTATTATTATATTATTATTATTATTATAAAATAAACAATAATAATAATAAGTACGGATAAATAATAATAAGATGATGATGATATGATTGATGATGATGATGATGATGATTATATTATTTATTATTATATTATTATTATTATTTTATTATTATATTATTATCATTATATTATTATTATTATCATACATATTATATTATATTATATTATATTATATTATATTATATTATATTATATTATATATTAATTTTTAATTATGATTATAAACCTCCCAGTGTTTACCCAAGAAATGTCCAGCCCGTCACTCCAGTGTGTCTGACACAGTGCACTGCTGTCAGCTCTTAGTGGAATCAAACCCCTTGGAATCAAACCCCTTTTTCTTAATTTTATTTTTAATTTTGTTTCAGAGTCACGCTCCACAGCACAAACTGCAAAAATACATTTTCAAAATGTCCAAAACAGCCAGGTCGAGACCTTTCAGCTAACAACCCCCCACCCCATCCTTGAAACCTAAAGCAGTGAAGGATTTTGCAGAAAATAATGGATCATTTTCCCATTTACCCATGATTCAAGGATTAATAACTAATCCCATCAAAGGACATCTGCTTAGATTGTTCCTTGTCAGTGAAAGTAAATAGAGCCTTTTAGTCTTTAGACCTAAACTCCTCTGAGGTTATTGTGCCCAGGAACCTCCTACAAGCTCTGGCTTTCTCTGTCGCTCCTGCTGCGCCTAACCCTGGAGGGAGAAAGCAAAACTTTGCCAGTCCCTGCACATAAAGGTTATTTGCTAGAATGGAGGAGAATTTTCTGGGCAAGCTGAGACCCTCACCCTGCCCTGGGGCTGGGCTGGGGCTGGGGCTGCAGCCCTGAGCCCTCTGAGCTCTTTGTGCCGCCCCTGGGCCACGGTTTGGGGTGGGAACGTGGGGATTTGGCTCTCCCTAAAGATTCTCTCCGGTTTATGGGGTGTTTCAGCTCCTCTCTGGTAAATGAAGAGATTGGTGGATCTGGTGCAAATGCAGTCCTGACTCTGAGCTCTTTGTGCTGCCCCTGCACGTTTGGGGTGGGAACATGGGATTTGGCTCTCCCTAAAGTTTCTCCCCTGTTTATGGGGTGTTTCAGCTCAGAAAGCATCCCATAAACTCCATCTGGGGTTAAATGGGAAAAGGAGGAATTGGTTGGGTCTGGGTGCAAAATCCCAGCCCTGAGCCCTCTGAGCTCTTTGTGCCACCCCTGGGCCACAGTTTGGGGTGGGAACGTGGGTGTTTGGCTCTCCCTAAAGTTTCTCCCCTGTTTATGGGATGTTCCAGCTCAGCTCTTCTGGGGTTAAATGGGAAAAAGAGGAATTGGTTGGGTCTGGGGGCAAAATCCCCAGGGAAATCTGGGAGGGCTTGCAGGCTCAGGGACCTGGGGAAATATGGGGGGTACAAGTTGAGGAAGAACCTCGTGGCAGCAATGAGCTGCTGGTCAAACAATGGCCTGGCAGAGCATGATTTGGGTTTTCACCAGTGGGGCCCAGCTGACTTTGGGATGGAGACATTCCCAAATGATTTTGGGAGTGGAGATTGGGGGATGGAACGATTTTGGAATGGGTTTTAGGGATGGAACATTCCAAAGTGATTTGGGGATGGAGCATTCCAAAGCTGTTTTGTGGGGGATGGGAATTAAAGCTGATTTTGGGGAGTGGAGATTGGGGGGATGGAGACGATTTTTGTGGATGGGAATTTTGGGGGATGGAGACATTCCCAAAGCTGATTTTTGGGGAATGGAGAATTGGGGATGGAGAGATTTGGGAAAGGGATTTTTGGTTGGGTGGAACATCCCACCAGGGGCTCTTTGGGAATGGGACATCTCAAGTGCTTTGGGGTATGGAGAATCTCAAAGTGTTTTTGGGATGGACATCCTCAAAGTGATTTTTGGGGGGAGTTATGGGGTGTGAGACGTTTTGGGTAATGGGAATTTTGGGGGAGACATTCCAAAAGCTGATTTGGGGCGTGAGACATCCAAATCTGCTTTTTGGGGTGATAGAGACATTCCCAAAGGGGTTGGTGAATCCAAAATGTGAGAAAATCACCCCAAATGAGAGGACCTGTACAATTGAGCCTGGCAGGCCCAGGCGAGGGGCCTCAGGGGACATCCCTTGGGGTCACCTGGGGAGAAGCTGGTGCCCAATCCCAGCTCCCTGCTCTCTCCTTATTTCCAGTGTGGAAATAACCACTGGTGCCCGTGCCAGGCAGTTGGAGGGATGCATGTTGTAAGCATTTCAGAACATCTAAAATTAGACTTTGTCTTTTTTTCCCCCCTACCAGAACACGGCTGAGTGTCTCATCCACCAACACCAGCTGTGGATTTTTTTATTTAATTTTTTTTTTTAATCTTTTTTTTTTGCTCTCGCTTTGGAAAAAGCTTCCTCAGAGATACAGACAAAAAAGAAACGCTGCTCCACCCCTCTCCCTCTCCCTGGCACACGCAAAATATGAGAGAGGAGAAATTACAAACTGGGGGCTCTGGGCCTCAAACCCAGAGCCTGCTCTGGGCTCATTGAGGGAAATCTTTGAAAACCCAATGGAAAGCAGCTCCATCAGCCCTTTTGCCATGTGGGGAAGCTGGTCCTGCTGTGCCCAGCCCTCTGGACCTGCAGCCCTGGTGCTGCTGTGATGCAGCTCCCAGCTCTGAGAAGGGGAACAATTGCAGGCAGAGCCAGTGGGAGTTCAAAAGGAGCAATAGTGAATTAAACGATGGCAATTTCCCTTATTTTCTGCTGCTTAAAGGTGCACGCTGGGAATGTTTAAATATCCTTGTTATCCCCTTCAGTACCTAGGGAACATTTTTTTAACGAGCTGGGCTGTAATCAGGCCGTGTTCGTGCCAGGCATCCCTTACAAGAGCTGCTCTCCAAAAGGGCTGCCCAGAGCGAAGCCCTTTGAGGCAGGAGAAAAAAGAAAAAGGCACCTGCTGCAAGGAGGAGCAGGCAGCTGAGCTGGGGTAGGTGCTGGGGGGACACTTCACCCAATTTTAGGAGGACAAAACACAGCTCCCTGCCAGTATAGAGAAGGAATTTTGGTTTTCAGTTTAAATTTGGGGTTTGTGGGATTTTTTATGGTTTGTTTTTTTTTTTGTGTTGGTTTGGAGGTGAAGATAACATCACATCTGAGATGATCTGATATAAAATTTCCTTATTTTCAGGCCTTTTCTCCCTGACACTGCTGGGTTACATGAGTGCCCTTTGAAGGCATCGAGCTTCTGCTCTGGGGGGACACTTCACCCAATTTTACCAGGATAAAACAGAGCTCCCTGCCAGTATAGAGAAGGAATTTTGGTATTCAGTTTAGGGTTTGGGTTTGTGGGATTTTTTCCTGGTTTTGCTTTTTTTTTTCATGTTGTTTTGGAGGTGAGGATAGCATCACACCTGAGATGATCTGATATAAAATTTCCTTATTTTCAGGCTTCAACCCCCTTTTCCCCTGAAGCTGCTGGGTTACACGGGTGCCTTTGAAGGCATCGAGCTTCTGCTCAGGGGGGACACTTCACCCAATTTTACCAGGATAAAATAGAACTCCCTGCCAGGACAGAAAAGGAATTTTGGTATTCAGTTTAGGTTTGGGGTTTGTGGGATTTTTCCTGTTTGTGTTTGGGGTTTTTTTGGGTTTTTTTTGGTGTTGGTTTGGAGGTGAGCTGAAGCTGAGGATAACATCACATCTGAGATAATCTGATATAAAATTTTCAGGCTTCAAGCCCTTTACTCCTGAAGCTGCTGGGTCACACAGGTGCCTTTGATGACATCGATCTTCTGCTCAGCCTTTGGGGTGAAAATCCCAAAAAAAGCCATTAAAATCGCCTGAATTCCCAAATCCTCCACCTGAAGCAGGAAAGCTCTTGCTGGGCACAGCCAGGAGGAAGCCACGAGGTTTTCCAGCCCCGAGGCCAGAAGGGTTTGTGTGGCTGAGGGGTCAAGGATGGAGCCAGGACAGAGGATGAGGATGGGCAGGAGCTGCCTGAACAAGGCTGGCACAGCCTGGGCATGGCTTTGGAGCTTCTCTGTCCTCCAGCCTGCACCCACCTGCTTCCAAATGCAGCTTTTGTTGGCAATTTCTTTGTCTGGAGAGGCGCTGGCACAGCCTGGCCCAGGCAGCAGCAAAAGTGCCCAGGGAAGGCAGAAAAATGCCATGCATGGAGTTGGGGATGGCACCAAGAGAAAGATATTTATAAATAAATTTATTTATTTATTTAGAGACCTCCCAGCTCCAGAGATTCTCCCCTTGCCCCAGACCTGCCAGCCAGTGCTGGCTGTGATCTGCTCAGGCAGCTGCACCCCAGATTTTGGGGTGATTGGGACTTTTGCAAACAAAATTTTGTGTTTGAATGTCCCAGAGCAGCAGCCACACACATTTAGGCCCCATTGCGTGGGCATTGTGTACAGAAAATAACCCACAGCTCGTCTAAACCCCCTGTTTGTGGGGACTCAGTGTAATCTCAGTGCAAATCCTTCAAAAACCAAAAAATCCTCTTTGACCCCAATGTGGCCTTTCTTACAGAGCTTCTCCCCTTTATTTATGGGATATTTCAGCTCAGCTCTTTTGGGGTTAAATGAGAAAATGAGGAACTGGTTGGGTCCAAATCCCCAGGAAAATCTGGGAGGGGGGAATGGGATGGGAGAGGAATGGGGAATTTTGCATCTCCCACACCTCTGAGCTGGCAGGCAAAAACAAAAAAGGGAATTTCCTTAAAAAACCCAAACAGGGATTTGCAGGTTCCTCCTCTTTGGGGTCCTGCAGGGTTCCCAAACCCCCTCGGCCTTGGGGAGAGGGCAGGGAGTGCCCAGGGCTGCAGGAGGGCATCGCAGAGGGCATCGCAGAGGGCATCGCAGAGGGTGTGTTCAGGAGGCATTTTCAGAGGGCATTTCAGAGGGCATCTCTGAGGGCATTTTGCATTTTCAGAGGGCATCTCAGAAGGCATTTCAGAGGGCATTTCAGAGGACATTTTCAGAGGGCATCTCACAGGGCATTTTCAGAGGGCATCTCAGAGGGCATTTCAAAGGGAATTTCAGAGGGCATTTCAGAGAGCATTTTGCATTTTCAGAGGGCATTTCAGAGAGAATTTCAGAGGGCATTTCACAGGGCATCTCAGAGGGCATTTTGCATTTTCAGAGGGCATTTCAGAGGGCATCTCAGAGGGCATCTCAGAGGGCATTTCAGAGGGCATTTCAGAGGGCATCTCAGAGGGCATTTTGCATTTTCAGAGGGCATTTCAGAGGGCATTTTCAGAGGGCATCTCAGAGGGCATTTTGCATTTTCAGGGCCACGGAGAGCATCCCCCCGCAGTGCCCTCGGTGCAGGGAGCTGCTGGGGGATATGGAATTGTTGTGTGGATGGAAATCCCTCTGTGCCACGCTCAGGGCACACCCTGGCACACCCGGGTGAGGTGCCCACAGGGCACACCCAGGTTTAGGCACATCCCAGCGCCTTCTGCTCAGTTTTGGGGGCTCTGCTGCTGAATTGGTGCCCCCCATCCCCACTCTGGTGTTCGTGGCCTCTCCTCGAGTCCATCCTGGCGCACCCGGAGGGCACCGGAGCACCCAAAATCCCCCGGGATTACCCGGGTATGGGGGCATCCCTCCCCTCTCCCCTGGTGCGCTGCAAACCCGACTCTTTTTGGGGTGAATCTGCCTTTGTTTGGGTTTTCTGGAGGGTTTTTTCCCATTTTTAATGGCTCCGTGAGGGGCGGGGGTCCCGAGGGTCGCTGCCTCCCCCTCCCCGAAAATCCCGGTGAAAATCCCCTAAAATCATCCGAGACCCAGCGGGATTTGCCTTCCAGCAGAAATTCCCGTCAAAAATAAGTTTAAACCTCCCGTTTTGCGGCACTCATGATGCTTTTTATGCCCCGTGGCAGCGCCTGGCACTGGAAAAATAAAGGCGAAAATGAGATGGGCACAAAGCTCCTGGGCTGGAAGACGCTGGAGGAGCCGAGAGAATTCCGAAAAAAAATGGGAGAAATTGCTCAACCGCTTTGCTCCAACCCCTCCTCTTTAAAGTTCGCTATCAGAGAAAATAAAGAGGCGCTTTGAGACCCAAAAAATCACAAAATCACCGTCTGTCCCGGCGGGAGGCAAAGGTTTTGCACTTTCTTGAATTGCTACTTTGGGATAAGGAGGGGAAAAAAAAATAATCCACTTTTATTTTGGAAAAAATAAAAATAATCCACTTTTTTTTTGGGAAAAATAAAAATCCACGTTTCTTTTTTTCTTTTTTTTTTTTTAAGCATAATCTGGTGGGCGAAACCGCCGTCCTCGCTGGAGAGTGGGAAGTGATGCCAGAGGGTCTCGGAGCTGTAATGGGAATTTCTGATTTCTGCAGGGAAAACGGCTCCTCTCGTTGGGCGTCTGTAGCTGCGGATTTGCCAAGAGAGGGGGAACAGAAAGGGAATTTCAAATTTTGGAATTTCCTTTCCATCCAGCGCTGTCCACGTTTCCAAACTGACGGGGGGTTTGCAGGAACGGCGGCTGAAATTAATAATAATAATAATAATAATAATAATAATAATAATAATAATAATAATAATAATAATAATATCTGGGATGGGCAAAAATGGTCTCGGCTCCTCCACCCGCGGCCGCGCAGGATGTTCATCGTTTCTGGCCATTTGCAGTAAATAAATGGATTTTTAAAATATAATAATAATAGTGACAGTTTAAAAAATAATAAAAAAAAAATCCTGGTGAGTCGGGAATTGAAGAGGAATGAGGTAGAGGAATGCGGAGAGCAGAGACCCGGACGGGGCTGGGAAAAGCGCCTCAGCTGCCGAGGTGGAAAGGAAACTGCAGAAAGAGGCTTTTCCCAAATATTAAAAAAAAAAAAAAAAAGAAATTTTATCTAAAAAACTGGAAAGAAAGAAGGGAAGAGACACCCGCAATTCTCTCAATTGCTGTTATCAACTCCGTGCCCCGGGGCTGGGCTGCTGCCACCCCCACCGCCCCCATCCCTCGCCGAGGTTTTGTTCACTTCGGGTGTTTTTATCCGTATTTTTATCACTTCAACTAAACCAAAAAATAGGGAAATGATTCCTGATTTTGAGGTCATTCTCGTTATTCGGGTGTTCAAACCACGGGCAAAAGGGAGAAAATGTTATTTATTAAGGGGAAAAAGAAAATAATCCTGAGTAGGGAAGAAAATCGGAGCTCAAGATGAGACGGGAGTTATTTTTTAATACGCCGTGATTACAAATTTGTGATAGGAGGAAAATAAAGTCAATTCCCAAATCGAGGGGGAAGCTCCGCGCAGGGGGAAACTTTGCGAGATGCCAAAGGCAAAAACGGGGAAAAAAATCCTCGCCTTGCGCTGCTCCTGCCGTGTCCCCCCAGCTTTAACCAACACTCAGGAAATGCCAGGGAGATTTTACCCCTAATCTCTGCTTATCGAGCAGAAAAAAAGCCCCGCGCTGTTTATAAACCCGCAGGTAAGCGGGGAACTCGCGGTGCAGAACCGGCGATCTGCGCTCCGTGGTGGGGTTTTATTGTTAATAAAACGCAAGAAGTTCAGGGGTTACCTTTAAAACACTCCCTGGGGCCGGGGTTGGAGCGCTCGGAGCCCGGCTCGGGCCCTCCGCGCGTGTTTTATTCCGAATTCTCGGGTTTTTGTTACCGGGGCGGGCTGAGGGCACCGCGCCCTTTGGGGAGCGGCTCCCGGTACCGGGGCCGGGCCGTGCTGCTCGTTAATGGCAAAGGGAGAAAATATTAATTGGAATTAAAGAGCGAATTGGGAGCAGGCTCACGGGCCCCTCAAGCACTCTTTGCTTTCCTCCAAACCCACCCAAATACCCTCAAATCACCTTTTTTGCCCCCGTTATCCCCGTTTCCCCAGCACGCCTCACCCCTTTCCCACCCCCCAAAGCTGCCTCGCTTCTCTCTCCGTAGCTGCGGAGAGAGAGAGGTTGCCATATTTGCATATATGGTAATGAGCTCCTAATTGCCAGGCTCGCCGCGCTTTGCCGATCGATTCCGAGCAATCCAGAGGTTAAGGAAGCTTGGAAATAGCGCGGCTCTGAGCTCGCCAACCCCCCCCCTCTCTCGCAACACGGAGCTGGCCCCGCATTTGCATCCCAACTTTTTTTAACTCTCCCACGTACACTTTACGTATCGGCTACGTGGAGGCTGCTCGGCCGCTCCTATATATCCGTACGGCGGGCACGGCCCCCGCTCCTCCGCTCCACCGGCGGCTCCGGGCTCGGGGGCACGGCCAGGAGCCGCGGCAGAGCCGGGCAGGTGAGGGCAGGGCACGGTGGGCACGGTGGGCACAGGGCTTGATGGGCAGCCTGGCACGCAGGGCACTGAAAGGAGGGCACCGCTCCAAGCTGTCAGGACTCTCTGCCCATCAGGCGCATCCCCCAGGTGGGTGAAGAACTCGGGGTAACTCCAGAGAAAGAAAGGGGGAGCATCGCTCACCCAGCCCGCGGAGCCCCCGCGGAGCCCCCGCAGCCTCCCCGCACAGCCGGACAAACAATGTGAGACTTGGCGGAACAAAAGCGGCGGGGCTTGGGTTGCTGAACACGTCTGAGGCCAGACGAGCCGCGCGATTTATTGGACTCGGTGAGAAAACCATAATAAAAAAAAAAAGAAAAAGAAAAAAAAAAGTAAAGGGGGGGACGGGGGGGTGGAAGGGGGAGAGGACTCTCAAAGCGTCTTTATTATGGGCTGGGGGCCGCAGAGCTGAGGGGAAAATGCCCCGGGAGAGGGTCCAGCTCCTGCCTGGGGTCGGGGATGAGGGGTCGGAGTTGCTCCTAAATCCCCGGGACAGGGGGAGCTTCCTTCCCTTTTCCCTTTTCGCCTTTCCCTTTTCCCCTTTTTCCCCCCTTTTTTTCCCTTTTTTTCCCCTTTTTTTCCCTTTTTTTCCCTTTTCCCTTTTCCCTCTTCCCTTTCCTCCCGTCCCGCCGCATTCCCGCACCCGAGCGAAGAAAGTTTGGGCACGGCCGAGCGCGTCCATCCTCGCTGTTCTCTCGGCCCGCAAGTGACCCAAAGCCACTTTGGGTGAGGGATTCACTTCTTCCACCTTCTCCCGGCTGGAAAATCCAGATTTTGGGGTGCGGAGTGCCTGGGGCAGGGGATGGGAGCGGCCTGGGTCTCACCAAGCCCCGGCGCTTTGTGCTTTGCTCCAGGGGATGCTCTCGGAGGGACCCCCAAATCCTCGCTCTCATAGGGGTGGCCGAGGATGCTCCGGGGGTCGGGCTGAGCCTCGGGGAGGGGGCAGCGGTGACACAGACACCGAGGGAGAGGGGACAGAAGGGTCCTGGTGCCCTCATCCCCGAGCAGGAATTTGGGGAGGGTTGGGATGCGCGGGGCTGGATCCTAAATTTGGAATAAGCCAATGAATGAAATGAGAGCGGAAATAAGCCCAGAGCAAAGGTTCTGCACATCCTCCGAGGCAGAAAGGAGCGGGAACGGTTCCTCCCCACCTCTGGAACTTCTCCCCGTGCGGAATTTCTTAAATTTCTCCCCCTACCATAACAAGGTGGGAGCAGCTTCATTAATAGCCCTGAACCCTGAGAATTCCTGCCCTGGGATGGACCCGCTAAGGCTCCCCCTCCTCAGGCAGTGCAGGGAACCCAAATTAAACGGGTTTAGGGGTTTTTATAGAAGTTATTGAAGCCAAACGTGATGCTCCGGCCGAAATTCGCCTCTCGGTTGCAGCGGGCCCGGGTGTTCCATTCCTGCCGCCGATGGAAAATCCCACATGGCTTTTTTGGGGGTTTGTTTTGGTTGTTTTTTCCTGCCAAGGAAGCTATAATCTTCATTTTAATTTTAATTTTTATTTTAACTTATATTTTAGTTCTGATTGCCCTTTTTTTTGTCGTTGTTGTTGTTTTGATTTTGGTCTTTAAAAGCCTCATCCCTGTCCTTGATTCTTTCCTTAGCGAGGGGAAGAAGCAGCGCTCAAAGAGTGCAAGGGGAAAAATCAACCCGAGCTTATTTTGGGCTTTTTTGGGGTCTATTTTTGGGGTCGTACGTGGACTCCTGGCTCTGCAAAAAAAGCCCATGGCACCCACCAGGTCACGTCCTCCCCGTTTTCAGCCCGCGGAAATTAAGTTTTTATATATGCACTGATGTGCGTGGAAGTTTAAAGGCTGGAAATCCTCAAATCTGCCGTTCAAAGGGAGATCCCGCGGTCGCAGCGCCGGCTCCTTTTGCTTCCTTGCGGTTTGGATTGGGTTTTTTTCCCCTCAGAAAGACAGCAAAGCACGGAGCAGGTTTTTATTTGTCAAGACACTCAAAACACACCCGAGCATTTTCTGCAAATCGCTCGTGCCCTTCCCTAAATCCTCCCAGATCGGGTTGGTTCTAACGCGATGTTAAATTAAATTTAGAAATAAAAATGCACTGTCATCGGGGTAATCCCAGGGTGAATCCAAATTTGAAAGAGCAATCCCTGTCTTTGCAGCCTTTTTCGGGATAAATCGCAAAATTCGTCGTGTTTTTTCTTTTTTGGCAGGTTAAAAAAAATATTATAATTTATAGAGGGGACTGGAATAAAAATTAAGAATGTTAAAATGTGAATTTAATAAAGAGGAGAATCAAAAGAGGGTGAAGCAGGCGGTTGTGTGCCTAAAATCTCATTTCATTTTTGTGTGCCTAAAATCCCATTTCATTTTTGTGTCCCTAAATCCCATTTCAGTGGTGATGGGGAATGGTCACACCGGGACCCCTCCGAGCTGTCCCACGGCCCCGGGGGCTGCATGGGCACAGTGGGCACTGCTGCGTTTTTAACCCTTTCCCTCTTCTCGGTTTCTCTTGCAGGAGAGCCCCGGCCCCGGCCCCCTCTGCCCTCGGAGAAGCCGCTGCTGGCCCAGGTGGGTGATGGGGAACCGCGAAGGGAGAAAAGAAACCACGGGCAGCGCCCAGCCCGGGGGGCGAGCGGCTGCAGGAGGGGTCAGGGAGGGTCCCCGCCCTGATAGAAATTGGGGAATGGAATTTGGATATGGGGGTGCAGGTGGGAGGAACCCTGGGTGCCTCCAATGGGCGCTGCAGCCCCTCCCTTACCCCGTGAGCAGCCAGAATTTCTTCCCGAAATCTGTGTTTTCCCTCTCAGCTAAGTCTGGAAGGACGAAGGGAAAGGGGAAAGGTGCAACACGGCACCCCAAAAACCCTTTTGTGCAAGGGGGGCTGGCAGAGAACCGGGCAGGAGGCCACGGGGTGGAACAGCCTGAGGAGCAGAGCCCCAGGGCTGTTTTGGGGCTATTTAGGGGATATTTTGGGACTATTTTGGGGCAATTTCCACTCCCCCAACCCCCTTTCTCCACTCCAATGCTGGGGCCACACCAGTGGGTTCCCATTTTCCCAGTGGGGGGAACTGGGAGAGAGGGCCCTGCCAGGTCGGGGTGGCTGCACCCGTGGTGGCAGCGGGAGAATCGAGCTCCAGAAAGAGACAAAAGCCATGAGTAACTCCCCAGCCCAAACTCACAGACCCCAAAAACCAGCTGGGAAAAAAAATAATTCCAAGGTAAAGAAACCTATAAGAGAAAATGAAAAAACAAAACGAAACAAAACCAGCCCCAATCCTCTGTTCTTGCTCAAGGAAAAATCATGGTGGGTTTTTTGGCTTTTTTTCTTTTTGTTTTGGTTTTTTTAATGGGATTTATATTATAGCAGGGAAATCAAAGGGTAATTAACGGTGGGGTTAAAACCAGAGGAGTAAACCAGCATTTGATTCCATTTGGGATCTGCACACCTCGGCCAGGCCTTGGCACTGGCACTGGCACTGGGTGGTGTTCTCCTCTCCGAGAAGGGGAAGCCAGGCAGGCTGAGCCTCTGGTGGGCTCAGAGGTGGCGACCTGGGGACATCGCTGCTGGCAGGGCGGTCACGGCTGGGGCAGGGGACACTTGGCGCTGCCCAGGGCTGGTGGCCATGAGCGGTGGCGCTGGGGGTGGTGGCCATGCCCGTGGTGATGAGGAGCGCAGCGCTGAGCCTGGTGAAGCCCAGGCCATGAGCGTGGCGATGAAGATGATGATGATGAGGGTGATGCTGGCGATTCAGGGCGATGCTGGACGTGCCGATGGCGGGGAGAGGCCAGAACGGCGGAGGCGGTGGCAGCGATGGGGCAGGCGGGGATGATGCCAGGCTGGGGGGTGCCGGTTTGGGGGTGCCAGCTTGGAGGGTGCCAGCTTTGGGGGGTGCCAGGTTTGGGGGGTGCCAGCTTGGGGGTGCCAGGTCGCGCGCGGCCCCTCCCCAGCCCATTGATGAAGCGGGAGCGCTGCAGAGGGGTGGGAACGGCGCGGGTGACGTCAGGCGGGTGCGGACCAATCAGCGGCCGCGGCGAGGGCCGGGAGTGTGAAAGCATGAATGAAAAGTGCCGCGCGCCGCTCCCCCCGGCGCAGAGGCTGCGGGCAGCGGCTGCGGGCACCAGGTACGAGCCGAGCCGAGCCGAGCCGAGCCGAGCTGAGCCGGGCCCAGCCGCGCCGAGCCGCCGGCAGGGCCCCCCGCGCTGCCCGAGCTGCGCTCCGCGGGGGCGGAGGAGCCGCGGGGTCTCGGCGGTGCGAGGGCTCCGCGCTCCCCGCAGCGAGAAGGGTGAAAGAGGGACGCAGGTGAAGGAGGGATGGAGCGGAGGGGAGAAGGGAGGGACGCGATGCGGGATGCGAGGGGGGATGCGGGTTCCTTTCCCCGAGGAATGGAGGGATGCGGGCTGCCCTGGAGAGGAGCAACGGTGCGGGGGATGCGCGTTCCGCCCCGGAGGAAGGAAAGGGTGGAGGGACGCGGGTCACTCTGGAGAAGGAGAATGAGGGTTCCCCGCCGCCCCCGGGGAAAGGAAGGATGGAGGGAAGCGGAGCCCCCGCAGCGAGGACGGAGGGATGCGTGTTCCCCGCGAAAGAAGAAAGGACGGAGGGATGCGGGGAGGAAAGCCGGGGATGCGGGGAGAGCAAAGCCGGGGATGCGGGGAGAGCAAAGCCGCGGATGCGGTTCCCGGGCGGGGGAAAGCTGCGCTCTCTCTCCCCCTGAACGAACGCAGGGATGCGGGTCCCGCTCCCTGCCCGAGATGCGCGGTCGTTGCTCAGGGCCGGGGTCCTGAGCCGCGAGCAGGAGTCGCTCCCTTCCTTCTTTCCTCCCTTCCATCCCTTTCATCATTTCCTCTGTGTTTTCTGTGTTTGTTCATCCCTATTCCCCCAGATCTTGGCTGAATCCAAAGCATCACAAGTTACTATTTATATTAACCGACAGGTTTTTCTCGCAGTCATTTTGTTTAGAGAGCGTTCAACGCATTTGTGGGTGGGGAAATGTCCTTTTGGTCTTTGATGCATATTTTAAGTTGTGGGTGCAAATTCTATTTGCTTTGATTATTACCAGTTTGAATGCATTAATTTGATAGTTATTAAAAATAATGTGGGCTTAATTCTCGGCACCTGCAGAACATCATTTGGTTTGCAAATGAAACAAATTGAAACTCGGCAGAAAATAGGCAGCCCTTGCGTGGTTCTCCTGTAATTCTGCTCCAAATTGTGTTTCCTAGGGGCCTGATCCTGCCTGTCCCAGCGATGCTCAGCACTCTGGGCTGCTCGGGCTGCAGGAGCAGGGCCAGGGCTGGAGCTCTGTGAAGATATTCCGGATCTGGCTGTTAATATTTGCATCTCTTTTTATTCGTTTTCCTCCCTCGTTCCTTCCTTAAAAGCCACGTGCCCCCGAGCCCCTGGAGAAGAGGAGGTTGGCTTTTTCCTGCTGATGCTGTAGACTCCAGGGGTTGGTTGTTATCTTTGGTTATCTAGCTGTATGAGTGGTGTCGATTCTTCATAAAGCTAGATAACCGAAAGTAAAAATAACCCCATTACACGCCTGAGGAGGATGTGGAGAAGAAAGGAAATTCATCAAAAAAGGAAGAGGAGGAAAAGAAAAATATTAAAAAAAAAAAAAAGAAACAAAAAAAAAAAAAGAAAGAAGAGAAAGGAAATGAGAGGCGGAAAAAATGGGGGAAAAGACAACTTTCAGAGACTGGAATTAAAACCTGAGGTAGGATTTTTTTTTTTTTTTTTTTTTTTTTTTAAAGAACCTATTTGCCTCCTGTGATTTTAAGAGTTTAGTGGTTCTGGGCATGTGAAGAAACCGTCTGTGTAGAGAAAGACAAAGATGTTGCCGCTCTCTCCTCGGCCGTTAACTGTAATTGAATTAACAAAGTAAAACTTCCAATCAGATTATGAATTAGTTATGTCCAGGACCCAGACTACAGATCAAGGATGAACTTTCATTGCATAACCAGTCATAGAGCATCAGAAAATCCATAAATCAATACAGATTACTGTGTTGGATTATCTGTTTAATAAAGCAGCAACAGAGCAATGTTTATTAATGGTTGTTTTGCAAATACGAGTGCTGGATTCTTTTTCCTTTTTTCTGCCTTCCCTCCCCCTCTTCCCTATCTGTTATACAGATACATAAATTTTCCTCCCTGACAGCTATAACTTGATATCAGTATTAGAAAGAGGGATATGGTGATTTGTAAAATGGTTTCTTGCAGTTTTCTTTGTTTTTCTTCCCTTGTGTCTCTATTCAAATGCTTCCTTTCTTCTTTTAACCCTTTGTTTATGAATGTGTCTTTGAATGGAGTCAAGATTCTAATTTGAGGATTTGCAAGGGAGATTATATATATATATATATATATATATATATATATGTATGTATGTATATAAAACTTGCGTGTGGAACCGCATGAGACTAATTGAGGAACTTGATTTTGCTTAATTTATCTTCTCTGCCAATTGATGTTGGTTTTTATCCCTCTTTAATGGATTATGTGTCAACCTCTTCCTTATGGAAACTGGGATTTTTTAATCTGCTCAACCCTAGAAGGGAATTTTGAGTCAAAGAGGTGAACTGGGTGCTTCCCACTTGCTTTTAATAATCAAACTGGGTGCCTGAGATGCCACCTACAAATCACAGCAACCTATTTGAAAAGGTGTCTTGATCTTGCTTAGAAGAACACAAAGATCTCATGGTGGATTAAGATAAAATAATACCAGAACGCTGATTCCAAGGAGGAAAAAAAAAAAACAAACTAAAACCAAAAAAGACTTTATAATAATAAAGAGCTAATGTGGGTGATGGCACCTGAACTAATTTTGGAAAGGAGCAATTATAGCTTTGTGACTTTATGCAAACCCTCTTGTGAGAGATGTAGAAATGAGCTGACTTTTGACCTGTGCTGGACCCGCTCGTTTCGCTCGTGTGCTCGTTGGGATCTCTGAAAAACCCAAAAGGGCACAAGGAGCTGGCCCTGGCCCTTCCTTCAGGGAAGGGCTGTGGTGCTGGGTGTGATGTGATAGATTTATCCTGCTCATGTGAATGCTTGAAATTAATAAACAAGATTTTATTCCCCCTCACCCATGGCCTTTAATTCAGAATAATTTAGCACGTGTGTGAAGTGGAGTTCTGTGATGATCTGCTTGGGGAAAGCTTAGGGAGAAGCTTCTTTCCTTCTTCCCATTGAGGTTCTGCCATTGTTCCTGGTGCTGGCAGGGATGTAGGGAAGTTTTTACAGGCTCTTGTTTGATTCCCTGCTCTCCTTTGCCATCCTGCTGCTCCTCCCTGGGGCGAGTGAAGTGCTGCTCTCCTGGCCAGGCTGTTTGTCCCCAGCCAGAGAGGGACATTGCAGAGGGCAGGACAACAGGGAATGAGCTCCATGGGCAGGGAGAGCAGCCTCCAAGGAAGGGGAGACCTCCTCCATGGATGCTCACACCGAGGGAGAGCAACCCCCATGGAAGGGGAGAATTCCTCCATGGATGCTCACACCCAGGGAGAGCAACCTTCATGGAAGGGGAGACTTCCATGGATGCTCACACCCAAAGAGAGTAGCCTCCAAGGAAGGAGAGACATCCTCCATGGATGCTCAGACCCAGGGAGATCACCCTCCATGGAAGGGGAGACGTCCTCCATGGACGCTCACCGCCTGAGCACCTCAGGGTGACGTTGGCTTGGCTTTGGTGACAAAGCGGTGACAAAGCTCTCGGCACGGAGCTCTCCTCACTCATCCTTCCCAGGCCAGGAGAAGTCCTGCTGGGTGCTCACACCACTCCTGGGTGCTGGTGCTCCAGGATGTGTCTGAGATGTCGGCACCGAGCGGTGGCCCAAGGTCTGGGCGCGAAGGGGGACAAGGGACTTTTATTCAGGCTGAGCCCTGGGAAGCTGCCATGTGCCATCCACCATTGGCCCGTGGCTTCCCTCAAGGAGGGGAAAAATGCCTTTTTCTCCAATCAGGGGCTGGGAGTGCTGCTGTGGGAGCACCTTTTGGTGTTCCTGGGTGACCAATCGCGGGCTCTGCGGCGTTGCCA
This sequence comes from Zonotrichia leucophrys gambelii, assembly GCF_028769735.1. Taxonomy (NCBI): domain Eukaryota; kingdom Metazoa; phylum Chordata; class Aves; order Passeriformes; family Passerellidae; genus Zonotrichia; species Zonotrichia leucophrys. Next base: position 1,075,557 of record NC_088194.1, on the reverse strand, counting down.
TAGGCTGCTTTGGATGGTGTCACTTCTTGGCTCTAACAAAGGCATGAGCAGGAGTGGGGGGATGTGAACTGGGACAAGGATGAAACTCCTCCAAGAATTTAGCAAACCATGTGTGGAGGGCCTGGAGCCAGGGGCAGGAGGTGCCTGTGCTGGTTGGTGATGGAGAGGGTGGGTTTCAAGCCCATCAGGCCCAAGCTGCCTCTCCGGAGCTTTTGCACCTCATTCCCAGCTCCAAAAATCTCTCTTTAGGATGCTTGTGACCCCCACTGCCATTCAGGGACGTGGTGACAATGTGGGGCTAAAGCACCTCCATGTTCACCACCCATCCCTTTGTGCTCCCAGCTTGGAGGGGAAATGGAACCAGTTCCAGCCCCCTCAGCCCTTGGATGGGTCCCTGGGGGTTCCTGGTGCCACAAGCTTTGCTGCAGTTTCTGGGTGCTGTTGGAGCATGTCACTCTTTGGCTGGATAGAATTTCTTTTTAATTTGAGTTTTTGTTGTGGGGAATGACCATTTCCAGTGGTAGAATTGTCTGTCTGACTGTGAGCTGGCTCTCTCCAAGAGCTTAGGAATAGTCTTGCAAATAGCTGATTTTTAATTTTTTTTCCCTTTTTTTTCTCCCTGATTTACTCCTGGAGTGCTGTAGCAGTAAGCCCTGTGTGTTTGCGTGACATTGATCCAAATTGCAGTTTACATGTGGCCGTTTAAGCTTGCTTGGACACTCTGATTTGACTGGTTAACACTCAGCACTGTCTACTCTGCTCTCCCTTCTGGCCACGTAACTGCTGGAGACATTAATAGGAGACACACTCGTTGGGGAGCGAGGTATCAGCTCTCCAAATCGTTCTCTTGCTTAGCAGCAGTTTGGAATTGGGGAGAAAAAAGGGAGAAAATTCAATACTGATTTTCTGTGATTCAGTGAGCTGTTGAGGAGAGTGAGCCTATACAAATATAATTGTTGAAAATTATAATTTCACTCAGTGGATCTCCTTTAGGTTCTGGGTTTAATGCTTGTGTTGGCAGTGCAGAAATGCAGCAGAGCAGTTTGGTGCTGAGGCCAAAGCCCTCTCATTGTACGAGCGCTGCGGGTTGGAACACTGGCAAAAGGGCAGAAATTCTTGTGCTGGTTGGTACTGCCAGTGGATATGAACTTTTACTTTGTGATGGATAAAATATGTATATTTTCTTTTTTAAATTTCTTAAATTTCGTATTTGAAAATTCTCAGCGCAGAATGATGAAAAGTAGCTTAAAAATGTTATTTAAAAAAATAATGATTTTATAGTGTTTGAGGAAAATAGACATTTCCCTATTGAGGAAATTTTTTGCTGGCCTTTTACAGATTTAAACTGAAAACAAAAGGAGGCCCTGGTGGCTCAAGCCCTTTGGTAGATGAAGTGTCCCTTGTCCTCCCAGCCCAGTCCCATGCAGCCTGGCTTGGGCAGGTGTGGAATGGCACGGCAGTGCCACCACAAAGAAATCCCACCAATACCATAGAAATTTGCATGGATCTATTTCATTTCAAAGTGCACAGATTGAATTCCTTCCCACAAGCAGTCGCAGCTGGATTTGGAGGGAGAGGGGATGGTTTTTAGAGATGCTCTCACGGCAGGGCTGGCAGCCAGCGGTGACTTGTTCCCAGCACCAATCCTCAAAGCTCTGCTCTTTTTGGGGTGCTGCTGGTCCGGCTGGGTTTGGGGGCATCTCTGTGCCAAGGAAAGCGTGAGGGCTCTGCCACGGGCACCTAGAGGCTCAGAAATGCTGATGGAAGCCTCCAGCTGCCCGTCCGGGGCTGAGAGGGGAGCACATCTTTGTGCTGAGAACAGAGTCTTTCCTCTTCAAACAATCAGGGCTTCAAACCCCTGAGCGTTTTCAAGGCAGCGATTTTTATGTCGGGATTATGATAAAGCGGCTGAGTGGGCGCTAAGCCGCCATAGGAATCAGATCAGGCCCTGCTTTAATTTCAGCGAGTGGCGGTGTGTGGGAACGGAGGCTGGGCTGATGCTCGGAATTACCCGAGCTCTGGGCTCGGAGCTCAGCCTGCAGGAGGCTGGGCAGGCTCCTCTTGTCCTTGTCCCCAGCGTGTCTGGCACTTCTCAGGGTGCTCTGCAGCGCCCTGGGGTGATTTTGGGGTGGCAGTGCCTATTTCTGTATGGCAGGAAAGGAGATTTCTTGAATCCCCAAACGCGGTGCTGCGTGCCCAGCGCACGGGGCCGGGCGGCTCTCCCGCACCCCGCCCGAGGGAAGCAGTGCCCCGAGGGGGGGACAGCTCGAAGGAAAATGATGAGCTCTGTGCTCCTCAGGCTGCTGAGGAGACGGGAGCCAGCGGGCAGGTGGCTGAGATGCAGCCGGGGTGATTGGATGTGAAAGCGGAGCTCGGTTCTCGCCGCCCGCGCTGGCAGCTCCGCGCTCCCATCGCCGCGGCCGCCGCAGCTTTTGCTGGCCCAGCCTTGTGCTGCCGGCATGCCGGGGGGGCTAAACATAGTCCTGGGGGGGTATTTCGGATTGCCCGGAGGGATTTTCATGGATAGATATAGAAAGGGACGTGTGCGTGTGAGTCCCGACGCTTCTCGCTGGCCGAGATGGGAAAGGGGCGGCGGCCGCGGGCAAGGCTGGCACGGCCCTGGGTGGTTTTGCAGGAAAAGAGATGGGAAACTTTGTTTTAGGGTGCCAGCTGTGGAGAGGGATGCCTGAATGCTGGGATTGTGGCTGGGGGTGTCCGTGTGTCTGCAGGGCTGGTGGGGAGGTCTTGGACCGGGACTCCTGCTGAATCTGGGTCTCAGGCTTGAATCTGGGAGTGGATCTTGAATCTTCTCAGTGGATCACAGTCTCTTGAATCTGATTCTCAATGGATCACAGTTTCTTAAATCTGAGCCTGAGTGGATCACAGTCTCTTAAATCTGGTTCTGAGTGGATCACAGTCTCTTAAATCTGGTTCTCAGTGGATCACAGTCTCTTGAATCTGGGTGTGAGTGGATCACAATCTCTTGAATCTGGTTCTCAGTAAATCACAGTCTCTTTCTCACTGTGTAACCCCAGTATTTATCCTGCTACAGCTGAGACAGGCTGGCACCTGGCATCTCTAACTGTCCAGCTAAAGCTGTGTAATCCTCACCCAGGGCTGGAGCTTCAACTTTGACAGGCCAAACTAGGTGTAAAAATAATTGTAATTGCACTTTTGGGGGCTGGAATATTGCTGGAGCAGGGACAAAAGGAGCAGTGGCAGGGTGCTGGTGCAGGAGGAGGGAGCATCCATGTTGGGTGCATCTGCTGCCTTTAACTGCTTGGTCTGGTGTGATGCATTTTTACAGGCAAGCAGAGGGCATGAGGTGGAGCTTGCTCTGGGGTAGAGAGAAAATGCAGTTTTCAGAAGGGGGAAAAAGTGCTGATTAATTTGGAATAAGTTGGGAATGAAAAAATGATACTCATTGGTGGTGGACTGGTCTGGTTTCGAGCCCTGTGTGGCTCCAGGAGCTGTTGGCTCATCTTGTGGCCTTGCATTGTTTAGGTCAAGGCAGGTAAATCAGGTTTAATTTGACCTTCAGCAGGTTCCTGCCTGCTGGAAACTCATCTTTTATTGAAAAAAAACAGAACAAAAAACAAAACAAACACAAACAACAAAAACCAACCAACCAAAAAAAAAAAAACCCAAAAAAACCAAAACCAAAATCAACCCAAAAAAAAAAACCCGACCCAAAAAATAAAACCCAAAAAACCAAACCAAACAAACAGAAAAACCAAACAAAAAAAAAAAAAAAAAAACACCAACCAAACCACAAAAGCTTTTCTGGATCAGTGTGTGGGAAAGGGGATCCTTCAGATTGTGTTCACGCTTTTGGAAGCACAGAAAGCTCTTTGGGAAGAAGAAAGTGTTGTCCATAGGGAATCTGCTTTGTTTTATCTACCTCTTCCCCCCTGTCTTTTAGTAAATTTCTCTGTTTTGGTTGAGTAGAGTATTCTGCTTTTATTCTATTATTTTATTCTTTTATTCTATTCAGGATTTCATAGGAGTGGATTGTTTTAGGGATTCCCGGGCTGGAGCAGGCAGGAATGTGTCTGAGCCAAACAACCTTCCTCTGGCACCAGCAGGCACCAGCTGCTTGGGAGGAAAGTGCTTGAAACCCTACAATTATGGGATAATGTATTCCAAGAGAGTTTCTTGGCTTTCCATTCCTGGGCTGGAGAGTTTATATTCCCTCCCTGATCCTTGTGAAATGTTGCTAAACTTGGATGTTCTTGTCACCTGCTCCTCGATGGGGACAATCCCACAGCAGCAACTGGCAGGGCTTGGGGCTGGGCAGGAGGGGAAAAACCCCAAATTTTCTGGCATTTGCTTTGAATTTTGTGACTCTGTTTGTGGCAGAGGAATCTTTGAAAAGATCTGAAGGGGCACGGCCTTCCACAGCCATGTATAGAGCCAATGGAAAAGGGATAGGGAATTAACAATATAACCTGGATTGTTCAAGGGAATTAGGCACAAAATTCACTCAGGGATGTTGGTTAATCCTGCAGGGCACTGTCAGTATCCAGAGAAGTTTTATTCCTGCTGGGGCCTGGCCAGAAGGTGCAGCAATTGTCTCCTCTGGCTGGGGACAGGTTTGAGGGCTCGGGACATGGAGCCTGAGCCACCACCCCACCCCACAATTTTGCAGGCAAACTCCAGTCCTGGGAGATTTTTTTTCTCTTTTTTCCCTTTGTTTTGCCTTTGAAAAACCCCACTAACAAACGCACACACACATTTTTCTTCTTTTTCATCTTCTTCTTTCCAACATCAAACCCACCCATGTGCAGGAGCAGGGCTGACTGTTTTTCAAGGCAGAGCTTTCCCACAGAGCTGTGCATTTCTGGATGCTCTTTACTATAGAAAATCTCTGATTTTTGGAGGTGATGGAGCCTGTCCAGCCCCTCTGCCCAGCCTGGCCGAGGCTGTGACAGGATGGGGACAAGCTGGCAGCGATTCTGGAGTGAAAGCAGGCTGCCTCCCTCCTCTGGTGCGAGGGATGGCCACGGAGCAGGTTGCCATGGAGAACGGGGATTATTCTGCGCGTGTGTGTGTACAGGCTGGGGGGGAATATCGTAATTTTTTTTGTCCAAAAATCCCCAATTTCTGATGGAGTGCGATGCCGTGCTCACCCGACCTTGGGAGCTCCAACCTCCAACCCCATCCCCATCCCCTCCTCCCCTGCTGCTGCTGCCCCAGCCCCTCCATCGGACTCTTATCTCCAATAATCCCCCCTAAGAGGGCTTTCTGCTTGTTATGACACCCAGTGAAAGCGTGGGAGAAAGATCCTTTCTTCGCCCTTGTCCTCCACAGCCAGCCACTAGCCTGAATGGGAGGCTTTTTTGTGTCTCTGTGTGCCTGACTAATTGAGCTGAAGGACTTGCGTCTGGAAGGGCTTGAAAGGGACTTTTGTTGCCGCTGCGGAGTTTGTGGAAGGAGAACGAGCTCTGCTTTCTTAGGGAACGCGGCTCCTGGGCAAATTTGACTCTCGAGTGCTCACGCCTCCCAGTTCTTTGGGAAAATAAGAAAAAAAAAAAAAAGGGTGGTGGGATTGGATTTTTTGTGTTGTGTGCGGGGTTTTTGGGGGGTGAATTTTTTTTTCAGCGCTATTGGCGCTGGAGAATTGAGTCTGGCAAAAAAACCCAAAAAACAAAAAAAAAAAACCACCCTGGCCCCGGAAGGTTGGTGAGCTGGCTGTAAAAAAAAAGGGCTTGGTGAGATGAGTTAAAAACTGGCTAAAAATAACAGTATCAGAAGCCCTCCAAAAATAACAGTATCGAGAGCTCTTGCCTCCAAAAATAACAGTATCGAGAGCCTGTGCCTCCTGCAGCTTTTAAAGCCTCATAATCCAACCCCAAATCTTCTCCAGGATTCCATGGGAAATTCCTTTGTGGTCCACGGATGCTTTCACATCCCGCTGCATCCTGAGAGGAGATGAGCACCAGCCATCACAAGAGAGTTTAAATGGCAGCTGCAAAATTCCTCTTTTCCTTTTGGCCTTAACAGGAGTGCTGAAAAGTTGGGATTCTGCCTTAAATTGGTGCCAGGTGATGCCCAGGTGGCTCCTGGCAGCACCAGTGGCAGTGTGGGCATCAGGAAGGGATCTTTCTTCTACCTGTGTCATCCCCAACCCTTTATCTTCCTTAAAGCACCCAACATCCTGCTTGGCAGGAAAACCAAGAGGTTTTGCCGCAGCAATTTGGGAATTTAAAGGTTCTTTTGCACTAGGAATTTTGGTTTGGGATACCTGGATTATCTTCCCTGTTGGTATCTCCTGTGGCACTTTTTTTCCCATCACGTGAATTTGGTGTTTCCATGTGTCCAGGAGATTTTCTTGCTTTGTTTGGTAATTTTTCACTATACTGAATTCATTCAAAGACCTTCTCCAGCCTGAATTTTTGCCCATGGTGTGGCTATGCAAAACCTACTGCTAAATGTCTGTCCTGGAAAACATCCTCTGGCAAGGAGGGAATGTGGGGTTTGGGAGGAAAAAATGGCTTTTGAGGCAGAAAACTTCTTGGCATGTGGCAAAGATGGCTTTTTAGGTGGTTGGTAGGAGAAATGGGGAAGAAAGTGGCTGGATGGGGTCACTTTGTTCCTGTTGCTTATTTCCCATGGGATGTGCAGCCCCTGCACCTTGTTGAGAAGCCGATTGAAATGATTTTCCAAAATATATTTTCAATAAATATATTTCCACTGTAATTTCTCAACACCTCCCCTCATCCCTTCTTCCTTTATTCCATAGATCTTGCAGGTCCCTCCACGCAAAAAAAATTACTGTAGAAGCTGCCAGGGTCCATTCCATGTCCTGTGTGGATAAACCCTCACAGGGTGTGTTATTGATTTCTAACGACAAGGGGTTAAAATGTATTGAAAATTGTATTTTTAATAGGGTGATGTGGAGGCTGCAAATGCCCAGGGCACCTCTTTTCCCACCCTGTGCCCAAGGATATCTTCAGGAATTTTCCAGGGCCAAAGAGGTGCATCAAGGACGAGGGCAGACCAGAACAAACGGGTTTGAAACAGATTTAGACATGAGTGGTGAAATTTGATAGAGAGGGAAGTTGAAGGCAAAGAGAGCTGAATGAACAGGAGGCATTCTAAATTAAAAAAAAACCAATCAAAAATTTAAAAATCACTTTTGGAGACGGAACCAAACCCTATTTTCACATGACTCCACTTGGAGTTTTTAAATCCAGCATTTTCTGCACTGCTTTCTGGCAACATTGTGCTAAACCCAACCTTGGTTTTGTGTCCTGCAGCCCGAAGCCTGTCCTGCTGAAGATCCTGGGATGCCCACGACACCAGGTATGTGTTAATGCACCCTGACTCCTTCCTGGGCCAGAAAATGACAATTTCTGGGTGTTTGGGTGCTCATCAGGCAGCATCTGAGGAGTTTGTCCTGTCAGCCCCACGCCAGGGTAATCCAGTGTTGGTTATCAGTGATGAGCAGCTCCCGGCCACGCCTGGGCATTGCTGCACCCCCAGCATCCCCCAGCCTCTTTTTATAATTCTTTTATATTTTAATTTTTTTTTTAATGTGTGCATGTTAGTTTGTTAGTTATTTTTATATATGCTTTCCAATAACTAATTAAAAATAGAAAAATCACCGAATTCCACTTTTGGAATGATGTGTGAACTTGGAAATTGGGGCTTGGAGTCAAAACAAGATGAGGGGAGCAGAGCAAGGCTCCTGCTCCAATGAGCTGGAGACCAGAAAACATAAAGAAAACCAAATTGCTGGTGCCTTTAAAAAAATATTATTATTTTTTTATTTTTAATTAAAAAAAAATATTTTTAGTAAGGAAAGAGATTTGCCAAAGTGCACACCTCACGTATATTTTACCCTCTGCAGAGGTCTTATTATGCTGGAACCAGCTTAATGAAATAAAAGGGTTTATTTTTTTTATAACTGACCAGTAGTTCTGCACTTGTGCATTTCAGAGCACAGCAAAGTGACTCTAAACCAATAATCTTTGTAATGTCTCAAACCAAACCCCTAAAATGTGGGAAATTCTTGTCCTTGCACAGATTATTGCTGCTGCACTTAATATCTTATAGCTCAAATAACAAGAGATTTTGAGCAGATTGGGAAAAAAAAATCAAACGTAAAAGGAGGTATAGAAAAGAACAGAAAAATCAGGAGGTTTTGGAACAGATAAGAAATAATTCTTGGACAAAACACAGCAGTAATCCCAAAGTGCTTTATTATTGTGAATCAATACAGTGTTGCTGTAAAATATATTTAGAATTCTGCCATGCATCTATTTCTCTGTAATATTCATAATTCCTGCAATCTCAACATTTTGTGAGCACGAGGCCACTACCCAGAATTTCCTTGTTTCAGTCCCCAGCACTGGGGCCTTCCATCTTTGGGGCAGGGATCAGGAATCAGGATTTTTACAAAGCTCTGGAGGAGTGGGGCACTGATGCCACACAGGTTTTGAACACATTCTGGGCATGCCGGGATGCTGGACAGGTCCCAGGGATGTGGATTGAGACCCCAGTGCCACCACTGCCACCCTCTGCTCCTCCTTCCCTCTCTCCTCACAGAACCACGGGCTCACCCAGCACTAGGGGAAATTGCAATTTAATTTTTTTTCCTCAATGAAAACACTGGGAAGAAAAAAATAAAGGGGGAGAAGAATGGGATCTTGGTGCATTTTGTGACTTTGTTCCCAGCAGAAGAAGAGCCAGGGGCTCCAAGGCCAGCCCAGTGAGGGGTTCGATGTGAGCAGCCAAACCCTTGTGGCTGCCAGGACCCTTTTCTGCTGCACCACCGGAGGGTTTCACCTTCTGCCAAGAGCGGCCTGCATCTCTTCTTTCTCTTCCCTTCCTTTTCTTCTATTTTCTATCCTTTTCTTTATTTTCTTACCTAATATTTATTTAATTTTATTTTTCAATTTATTTTAAAATTTTCCTCTTTCTTTATTTTCCTTTTAAATTTCCTTTAATTTTCCTTTTAATTTACCTTTAAATTTTCCTTTTAAATATTTCGTTTCCCTTTCATTGTATTTCTCGTTTTTTGTTGTTGTTGTTGTGATTTTCCTATATTTTTCCCTTTGTTTTCTTTTCCCATTTTAATTTCCATTTTCCCCCCAATTTCTCGCTTAAGCCTGCTTTGTCTTGTCTCCTGCTGGAACGTTTAACGAAGGGCCAGCCGCTCCCACGCCAGCAGGGTTTATTTTATTGTTGTTGTTGGTATTTTCCTGGTGCTTTGTTCCACCCTCCCCATCTCGGTGCCCATCGAGGGGAGCGGGTCGGGGTGCCCACCATGGATGGGGAAGCACAAAGCCCCAAGGAAGACACGAGGGCTCTTGTTATCCTGTCCGTGAAGGAAAGAGTTAACCCATTAGAAATTCCGAGCCCTTCTTCCGATAGTTAAACCTGATTTGCATGCATTTGCATAATGAATGTCATTTGCATTCTTGGAGGTTGGCTACTTCTGTGGGAAAAGTCAAAGCGGGATTGCGGGGAGGGTGAAGGGGGGTCGGTGAAGAAAGAAGGGAAGATTTTTTTTCCCCGCACCCCCGCGCATCCCTGCCCCTCACCATCCTCACCCAAACGCTCTTTTCCTTCCCCTCTTTCCCCCCCATTTTCCCCCCTCGAGGCCTTCCTCCCTTCTCCCTTCCGCAGGACACAAAGGCAGCCATCGCTGCCTAGGCCGTGCCGAGGCCAGGCGCATCCTCTCCCGCTTGCCCCCCTTCCCCTCCTCTAATTTCTGCCTCTAATTCCATCTTGGCTCCAGTTCCCGGCGCCCTCGCGAGCGGGGGGCTGCGGCCCCGGCCCTCCCCTCCCCGTGGGTGCATGCGTGCTGAGGGGAAGGCAAGGTGGGAGCCACCATTTTAGGCAGCTGCTGTGTAAAATGGCCGATTCCCCTCGGCCGGGCCCAGCCACGCGGGCGGGAGCGTTCCGGCGGCTTCCATTGCGTTCCGGCTGCTTCTGTGGGATGGGACAGAGCTGCTTGCCGTGCTTCGGGTGCTGCGGCTTTGCCATGGAGCCTTCGGCCTCAAGAGGCTCATCCCAGCCATGCTGTGGGGTCTTCGGCCTTGAGGGGCTCATTCCAGCCTTGAGGGGCTCATCCCAGCCTCATCCCGGGGCTTTTGGCCTCAAGAGGCTCATCCCAACCTCAAGGGGCTCATCCCAGCCTCACTGTGGGGCCTTCGGCCTCAAGGGGCTCATCCCGGTCTTCGGCCTCGAGGGGCTTATCCCAGCCTTCAGCCCTGAGGGGCTCATCCCAGCCTCGCCACAGAGCCTTTGGTCTCAAGGGGCTTATCTGGGCCTCATCATGGGGCCTTCGGCCTTGATGGGATCATCCTGGTCTTCGGCCTCAAGGGGCTTATCCCGGCCTCACTGTGGGGCCTTCAGCCTTGAGGGGCTCATCCTGGCCTCGAGGGGCTCATCCTGGCCTCATCCTGGGTTCTTCAGCCTCAAGGGGCTCCCACAGACCCTTCAGCCCTGAGGGGCTCATCCCAGCCTCGCCGGGGGCCTTCGGCCTCAAGGGGCTCATCCTGGCCCCTCTTCAGCCTCAAGGGGCTCATCCCGGTCTTTGGCCTCAAGGGGCTCATCCCAGCCTTCAGCCCTGGGGGTCTCATCCCGGCCTCGCTGGGATTTGGGATTTCCTTCTTCCCGCCATCACTGGGATGTCACAGCCACAAACCCCCCCAGCCAACGCACACCCCAAAATCAGCCTCTTTTCACTTCGTCTCCAGGTTTTGCACCACCAAAGGCAGCTCTATCATATTTTTTTGCCGTATTTTTAAAAAATTGTTGTTCAAAGTACCCTCCGTGCCTTCCTGTGGGGCTTGAGGCTTGGCTGCAGAATTTTTTCCTAGATGCACTAGATGATGTTTCATTCTTTGTGTACTGTGATAACATTAGCGAAACAGCTGTTTAATTATTTTTTTTGTACCCCTCCTCCTTCTTTCGGACTAGAAAATTTCAATAGCCTCATTTTTTTCTGTTGCTGAAGCCATTTCATGGCTGTTTAAGAAAGGGGGAAAGAATAAATGTGAAACAAGAGTGACTTCATCCCCTCCTGTGTGCCATGGGCTGAGGCATGAGTAGCTTCACCTGGTCCAAGTGATCTATGGGCACAAAGTTAAGGTTAATCTCAGAAAGGGGAAAAAAATCTCTTCACACAACTGGTGCGAAGTGATTAATTTTACCACAGCACCTGAAATATATTGGGGTGTTTTATCTGAAGCCCCATTGCAAGGGATGTGTGTTTCAGGTGAAAATCTTGGTGTTCCATGAGGCCGCGTTTGTTGTTCTTTTTAATTTCTCCCCATCCCTCTGTTGCCATGAGACCTGGAAACTTAAAAGCCTAAATATGCTAAGTGAGTTTAACCCTGGTGTGACGGGAATTTCGAAAGCAGATTAAAACCAACTCAAAATTTATCCCTAGAAGAAAAATAAATCACATTTTTTTGCTTGTGGGCTGATGCTGGACTCCCAGACACACCTGGTTTGGGGCAGCCCCGTGGGGAACGTGGCTGGGCTTGGCTCTGGTCTGGTCCTTGGTGGGGTCTGTGGGGTGGCAGGGGCTGGGGAAGGGGAAATGTCACTGCTGTGTCCCTTCAGCTGCAGCTGGGAAGGGCCACGCGCTCCCCTCCGCCTGCCAAACGTGCTTAGTCAGGAATGGGAAATACTTCCCTAAAACTTGCAAAAATGCACTAAGGCTCTTAGCTCTTGGGCTAAGCTGCAGCTACTTAGTCCACTTCTCACTGCTGTTATTTATAAACTTCAGGCTGTGCTGGGGGATTTTTTTTTTCCGTTTCCTTTTTTTCTGGTTCTTTCCCTGGGATGGGGCACAGGAACGTGTTGGAAGTGGGGCTGGAAGGAGAGGATGGGTTTGGGCATTGCCACCAGTGCCACTCATTGGCTTGGCACCACTGAATTTCCACAGAATCAGATTGTCTCTGATTTCTGTAGTGTTAGAGATGATTTATGGGACTATTGGCCACCAGAACAAGCTCTTTCTGTGACCCTTCCTCAATTAAACCACATCAGTTCTGCATTGGGTATCTAAATCCATGCGTACCCTGTGAGTAGCCATGGTTGGAGACAGAGAAATCTTAAATTATCCAACCAAAACCACTACACAGAGTTTATACACATTGAAAGTTCATAAAGTGAAGATTAATATTTTATTAAAATATAAACCAATTCTGTAAGGACACTCCAAAGGGTCAGGGTTGCTTACTTTTGGTATTTTCAAGAAGGGATGAGCAGTGCTGGAGCTTTGCCACAGCTCCCCAGAAGACAAAGAAAGAATAAAGAAAGTGTGTTTTTTGACTTAGATTTAGAGTTTTTGGTTCTGCTTGTGGCTTTTGAGTACCTGGAGTTGGTTTTTCTACAAAATGCAGTGAGATGCTGGTTGGCACCACAGCTGGCAGGGACAGGGAATGGTGCAATAAGAAATTTCAAATTTCATTTCATTTCAAATTTCATTTCATTTCGAATCTCATTTCATTTTAAATTTCATTTCATTTCAAACAGCCATTTCAAATTGCTCCAGAGCAGACCCCAGCTCCTTTTGCTCCCTACAAGGCTAAGGCCCCACAGAGGCATCTCAAATTAGGAGACCAGCCCAGTTTCAAATATGCTGAGAGTTTTCCAGATGAATTCTCTTCCTCATTCCCCTCTCATGTAAGAAGTGTGGCTGTAATCTCGCTGTCCTGGTGTAATCCAGCCAGAGAACATGGGTCTGACATTTAACATCCTCTTTTCTCTCTCTTGCCAGGCTGGATGTGGGTTCACCCTCCCTGCTGCTCATTTTCTGGCTGACAAATTGTCTCTGGCCCTGGTGAGAGTTCATGGGAATATCCTGGTAAAGGGATTTTTTGAAATTTGTGATTTTTTAAAAAAGCATTTCCCTAAACTTACACTGGGTCTGGTACCAGAAGGCTGCTGGGATGGGCTGAGTGTCTCCATGGCAAGTGCTTGGGGACTGGTGAGAGCTCATGGTGGGGAAAAAGAGGAGCCAAAATCTCCATGGTCACCAGCACCTTCCTTGCTGACCATTTGGCCCAAAGTGTTAAACATCTGGATTTTTTCTGTGTTTAAGATAATTTTTTTGTGGGTTTGTTAACTGGTAATGCCCAAGCCCTGGGAGAGCTGTTTGTCTCATTTACAGGAACAAATAAAAACAGAGGAGGGGGAGTTTTCTGTTAAATAGAAAGAGGATAACAAAGTTGTTTCTGTTGTGTTTGATTTTAGCTCAGATTGGCTCACTATTACATGAATTGGGAGTGGGGGTTATATGGAAAACCCCACCCTCCAAAAGCCACGAGGAGCTGCCAGCAGGACCTTGTCTGAGGGACCCTCAGCAGAAGGGCTGATCCCTCCTCATCCTCCTCCTCCTCCTCCTCCTCCTCTCCCTGCTCTGCTGGCCTGGAGCATGATGTGGAACCTGATTTGCACCAGTGGCTGACCAGACCTGCTGACCAGCACCAGACCTCAGCATGGGGACACAGCACCAGCACAGGCACACTCAGGGTGCAGAGGACACCAGGACATGCCCACCCTGCCCGCTGCACTGTGGGCACTCACTGGTGAGCCTGGGGATGTGCTGGGTCACACTGGGGTGTGGGGAAGGGATCCACCTCAAGGGATGGTGATCCTGGAGTTGTGGCACCACCATGCTGGGTCACACTGGGGCTTGGGGAAGGGATCCATGGTGAGCTTGGGGATGTGGCACCACCATGCAGGGTCACACTGGGGCGTGGGGAAGGGATCCACCTGGAGGGATGGAGAGCCTGGGGATGTGCTGGGTCACACTGGGGCGTGGGGAAGGGATCTACCTGGAGGGATGGTGAGCCTGAGGATGTGGAACCACCATGCTGGGTCACACTTGGGTGTGGGGAAGGGATCCATGGTGAGCTTGGGGATGTGGCACCACCATGCAGGGTCACACTGGGGCGTGGGGAAGGGATCCACCTGGAAGGATGGGCATGGCAGGTAGAGCCCACAGCAGTGGGCAGCTGGCCCGAGGAGGAGCTGATGGCCAGGGGAGAGGTGCTGGGAAGGGACAGTGTGTTTATTATGGAGGCGCAGCTGAAGCGGGTTCTTTGCCAGTGGTCAAGTCTGAATCACAAACTCTGCATTGTTTCCGAGTGTGTTCAGCACATTTCCCTTCTCCCCCTCCCTTTCCCTTTCCTCTCCTCTCGCCCTTGCACAAAGCTGTCATTGTGCCGGGGACTTGGTGATGGCAGCGTTGTTATTTGGTCAGAAAAAAAAAAAAAAAAGAAGGAAAAAAAAGAAAAAAAAAAAAAAGAAAAGAAAGAAGTGGGGAGGGGGGACCCAACAAGGTGAAGAGGTTTAAATCAGCTTAGCCCAAATGCCAATTAAAAACCAAAGAGGATTAGGCTTGTGATCAGCAGAATAGACAGTCATTGTACCCGGAGGAGGTTCCCCCTCCCCGGGCCCGGCGCGGCGGTGCCGCAGGTTTGGCTGGGATCGGCACCCCCGGCAGGACGGGCAGGGCAGGGGCTGCCCCCGAGCCGGGGCTGGGCTGGGCACCCGGCAGGGCAGCTGGCATGGCACCCGGCAGGGCAGACACAGGTTCCTGCTGCAAAAACATTTTCTCACATGTTTTAGGGACTCTTGTCCCGCCTTGAGTTCGGCTGAGCAAGGAGAGGTTTCTCTGCAAGGAGAAGTTCTGCCCTGAATCAGCTCCTGGGTTGGTGCATCCTTGGGCCAGGGGCTGCTGCAGGGTCCCCGGGGTGAGGTCCTGGCTGGGGGACACTGTCCCCACCTTGCCAGACCCCCAGGTGCATCTCAGGTGCTTGTGCTGCCTGAGGACTCTCTCCAGCTGGAGGAGCCTTGGTCAGACCTTTGCTCCCGAGCAGCCAGAGCATCACCTTTGGCTTCAGGCCACGGTGACAAAATGCCAGGACCATCACACGAGTTCTACCCCAGTGGACATGCAGAGAAGACTGGTTCTCTGTCCCATGGATGGAGATGTGGTGTCAGTGCTTTCTGCCTGGTTTAGCCCTCTGCACTGCCCACTAACTGCTGCTTCCATGGGTTGAAGTGTCAGGTAGCCAGAGCCCCTTGTAGCCCCCTCACCTGTGAGAGGAACCCAGGCTGGGTGAGGTGTCTGGGTGATTGCTTGGGCTCAGAGCCATGTGGATCACCCAGTTCTTTCCCAGTATGCTGGTAAACTGGTAAAACTCCAGGAACAGGAAGATGCTCTGCCCCGTGGTGGTAACAGGGGTCAGTCTCATTCCTGACTACTGACAGGGCAGTGAAAACAAATCCCCTGCAGCCAGAATGGCCACACTGGTGTGAAAAGGGTGTTGACAGAGCTGGAGTGTCCTGATACCACATTGGCTGCTTAAAATGAGTCCTCACTTAGGTAGAAAATGTAATTCTAGACTAACTTCGAGATTTTGTAAAGGAAAGTTACCAAATGTAATTCTAGACTAACTTTGAGATTTTGTAAAGGTGAGTTACCAAGTGTAGGTGGGAGCTGGGCCAGGCAGGAGGGGTTTAAGGGACTCAGGTGGAGCTTGAGCACCTCCACGTCTGAGTGGGGGTGAGCAGCCTGAGCCCCCCTCCTTTACCCTGGGGGTGCAAAGAGACCCCTGCACTCCTGTGCTGTCCCTTAGTGTCTCTGCAAGGTGGATCCTTTCTGCCAATGGGGGCCAGCCCCTGGCTTGGTGGCTTTGGAGTTTGGTGGATCCCAGTTCTGCTTTGCACAGGAGCCCAGGAATGGCTGTGGTGCAGCTGGTCCAGCTCCAACCATCCCCTGGAAGTCACTGAGCTGAGACCTTGCTGCTGACAGCTCTAGGTGAAAAACACTCCCAGCATTGAGTCAGAGAGAATCAAAAGGGAGTGAAAAGAGTCTTTTCCCTTCAGAGCAGAAGGAGAAACCCTCTTGCTTCTGGACCAGGAGCTGCTTCTGGCTGAAGGACCAGAGTAGTGGTGCAACAGGCGACTGGTGCTGAAAACAAAAAAGCAGAAAAGCAAGCAGAAAAGCTGTGGAGCAAAGGAAACCTGCTTTGAGGGGACGGGGAAAGGGTGAAGGGGATGCCGTGGGCTGGGAGATGCAGCTCCTCACACCTCCCCTCTGACCGTCCCCATGCCCGGGGATGCCCAGCGAGCTGTGGGAGCGAGGGAAGAGGGCAAGATCCTCCTCTGGTTTTTTTGTGGCTGCCGTGTAATTTATGATATGAGAGAGAGAGAGAGCACCATTGTCTGGACCCATCCTGTATTTTTCCGAGGGCTTTGCCTCTCTTCCCAGCCCCCCGCGGCGCTGCCGCTACTGTACGGTTGCTATGGGGCTGCTCCCCGCGCCGCCGCTATGCGGGCCAGAGCCGGGGAGGGCTGCCCGCATCGCCCGGACCCATCTGGAGCCCCGGGCCCGCTGCCGCAGCCCGGCGGCCCCGCTGACGTGCCGAGGGCCTGGGAATGGGGCTTTGGGCCCATCCAAGTTCACGGCCACCGGAGGCATTCAGCTGTTGGAAGGGCGGGGGGGGGGTGTGTGGGCAGTGGGATCTGGGGCGTTTGGCTCCATTCTCCCTTCCCTTTCAGCGCCGGCAATGTCCTCGGTGCATACAGATCCCCCGTCCCTTTCTCCTCCTGACAAGTGCGCACATAAATAAATTACCCCACCGGGCGAGTGTGGAACAATCTGTCCCCTAAATTCTATTCATCGCCAGACAGGACTCATTATTCCCCCGATTAAAGCCGCTGGAGTAGCTTGCAAGGGTTACAGTTACTCTGTCAAACTGTAAATAAGACACTAAAAATAAAGGGCGCTGGCGAGGGAAGGGGGAAAGGGAAGCCAGACTAATGCCTGCTGCTAGGGAAACCGAATGAATCCCTAATGACGCCTGTGTACAAACTGCAAATAATGAAGGAAAAGTGACAAACAGACCTCAGCCAGGCTGTGGCGAGGTCTTCTCTCTGTGATGGCAGCGGGGACCGACTCACCCCTTCCTCCAGGGACAGCCAGCAGCAGAGCTGGGCCCCCTCACACACCCCTCTGAGCAGAGCATTTCAGCCCTTGTCCTTCTCTTGCAGGAAGGTTTAGCTCTTGTGGGTGTTTTTATTTTTCAGGCACAGAACCCACCTCTGCCTGAACCCATGTTTTGAGGTTTCAGAAAAAAAAGTCCATTACCTTTTTTGGTGGTCACAGAGCAGTGTGCAAAGCAGCAGCCCCCAAAGTTTGGTTTGTGCTCTGCTGTTCAAACAGCTCAAAGCTCTGACCTAGAACAGGGCTAGGACCAGGGGGTTAAACCCATCCTGCCCAGAGCCCTGAGGGATGCAGCCCAGGCTCCTTCCCACCTGCAGCTGTGGCGAGGTCTTCTCTCTGTGATGGCAGTGGGGACCAACTCATCTCTTCCTCCAGGGACAGCCAGCAGCAGAGCTGGACCCCCTCACACACCCCTCTAAGCAGAGCATTTCAGCCTTGTCCTTCTCTTACAGGAAGGTTTAGCTCTTGTGGGTGTTTTTATTTTTCAGGCACAGAACCCACCTCTGCCTGAGCTCACATTTTGAGGTTTTAGAGAAAAAATCCATTGCTTGTGGTCTCAGAGCAGCTCCCAAAGTTTAGTTTGTGCTCTGCTGTTCAAACAGCTCAAAGCTCTGATCTAGGACAGGGCAGGACCAGGGGGTTAAACCCATCCTGCCCAGAGCCCTGCGGGATGCAGCCCTGAGGGATCCCACCTGCAGCAGGGCATCAGTGCCGTGGCTGAGATGGAGATGCAGGGCTGAACCCCGGGTCTGAGCAGCCTGGATCTGCTCCTAGGCCATGACAGATCACAGGGGAGGACGTGTCCAGCCCTAGAAACCTCTTTGGATAAACCACAGTCCCTTCCTGGCTGGTCTCTATCCAGGCAGTAAAGATAGGGATATTTGCCTTGCAGCAGATCCTTTTTCTCCTTTGATATCTTAGAGCTGAAGAAATGAGGCAAAACCACCAGCTATAGGCTTGTTGTGGGTGTTTCTCAGTTCCAGAGGGACTGAAATGTGAGAGTTTTATTTCAGGTCCTGCTTGAACTATTCCCACCACCCTCACTGGGTGAAATGCTGGAATTCTCTGTGTTGCTCAGGGAAATATTTTGATTCACGCCCTCCAAGCCTGCAAAAGAGAAAAGACAGCTCTGAGCTGTGTCCCTCCAAGTGGGTTCTTGCTCTCCAAAGGAAAGCACCAAGCAGGGAAGGTCCTGGCAGGGCTGTGCAGTCCTTGGGAGCCAGAGCAGACCAGGCTGGGCTCTGAGCCCTCATCCCCCAGATCTGTGGGGATGCCTCAGTGCTCTCCCATCCTCCCCCAGAGCCCAGCAGTGCTGGGGCCTCTCTGGAGCCTGATCTCCACCAAGGAAAGGCACAGCCAAGAGCAGGTGCTGATGATCCCTGCCCTGTGGGTGCTGCTCAGCACAGCACCCACCTGCTCTCCCAGCAGCAGCAGAATTGCAAAGGGCTTCATGCAGGCAGAGGGTTTTTTAGAGACTTGTTATGCTTCTACAAGGCTCAGACATCTTAAAAGGGATTTTTTCAGGCCAGCTGAGCTAGTCTGGAGCCCAGTTGCATTTCCCAGTCGGGTCAAAGCAAGGCTTAGCAGATTTCTTTCCCTTCTGTCTTAGGGGAAACAAACCCTTTTCGCCCACAGTTCCTGGCTGTGAGGCCCCATGACTCCAAAGCAGCATTCCTGGGACATTCCTGGTGCCATGGTATGTGCAGAATTTCCAACAGAGGCTCATGGCTCCACATCTCCTTGTGCTCTCCCTGTGGGACTCTGTTATTTGGGAGAAGCTCCAAGATGGAGCATGAGATTCATCATTACCATTGGTAATAATTTAATAATTGGTATTGATATTGCCCATGGTGATGTCTGTGCAGCTCCTACAGCCCCAGGTGGGTGTGTGCAGGTGCTGATGAAGGAAGAGCTGTGCTCCTGTCCCTTCTCAGCAATATTTACCAGCTTAGCTGGAAAAACAGCAATTTGAAAAAAGTCTCATGACCAGCCAGACCTGAGAAAATCAAATCCATACTGTGTTGTCCTTGTGCTCTCCATGGAAATTGGGCAGCTCTTTACCACACCTGCTCCCTGGAGTTTCCCTTTAGAAGAGTTTTGTGCTTAGGGAACCTCATGGTAACCTGGGAGAGAGCTTTGGGGCTTTGTTCCCTACAGGAAAGTCTTGGCTTGCAGACTCAGGTGCTGGGAGCAGCATCAGGGCCAAGGATGCAATTGGGAATACTCAGATCTGCTTGAGACCACACCAGGAATGGCAAAATGAATTTAACTTGCCTTTCCATGCCTGAACCTCTTGGGTCACATTTTCCAAGGTTTCCCTCAACCTGTAAAAGTAAGATTATCAGTACTTTCTAATGGAATCTGTGATTCCTCTCCATGTGAACCACCCAGAAACTCAAACTCTACCATGGTGTTTGAGGAGACTGGGGGTTGTTGGCCATTGAGCAAAGCACATCCAACCAGATTTGCCCTGGAGAGATGAGGACAATCAGGGAGTGCTCCATTTTATATCTCTTCATAGCAGCTCTGAGAAGATCCTGTGCCTCCTTTCATTTCCTCAGGACACCTGACTGTGCTTTTCCACCCATCCACGGATGTCACCAGGATGTGTCCATGAACCAGCTCACTCTTGGACCTTCAAAGCTGGCTCAGCAAGGTCCAAAGGGCCCTGTTCCAGCCACACCCCTGTCAGCTCCCTTTCCTTTCCAAGGATTAGGATGAGGCAAATACCTCCAGTCTGCTTTAATCCTCAGTACCTGATTCTGCAGGAGGCACACGCAGCACACACACATCTCAGTAATAGCCAGGTAACTCACAGGGCTAAATCACTCTGGGTTTTTTTTTTCATTATAACCTCCCTTTAAAGCACATTTAAATGCTTCCCTGCAGGCTCATGTGAGGGCTGTTAAGGGCTTCATTTGAATAAATAAGGGCACAGGTAGAGGAGGAACATCACCACAGCCCCTGGAAACCCAGCGCCAGCCATGGCAGCAGTGGGCTGGTGAGTGGCAAAGGGCCTCCATGTTATATATTCCATAAAGTAGAGTAATTAAGTATTACTAGTTTTGATGACTTCAAACAGAGTGACTCCAGGAAATAAGCCCCTTCTTTATAATTAGTGGGATTTCCTCTGCATCAAACGGAGAGATTGATTCTTTAATCTGCTCACATGCTTTTGATTTGGTCTTTCAGCTGCTTGTACCAACTGCTTCTACTCCCTGCTCTTGCCGATAAAACCTTGCAAAGGAGATTTTAGGAAGGCATGACCTGAGTTGAGGTCCAGGATTTTCTTTGTGTGTGGCTGTTTTGTGAATTCCTAATTTGCCAGAGATGATGATCATGATGATAACAAGAATAAAAAAATAACACAGACATGGCTTTTAAACATCCACCAATGTTCAGGTCAAATAATTGGAGTTGGGGGTTTTGTTTATTGTCTTCTCAGCACACCTCTTAGCTCTGGATCATGATTTTTAGCACCTGAAAATGTAATTTTGGCTTCCCATCTGCAGGTGGGCTGGCCCAGGTTGGGCTCACTGCATAATTTGCTCTTGTAAGAGCACACCCCTAACACCAGGTCTGCTGGAATCCCAAGGGCTCCACTGAAATTAAGGCTGGACCCGTGCAGAGTGTCTTGGATACTTCAGGGGCTGGACCTGATTTAGAGCTAAACACAGGAACTTGGGAAGCTCTGTCTGAAATGAAACAGTTTGTGGCTGCCCCATCCCTGGGAGTGTTCAAGGCCAGGTTGGACAGGGCTCGTGGCAGGGGATAAATGAGATGAGCTTCAAGGTCCCTTCCAATCCAAACCATTCCACAATTCTATGGAAATCCCTGCAAATGTTGCTGGTTTCCAAATGAAGAGTTCAGGAAAAAGTGAGAACTTGGCCCCTGCAAGTGCAAGAAGCTGATGTGAGCAATCACCTCCCTCCTGGGCATCTCCATGGGTCAGTGGTGCTGCATCAGTCATGTGGGGAATGTGGGCTGGGGTCTGTGCTGGTTCCAGGCATGGACTAAACCTCCCGTGTGCTTCTCCCACCTCCAAAGCAGCTCAGACCTTGAATCATCTCAGCAAACAGCCCCTGGCTGGGTTTTCTTCTGCCATGTGAGGTTCTTCTGAGGACATAAAAAAGGGGGAAAACTGGGAATGTGCTGCTTTCCATCCACCTTTTGATGCTGTTGGAAATGTGCAGGATGAGCAAGAGAGGCTGGTGGGCCTCGTGTGCATCCCAGAGGGTGAGAATGAGAGGACAATGGCTCAGCTTTGCCCGCTGCAGGGCAGGGACTGGCACCACAAACAAGGCGGGAAGGGCAAACGGGGCTGTGCCAGCCCTGGCAGGTGGCACCAACCTGCAGGGAGGAGCTGTGGGGAGGGGATGGATCCTCCTGGGCTCACCTGGAGCTGGAGCAGGAGCAGGAATGCTGGAGCAGTGGTTGGTATGCCCTGCACAAGCCTCCCCGCGTCGGGAGCGGTGTCGAACACAGATCGTATAATTAGGGAGCCAGTGAATACGTAACTGTACATTATGCAAATAGTGATCAAAATCACTGTTTTCAGCAGAAATGCCTGAAGATCAAGACAGAAGCTTCATGCAACCTTAATTTAATCTGGTCCTGCAGGAGTGGGGAGGTCTGATGGATGACCCAACCTTGTGCCTGCCCGTGTTTAGCAAGGCTGGGGTGGGAGGCGGGGGGAGGAGTGCTGGAGCATGCTAAGCGAGGGGGAAATGGCACTGAAATCGTGTTAGCAAACAGGGAAAAAGGGCAGAAAGAGCTGATGTTTACAGTAATTTTATTTTTCTTTGAATTTCAGGTGAAGAACATAAGGCTGGAAGAAGAGGAAAAATTAAAAAAAAAAAAAAGAAGAAAAGAAAGAAAAAGAGTCTCCAACCCCAGGAAATCTGTGTTAATTGCTTATGAATGTCTCTGTCTAAAAAATTATCGAATTGATGTTGTCGTGCTTTTTTTTGACAGCCTGTCTGTTACATTTTTTTAAAATATTCATGCACCGAAATCTAATTACTAGGCAAATTTAATGATAATGAAATGAAGGCACTTTAGCAGAAAGCACAGGGCCTTGTTAATGTTTTCTCAGCCTCTGTCTTGTTCATATTTTTAAAATTATTTTTTTACAACTGTCTTTCTTGCACATGAAAAAAAAAAAAAGATTGCTGAAAATAAAACTCAGATTGCCGATAATGTTTGTGGTGGTTCTGTTTGTAATGATGGGGAATTTGCAAGGTGATTAAAGGTGTTTTGCAAAAATCAAATGAGCCTAACCTAATCAGATAAGGCAGATGAAATATTATTATTAGAGGGGTAACATTAAGAGCATGCCTGGAGGCTTTAACAAAGATGAAACGTCTCGTGCACCGTGCAGGGCCAACGACAGCCTTCCATCCTTGGGGCCCCTCCTGCCCCTTTCCAGGGCACAGGACTTGTGTGCTCTCCCTAGGCCAGGCCTGGGTGGTTGGAGAATGCACACGATGGTGGGAGGATGGATGTGATGGTTGGAGGATGGATGTGATGGCTGGAAGATGGATATGATGGTTGGAGGATGTCTGTGATGGTTGGAGGGTGCATGTAATGGTTGCGGGATGGATGTGATGGTTGGAGGATGCATGTGATGGTTGCAGGATGACCATGATAGTTTGAGGATGTGCGTGATGTTTACAGAACACACACAATGGTTGCAGGACACATGATTGTTGCAGGATGGATATGATGGTTGGAGGATAGATGTGATGGTTGGAGAAGACAAGTGATGGTTGGAGGATGGATGTGATGATTGCAGGATGGATGTGATGGTTGGAGCATGGTTGTGATGGTTGGAGGATGCCCATGATGGTTGCAGGATGCCCATGATGGTTGCAGGATGGATGTGATATTTGGAGGATGGATGTGATGGTTGGAGGATGGCTGTGATGGTTGCAGGATGGATGTGATGGTTGGAGGATGGATGTGATGGTTGGAGGATGGATGTGATGGGTGGAGGATGGATGTGATGAGTGGAGGATGGATGTGATGGTTGCAGGATGGATGTGATGGTTGGAGGATGCACACAATCATGGGAAGACACAGTTGCAGGATGGATGTGATGATTGGAGGATGGATGTGATGGTTGGAGGATGGATGTGATGGGTGGAGGATGGATGTGATGGGTGGAGGATGGATGTGATGGTTGCAGGATGCACACAATTGCTTGAAGGCACAGTTGCAGAATGCACATGATGATGGTTGGAGGATGCACACGATGGTTTGATGGTCCATGTGATGGTTGGAGGGTGCACATGATGGTTGCAGGACGCACACAGTGGTTGCAGGACACGTGTGATGGTTACAGGATGGATGTGATTGATGAGGAGTGCAGGTGATGGATGGAGCGTGAATGTGAGGGTTGGAACGTGTGTGTAACGGCTGCAGAACACTCATGGTGAGTGGAGAACTTGTAATGGATGGAGCATGAACATGACCAAACATCCACATGGTGGATGGAGCACGCACGTCATGGCTGGAGGATACATGGGACAGGTGGAACACAGGTGATGGTTGGAGTATGCACAGCATGGACCTGGTATGTGATAGTTGGTCCACTTGCTCCAGGCCCCTCCTGCACCCCTCTCGGTGGCCACTGAGCAGAGTGCCAGCAGCTGGGTGGCAGAAAAACACCATGATCCCACCTGTGGGCCTGAGGAGATGCCAGCTGGGACCCACGGGCCATCAGGGCAGGGGCCAGCCTGATTGCCAGGAAGGCGTGGTGGGTCCTTGGCTATGCTGCAGGCTGGGTGGGCATCCATGCCGTGGTGGGTGTCCCCAGGCCATGGTGGATGTCCATGCCCTGGTGGTGTCCATGCCCTGGTGGGTGTCAAGGCCATGATGATTGTAAATGGTGGGTGTCCAGGCTGTGGTTGGTGTCCAGGACATGGTGGGTGTCCCCCGGCCATGTAGACGTTTATGCCATGGTGGGTGTCCATGCTGTGGTTTGAAGAGTTTTTTCCATGGTTGTCTATGCTGTGGTGGGTGTCCATGGTGGGTGTCCATGCTGTGGTTGGTGTCCATGCCATGGTGGGTGTCCATGCTGGGGTTTGAAGTGGTTTTTCCATGGGTGTCCATGCTGTGGTTGGTGTCCATGCCATGGTGGGTGTCCATGCCTTGGTGTGTCTCCATGCCATAGCCTGTCCTGCATGCAGCTCTGCCCCTGCTATTTCTATGACCTAAAGGCTGATTGATGTTGAGGATGATGTCAAAGGTTTCACTGAGGGGGCTGGTGACCCCAAAAATTTCTGTAGAATTTCCACTTCTGGAAGACCATCAGGAAATTCCTTTTGCTGTGGTTGGAGCAGTCACCACCTGGAGAAGGTGGTGTGGGTGGGATGTGCCAGCTGGGCTTGTTGGCTGCCCTGTGGTGGGTGGCTGGAGGCCAAGCTCACACCTTTGCCTCCCCAGCACAAAGTGAGGGGTCTCTGTGGTGTCCCTGCTTCTGTAGGAATGAGGTGTGTGGGAATTCACAAGTTTGCAGCCCTGGCTCTGAACATGGCTGGTCAGAACTGATTTTTCCTCCCCAGAAATGCTGCTCTACGTCCTGGGCTCACCAGGGGCAGCTCAGTGGGTTGGAACAGCTGTGCCAGGTCCTGAGGGAGCACCAGTGCAGGGCAGGATGTGTTTTGGACCTGCTTTGATTCTCAAACTCCCTCAGCAAGGGCAAGGCTCCCTGCTCAGCCCTCCTGCTCTGCAGCCCAGATTTCTCCAACGTGGCAAATCTCCTGGAAGTAGCTCCCAGACCACGTTAATCCCCTTAATCCTTCCTGCAGCCCTTCCCTGCTGGTGCTCAGGCACTGAAAGGCTCCTGACACATCTCTCAAGTGCTGCAGCTGCCTGAAGAGGGATCCCAGCTCCTCAGAGTCAGGGGACCAGCCCTGCCTCCCTTTTGTGCCTCTGCCTTCCACACCTCCTGCTGCAAAGCCTTGGGCACTTGTGGGTCTGAGTGAGGGACAGGGAGAGCTTCCTGACTGCTCCCAAACCTGCCACACACCCTTGGGGTCTGGATTTCCAGCCTTGCAGCAAGGAATTCTCCCTCTGCACTCAAGGTTTTTGCAAAAGATTTGTCTCCCTCCTCTCCCCAGCCACAACCATCAGATCTGTGCTTCCCCCTGCCCTGAGGAGCAGTTCAGTGACACAGGGAGGGCTCGCAGACTCTGCCATGGGGACTCCATGAGTGCTTTTCCCTCCTTTTTCTTCTGTGCTTCTTCACTTTGTGTCTCCTAAAATGCTTCATGTGGTTTTCCTCTGACCTCCAGCTCATCTTATAGGGGAGAAGAGCAATCCTTGGGCTCACTGCATGGAACCATGGAATGGTGTGGGTTGGAAGGTGCCTTAAAACCCATCTCGTTCTTCCACTGTCCCAGCCAAGCCTTGGACACTTCCAGAGGTGGCACAGCCTTCCCTGGACAACCTGTGCGAGGGCCTCACCACCCTCATTGTTAAACCTCCTTCCTTAGATCAAATATAAAGTTCTCGAATATAAATGCAAAATTCTTGTGATATGTGGGAGGCTGTTCCATGCTCAGCTGTCCTGAACAAAAGCCTGAGTGGACTCAGGAATGCTCCCAGGCTTGCACACACACACACAGAGCTCCTGAGCTGTATTTATCCTCCAAACTGACAGTTTTCTATTAGAGAGCTGCAGCCCAGCACGGTGATTATAATTGTCACTAATTTCTTTCTTTAGCAATCAGGTTTGTACCTTGACACTGTGGCATAAAACGAGGCAGAATCCCCCTGTTCCAGGCTGGCTCTTGAAATGTTTGTAGCCCCCTGATTTCCTTCAGGGAAGCTGCTGCTGATGCCAAATTTTGGTTGATGGTGGGAGAGGGACAATATTAATAAAAATATGGGCAGGGAGTGGGAATGCCTCATTCAAACCCCTTCTTTTCCCAGTAAAACCACTTAATGAGTGCAAATGGGATGGGATGGGATGGGATGGGATGGGATGGGATGGGATGGGATGGGATGGGATGGGATGGGATGGGATGGGATGGGATGGCAGGAGGGCAAGGTGGGATGAGTGAAAAGTGGCAGAGAAGCTCATGAGGGCTCAGAAAGGGGGGTGAGATGTGCTCCTGCGTTGCTCCTGCATTTCTATCAGGGTCACCAGAGGAGAATTTGGCCCTCTTATTTATTTATCTATTTATTTATTTATTTATTTATATGTTTTTTAGCTTAAGCCTCTGAAGAGAGTGCTGCAGAAATTCCCAGGGGGTATTGGCTGGCAGAGCTCCCATGATACCGTCCAAAATATCCCACCCCCCAAAACCAGAAATAACTCAGTAAAACAAAGCAACGGATTGTTCAGCCAACTAAAATTACCAGCATGTCAAATAAAATATGTACAGCATTAAAATAAAATTTGCATTGCAATAATGCTTTATTAAGCACATTAGGAGATTAAAAGAATCAACCCATTTGTTCCCATTCACGTTGCGTCAGGATTTGCATTTCTTTTTTTCCCCCACCTCCAGCTCGCCCCTCTCCCCTCCGCTTGTTTGGGAGTGATTTTCTCAACGAGCCCTGCAAAGCTCTGCCCCAAAGAAGGTGTGTGTGGATATGCCGAGGGGTTTTTAAATCAAAGCACTTGACTTGGTGCTGTTTGTCTGCGTGAGTGTGCGGCAGAGGAGGGGTGGGATGGAGAAGAAAAGGTTTGTCTGCTTCCATTGCGGCTAAAATGGTTAATTAAGACAATAGAGGCTCTCTAACAATCGGGGCCGGGGCTGTGAATGCTTGTCTAGACTCTATAGTTCAGCTGCAACTTCTCTGTCGGAATTTTAACTTGGCCCGGCTCGTTTCCCCTCCCCTCTTTCCCCGCCTCTCAGCTCATGCCCATAAGTTCTCTTTTCTCTTTTGTTTGTTTTTTTCTTTCTTTTTTTTTTTTTTTTTTTTTTTTTTTTTTTGTCCTTAATCAATCTTTTGAGAGCTCGGGGCCGGATTGACAGCTCTGCCTGTCTGAGGGTTTGTGTTCGCCACGGCTCTGCCTTCCCAGCACGGGAGGAGTCATTGTTAGCAGGGTGCTCTGTGCGCTCTGTGCCCGCCTGGGCTCAGCTCCTGGGGCTCCCTGGAGCACCCCAAAACCTTGGGAGAGATTTTATCTTTATTGCTGCACGCCTTGGAAAGGGCTGGGGAGGAATTGTGGGGACACCAGGGCTCAGAGTTCTGGGGTGCCGGCACACAGGGTGGCATTTCTGTGGCTCCTGCAGGCCAGGGTGCTCTGAGCTGGGGCTGATCCTTCTCCGGGGGAGGCTGGGTGAGGCCAAAATCTGCCACTGGTTCTGCTGGGTGAGGTGGATGAGGCCAAAATCTGCCACTGGTTCTGCTGGGTGAGGTGGGTGAGACTAAAAACTGACACTGGTTCTGCTGGGCAAGGTGTGCCAGGCGAGGGAGACCAAAATCTGCCACTGCTTGTGCTGGGTGAGGTGTGCCAAGTGGGTGAAGCAAAAAAATGCCACTGGTTGTGCTGGGCAAGGTGTGCCAGGTGGGTGAGGACAAGAAATGCCCCTGGTTCTGCTGGGTGAGGTGGGTGAGGCTAAAAACTGCCACTGGTTCTGGTGGGCAAGGTGGGTAAAGCCAAAATCTCTCCCTCATTCTGTTGGGCAAGATGTGCCAGGTGGGTAAAGCCCAAATCTGCCACTGGTTCTGCTGGGTGAGATGTGCCAGGTGGGTGAGGCTAAAATCTGCCCCTGGTTGTGCTGGGCAAGGTGTGCCCTGCCAAAGTCACCTGGCTGCCCTTCCCCTGGGGTTTGTGGGCATTGCAAGGAGCTGCTCTGGCCCCAGTAAGCACCAGGTGTACCCAGGCAAGGTCACAGCTTCCCCTTGGGCTCCTAAACCAGCTCTGAGAGACCTCCAGGCTGTGAGGAGGGACAGGTGAGGACAAACCTCAAGTGACACCTGGATTTTCTGCTCTTTTTGGGAATTGCGCCAAAATGATCCTAAAACACAAACAAAGGGCATGCCAGGAGTTCAGCTTGCAGCAGAGCGATCTGGTGCAATGTTTGCAGCCCATAAACCTGAAATCAGCCTAAACCTTGGTCCCTAGGGCAGGAGAGGGGTGACTGTTTGCTGGAGCAGCTCCCCCAAAACCCAGGGATTCTCCCCAGAGCTGAGATGTTGGGGTCTCACAGCGTCCCCCATACACCCCATCAGGATTTCTCTATTTTACCACACATGGGGCCTCAAACCTCTCTTTTCTCCAGCCCAGGGAGAGGCTGCCTGGTGTCTAGGTGGCTTTAAAGGCAGCCTGAAGTGGCTGCACTCAGATAATGGATGCACAGCGGGAGGGAACCTCTCTGGAGGAGGACTCGGGGATGCAGCCACACGCTGAAATATGGACGAGATTATTCCAAGTGCATACATGCAAATGAGGCCCGTCTGCAGACAGGAGAGACAAAAGGTCATTAGCTTCCCATGTAGAACCCTTCGTGCAGGGCCTAATTTACTGTCTTCCTCACTCTTTTCTACGGATCTTGCATTTTTTAGGCTTAAAGCTGCTGATATTTTGGCAGGTTTGATGGGTGTCGAGCAGCTCGGGGTTTATTGGATGTTGTGGTGTGGGAGGGAACGCAGGAGTTCGGCTTTTCCTCAAAAGCTGCTGCCACACTGCAGCTTGCCTTCTCAATTCTCCTGGCACATGAGATTCTCCAGGTTTTCCCCCAAAATCACAAATTTCTGCCTGCCCAGGAGCTGCTGGGGAATTTTTGATCCCCTGGATGATGCTTGATTTTCCAGTGAAGGCGGAGTTGAAGGCAGGAGTTCAGCTTTTCCTCAGAAGCTGCTGCCACACTGCAGCTTGCCTCCTCTATTCTCCTGGCACATGAGATTCCCCAGGTTTTCCCCCAAAATCACAAATTTCTGCCTGCCCAGGAGCTTGATAGCAGCTCTTGGGGAATTTTTGATGATGCTTGATTTTCCAGTTGAAGCTGGAGTCAAACACAGGAGTTCAGCTTTTCCTCAAAAGCTGCTTCCACACTCCTGGCACATGAGATCCCCCAGGTTTTCCCCCAAAATCACAAATATCTGCCTGCCCAGGAGCTTGCTAGCAGCTCTTGGGGAATTTTTGATCCCCTGGATGATGCTTGATTTTTCAGTTTGAAGCTGGAGTTCAATGCAGGAATTCAGCTTTTCCGCACCCCAGCTTGCCTCCTGAATTGAGGTGCACTCCCCTTGGCACATGAGATTCCCCAGGTTTTCCCCCAAAATCACAAATTTCTGCCTGCCCAGGAGCTTGCTAACAGCTCTTGGGGAATTTTTGATGCCTTGGATGATGCTTGGAGCTGCTGGAGGGGATTGTGTGGCCGTTCCTGTGGAGCTGCTCATGGCTGTTGGATGTGGAGGAGCTGGAAGTGTCCTTGGGGCACCCAGGTGTGCCCACAGCGCCCATCCCTGCCCTGGGTGCCTGCTGGCACAGAAACTGAGCCTCACCCAGACCCAGAGCTCAGCACATCCTGCCCTGCCCTTGCTGCCCTCTCCTTGTGCAATTTGGGAAGAATCCGATGCTCCAGAGGCTCCTTTGCAAACCCCTCCAGGCGCTGTTGGCACTTTTGGGTGGCTCCAGCCCAGCCTGATCCAGCTGTGCTTGCACACGGAGCTTCCCTCGATGCTTTTGGAGCTGCTGCCTGAGTTTTGAGCACTGAGCTAATGGAGAAAACTCACAGCATTTCCCTTAAAATTCAACATTTTAAAATAAATTGATTAAAGAAGTGATTTTAATAAATACATTGATTTTTAATAAATACATTGATTTTAAATAAATAAATCGATTAAATAAATTATTTTAACAAATAAATTGATTAAATAAATTATATTCATAAATACATTTATTTTTAATAAATAAATTGATTACAAATAAATTATTTAAAAAAAATCCTTAAACATTTTATTCTGCCACTCTGCCCACCTGAAGGTGCCATGGGCAGGTGGCAGAGATTGCAGTGATGTGGGCATGGGTACAGGCAGGGCAGGGCTATTTAAAATAAATTATTAAAATAAACATCCTTAAATATTTAACTATGCCCACCTGAAGGTGCTGCGGGCAGGTGGCAGAGGTTGGGGTGAGCTGGGGATGGGTGCAGGCAGGGCTATTTTATATAAACTATTAAAATAAACATCCTTAAAGATTGAATTCTGCCACTCTGCCCACCTGAAGGTGCTGTGGGCAGGTGGCAGGGTTGGAGATGGGTACAGGCAGGGCTATTTAAGATAAATTATTAATATAAACATTCTTAAACATTGAATTCTGCCCACCTGAAGGTGCCATGGGCAGGTGGCAGCAGTGGCAGGGGTTGAGGATGGGTACAGGCAGGGATATTTAAAATAAATTATTAAAAAAACCATCCTTAAACATTTCACTCTGCCCAGCTGAAGGTGCCATGGGCAGGTGCCAGCGGCGGCAGGCGTTGAGGATGGGCACAGGCAGGGATATTTAAAATAAATTATTAAAATAAACATCCTTAAACATTTCACTCTGCCCAGCTGAAGGTGCCATGTGCCGGTGGCAGCGGTGGCAGGGTGGGAGATGGGCACAGGCAGGGCAGGGTGGTTTGCCTGGCACAGGGGTGACGCTGCTGCAGTTTGGGGACCCTGGGGCCACCCCGGGGTGCAGGAGCAGAGCTGCTGCCGCTGTCAGCCCTGCCTCCCCCGGGCAGGCCGGGATTGAGAGTTTATTCACGCACTAATCAAAGTGACATGATGGTCGTGGCAGACTAAAGCCATTCACTCCCCGAGCTGGCGGGGTCGGGAGGTCGCCCAAGTTCACAAGAATGGAGCTTTTGTGATGCAGATGGGCCCAGAGCGGCCAGACGAGCGTGGCAGGGTCCCCCCACGGTGACAGGGGACCCGGGTTCTCCTGGGGCTGTTACCCCAGAGAGGCACAGAAAGCTCTAGAAAAAGTTCAGACAGCGATGGCCACAAGACAGCCCAACCGATGTTGGCTTGAGCTGCCATTCAAATTTATCATCTCAGGTAAGTTGGCAGCAAAAACAAACACCTAAAAAGGAAACACCAATAAAAAGGGCACTTTGGGGTTTTCTTTCCAGCATCCCTGTTAGCTCAGTGCAGGCAATTCCTGCTGGGATCTGCGTGGGGTAATGTGGGAGCTCTTTTCACCTTGAGACCCCCAGATGATAAATTTGTGGGGACCAAAAAATTTATCATCTCAGGTGAGTTGCCAGAAAAAACAAACACCTAAAAGGGAAACACCTAAAAAGGGCCAGGACCACAGGAACCCTCTCTTGATCATAGAGTGGGTTTTCCTCAGTCACCAAAGGTCCAAGAGAATGACAAAACTCCAAGATCTGGTAGCAGAACTGATGGAGAAAGCCAGGACCCGGATCAGGGAGTTGGCAGGATGTGATTTGAGTGCATTCACATTCCAATAGAGTTAAAACAGGGCTCAGAAAGCTCTAGAAAAAGTTCAGACAGCAATAGCCACAAGACAGGCCAACTGATGTCGGCCTGAGCTGCCGTTCAAATTTATCATCTCAGGTGAGTTGCCAGAAAAAACAAACACCTAAAAAGGAAACACCTAAAAAGGGTCAAGACCAGAGGGACCCTCTCTTGATCATACAGTGGGTTTTCCTCAGTCACCAAAGGTCCAAGAGAATGACAAAGCCCCAAGAGCTGATAGAACTGATTTGGAAAGCCAGGATCCGGATCAGGGAGCTGGCAGGATGTGATTTGAGTGCATTCACATTCCAATCGAGTTAAAATTGGGCCAAATTACTAAGAAAATGTTGAAACATTTGCTTCAGGAAGATGAGGCATTGCAGTTTGCTCTGGATTCCTGCTCAGGACAAATTTCTATCCATTGGCCTGCCCACAAACTTTTCGAGCAAGAAGCTCAATTTAGTCTGAAATTGTGGACCCTGAGGGTTCATGGGTGGGGGCTGCAGGTGTGGGCACAAGGGGGGTGAGGTGACAAACATTTGGGGCACAGCTGGCCATGGGATGGGACATTGGGCACCCCCTGCCCATGGGGGGGTCTGGGGGATTTGGGGTTTTCTTTCCAGCACTGGTGTCAGCTCCAATTCCTGCTGGGATCTGCGTGGGGTGATGTGGGATCTCCTTTCACCTTGAGACCCCCAGGGTGTCTGTGGGGACCAACAGAGCTGTGAGAGGCCAGAAACGCTTTGCTGTGATCCTGAGGAGCCCAGCCTGGAAGGGGCGATCATGTCCCATTCCACCCTCCCCAATCTGAGGATTTAATTTTGTTGGATAATTCCTCCCAAGGCTTTCCACTCCAGCAAAAAGGAATCAGTTTTGCTCAAATTGGTTGGCCTTTGTTTTAAGGCAGAGCAGTGCTCAACCCCAAACTGACACAGAGATGCTGCTGTGCAGGAGGGGACAGAGGGATGAGGACAGAGGGATGAGGACAGAGCAGAAATTGCCTTCCTGCATCAACCTTTGAGCATCCCCTGCCTCCCCTCCCTCTGCCTCCTGCACAGCCTGCGCAGGCCCATTTGAGAGCTTTACAGATGTGATGACAATTTTAGCACCTCTAAAGCTAAGCAAACCCCCCAACCCAATTTTTATAATTGGCTCTTGACCAAAATGAGAGTTTCTTTGAGGGTGTTTCGAACAAAGCACGCTGATGGAAGGGGCACCCCGAGCCACAAAAGGCCTTGGCTTTGATCCTTTCTGCTTTTATTGTCAGTGGAAGTAAAATAAATGGTTTAAAAATTAAATTGGTGCGAGGGGTTTTTCTTAAATTTAAGCAATGCTTTCATGGCAGATTTGAGGCAGGGACTGTGCTCAGGCACCTCTGTGGGTGAAGCAATGAGGAGTGAGGTCAGTTTAGGGTTGAGCACTGCTCTGCCTAAAAACAAAGGCCAATCAATTGGAGCAAAACTGATCCCTTTTTGCTGGAGTGGAAAGCCTTGGGAGGAATTATCCAACAAAATTAAATCCTCAGGGTGGGGGGGTGGGGGTGGGATAGGACACAAAAATCCTGGAGGAGAATTTGTTAAAAAACACGAGCAAACTCTGCAAGAAACAGGGAGGTTTTCCCTTTTTGGAGGGGAAAACTGAGGTTGTAACCCCAAAGTGCTGGGTTTGGACTGGCACAGTTGGACTTGGTGTGACCATGGAACGTCCTGGGGCTCAGCAGGGCTTGGCTGTGGTGGAGCAGGGCAGGCTGGAGGTCTCCCATGGATTGCAGGATCTCTGCTGGCCTCCCTGATAGAGAGATCCAGGCAGTGGCAGGGCATGAAATCTGCTTGAATTGGGGACTCCCAGCTCGTGCTGAAATGACTAAATTACCTCTGAAATGACTGAATTACCTCTGAACTGACTAAATTACCCCTGAGCTGCCCAGGGTGGGCAAAGCTGCTCAGAGGGGCTTTGGTGCCAAGGCCTGGTCTGTGTTGAAGGGATGAGCTTGCTCAGCAGTTGGGAAAATTGAGTTTATTCCTCTTCAAATCATGCTTCAAATATGATTTCTCTCTATTTGAACTGTGCTCCATGGCATTTTTGCTGCTGGTCAAGCTGGAAATTCCCTGTTCAGCCTGGTTCTGTGAGAACAGGGATGTGTGTGCCCAGATATGTCATAGAGAGATACAGGCAGGGGCAGAGCATGAAATCTGCTTGAATTGGTGACTCCCAGCTCGTGCTGAAATGACTAAATTATCTCTGAACTGACTAAATTACCCCTGGGCTGCCCAGGGTGGGCAAAGCTGCTCTGCCCAGCTCAGAGGGGCTTTGTGCCAGGGCCTTGTCCCTTTTGAGGGGGTGAGCTCACTCAGCAATTCGGGAAAATTGAGTTTATTCCTCTTCAAATCGTGCCTCAAGTATGATTTAATCTCTATTGGAGGTGTGTTCTGTGGCATTTTTGCAGCTGGTCAAGGTGGAAATTCCCTGTTCAGCCTGGTTCTGTGGGGACAGGGATGTGTGCTCCCAGATTTGTCTCTCTGCTTCCCAAAAAACCCTTTTGGGACCCCTTGGCTGCACATCCCTCTCTATCCAGCAGCACTGGGGAGGAATGAGGGAGAAGGGCAGGCTGGAGGGGTGGGGAGGGATTTACTCCCACATTTTCTCAGATCTGCTTTTTGAAATTATTCTGAAGAACTTTTTGGTGCTTCCTTGGTGCCATTTGGGAGATGCAGTGCCAGGAGGCCTGATGGGGTGAAGTGCTCCTTGCCAGGGCTGTGCCATGCCTGGGGAGGGGGGATGGCACTGCCAACACCACGTGAACCCCACAGG
Organism: Zonotrichia leucophrys gambelii; assembly: GCF_028769735.1. Taxonomy (NCBI): domain Eukaryota; kingdom Metazoa; phylum Chordata; class Aves; order Passeriformes; family Passerellidae; genus Zonotrichia; species Zonotrichia leucophrys. The sequence continues at coordinate 1,041,335 of NC_088194.1, read as the reverse complement.
GACCATCCCCTGGGCACAGCAAGTGAAGGAGAGGCACAAATTGGTGGGATCTCCTTTTTTCTCCTGGTGGAACACAATGTGATGGATCCAGTGAGGGCCAGCACCACCCTCTAATGCACTTCCAGCTGAACAGGGGTTTCTATGGCAGCAGGGAGAGCCAGGAGAGCCCTGAAAGGCTGTTTGAGCAGAGCTGTGCCAGGGGCATGGGGGGCACCAGTGCCATTGTGTGTGCAGAGCTGTGCCAGGGGCATCGGTGGTGCCATTGTGTGTGCAGAGCTGTGCCAGGGCATTGGTGGTGCCATTGTTTGTGCAGAGCTGTGCCACGGGCATTGGTGCCATTGTGTGTGCAGGGCTGTGCCAGGGGCATTGGTGCCATTGTGTGTGCAGAGCTGTGCCAGGGGCATTGGTGGTGCCATTGTGTGTGCAGAGCTGTGCCAGGGCATTGGTGCTGAAGGCACCAGTGCTATGGTGTGCAGAGCTGTGCCAGGGGCATTGGGTGCCACTGTTGTGCAGAGCTGTGCCAGGGGCATTGGCTGTGCCCTTGTGTGCAGAGCTGTGCCAGGGCATGGGGCACTGTGGTGCGAGCGTGCCACGCATTGTGTGCATGTTTTGTGCAGAGCTGTGCCAGGGGCATGGGGGGCACCAATGCCATTGTTTGTGCAGAGCTGTGCCAAGGGCATTGGTGCTGAGGGCACCAGTGCTATGGTGTGCAGAGCTGTGCCAGGGCATTGGTGGTGCCATTGTTTGTGCAGAGCTGTGCCAGGGGCATTGGTGGTGCCATTGTTTGTGCAGAGCTGTGCCAGGGGCATTGGTGGTGCCACTGTTTGTGCAAAGCTGTGCCAGGGCATTGGTGGTGCCACTGTTTGTGCAAAGCTATGCCAGGGGCACTGGGGACGCTCTAGGACACAAAACAGAACGATGCAGACACTGGATTTTCCAAGGCAAAAAGGAGAAGTTTAATTCTGACTCCAACATTTATAGATTTCCAAAAGTGACAGTGGATTGGAGGGTGACAGTGCCACCCCTCCAATGACACTGGACAATCCAACAGTCCATCAAATTTCTCCTCCTCCATAAAAGAATACAAAACAATGAGTTATTTACAGAAAGTGTGTGAGAAAGTTCCTCACAATAATGTAAACATCAGAAGGCTTGGAAGATCTTCAAAAATCAGGGTGACTGCGCCTCAACTCTCCTGCAAGGGAGCAGCTCTGCCCAGTTGTGCCCCTCCAGCAGCTGCAGGTTGAGTTGCTGCTCCACCTCATTCAGGAGCATTTTGCTTTGCTCCAACTCTTCCTATTCCATCAGCAGCGCCTGGGCTGGAGCTTTGGAGCTGGAGCTCCCCAGGGTAGCCAGAGACAGAAGAGCTGCTCTGGGAGGAGCCCTGGACTGGTTTTGGGGGATTCAGGGCTGTTCCTATTGAAAGGAAGTGTTTGGGGGAGCCCTGGGCTGGTTTGGGGTGTGGTTCAGGGCTGTTCCCACTGAAGGGAGAAGGTTTGGGGGAGCCCTGGGTTGGTTTTGGGGGTGGTTCAGGGCTGTTCCCACCCACGGGAGGGGTTTGGGGGAGCCCTGGGCTGGTCGTGGGGGATGATTCAGAGCTGCTCCCACTGAAAGAAGGTTTGGGTGAGCTCTGGGCTGGTTTGGGGGGATGATTCAGGGGTGTTCTCACTGAAGGGAGAAGGTTTGGGGGAGCCCTGGGCTGATTTTGGTGGGGTGATGGGTGATTCAGAGCTGCTCCCACTGAAAGGAGAAGGTTTGGGGGAGCTCTGGGTGGGTTTTGGAGGGTGGTTCAGGCTGTTCCTATTAAAGGGAGGGGTTTGGGGGAGCCCTGGGCTGGTTTTGAGTGGGTGATGAGTGGTTCAGTGGCTGTTCCCACTGAAAGGAGGGGTTTGGGCTGTTTTTTGGGGATGGTTCAGGCTGTTCCCACCCAAAGGACGGGTTTGGTGCACCCCCACACATTTAATCTGCTGCTGCTCCCCTTGATCAACCACAAGTGGTTCCAGATGGGCCTTTCCCCCATCCCAGGGGACTCCTCATGTTCCTCCTCACCAAAAGCTCCCTCTCCCTCACCAAAAAATGGTCACCAGCCTGCTCCTTTCCCATGGGCATTTCCTGCCCTAATCTTTTGTTATTGTTGAGAAAACTTTTGGAATGAGATTTTTCCTGAATCCTATAAAATCCGGGCTGATCTCATGAAGGCAGACAAAAGGGGAAGAGGATGTTTTAAATTCATTGGCAACACTTCGAGTTTTTCTTCCCTTCTCCTTCCCCCCTTTCTTCCACTTCTGAGGGAAAACAAGAGATGAAACTTCAATGTTTTCCTCAGAGTGAAATTGCAAAGTAAATTACTTTAGACTCTATAATGTGAAATATTAAAATGAAAAGTGATTTTTTTTTTCAACAAGCTCAGTGTTTCTTCTTGAAAAGCCCAAAGCAAAATGTGTTGATCTCGTTTCAGTGCTTCTCCCCTCACAATTCCTCTTTCCAAACAAGCTCTTTGTAGGAACGGACTGTGTTTAGGCATGACATCTTGCTTTTGATGAATTGTCATTTTCCATCAGAAAAATGTCCAGCCAGCTCCACCCATTAAGTGCTGATATCCCCAACAGCTTCGGTTTGTGCACAGCTGCAGAGGGGAGCTCATCAGGATTAAAAGATTGCTGCCATCCCTGCATCAGTCCAGAGCTGGTTCTGCAAAATCAAAAATTGTAGAGCCGAAATGAGAGATGCAGGACTCCAAGTGGCTCTCCAAAATGCAGTTTATTGTATCCAAGGTGTTGCAGCAGTTCAGGGTCGTGGGTGACAGAGCTCTGCCTACAGCTGTCAGCTCCAGAAGACCCGAGTCCCTCATTCAGGCACCCACTTGGGCGCCACTGCAGGAGCCTAAATGAGAGATGTGGGACTCCGGGCAGCTCTCCAAAATGCAGTTTATTGGATTCAAAATGCAGTTTATTGTATCCAAAGTGTCACAGCAGTCCAGGGTCGTGTGTGACAGAGCTGTGCCTACAGCTATCAGCTCCAGAGGACCCGTGTCCCTCATTCAGGCTCTCACTGATGGCGCCCCACGTTGGGCGCCACTGTAGGAGCCGAAATGAGAGATGTGGGACTCCAGGAGGCTCTTCAAAATGCAGTTTATTGTATCCAAAATGCACTTTATTGTATCCAAGATGTTACAGCAGTCCAGGATTGTGGGTGACAGAGCTGTGCCTACAGCTGTCAGCTCCTGCTGCAGGCAGGCCTGCAGACCCTTTGGTTTTGGTTACAGTGCATTATAAACTTTTCTTTTTCTTGCAATGCACTATATACTTTTCTTTGCTGAGCATCTTCATACAGTAGAATCTATACCAATCTATACCTTAACTATTATCTCTAGCCTATCATAACTACTGTAATTACCATATTCATGTTACTGTTCTCCAATCACTAAAAGTCAGTACATTACAGTTTAAGCTAGAAGTTGTTTTTCAGTTTTCTTGCAGGGGAAAATTCTGAGGCCTTTCTTCTACTTGCAACTTTGCTGCCTTGTTTGCCTGTGCCATCTTTCTGCTTGGTAAAAACATCTTCATGTTTGGGGTGGGTTTATCCTTTGCTCTAAGCCATAAAACCCCTCATAACTAACATGAAATACCCTTTGTCTCCTTGGTTAGCCAGTTAAACTTGGCTCAGCAATTATTTTCTTCTGTATCAAAACTTGCTTCCATCTCTATTCCTTCATCAGACTCTACATTTAAAGCTAAGCACACATATCTGTGAGACTTTCTTGTCAAACTTTCATCCTTTCCAACACAAAATAGTGCTGGGGCCATTTCTGGGTGCTGAGGCTTGGCTGGATTTGGGGTGTTTGTGTCCAAACCCAGATATTTTCACCTCTGAGCACTTCCCCACCCCACTGGAGCAGCCTGGAACACCCAACTCACCCCAGGGTGCAGGAGATGATGATTCCCCCCTGCCTCTGTCAGGGTTTGGGGGAGAACTGAGCAGCTCCAGGCTGGGGGAAGGTGATTCCTGAAGGGTTTTGTGCTCATTTTCTTATGGGCAACTGAAGTTTCCCAGGTGACCAAAGAGCCACCTCCTGGTGTCCCCACTGTGGCCTGAGAACCCAGCAGTGCTCCAGGGCTTGGGGTGAAAGGGATGGGGCCATTTCTTGCCTGTCTGGATACTTTGAGCACCTGGAGAGTGCAGAGGAGGCTCCTTTTCTGCCCCAGCAGAGGTGAGGTGTGTCCTCTGAAAGAGCCCAAACCAAACCTGGGCATGGAGAAGGTAAAATTGTAAATAATTCACCTCCAGAAAGCAAGGAGCGGCTCTTAGGAGGAAGGTCCAGCACTCCTTCAGTTCTTCTTGCCAAATGCTTGGCTCAGTGCAGAAACAGGATTATTTTTTAAAAGCATAATTTTCGGGTTTTTCCCCCAAAAAATCAGATGGAAAGCAGATGGGGCTCGGCCTTCCTATGCCCCAATATTTGAGCCCTTTGGCTGACAACAAAAGGGTTTAAAAGTGGGGAGCAGAGCAGCAGTGGTGGCTTTGTACCATGGAGGAAGTGCTGGCTGTGCTGCAGAGTCCCCCACCCTGCCTGGGGCTGGGGTCCCCCATGCTGGGACCCCTCTTTGGGGCTTAGGAGGTGGCACAAATGCCCATAGCATCAGGGAGGGCAGGAGGTGGTTCTGGGAGCCTCTGCTGGCCCTGGAACTGGAACTGCAGTGCAGCCCTGCATCCTCAGAGAGGGGAAAATGAGGGGAAACCCCAAATGCCAGGAGAAAGGAAATCCCAAATGCCAGGGGAAAGAAACCCCAAATGCCAGGAGAAAAGAAACCCCTAATGCCAAGGGGAAAGAAACCCCAGATGCCAGGGGAAAAGAAAAGAATGCCCAAATGTCAGGGGAAAAGAAACCCTAAATTCCAGGGCAAATAAACCCAGAATTACAGGAGAAAAGAAATCCCAAATGCCAGGGGAAAAGAGATGAAATGCCAAATGCCAGGGGAAACGAAACCCCAAATGCAAGGAGAAAAGAAACACCCAAATTCCAGGGGAATGAAAACCCTAAATACCAGGAGAAAATAAATCCAAAATTCCAGGAGAAAAGAAACCCCAAATTGCAGGAGAAAGGAAATCCCAAATTCCAAGGGAAAGGAAACGCCAAATTCCAGAGGAAAAGAAAATAACCCCCAAATTCTAGGGTAAAAGAAAAGAAACCCCAAATCCAGAGGAAAAGAAAATAACCCCCAAATTCCAGGGTAAAAGAAAAGAAACCCGAAATCCAGAGGAAAAGAAACCCCAAATTCAACTCTGGGGCTGCAGGAGGATGCTGGGAGAGCATTTAAAGGGTTAAAATTGCTGATTTTGTGCTGAAAATCTGGGGGAGATTTAAACAGGGGTCGTGTCTGGGTGGGCAGTGGGGACAGGGGGACAATTTGGGTCTGTGAGAGGCCCTGCTGGGGCTGCAGATCCTGTCCCTGTCTGTCCCTGTCTGTCCCTCTGTCCCTCCCTGTGCCACAGGGCTCTGCCCTGCCTGAGGGATTGTCAGTGAGGATTCAAATACTTCTGAATTTTTAATGTTGGATTGATTTTAAAGTTCTTTTCCAACCTAAACTATTCAATAAAACACATTTATTTCCCTTGTTCTGGCTGTGAGGAGGGAGGGCTCTGCTGCACAGGGCAGGTTTGAGAATGTTGGTGGAATTGCTGAAATAACTTTTTCCAGGTGAGGCAGTGGATCTCTGCCTTCACTTGCAAAAAAAGTCAGGAAAAAAGTGGCATGGAGGAGAAAGGGTGATGTCAGTTAGAATTTTTTTAATGGAACACAAGAATTCTGTTAAACTTTTGTCAAGAAAAAAAAAATCAATAATTTCTTGCATTTAAACTAGAAAAAACCTCCTTGAGTAAACCAGATTATTTTTTATTTTTGTCATGTAATATCCACATAGTCCTAGATAGCATTTATATAGGATTTTTATAAGATATATATATAGCATCTATATAGGATATATATAGCATTATATAGGATATGTTTATAGCATTTATACAGGATATTTATAGGCACAAATATAGGAAAAACACCACCAAAAAAGGAAAAAAAGCTGAAAATATTTTGAATATAACCAATTGCTGTGCAATTCCCTGTGCTCCCTAGGTAAGATAATTTATAAAAGTAATTTTTAGATATGATGAAGTATTAATAAATCTTTGAGTTAAGCATCAGAGCTGGTTTTGAGGTTTAAAATTGTGGCACAGAGCAGCGATGCCGTGGCACCACAGCCCTGCCACATTTTTGCAGCCTGAGCTGCTGCTGCCACAGCTGACCCCTCATAAATATCCTGTTCCAGTGCAAATGAGGAAAAACATTGATTAAGGCAAAAATTCCCCATCTCCCCTAAATGAAAACAAATCCCTTCCCAGCCGTGCTGGAATTTTAAAGGGAATATTTGTCAGCGGCTCAGCGTTGTATTAACGGGCTGGAGGAGTGGGATGTGGCACTCAGCTGTGAATAAAGTGTTTATTTTCCGTTTATTTTCTGCACGTTAATGGCATTAAAACGCCAGACAAAAGGCTGGGGCAGGTACGGCAGGTCGGGGTGGGGAAGGGATGCAGGGCTGGCACCATCCTGGGCATCGCCCTGCCAGCCAAGGAGCCGGGCACCTCCCGGAGGTGAAATCCCAAATCCCGCCCCGCAGCCTCCATGCCGGGCTCCTGGAGCAGCCCAGGCGAGAGACAGAGATATAAAAATAGATTTGGAATCTCCTTTTTTAGGTTGTTTGTGTGTGGGGCTGGCGCGTCCTGCGCCTGCTCCTCTCCTCCCAAACCTGTTCTGGCCGAGCGCTTTGTTCACTGGAACGATCTTATTTAAAGGGAGATGAATTAAAAATAAATAAATAAATAAAAAATCAGCAGCCAGCTGCCCCCATCGACCCCCCCCCCCAGTAATTGCCATGGCTTTGGCACGGCCTGGCAGCTGCTGCCCTCTTTTCCTGTGCTGTGTGCCAGAGCGTTGGCACTGGGAAATGCTGCTGGGTTTAGTCGGGAGAGAAAGGATCCCCTGGGCATTCAGGGGGTGCCCGTGTCCCTTTTAGGGCGTGCCCATGCCCCTTTCAGGGTGATTCCTGTGTCCCTTTCAGGGTGATTCCTGTGTCCCTTTCAGGGTGTTTCTGTCCCTTTCAGGGTGTGCCAGTGTCCCTTTTAGGGTGTGCCCGTGTCCCTTTCAGGTTGGTGCCCGTGTCCCTTTCAGGCTCGTGCCCGTGTCCCTTTCAGTTTTGTGCCTGTGTCCCTTTCAGGGTGTGCCAGTGTCCCTTTCAGGGCTGCCCGTGTCCCTTTCAGGTTGGTGCCCGTGTCCCTTTCAGGGTGTCCCTGTGTCCCTTTCAGGGTGTGCCCATGTCCCTTTCAGGGTGTGCCCATGCCCCTTTCAGGGTGATTCCTGTGTCCCTTTTAGGGTGTCCCTGTGTCCCTTTCAGGGTGTGCCCATGTCCCTTTCAGGGTGTGCCTGTGTCCCTTTCAGGGTGTGCCCGTGTCCCTTTCCTGCGGGAAGGGCCCTGGGAACCAGCTCTGGGCAGGTCAATGGGATGGGCAGGAACCAAGGGCTTCCTTCTGCCCTCCTGGCCCTGTGTGCCACCTTTCCTGGGGCTCTGGGGTCACCTCCTGCCCTGTGTGCCACCTTTCCTGAGGCTTTGGGGTCCTCCTGCCCTGTGTGCCACCTTTCCTGAGGCTCCTTCTGCCCTGTGTGCCACCTTTCCTGGGGCTCGTCCTGCCCATCTGTGCCACCTTTGCTGGCTCTGGGGTGGTGGCTGTGGCACTGTCCCCTCTCCCTGCCTGTTTTGTCCCTGTTCCAATGGGATCGGGGATTTTCCCAGCCCTTGTGTGCCCAACCCCAGAGCTGCTGCTGGAGCAGGAGCACTGCAGGGAGGGGGAGCCTCTAGAGGATGTGAAATATGAAATATCCACTTTAGCAGCACCTTGCTCAGAACTCTGCTCAGTGTAAATGATATTTTTGGCTTTATCCATTCCCCAGACAGGTTTTGGTGCTGCCTCCCAGCAGTCCCGCAGAGAAATCAGAATTTCTGTGTTCATGGGCACCTCTCTGAGCTGCCAGAGCCAGGGCAGGCTCATTTATCCCAAATGCATCATTGCTTAACAACTGTGGCTCTAAAAATTGCTGCTTTTGTTGGTGTCACCTGCAAGGAGGGAAGGATCAGGCCTGGGCTGCTCCTGCAGCTGAAGGTGGTGCCAGAGGGAAAGGCTGAATCAAAGTTGTCAGGATTAGACTGAAATTAAAATCTCAAATTGTTTATATGCGATTAAAGGACATGTATGTGTGACTTCATCCTCTTCCAAATGAGAATGGATTTCTATTTGTTTTTATTTCCTTTCTAAGGGGGAATTGGGATAAAAAGGGGTTCAGTGCACAGAAAATGAGGAGCAGTCCAAGGAGAAGAACAACGTGGGAGTGGGTGTTAGTGAGGTTGATTTTATCCTGAGATTTTCCTCACTGTCCTGGGGGGCTGCAGAGAATGGTTCCAAATGAGAATCGTTTGTATTTCCAAATGAGAATGGTTTGTATTTCCTTTTAAGGGGGAATTAGGATAAAAAGGGGTTCAGTGCCTAGAAAATGAGGAACAGTCCAAGAAGAAGAAAAACATTGAAGTCAATGTTGGTGAGGTTGATTTTATCCTGAGATTTTCCTCACTGTCTTGGGGGGCTGCAGAGAAGGGTTCCAAATGAGAATGGTTTTTATTTCCAAATGAGAATGGTTTTTATTTCCAAATGAGAATGGGTTTTATTTCTAAGTGAGAATGGTTTCTATTTCCTTTTAAGGGGGAATTAGGATAAAAAGGGGTTCAGAGCCCAGAAAATGAGGAGAAATCTGAGGAGAACAAAACCCTGGGAGTGAGGTTGAATTTATCCAGAGATTTTCCTCTCTGTCCTGGGGGGTTGCAGAGCCCGGCAGCCTCCTCCCAAATCCCTGCCTGACACAGGTGAAACATTTCCTTGGCATTTTCCAGAGAGGGAGAAGAGGGTTCAGGCTGAGTCTGGGCTTTTCTAAAAATTCATTTGAGGGGAAAATGTGGGGCTGGCTTCAGCTGAGCCCTGCTAAGAGCAATGCTCGGTTTCAAAGTCACTTCTGGGTTTTTTCAGCTTGAAAAAAGTTTAAACTTTCCAAAAGAAACATTAAAATTCACATTTAAATTCCTATAAATTTTGGAGATGTTGCCTTTCCAGTGCTTCCCTGAATGCCACTTTGCTGATTTTTCAGTTTTTCTTCCTTCCAAAGCAAATATTCAGTGGAAGATTTCTGTGTAGTAAAACAGCCCTGAGTGTTCTCTCCCCATCCCAGAGATGGGAAACCCCTGGCATTGCAGGACACAGAATATTTAATTTTTTTTTTCTCCTCTCTAAAATCTGTGTATTGGTGACAGATTTTAGTAGAAAATGGGTTTGTACTGAAGAAGGGAGAGGGTAAAAAAGGGATTTCAAGGGCTCCTGGAGAGCCACGGAGCTGGAAAAAGCCTCGGAGTTGAGAGAATGCAGAGGGAGCACGGGGACATCTCCCGTCTCTGCTGGGGGAGGGCTCTGCCACAAAACTTTTATTTCTGCTGCTTGCAAGAAAAAAGTGGAAACAGGACGGTCCTGGCTTTTCCTGGGGAAGCAGCAGCAAAAAACTCCAGAAATTTATATATTTATGAAGGGATTTTCTAGCCTGGGACACCCTGGGTTCGGTTAAGTGTGGAAAATTGTTCACTCGAGGCCAATGGAATAAATGAGGGAGAAATGTGAAATCCTCTGCTGTGAGTGTGGAGAGTCCTGTACAGGAGGCACAGCCCTCACTCTGCTTCAGGATGGGTTATGTGGTAGATAAACAACTTTTCATCAATTTTAGCCATTATTTATGTGATATAAAATGACCTAATTAATGCCATGTTTACAGTGAGTCTAATCAAAGAGTGACTGAATATACCAGCAAGAAAAATGGGCAGATTTGAAGCTTTTTTGCAAAAATAAAATAAAAACAATCTCGGTGCAATGTTTTCTAACAGATTTGTGCTGTTAAAAAAAAAATAGCAGTAGTGGTAATAATAATAATAATAATAATAATAATAATAATAATAATAATAATAATAATAATAATAATAATAATCAGCGTCAGATTTAATTTCTATTATTATAAATATAGGACCTGTGTTCAGGTACTTTAAAAAAATAAGACTAAAATGAAAATAATTGAAATTTATATTAGAGGATCAAATGGAAAGCTTAAACTCCACAAATCGTCGACTATTTCTCAAGATTTTCAGCTGTAACTGGTGGTTCAGGAGAGGAATGGATTTTATTTTGGGGTGTTTTTGGGGGGATGAAGCTCGGACACAGCCGGGGGGTGATGGATGGAGCGGGGACAGGAGGGACCGCGCCGGCTCCGGCGGCAGCTCGGGGGGGTCGCGGCTTTTGGGACAATTTCGGAGCTGCTGCTGCTCCTGCTCTGGTTTGTTTTGTGTAATCGGCTGAAATCCCCGTGTTTGTGGTGTTTATTAAAAATAAACTCAAAAAAATCCTCAAAAAATAATTAAAAAAAAACAACAAAAAAAACCCAAAAACCCGGAAAAATCAAAAAAAAAAAAAATCCCCCGAAAAACCAAAAGAGAAACCCGTTTTCTATCTCCCAGACCTTCAAACCTTTTTTTTTCTCTGTTTCGTGGTGTTTTTCTTGCCGTTCCCCAGAAGGGATTGGGGGCAGCCGAGGGGGAATGAGGGGCCCCGAATGGGACTCGGCTCGCCGGGATTTCCCCAAACCAAACCCAAAATCCAAACCCAAAACCACCCTCCATCCTCGCCGTGGATATTTGCAATTTATTTACCATTAGCCCCAAATTTACCAGAGACGACAGACTGAAAGGGGTGGCCGGGGAGGGGGGGAAAAAGCAATTCAATTAATTTGTAATCTTGCTTTTCATTAGAAAATGTAAGAATAATGACAGCGTCCAGCAGGCAAGGGGGGGGTGAAAAAATCATAAATGGAGATTTCCCCCTCCCAAATCAGATTATAAAATAAGCTTTAAAAATTAAATTAGTTGGTACGGAGTTGATCGGAGTAAGCCCAGAGTACGAACGAGGCAAAGGCAACAAATAAAAATAACAAAGGACACAAAAGTTGTCGGCTCTTCCCTCGTTCGGTGCGACCTCGGCGGCTGCTGGGGGGGACCCGGAGGGGAGCAGGGCCGGGAATGGGGGGGGGCGGGATGGGGGAGATCGAGGAAATTGGGGGGGAACCTGGAATTGGGGGGGGATGAGCTGGGAATGGGGGGACGTGATGGGAATGGGGGGGATGAGCCGGGAATTGGGGGAACGAACTGGGAATTGGGGGAATGAGTTGGGAATGGGGGGAGATGAACGGTAATGAGTGGGGGTCCCGAAGGGGATCAGGGCTGGGAACTGGGGGGGGGATGAGCCTGGAATTGGGGGGATGAGCGGGATTTGAAAATGACCTGGAATGGGGGGATGAGCCGGGAATTGGGAGGTGTGAACAGGGAATGAGGGGGGATGAGATGGGAATGAGGGGGACGAGATGGGAATGGGGGGGATGAGCCGGGAATTGGGGGGGGTGTGAACCGGGAATGAGGGGGATGAGCCGGGAATGGAGGGGACGAGATGGGAATGGGGGAGATGAGCCGGGAATGGAGGGGACGAGATGGGAATGGGAGAGACGTGATAGGAACGGGGGGACGAGCTGGGAATGGGGGGAATGAGCTGGGGATGGGGGGATGACCCCGCAATGAGGTTGCGGGGGTGCAGCCGGCTCGCAACAACTCAAATAATTCATTTGCAACCACGGTTCTGCCGGCAGCGGAAAGATCCGCGTTGAACACGCAGGAGCGGAGTTGTTTTATCCCGGGTTAAACCCAAAATCTGCAAAAAAAAGGGGGGATTTTTGGGGAGGGGTGCAGCGCTGGATCTCGGGCTCAAAGCGTGCAGTGCCTCCTTTTAAAATACTCATTGGCATTTCTTTACTCTCTATTTTTCTCTCTTTATTTTTTTTAGATTTATTTCCCACGGAGGAGCCTCCCCGCACCGTCCCGGGTGGGATTGGCTCCCTCCGGCTCTGGGAAGGATTGGGGAGAATTGGGGGGTTTCGAGAACTTTCCCACGCCCCCACCCTTCCCATCCTAACTTCAGCTTCGTTTTCTGCCTTTTCTCCTCTCAATTTTCCATCCCGTCAAATAGACCAAAAAAAAACCTCTTTAAATTGATCCAACCCGTATTTTAATTTTTGTGGGTTTTTTTCCTCTAAAAATCGTTGAAGTGGAATTATGTCCCCTAAAAGGCAAGAGGGGAAATTTGGGCGAATTTCGGGGGGTTTTGGGTCTGCTCCCAGCTCTGTGGCGGAGGAAGTGTAAAATCTCTCCTGCCACACGCTCAGACAAAGCCGTCTTGTTACCCGGGATTTGTCGGGTCAAGCAGGATCCCGTTTTAAGCCAGTTACTAAATGTAATTCTCCCACTTTGCCTCTTAATTTAGCAAACGAAAAAACCCCAATTTTTCGCTGGGGGCATAAATGGCAGTGATCGTTTGTCCCCAGAAGTTTTTTTAAAAAAAAGGGATTTTAGCCCCTTTATTATTGCTGCCACTAATGTTTGTTCATTTATAGAATGAACAGTAGTTAAGAAATGTTTGTGTGCACTAAAATTTCTGTATTTAATTAGAAATTATTTTGATAAAATACCGTATTTGAAATTACAATTTTAAATATCCACATTAAAAAAAAAACTTAACAAGGCTTTTACAGGGTCCTGAGCTGGTGGGAACCAATTTAGCTCCTTTGTGTAGCATCATCCCAGGGTATTTCCTATTATTCTTAGGAATTTGGATTGATTCTTTATTGTGAACTAAACATTTTCTTAGTGTTCACATTTTTTCTCTTGGAAAAAAAAAAAGTTAAAAAATAAAAAAAAGAAAACAAAATTACCCAAAAATTGAATTTGTGTTTTGGAACTTATTCCATGCATACATAGAAACAGGAGATCTCAGGTGTGTGGTTGAATATAAGTTTTTAAACGTGTGTCAGCCCTGCTCAGAACCAGTTTTAATTGCAAAAAAATCCTTTAAATTCTCTGTTCCAAACATTAATCTGCTGTGAAGCTGATTGAAATTTTCATTAAAAAATTAAAGCAAAAGGATAAAAGTGTGGAAAGTTTTTACTTTTTAAAGATATATAGTGTCTTTCACTGTCCCTGCTCAGCAGCTCATGCACCAAAGCCACTCCAGCAGTGGAACTTTAAGTCTCAAATATTTTTGTGTCTCATTAAGAAAAAGGGGAAAAAATAATAAAAAAAAGAAACTTCAAAAAGTTTTGAGAAATTTTCTTAGAAAAATACAAGTATTCCCAGGGATTCAGCTGGATGCAAAAGGACAAAAGAAAAAAGAAGAAGAAGAAAAAAAAATCAATGTTTTTTTATCACGCAGTCAGTGCACTGGAAGGGATGGATGAGTTTGGAGGGGATGGGTGGCCATAGCAGGGCATGGTACTGGGCTGGGGGTTGCAGCCCCTCTGCAGAGGAGTTTGGCTGCTTTGGATCCAAAATCATTTTAACCACATTCATGGCGGTTCACAGTTTGTTGGATTTCACCCTGTGGAAGAGCTGGAAAATGGATGGCAAAGCCTGGTGCCCTGCAGCTGTCTCTGGGTGTGAGTTTCACCTGGCACAGTGTGAAACTCGCAGCTCTGTGTCCCTGGCATTGCTGGGGATGGTCTTACAAACCTCCCGCTCTGCACTGAAAAATTCTTAAAATATTTATCGAATTTTTTGACCGTGGAAGGCGGAGGTGTCCTCAAAATCCACCCCGTGCCCACCCTTGCGCGTGGTACCGGCGCCCAGCATTGTGCAGGGCTCTGCAGCCCCGCTCGGCCTTTTGTCAGCCCCCTTTTTGTGTCAATCAGATGCCTTTTGTCAGGTCCCAGACATGTTGTGTCCACAGGCACACAAATCTCCCTGTGCAGAGCAGAGCAGGGCAGGGCAGGGCGTGGGGAACGCGGGGCGCGCTCAGCTGCCACGCGCGGGGGGCATTGCCACCACAAACCCCCCCAAGGGGCTGGCACGGAGATGTGGGGTGGCAAAGGTGCAGGGCCCATTCCCCACCGTGTCCGTGTGTCCATGGATGCTGTCTGTCCTGCAGAACAGAGACAGGATCTTCCCTCTGCTGTTGATTTTGCCCATCCTTTGAGCTGGTTTTTGAGTTTTACACCCATGTTTCTCAGGGATGGGTGAGGTTTGACTGGCTCCTCAAGCCACCCCTGGGAAATGTTTATTTTACTGCTTTATTTTTAAAAATGTTTATTTTACTGTTTGATCGGCTCACGAACCACACAACCACAACTTGGGTTTAGGATGGGCACACTCTGAGCACCAATGTCTCCTCCTGTCTTTCCCCCAGCTCCTGCTCATCCTCAGCTGAGCCCCGAGCCCAGGGGATGTTTGCTGCAGCTCAGAGGGCAGCTTTGCATGAAGCTGCAGGGTGGTTGGGCTGGCAAAGGTGAAAGGCCCATTCCCCACCATGTCCATGTGTCCGTGGGTGCTGTCTGTCTGCAGAACGGAGCCAGGAGCTTCCCTCTGCTGTTGCTATTGCCCGTCGTTTGAGCTGGTGTTTTTTTCAGTTTTCCACCCATGTTTCTCAGGGATGGGTGAGGTTTGATTGGCTCCTCAAGCCACCCCTGAGAAATGTTTATTTTACTGCTTTATTTTTAAAAATATTTATTTTACTGTTTGATCTGCTGGTTTGGGGAGATCTGCTCACAAACCACACAACCACAGCTCGGGTTTGGGCTGGGGACACCCTGACCACCAATGTCTCTTCCTCCCAGCTCCTGCCCATCGTCAGCTGAGGCCTGAGCCCAGGGGATGTTTGCTGCAGCTCAGAGGGCAATTTTGGACTAAACCCTTCTGATCTGGGCAGGAATGGGGTGGCTGTACCCACCTGTCCCTGGTGACAAGAGCTCTGCCTGTCCCCACAGTGCTGCCATAACCCCAGGCCCGACCAAGCCCAGCCGTGTTGCTCCAAATCCTCAACCACCATGCCCTCAATGGTGCCTGCAGCTGCACGGCCCTGGCAGGGGCAGAGAGGGATGGAGGGAGGCAAGAGCACCTCCAGTGAGGGATGGAGGAAGGCAGTGGCCCCCAGGTGTGGAAAATCTACCTCAGCAGCCGCTCTCCCCTGGCATCGACAAAATGGCGTCAGGGCACCCTCACAGAGGGGTGCCTGTGCCAGAGGGAGGCAGGAGCACCCCCAGTGAGAGATGGAGGGAGGCAGTGGCACCCAAGTGTGGAAAATCCACCTCAGCAGCCGCTCTCCCTGGGCATCAATAAAATGGTGTCAGGGCACCCTCACAGAGGAGTGGCTGCCCCAGAAGGAGGCAGGAGCACCCCCAGTGAGGGATGGAAGGAGGCAGGAGCACCTCAGTGAGGAATGGAGGGAGGCAGGAGCACCCCCAGTGGTGGCAGTGGCCCCCAAGTGTGGAAAATTCACGGCAGCAGCCACTCTCCCTGGGCATCAACAAAATGGCGTCAGGGCTCCCAAATGGAGATTGGGCACCTACAGAGTGGTGGCTGTGCTGGAAGGAGGCAGGAGCACCTCCAATGAAAGATGGAGGGAGGCATGAGCATCCCCTGTGAGGGATGGAGGGAGGCAGCAGCCTTCAAGTGTGGAAAATCCACCTCAGCAGCTGCTCTCCCTGGGCATTGACAAAATGGCATCAGGGCTCCCACACAGCGGGGTGGCTGTGCGGGAAGGAGGCAGGAGCACCCCCAGTGAGAGATGGAGGGAGGCAGGAGCACCTCCATGAGAGATGGAGGGAGGCAGGAGCACCCCCAGTGAGAGATGGAGGGAGGCATGAGCATCCCCAGTGGTGGCAGTGGCCCCCAAGTGTGGAAAATCCACCGCAGCAACCGCTCTCCCCTGGCATCAACAAAATGGCGTCAGGGCTCCCAAATGGCGGCCGGGGCTGGCGGGGAAGGGCCCGGCGCGGTGCCAGGGCCGCTGCGAGGGCACAATGAGTGGCACATAACGGCCCTGGCCACGGCCGCCCCTCGCCATGGCCGTGCCAGCTGTGCCCCCCTCCCTCCGCCTTGGCACAGGCAGGCAGCCCCGCCATGGCCGCCTCTGAGGAGGATTAAGGCCGCAGTTGTGTCTCCCTCTTTCTTTCCCCCTCAGTGGCTGAGAACAGGAAACGTGAACCTATCTGAGACTAATTGACTTGCAAATTAATCGTTTGTCCCTGTGCCTGATAATTAGTGCTAACGATTTTTACACTCCCCCCCCTCCTTTGCTCTCTCCTCCTCCTCTTTATTTTAAAGGGGGCTGTTTTCCCTTTCTTTTGCTCCTCTTTTTATCCACCCTCGCTCCAGTTCTTCCCTGAGGATCCCCAGCTGCCCCTGGGGTGGGGATGGCACCGGGTTTGGGGTGCAGGGGCCTGGCAGGGCACACAGCTGCTGCTCTGCTTCCCACGCCTCGGTGCCAACCTCCATGCCAAGGACAATGAGCGGGGCTAGGAGAAGGGCTCGGGATTTGGGGGGCTGCAGAGGGGCTGGGAAAAGGGGAAACCATGTGGCATCGCTGCAGCTGAACCCACAGTTCCAAAATTTCCCAAATGACCAGGAAATGGGTGTTAAAATTTTTTTAAAAATTAAAAATCGCTTCAAAAAGAAGCAAATTGGATTGTTTTCTCCAGCCTTCCTTCTTCCTTTGTTTTTCTTCCATGGATATTTCTTGTTGTCATGAGTCAAAAAAGGCATTTCTCCTGGAAAAAGGCAGCTCAAAGGGAATATTTGAGGCTGGGAATTGGAATCACTGGTGGTGTGGCTTTGTCCAAAAGTGCCACCTGAAGAAAGGTGTTGCAGGGGATGGACAGAGCTGCAGATGGAGCATGAAGTTCATGTGAGAGAAGGGGGGAAAAGGGGATTTGTGGTCATTCTTGGGGTCTGAGGCCTCTGGGTGCAGCCCAGTAGAGCTCATTTTTTGCCTGGGAGCAGCTCAGGGCTGACAGGAGAGGATGTATTCATAGCATTGGTGATACATCAACAGGAAAAGGCAGTTTTGTTGAAATTGATGTATTTTATGAGAATATTTCCCCGTCAGCACCAGAATAACCCCACTAATATGATATTCCAATGTGTTTATTGAGGTCTGGTAACATAACACACGTTAAAGTACCTTAGTACTTTACTTTCAATGAACTTCTGCTGTCTGATACCTCTCCAGTGACACTGCACTGCACAAATAATTGCAAATTCTGCATGCAATTGTCGTGTTCCAGTGCAATTCAAACCCAAACACTTTGTTGCTCCTGCGTGGGAACTCTTGAGGAATTCCACTCAGCAATTTTAATTTTTTTTTCTTCTCTGTTAGGAGGAACAGATGCTGTTTGAGGGAGATATGCTGGGGAGGAAGGGGACCTTTTGTGATGTTGAGCTCCTCTTTTTTTCCCTGACAGGGTGGGATTTGGAGAGAGGTAAAACAGCCCCTCTGTGCCATGCTCAGGACCCTGACCAGCCCCAGATTGTGGCAGAGCCAGGGTTTTTCCACCTTTCCCATTCCTGCCCCTGAGTCAGGCTGCAGGACAGACACCCGTGTCCAGCTGACCTCCAGTGGCCCTCCAGGATGGAGCAGAAGCTCCCACTGACCATCTCATTCCCTTCAGCCATGAGGTACTTCCTCCTCTGACACTCAAATAATTAAAGAGATCCTTTTCTTCCAGCTCTTCCCCCCAACTGCTCCTGGTGCCTGACACTATTTGTCAGCCAAACCCTGCTGTAATCCTGGTTTTGCTCCCCTTCCTTTGTGTGCAGGGCTCTCTTCATCTCAGCTTGTGCAGCTCAGGGGCTGCTGATCCCCCTTCCCTGGGAGCTGGGAGTCCATAAACCCTGAGCCTCTCCCGGCCTCTGTGCTCATCAACTCGCTCTGTTTGGTTTGTCCTGAGTTAATTACACACAAACTCTGGCCTGTTGGCACACAGGGGCTCTTTGTTCCTGCAAGAATCACTTTGCCCTCTGAGGTCACTGCGGCCAGGACCTGCTGTCCCCGAGGGTCACCCTGCACTTTCAGGCAGATCCCTGGTCCTGGCCAAGCTGGGATGGGGCAGGTGGGAAGCTGGAATATCATGGTTAGGCTGGGATGGGGCAGTTGGAGCAGGGAAAAAGGTGGAATGTCCTGTCCAGGGTGGGATGGGGCAGGTGGGAACCTGGAATGTCCTGTCCAGGGTGGGATGGGGCAGGTGGGAAGCTGGAATTTCATGGCCAGGCTGAGATGGGCAGGTGGAATGGATGTCATGGAGGCTGATGGCAGGTGGGAAACTGGAATGTCGTGGTCAGAATGGGATGGGGCGATGGGAAGCTGGAATGTCTGGCCAGGGTGGATGGGGCAGGTGGGAAACTGGAATGTTGTGGTCAGGGTGGGATGGGGCAGGTGGGAAGATGGAATATCGTGGCCAGGCTGAGATGGGGCAGGTGGGAAAGCTGGAATGCCATAGCCAGGCTGGGATGGGGCAGGAGTGAAGATGGAATATCGTGGCCAGGCTGAGATGGGGCAGGTGGGAAAGCTGGAATATCGTGGTCAGGGTGGAATGGGGCAGGTGGGAAGCTGGAATGTCCTGGCCAGGCTGGGATGGGGCAGGTGGGAAGCTGGAATGTCCTGGCCAGGCTGGGATGGGGCAGGTGGGAAGATGGAATATCGTGGTCAGGCTGAGATGGGGCAGGTGGGAAGCTGGAATGTCATGGTCAGGCTGGTATGGGGCAGGTGGAAGCTGGAATATCGTGGTTAGGCTGAGATGAGGACAGGTGGGAAAGCTGGAATACGTGGTCAGGGTGGCATGGGGCAGGTGGGAAGCTGGAATTCTGGCCAGGTGGGATGGGCAGTGGGAAGCTGGAATTCTGCCAGGCTGGATGGGCAGGTGGGAAAGCGGAATATGTGGCCAGGTGAGATGGGGCAGGTGGGAAGCTGGAATGCCATAGCCAGGCTGGGATGGGGCAGGAGGGAAGATGGAATATCGTGGCCAGGCTGAGATGGGGCAGGTGGAAAGCTGGAACGGGAGCTGAGGCATTGCTGGTGCCTTTTGGGTCAAGCTCATTGAAGTAATGGGATGATTAGCAAGGATTGCTGAGCTTGATGGCTGGGGAGGAGGAGAGAGGGTGAAAGAGACGTTAGGGCTGGATTAACCCCTGTCAGACCTGTACAAGAGGTTTCCCAGATTAAACACAAGCTCAGCGGGCTGGAAACGCTCCCCAGAGCAGCTCTGGAATGAAAGCTCTACACTTTGTGTTAGGGACCCGACTTCCAGAGCATCCCAGCTCCTCTTTGTGCTCCTTTAACTGCCCTGAACCAACACTCCTGTGTTTTAGAGCCCTGAGTGCCACATTAACCTGGACACTTGAATGCTTTTTGGCATTCCAGAGCAGCAGGGACCCTGAAATCCTGTGTGGGGGTGGGTGCTCAGAGCCTCTGGCCAGGGACAGGGGTTGCTTTGGTCTCCTGCTGGCTCAGCTTTGCAGGGGGATTGGAGTGGATCCCCTGAGGAGTGCAGGCAAGAGCACTGAGATGGCATGGATAATGTAAAATTGTAAAATCAGGTGACCCCAAGTCTGGGAATGATTGGCATCTGACTCCAAGGCTTCAGAATGCTGAACACTCATTTTATTAAAATTGTATTACATTATATTCTACTATATCTATATTACATTATATTCTATATATTACATGATATTCTACTATATCTATATTCCATTATATTCTATATATTACATTATATTCTACTATATCTATATTCCATTATTTTATGTATACATTGTATTTACTATACTTATTACTTTATTCTATACCATGATATCTGCATATCTATATTCCATTATATTCTATATATTACATTGTATTCTACTATATCTATATTACATTATATTCTACTATATCTATATTACATTATATTCTATATATTACATTATATTCTACTATATTAGTATTACATTATACTTCTAACTACTCAAAACTTGTGACTGTCTGCTTGAGAGTTTTGATTTATACTCGTGGATCCAATTGGTCATCTCAGTTAAACAATCTCTGGAATACACTCTATATGGGCACAAACACAGGAGCAGCAAATAAGATATGAATTGTTTTGATTTCTGTGCTTCCTTAGGAAAAAACCTGAGAGAGAGAATTACGTTTCTGTGTGTTC
Source organism: Zonotrichia leucophrys gambelii (assembly GCF_028769735.1). Taxonomy (NCBI): domain Eukaryota; kingdom Metazoa; phylum Chordata; class Aves; order Passeriformes; family Passerellidae; genus Zonotrichia; species Zonotrichia leucophrys. Next base: position 1,021,144 of record NC_088194.1, on the reverse strand, counting down.
AGAGAATGTGAATGCCACACATGGAGGGCTCAGTGCCCCTTGGCAGAACTGTGACCATCCTGAAAACCCTTTCTGATCTCCTCCCCAACCCAGGCATGATGTCTGTGCTGCTGCTGGGGAAGTCAGTGCCTTCCCTCTTCAGCATCCTTCAGGATCCTGCTGGGTGAGACCAAGGGATGAGTTACAGCTGGTTTGAGAGGGTGATGGGGCTGAGAACTGGCAGCAGCAGTGGGAACCATGCCCTCCAATGCCCTCCGGAGTGGCAGAGGGCCCTGGGGCTCACCAGTTCTACAGGGGATGTTCCCACATCTTTTGATCTCTGCTGCTCAGAGTGACCCCAAGATATGTTAGAAAGTCTCTTTACCCAGCCTGACAGTCGAGTAAGGAGTCAGAACTCTTCATTTCTCAGTCTCAAGGTTGTATATTGTTTTTTTTCTATAATTTTTTTTCTCCTGTCCAGCTGAGGTCTGCTCAGCAAGACAGACAGAGGCACACTGCCTGCCTGCAGGGTGGTGTTATCTTTTTATACTAAAAACTACGTGTACAATATTTACAATTGCTTCCCAATACCTATCACCTGGGTTAGACAGTGAGCTTCTACTCTAAACCAATCCAAAAGTGCCACCATCACAGCAGAAGATGGAGGCCAAGAAGAAGAAGGAGAAAGGCTGGACATGCCCAGAGTCCTCCATCTTGCCTCCTGAACCCCCATTCTAAAAACCCAAAAAAATCTATTTTTCACCCCGTGATAAGTTCACAATCATTCTACTTAAACTGTTGTGGCTTGCTGATCCTCATATAAGGTTGGCAATTTGCTCCATGGATTATAATCAAAACCACATAATCAAAATCTTTGGGCTCTGTGCCAGGGTCTCTGAGCCCCCTGGCAGGGGTTGGAGCCATCCAGGACAACCAGAGGGATGTCCTGAATTCCAACACCTACTGCCCCTATCCTCGGGCAGGAGGGTACTGTCCCACAGGTGGGCACTGTCCTAGGGGTGGGCAGAGGGTGATGGGGCAGAGGTGGGCACTGTCCCGGAGGTGGGCACTGAAGGGGACTGGGCAGAGGCGGGCAAGGGTGTCGGGAGGTGGGCACGCCCCAGAGGTGGGCACTGTCCCATAGTGGGCACTGTCCCATAGTGGGCACTGTCCTAGAGGTGGGCAGAGGGTGATGGGGCATAGGTGTGCACTGCCCCATAGTGGGCACTGTCCCATAGTGGGCACTGTCCTAGAGGTGGCCACTGCCCCAGAGTGGGCAGAGGGTGATGGGACAGAGGTGTGCACTGCCCCATAGTGGGCACTGCCCCAGAGGTGGGCACTGTCCCCGGGGTGGGCATTGCCCAATAGTGGGCACTGTCCCAGAGGTGTGCGCTGCCCCATAGTGGGCACTGTCCCCGAGGTGGGCACAGCCCCAGAGGCGGGCACTGTCCAGTGGTAGGCACTGTCCCCAAGGTGGGCACTGTCCCCGAGGTGGGCACTGCCCCAGAGGTGGGCAGAGGGTGATGGGGCAGAGGTGGGCACTGTCCCCGAGGTGGGCACAGCCCCGTGCAGACCCTCGGGGCTGGGCTGCCCAGACGCCGCCTTTGCCTCGAGGCGCTTTCCCAATCCTGCGCACCTGGTACTCTGTCAATGCAGCCACTTGGCTAAATGTGGGTCATTGTAGGAGGATGCAGCCACTCGAGCAAACAAGCCTCAATTGCCCACTGATTGGGGTGGCTGAGAGCACCATCGCTGAAATTTCTGAGGGGGGAGGCATTAATAATCCCCATTCTGTCTCTGCAGCCCTTGCCCCCTTGTTATTTCCCTCTTTGTGTCTTAATTTGGCCCATTATTATTATTTTATAAAAGGGCCTTTTCTCCACCCCCTCCCTCTTGAAGACACTCCTTAGACCGATGGGAAAATGGCAAGGAATAATTATGAAAAACATCAGTGAAGAGAGGGCCATCTGAGAGGGATTAAAGGATTACAATTAAAACTCATTTTAGGGAGGTGATGTGACATTAGCGTTTTCATTCTTCCCCCCCACCCCCCTTCCCCAAACACCCTCCAGGATATCTGGGTCTAAGTTGATTAAATGACAAACTCCAGCTCAGAGGGAAACAACAACAAATTAAAAACTGAGTAAAATGAAAAACAACAACCCAAAAATGATTTACAAAATGAAGTGAAAACGAGGTCACTGAGAATTACTGCAAGTCTGGCGGCAGCTGAAAAGGGGTGGACAGAGCACCTGCCACTAATAGCAGGTTTCTGATGGTGGGAGCATCTCCCTGCTCCTGCTCCAGCAGCAGGTGAAGATGTCTGAGGAGGACACAACAGGAGGGTTGGGCTGTGGCATGGTTGTTTTGGCAGGGCTGGTGCTGGGCACTGCTTTTGGCAGCTCTGTGTTCCACTGAGGCCGTGCTGGGAGCTTTGGGAGCTGGGTGTGGATGCAGTGCTGGCCCTGCTCTCCCTCCAGCAGGAAACCTGGGAGATGCCCTGTTGGAGCTCAGTGCATCCCTCTGGGTGTCCAGAGTTGCCCAGGACCCCATCAGAGGGCTCGGAGACCCTGGCACACAGCCCAGAGCACCTGGGGATTTGATTTTGAGCCCTGGAGCAAGTTATCAGCTTTGTATAAGGATGTGAAAGTCACACAGGTTTGAATGGTGTAATAACAAAATAATCACAGGGTGAAAATGTAGATTTTAGGATTTTTGGTATGGGGGTTGGTATGGGGATTTTTGGTATGGGGATTTTTGGTATGGGGACAAGATGGAGGAATCTGGGCATGTCCAGCCTTTCTTCTTCTTCTTCTTCTTCTTGGTCTCCATTTTCTGTAGTGATGTTGATACTTTGGGATTGGTTTAGAGTAGAAGTGCACTGTCTAACACAGGTGATAGGTATTGGAAAGTGATTGTAAATATGTTATATTTAGAATAGAAACTCACTGTCTAACATAGGTGATAGGTATTGGGAATTAAGTGTAAATATGTTATATTTAGAATAGAAGTGCACTGTCTAACATTGGTGATGGGTATTGGAAAGTAATTGTAAATATGTTATATTTAGAGTAGAAGTGCACTGTCTAACATAGGTGATGGGTATTGGGAATTAAGTGTAAATATGTTATACGTAGTTTGTAGTATAAAAGGACAACACAGAGTGCCTGTGGCTGCCCTGCTGAGCAGATCTCGACTGGGCAGAAAGAAAATTTTACAGATAAGAATTAATAAACAACCTCAAGACCGAAAAGTGAAGAGTCCAGACTCGTTCTTCAGTTCTGCAGGCTGCAGCAGAGACATCCTGCACATCTCAGGGCAGCAATTATCAACAGCAACCCGAGAGTGCCCCAGTGCCAGGGGTGCTCTGTGTGTCCCTTCCTGGCCCATTTTCTCACCTCTTTGCAGCCCTTGCTGGTGCTGGAGCCAAGCAGCCCCTGCCCCACAGAGTTTTGAGCAGCCCCAGCACCATTCCCAGTGCTGGGGCACACTCTGACCCTCCCTGCAAAGCCAAGCACAGCCCGTGCTCCAAACTCCTTCCCTCCTGTCCATGGGGATGCACAAAGGGTCCTGCCCATCCTGCCTCCCTTGTGGAGAATCCTGAGGGTGGGAATTGCTCCCAGTGCCATTAAAATTCAGCACTGTCAGAAATGAGGGGAGTTGGGAAAGGCAGCGTGCTCAGAGTGGGAGCAGGCACTGCCAAATGGGAGCACACACGCTGAGCTGGGGTTTTATTTGTTGTGGAAAGCAAATCCTAGGATGATTGCTGGCCATTTCAGTGAGTGAACATGAAGCCTAGGATGGGGGATTTCCCTTTATAAACCAAAAATATCTGTGAATCAAACTGTTCAGATGATGTGGACACCCAAAGCATGCTGCCAGCCCTGTTGGAAGGGGAGGGTTACACGAAGATGCGGAGGCAGATGACTGACTCAGGCTCTGCAGTTCACAGTGCTTGGGAAGTTTTGGCTGCCAGAATCTGAGCTGTAGGGCCTCAATAACCACAGTGGGACTGAGCCAACATCCTGCCCTGAGAGCCCATGGAACAAAATTCTTATGTTTCAACTCAGGACTTCTGCTGGTCAGAGTGACTACAAGGTGTGTTAGAAAGTCTCTTTTCCAGCCTGGCTGTCAAAGAAGGAGTCAGAACTCTCCAGTTGTAGTTCTCAAGGTTGTTTATTGTTTCTTATCTATAAAATTCATTCTCTGGCCTGCCGAGGTCTGTTCAGCAGGACAGACAGAGGCACACTGGTGTTATCTTTTTATACTAAAAACCACATGTACATTATTTACAATAACTTCCCAATACCTATCACCTGTGTTAGACAGTGAGTTTCTACCTTAAACCAACCTAAAAGTGCCACCATCACAGCAGAAGATGGAGGCCATGAAGAAGAAGGAGAAAGGCTGGACACACCCAGATTCCTCCATCTTGCCTCCTGAACCCCCATTCTAAAACCCCCAAAAAATCTATTTTTCATCCCATGACAAACTATGATTCTACTTAGACTTTTGTGGCTTGCAGATCCTCATATAAGGTTGGTATTTTTTTCCATGGGTCAAAACCAAACCCACAGGGGCATTTTGGGCTCTGTGCCAGGGTCTCTGAGCCCCCTGGCAGGGGTTGGAGCAATCCAGGACAGACAGAGGGATGTTCTGAATTCTGACAAAAAGCTGGAAGTGTGTGGCCTGGGGATGCTTTCCCTCCAGCCCACCGTGCAGCTTCAGGGTGCAGAGTGAGAGCAGAAAGAAGCTTCTCCTCCATCCTCCTGCTTCTCCTGCCAACGAAGCTGGGCTCAAACCCAGCCTCTCTGCCTTCCCCTTCATTCAGCAGCCTGGCACAAGCGGGCATCTCATCACGTGGGCACGCACGTGGGCGCCAGCGCTCGTCATGTGAGGTGCCATATAGTGCCTGAAATTGGGAGGCAGGGAGAGCTGGAAAAGCTGAACGGAAGGGAAACTCCCCCTCCTTCCACCCCCCCACCCCCCAGATCCAGCCTATTTTCTTTCCTCTCCTTTTGTTTCTGATTTCCGGAACTATGCGGCAAAGCAAAGCGTGGGGAGAAGAAAGAGGCTGAAGAGAGCTGGCATCTGGCAGGGAAAAGAACAAAATAGCAGAGCAGGACTTTCCTAGGCAGGAGCAGTGGGAGATGGGCAAGGCCTGGGAAAATTCAGGGTCTAAGCATGGCCCAGAGCTTGTGGTGAAGGCAGCAGCTTGGACTGTGCCCTGCTCATGGGCATCCTCCTTGTTCCCCTCCTGCACAGCATCTCTTCTTGACTCATTCCCGCTCCATCCCCCTGAGCTGTGAATTCCCTCTGCACCTCCTGCCCAGTGTCAGGATTCTGGTGTGGTTTGGCCCCAAACAGAGGGGAGGTGGAGGTGGAGGCCATTCTCCTGCAGAGGTTTTCTCTGAGCCTTGAATGATCACTGTGGCACAGTTCATCCTGTGATGTCCCTTTTACAGTCAGGGCTGAGAGTTGCCTGAATATTTTTTTTTTATTCCTGTTATTTCCTCTGTCCCGACCAGTACAGAAAGAGGTCTTTGCATACAGACCCAATGTTAATTAGGTAAATTAATTAGTACCAAGATGCAGTGTTTTCCCCCTAAGGAGGAAATACAGTAAACTTCATTTTTGTGAGTTTTTTTATTCAGCCAGGGGGGTCGAAGGAGAATAGCCGTGTCAAAGAAGCTGCCATTTTCAAGGTCCTTGTGTCCCTTCTGCGCCGCCCTAGAAAGGGAACAAAACTCTGTTGACAGCAAAATCTCAGCAGGAGCCCCTGGGCTGAGGGGCACGGGGAAGCAAAGTGGAAAGGGTGCCAGGTTTCCGAGCGCCTGGAGGGAACAGCCTTTGGTCTCGCACTTTCAATGGACCGGGGAAAGCAAATCAGCCCTTTCAAGGCCAATCACGCTGCTCTGGAAGGCACACACTGCACACAATGCCCTGCTGGCAGCAGCAAAGGGACTGGGTGGCCATGGCAAGGCCCAGGGCAGGAGAGACACCGAGGGCCAAGAGCTCCTGCTGCATCCAGTTCAGTCCTCAGGGCCCTGGGAAAGGGGCTGGGATGTGCTGGAGCATCAGGAACAGCCCAGAGGCGCTAGATGGGCCCCTGCTCATCCAGCTCACTCTCAGAGCCTGGGAAGGTGCTGGGATGTGCTAGCAGCAGGAGCCATCCAAGAGTCTGCTCATCCAGATCAGTCCTCAGAACCGGGAAGGTGCGGGAGTGTGAGATCAGGATAGCCAAGGCTCCTGCTCCATCCAGTCACTTCCTCAGAGCCCTGGGAAAGGTGCTGGGATGTGTGGACATGAAAGCCATGGCGTGTAGGATGGCAAGGCACCGATGTGTTGATTCGTGGTCTCTCCCTCTCCTCACAGAGTGATGGTTTGGTGAGCATGAGCACTCCTGGCCTTCTCCCAACCCAGCTTATTCACATTTTTATCAAGGAGGGCTTAGGATGGGGCTCTGCTCCATCCAGTTAGTCCCAGCCTGGGAAAGGGGCTGGAGTGCTGGAGACAGGAACAGCCCAAGGAGGCTTCTGATCCTCCAGTCGTCCACAGAGCCCTGGGAAAGGACTGGGTGTGATGGAGCATCAGGAACAGCCCAAGGAGGCTCCTGCTCCATCCAGCTCATTCCTCAGAGCCCTGGGAAAGGTGCTGGGATGTGCTGGAGCATCAGGAATAGCCCAAGGAGGCTGTTAGGATGGGGCAGATGGGGTACCCATGTGTGTTGCTATTCTGTGTTGTCTCTTCCCTCTCCTCCAGCAGAGTGATGGTTTGTGTGGTGAAGGAGCACTGAGCAGCTCCCTGGCCTTCTCCCAACCCCAGCCTTTTATTCAGTTTTTAATTCATTCCACCCTGAAAGGAGAGCCTGATCCCAGCCCAGTGTCTCCCCTGGACATGGCACACATGGATGGATGGACAGACTCCCCGAGATGTGCCGTGGGATGGGCAGGTCTGTGGCTGCATCTGGGCTGTTTTAATGCTCCTGTGGGAGAGAAGCAAAGCTGGCTTTGCCTTGGCAGCCGCTCGCAGCCCAGCGCTCTGCCCACAGCACCATCTCCTGTCGGCATCGCTCTGCCTCGCAGGGCAGTGCATCCTGGGAATTTCCTTCACCCCAAGTCCGACAGCGCAGCTGATCCTCCGTCATCACCACATTTACCGCCCCCTCCCCATCCCTGAGCAAAGGCAGGATGAAAGCGGCGGGGTTTTTTTTTTCCTCTTTCTTTCTTTTTTTTTTTTTTTTAATGGCGTTTTATTAGCCTCCAAATCAGACAGGCGAAACAATGGAGTTCTGTCAGCGATGGGCTTTCGTGCTGATTTCATCTCCTCTCTCATCCGTATGCAAACCAGCTTCCAGCAGGCTTTGGCCATGCCATGGAAACCGAGGTGCAAGCCCGGAATTCTGGGGGTTCTCGGAGTGAGAAATCTCCCGGTCGCTTTTTCCCATTTGCATAATGCAACTTTTCTTTCCCCTCGCAGACACTGAGGCGCTTTGTTTATAGAGAGCCGAGAGAAAAGGGGGATGCTGGGGACAGAGGAGGGACCGCGGGGAGGAGGGAAGCGCCCGGTGGGAGTGGGGAAGAGGAGGGCAGCGCTGGCAAAAAAAAAAAAAAAAAAGAGAAGAACACGCAGAGAGAACAGTGCGGGGCGACTGGAAGGGAATTTATATGAGGATGGGGGACTGGGAAATGGGGATGGGCCGGTTCCCCGCGATCCTGGGACCCGAGCGCTCCTTTGGCCTCTCTGAGGCAGCCGAAGGGTGTCGGGGGGACTTGGCGTGGCTGAGGATCCAGCTGGGAGCCGGCATCGGCGCTGAATTAAAGGCGGTTGTCATGATAATGCCCCCCAGAGGAAGCAGGAGCCTTTTCAAGCCTCGCATGAAATACCTCAAAGGGTTTTGTGCGAGAAGGCTCTAAGATTCTTCGACTGGTGGAAAGCGAAGTTTGTGTGGGGGAATGGTGACCCACGGGGCACGGGGGAAGGTGGCTCGGTGACAGCCAGCAGAGCGTGAGGGGGGATAAAACCATCCTGGATTTATTCCCAGCGGTGTGGGAGAGAAGGAGGTTAACAAAACAAAATTACAACTGATTTGTGTCCCTTGAAACGTGGCAATGGGCACTGGAAAGTGGGAGGCTGAATTGTCCAGTCCCCACCAGTATCCCCAGTTTGTTGGAGGTATTGGGGTGATTTACACCCCATCTTCTGTGCATCTTCTGCAAAGGTTGATCTCCTGCTCTTTGCAAAACAGAGATCCAAGGGGCTGCTCTATGGGTCTATACAGGGGGGGATAAAATCACCCTGGATTTATTCCCAGCGGTGTCTGAGGCTGGGAGAGAAGGAGGTGAACAAAACAAAATTACAACTGATTTGTCCCCCCTTGAAACGTGGCAAACTGGCACTGAGAGGTGGGAACATGAAGGGATGGAATTGTCCAGTCCCCACCAGTACCCCCAGTTTGTTGGTGGCATTGGGGCTGATTTGCACCTCACCTCATACATCTGCAAAATGATGATTTCTGCTCTTTGCAAATAAATTTGAAATCCACAAGATTTCAAATTTAGCAAGGGGCTGCCCTTAAGGGTCTCATCACCTCTGATGGCTGCACCTCCTAGAAACAAACCTGATCCTCGTGGCTCCATCCTGGGCAACAGACTCTGATTTGTGAATTGGATGGATGCACGGTTAATAGTAATAATAACAATAATAGCAACGAAATGTATTAATCAGTGACGGATGACAGACACCAAACCTGCAATTAGAAGTATTTTAGGATATGTAAAAATCCCTGTAAATGATTTGCAAATGAGGTGCAGACAGTAAAGCAGGCGGCAATGGAGATATTTTTGGGTTTTGCCTCAATGTGGGGCTGCTCTGTTTTTAAGGTGCTTCAATGTGAGTTGGATGTACAGACACGCTCCTGAGGGAAAGCCTTGTGCTGCTCCTGAAAAATGTGTGAGTGCTGCTCCAAAATGTGGGATATAAAATCCAGGATCAGTGGAAAGCAGCAGAACCACAGGGAGGAACCTCAGCGATGCACAGGCCCCTGACTGCACGTGGAAATTTGGAAACTGCAGGGATTTAGCGGGAATTGTTCAAGCCTCACTTGTGCCAGGGGTGTGGCTGCACATGATACCAGACATTATTGTTAAAAGGCAGCTGGGATTCATTTTGCATTCTCTACACAATGTGAAATATTCAATCTTTACCTGTGGGCAGGAAAATTCTGCAGTCTAATCCCAGGATCTGGTGTTCTGGGACAGGGAGAAAAGTGGAGGGGAAATATTTGTGCTCTGGAGGGTTCTGCTGTAAGTCTGTGCATCCCTTTAGCCAGCAGGGAAACCCACCTGAACATCCCTGTCAGGTGCACTGGGACCTCCCTGTAGCACAGCTCTGATCACCCATGTGCTGCAAGGAGCAGTTGGGAAGCTGAAAATCCTCTGCAAAAGGGATGGGGATTGAGAGGAGTCTGGTTTGGTTTTTTTTTTCTCTTTGTTTTTAGTCTGGTTTCTGCAGAAAATGAGATTTTCTGCCGTCACAGGGAATTCTGTCATTTCTCACCTCTCTCCCAGGAACTTCTGAGATAGGATGGCTTCAGGTCCATTTGGCTGCATGTCAGGTTTTGATCCCCAGTCAGTGGGAACTTCTTTGGGGTTCAGTTACAGTTAAGTCATTTCTCCTTTTGGCTCTAAAAAACCATTTTTACTTCATGACAAGGCTGGAGAAGGGCTGTGACCTTTCCCTTTGGGCAGGGAGGGAGAGAAGTCTGTGGTGGGGCTTTGCCAGGGTGCCAACTGCAAATGCCTCATCCTAAGGAGCTCTGTGATTAACAAACCATCAGAGACCCACTGGATTCCAGTCCAAGGATTCTTCAGAACATTTCTGAAGTTTCTGAAGGAGCTCACACTCCTCAGACAGTGATTTTGTGCTCCTGCCTGTATTGAGGCAGAGCTGCTGGTGGATTCCTGTCCCAAGCCCATTGTGGTGGCCTTTGGGCAGTGACATGGGGCCAGAGGAAGGATCAGGGTGTGATTAAAACCCCCCTTGGGCTTTGCAGGTGTGCCATGGCAGGACAGGAAGGGGCAGCAGGTCGGGCAGTGCCAGAGCAGGAAAAGGAATTTCCAGCATCACTCCACGCTCACCCTCTCAGCCTCCAGCCCGCTGGTCATGCCAATTTGTCACCGAGCTGGGATTTCAATTAAACCCCAAAAGAAGGGGTCAGAGGTTATGCAAACACGTTGGGAAAGGCCACTTTGCCTGGAGGGCTCTCCCGGGGCCACTGGAGCTTTACACAGCCCCAGTGACCCGGGCTGAGGCCAGCATTGTTCCCCCTGCTCCATTCAAGAGGCAGTTTGTCAATAAAATTGACCTCTTGGCTCCTGGGGGTGCTGCCACCTCATCTTTCCCCTTTTCCTGGGTTTGGCTGGAGCAGAGCTGAGGTTTCTCTGTGGTCCCTGTGCCATGCCAGGGCTGGGAGCAGGAAGGTCAAACACTGCAGGAACTCACAGCAGCACTCACAGCACCTTCTCCTCCCCTTGGGGGTTTTTATTCTGCTTTCTGCCTTTTGGGGTTTTTGTACCTGAGGGCAGTTTCCAGCTGGACCCCTGGGAAACAGCATCACAAACATCAGGTGTCACTGACAACTTTTATGAAAAATCCTTTCTTCAGGATTTTTTCCTCCTGAGAAGCTGAGAGGCCTCAGGAACAAAATGTAAACAATGGTTATCTGCTGCTGTGGGATGCAACAGGTGCATCTGGGATTGGTCTCATGTGGTTGTTTCTAATTAACGGCCAATCACAGTCAGCTGGCTCAGACTCTGTCCAAGCCACAAACCTTTGTTATCACTCTTTCTATTCTTAGCTTAGCTAGCCTTCTGATGAAATCCTTTCTTCTATTCTTTTAGTATAGTTTTAATATAATATATATCATAAAATAATAAATCAAGCCTTCTGAAACATGGAGTCAGATCCTCATCTCTTCCCTCATCCTCAGACCCCTGTGAACACGGTCACAATCAGGTTCTGTTCATCCTCTCCAGACCTCGTTCTCCTTTCAGGGCCATCATTCTCTACAAGAATCCCACATTGATTTTCTGCCCCTCACCAGCCAGGCTGGCTTGGGATGACCTCGAGGTCCCTCCCTGTTACACAACTGGCACCAAAGTCCCCCCCAGGGCAGCAGCTCTCCCTGCCAAGCCCCGTGCCCACCAGCACACCCACCCACTGCGGGCACAATCCCATTTTTGGGGAGGTGTGAGGCTTCCCAGCGGGTTTGGGTGGTGGGACTGTGTTGGGATCTCTGCTGCTCAGAGTGACCCTGAGAAAAGTTCCAAAGTCTCTTTTCCCAGTCCAGCACTTGAAGAAGGAGTCAGGGCTCTTCAGTTCTCAGTCTCAAGGTTGTTTATTGTATCTT